>NC_053389.1:784791253-785424586 GCF_905171765.1 Bufo bufo | reverse complement strand
TAAAAGATGTTTTGTACGTAGAAGATGATTATCAACAATATTCTAGAATAAAGACTGATCAATATGAAGGGAAATCTGTGGCTAGTGGAAGTGGTGTCAGCTAGAACAAAGTAGAAGCTGTGCTAGGAAAAGTTCTAGGAATTGCTAAAAAGTATCACTTGCTGGCTCAGGTCAGCTTATTCCAGGTGCCACATAATCAACCATTGACTATAATGGACCAAACATGTGGCCTATGTATAAAACAGAATGGAGACAATAGGAGATATAGTAGAAACTGAAATCTGAATATACCTCTAAATTATAATACAGATTATAACTCAACATAATTACAGAGAAAAGGTTTTCCTTCTGCATCTAAGGATCTCTTTTATCTCGCAGAGTACCAAAAAAAACATTTCGTACTACTTTTACATTTTACTGTTTCCGCGAGGGACAAACACATTTAAAGGATTTTTCCCACCATACCTTATAGTATATGCACCTATTTAGAGGATGGGTGCCACCTGGCCTCCAGGCTACCAGCTAAGGTGGCTACTGCTATGCTATTGGAGACTGAATAGAGAGGTGGCAGCGCATGTGTACCTTTCCATTCAAGTCTATAGGAGTAACGTAAGCAGCCAAAACAAGCTTGTCTATAGTAGGAAAACCCATAGACATGGTAACATTCACACAGCATGTGGAGATTAGTGTTTGTCAACTTCAGTTCTCAAGTTCCATCAACATGTCATGGTTTGAGGATGGTTTGAGGATACTTCAAACAACTGCAGTATTGTTATGAAGAATACTGTAATTAAAATCCTAAAAACCTGATGTGTTGGAAGTTCTTGAGAACTTAGAGTTGAAAAACACTGATGAGCCAGCATACAAAGTTTTTACATTATATTTTGGCAAGTGAATTTATCATGTCCATAAAAATTTGCATTTTGGGATAGTATTTTTGAGGTGTTGTTTTCTTTTTTACCTACCTTTATTCCGGTTTCCCCAGGCACACCGCGGGCACCATCTGCTCCCCCACGTCCCTGTGAGAGAAATAAGGAATAGTAACATGAAAATGATTATGTAGCGTGAACAGAAGGGGGAAAGTGGAATGAGAAGGGGGGAAAGTGGAATGAGAAGGGTGGGAATTGAGTGCAGTGGGGGCAATATTTGTAAAATGTGTAGCCATGATTAAAACTTACTCTTTTGCCAATCTTTCCAGGAGGCCCTGGAATACCTTGAAAGCCACGCGGGCCCTACAAAAGAAAGACATAGAAAGGTGTCAAGATGTAAATACACACAAATAGAGACAAAAGTAAGTCTAGCTCAGGATAAACTACATTCGGGCAGATTTATTAAAGTATTTACAGTTTAAAAGGTGTCAGGCTTAGGCTACTTTCACACTAGCGTTCAGAGCGGGTCCGTCTGATGTCTGCTCAGACGGATCCGCTCCTATAATGCAGACGTTTGTATCCGTTCAGAACGGATCCGTCTGCATTATAACTTAGAAAAAATTCTAAGTGTGAAAGTAGCCTGAACGGACACGTCCAGACTTTACATTGAAAGTCAATGGGGGACGGATCCGTTTGATGATTGAGCCATATTGTGTCATCTTCAAACAGATCCGTCCCCATTGACTTACATTGTAAGTCTGGACGGATCCGCTTGCCTCCGCACGGCCAGGCGGACACCCGAACGCTGCAAGCAGCGTTCAGGTGTCCGCTCACTGAGCGGAGCGGAGGCTGAACGCCGCCAGACTGATGCATTCTGAGCGGATCCGCGTCCACTCAGAATGCATTAGGGCTGGACGGATGCGTTCGGGGCCACTTGTGAGCCCCTTCAAACGGAGCTCACGAGCGGACACCCGAACGCAGGTGTGAAAGTAGTCTAATTGGAGGTGTGGGGCCAGCTATGACCCAACATATTTACTGTAATTTATGCCAGAAACTCAAAGCTGGCATATATTTGAATTTCTGGTCCATGGACTGCCGAAAGATGTGCCATATTGAGTAAGATGCCTCATGCCTCTTAATAAATATGGCGCATCTTAGTCCAATGGTCTTTTTACTAAAACTGGTGCTTGAAACGCCAATCTTAGTAAATATGCCCTATTATGTATACAAGACTCCTGACTCTCCCATGATGAAAAATGGGAAAAAAGGCTGGGAATGTTGGATTACAATGAGAGGAAGGTTTCTCACTGGCTTATTGTCATCTACCCATTGGAAAACACATGAACGGTCAGCTAAGCATATATCTTTACAGTGAAGTTGGAAAGATTAGCTGTCGGCCAAACGAGAATTCAACAAACTGCTGTCTCAAGTGTTTTGGCCATAATACAGCAAAACTTGCATTATGTATTTGTAGGTAGTTA
This sequence comes from Bufo bufo, assembly GCF_905171765.1. Taxonomy (NCBI): domain Eukaryota; kingdom Metazoa; phylum Chordata; class Amphibia; order Anura; family Bufonidae; genus Bufo; species Bufo bufo. The sequence continues at coordinate 785,422,236 of NC_053389.1, read as the reverse complement.
CTATGAAGCTGTTTGTAAGGATATCCCAGAAGGAAGAAATGAATTCCCCCTGGCTCCAACCCCCTGACTGACCTAGACATTATGAGCTTTCTCTTGTACCCAGTAGAGTAAAGAAGAACTTACCGGAGGTCCTGATTCTCCAAAATCACCTTTTAGACCTGTAGACCCAGGAGGACCCTAAAAATTTTTTTTTAAATCACACACGTTGTTAAAATCTCTTGTCCCAAATGTTATATTGTCAATTACATTAATTAAATAAAGTGAAATTGTAAAAATATAGGCTTAAGAATTGTCCTAAAAGGTATTGACAATCATACTTACGAGAGGGCCAGGTCTTCCTGTCAAACCCGTTGGTCCTGGTGGACCTTTCATTGCCAACTAAAAATGGAAACAGTGATTGATAGATGTTAATGGACATTTCCTTTTAGAAATGAAGACAGAAATAAAGTCTCTGTGTATCCATTTAAGATTTACCAGACCTTAGCTTGCTGCAAAATTTGCTGCGCCTGAGCTTCTTGAAATGACACCATCTGTCCTCTGGATTCACCACCGTATTGGAACTAAACATCAATGGCATGCACAGAGAAGAAAAAGATATGAGCTAAAAAAGATTTTATTTGCGTGATTTAAAGTTTGCCAAATTGCTCTCCAGATGCCCTTAAAAATCATTGGAAGAATTTAATTTGGTCAAGGACTTATTGTTAGATGATAAATTGAGTGATCAGCTGTAATCTGTGGGTTATTCTGGAAGTAAGTGTCTAATTTACCTGTTTACCTACTGAGTCAACCCATGTAAAGAAACTGCCTTGATAGCAAACATAGATATAGGGAATTAGCCCTGGGGTCATGGAAAGAAGGTGGTGTGTGATACAAAACTCAGCACCATAATGAGGGGGGGGGGGGGGTCCTCTGTTTTGGGTCCTCTTCTGTTTATGTCACAGTTTACCCCCTTGTTATTCCTTTATAAACTCTTATATGCACATATTCCGAATGCCAAATCGGCACAGCCTTTATCAGCTCCTGCCTGGCGTTGCAAGGAACCATATGTATTAGTTACCATTCATAGGGCATCTGGAAGATGCAGTGATGAAATATGTCATGGCTGCCTTTATTTTTCCCACGAACAAAGCAAGTGCATTTTAATTGCAACAAGATTTTGAGCAAAAAGAAATATACTGCCTGCTCTCTGTAATGTCCCCATGGATGTCACTGATATAACTGATATAGTGATCATATAATATCTGTGTGATGAGTCGTAAGATCAAGGGAGATGAGTCACTCTGCTTTTTAAAAAAAATCTTCCAAATGCCTGAAAAAACCCCTCTAATTATCCAGAATCTCAGTGGAAAAATGTCTACTCACAGGAAGCATCACTGTGTTTCCAGGAGGACCAAGGATACCATCAGCTCCATTAAGACCAGGTCGTCCAGGAGGGCCCTGTGAAAGAAGTAGAAGAAATGACAGTGAAAAAAACTGTATTGAGGAAGACATGTTTCTTGTACGAACATGTTGACAGTGGTGCGGCCTGGAGGGCAAATAAATAGGCTAAGGATCAAAGAGATCCCATAGCTAACATTACATGACATCACCAGAAGATTTCTATCTCTCAGCTGAAAGTCATATATCAGTTGTCAGAGCTCTTGTCCTTGCTAGGGCCATAACTACTGGCATAGATGTGATACAATGATATTGGTCAAGTATGGCCAATATATCGGAAATGGAAACAGTATATCTCAGGGTTCTCCTACATAAAATGTATGACTCTGTGGCCCATTTAAACAAATGGAGAGTTATCGTTATCTTCAGCTGGCCATAGGCAAGCCATTTTTTGCTAGATGGGTCCAACTAACATGAGGTAATCAGTCGGTGTCGCTCTGGTGGTGTCTCTAGGGATCAGCTGAAAATTGCAGGGAAATCTAGTAGCAAGTGTTAATTTCCCCTGTAGCACCACCACAGGGGAAACAGAGTATTATACAGAGGCCAGTATAATCAAGGAAAAATGTACACATCAAGTCTTCAAAAATGAGAGTCACTCTAGACAAGAGATGAGGATCCTGAACAGAGAACCCAATCTATTAACTCAGAATGACCTAATAGGATGCAACCATAACTTTGGACATTACAGACCAACCTTAACAAATAAGAATAATGTTCAAATATGGATACTTATTTGCTCGTTAGATTTACTTGGTTTCCAGCCTTTCAACTATACTGTCCATGCCTGATTTTCATGAACACTTGGATAACCGTAGACCAAAGATATTTCAGTTGTGAGGCCTTCACCTTACGGTATTGGCAGCTTTATATTACTTCTGAGGCACGGAACTGCTGAAAACTGTTGTATCACTGGTATGTAATAATTCTGGTTGTCCTCAGATCCCTGATAAGCAAAAACCATTGACTCCTTTATTTTGATTGTGGAAATCAAAAAAGTCAACAATTAGAAGACCCTATAAAGGGCAACTACCATACTACGAGGAAAAAAAATCCAATGAATGTCAACCGAAATAAATATGTAATCTTTATGCAAAGGATGAAAAAAATCTTTATAGATTCTTTCTTCTCAGCATTGCCATCCAAGTGTTAACCATGGCCTCACTAATAAGAAAAATGTCAGCAGAACTTGCCAATTTTAGCTGAAGGAGCAAACATCTGACGTGTGGGCTGCCTGACTCTGATTGGTGTGAGGCGAAGGAGAAATCAGGCCTCTTGGATTTAAGAATATCCTTTTTTTCCTGTGGGAGATAATCTGCTGCAAAAGGATTCTTCTCCCAATTGAGATACAACTGCATAACCAACTGAGCCAAGGTTGTATGTTTATAGTGAAGTCAGGAGAAATATTTATTTGACTTCATATGTATGGCTAGCATTGGGCATCACATATTATTGTGTGTGAAAATCTCAAATATTTTTGTTATAGTAACCACCAGGCCATCACCGAATATAGCCCTGTTGGTGGATGGATCTTATTGTCATGTCAACACCTGGGCCTACTGTGGGTTTTCTGATCCTTCCATAGGCCAGCCTGAAGCTGATGACACAATTTTTCTGTTGAATTTTTCCAATTCAAGATTTCAGGGAATATAGAGTTAAGCAGGAAAACGTATAGGAGGCTGAGGAACATTTATGTATTTCTCCTGAGAAGGTCACACAACAACAATATTCTTGTTGGCCTGAATGATCTCTCATCCTTCCCTGGTCCAGCTTGAAGCTGATGACAAGATTTATTTGTTGATTTTATTCTACTTCAAGATTTCAGGGAGTATTGAAGGTAAGCAGGAAGATTGCTAGGTGGTCAAGGAACATTTATGTATTTCTGGAAATATCAGTTACCAAAACTATAAGAGAATACCACTTTGGCTGTAGATTGTGATGTGGTGGTATAGTTCACAGTCCTCATGTGCACCCTGTTCCCTCCTTAGTTAGCAAAAAACATTTCTGAAAAGCATTATGAGCTTACTCTGGTTACTTTTCTCTCTAGGGACAGTGAAAACCTAATATTGGCTGCATCAGTCTATTGCAATCTCAATACCCTACCAACAATGGCAAGCCTCCGTCAATGCAGAAACTGAGAAGGAGCATGGTGACCAAGGTGCATTCTTAGATTTTGCTATGGATTACTGACTATACTGCACTCATCATCAGATAACTTTCATAAATATGATTCTACCTGGTCCTGTACAGGCCAGAGCTATATAACATTGACATGTATGATCTTAGAACTGAAATCTTCACTCAACAGTTTGCTAGATACATTTATACATGATGTAAATGAACCGGAAGTCTTACCGTCTCACCAGGATCTCCAGGTGGTCCTGTAGGACCTGTTGGACCAGCTGGCCCTGGTTCACCCTAGTTATAAGCATAAAAGATAGAGTTCACTTAGAGGTTTTGGCTATTACACCAAGTAATAGAGATACATTTTAACTATCAAGTCGTACATACCGGGTATCCAGGTAATCCTTGAGGGCCCTCAATCACTATACCCTGTAATGAACAGACAACCATATAATATTACGTAAATACTATAATATAGCAATAATAGGTTTATGGTCTCTGACAAATATTTACTCACCGGTTCTACTCTGGCCGGTTCTCCCTTTTGTCCTTTCATACTCTTCTCATCCTAGAATAGAAAAAAAAAAAAAGAAAAAAAAAAAAGAAATAGAGACACAAGGAGAGAGGTTCTTATTGCTCATCCTCTTACCAATTAGTAAGCAATTTGCCAAATTCACCATCCAATTATTAAAAGGTCAGGGCATGTCTTAGGATAGCCAAATACTCTAGAAAATTCTCACTCAAACCTCCCAACTTCGGTGCAACGAATGACCATCTATTACATACAGGTGTTTCAGGCTTTTCCCCAGTGGGACTTCTGTATGACTTATTCTTTTGTCCTCAAGGGAGATAAACTACTACTGGAGTTTTCTGGCAGTGGTCTATTCCCCTCTCCCTTTTGAGAATACATCCATGCTAAGCCAAGCCAAGTGTCCGTGTGTATGGCTAAAACTTGGGTGGAATGGCTGGAAGACCTTTTTCGGCCAACAGCTAATATCTAAAGAGTATGGCCAGCTTTACTGGTGTGCGTGGTTACATAATGCACATTCCTTGATAGTACTGAAGGGTGCATTACAGGCCTTGGCTTGCATCCCTAATTCTACACTTGGTGTCTGAATGCATAGGTTTCTGATCAGTTGGGGTCCGAGACTCTTGCCAATCAGCTGTTTCCGAGCAATTTTGTAGTGGATGGAGCTGGTAACTGCGGTGCTGCTCCCATTCACTTAAAAACAGGAGCAGCACTTCAGTAACCATCTCCATCCATTACACAATGAAAAACCTCTTCAAAAGGAGTTTTCTGGTACTTAGCTATTGATGGCCTATCAGAATAGATCATCAGTATCAGAATGATGGGGGCTTGTCACCCCCACCAATGAGCTGTTTCACGCATACGATGGCGCCACAAACTATACAGTGAATTGAAGGTTCCATCCCTTGTGTAGTTTCTGGCATCAACTCACTGATTCACTTGCCAGGTACTGAAGCTCCGCTCCTATTCAAGTGAATCAGTGGACGGACAGTGAATGGAACCTTATGCTTCTAGCTCCGTCCACTGTATGGTTACTGCCATATTTAATCTGGCTGAAACAGCTGATCCTGCTCTCGGACACTCGCTAATCAGATATTGGTGACCTATCCTGAAGACAGGCCATCAATTACTAAGTACAGGACAACCACTTTAAGGACCAAGCAAAAACATAGTTTTTTTCCCCACCACTTTCAGAGTCCTAACTTTTTTACATTTTCATCAACATAGTCATACGAGTTGGTTCTTGTGGGAAGAGTTGTAATTTTTAATGGTACCATTTAATGTTTTTATTTTAATGTATTGTTTGTAGGGTGGTAATGGAGAAAACGCTTTAGTTTTTTTATATTTGGTTTGTACAACTTTCACTGTGGAATAAAAATGACAAGTTCAATTCATTCTGCGGGTCAGTATGCTTACGGCAATACCATATTTATAAAGTTTTATGTTTTTACTACTTAAAAAAAAATGAAAACCCTTTTTAAAAAATTATTATTAAAAGTTACTATTACTTAGCAACCGTCGTCATTGGTTGCTAAGAGTTTAATTCTCACCATTGGTGAGTCATCTCTACTGTTTGGCCTTTAAAGACATCTCAAAAGGTTCACACAAACAAATGTTAATTTTAAATTGATTTAAATAGGTTGTCTAGAATTAGAATAACATGGGTGCTTTTGTCCTGACACAGCACCACATCTTGTCCACATGTTGTATGTAGTATTGCAGCTCAGACCTATTAACTTCAATAGACCCAAGTTACAATACCAAGCTCAACCTGTGGATGGGTGTGGAGCTGCTTCTGGACAAATCCAGCCAGTTTTTTTTTTTTTCCATGGGCAAACTCCTTTAAGGGGTTGTTTGGTTACAAAAGGAAACTGGACAATCCTTGGGATCAGCAAGAAATATCGCACTGGTAAGTACTGGTACTTACCTGGAAGATCTGTCTCCACCACTCTGGTTCTCCCTGCCAGGCTCTTCAACACATGACCACTGCAGACAATCACTGGCCTCAGTGGTGCTCTGAAGAAGCCATTGATTGGCTGCAGTGATCATGTGTTGACTTGACGTTACTGCTGCAACTGGGTAAGTAGAGCCTGACTGGGAGAACCAGAGCAGCAAGAACTGCCAGATGAGTACTTAAGAGTTCTTTAATACAGTCTGATCCCAAGGGTTGTCCAGTTTTCTCATAAAACTGGACAACCCCTTTAAGTAATGGCCAAAGGCAATACAACATGTTGAATGCAGAGGATAAGCATTAAGCCATCTGAGTAAGTTATAACATTAGATTGAGCCATACCTCCGCTCCTGCCTCTTGGGTCTCCACCTGTCCACGCTCTGCTGGTCCATACCTCTCTTCTCTATCCTCTCTATTGTCATAGTCCTCATCTTCATACTGTTTGAGCTCATAGTCATCTTCATTTCTTTCTTGTTCCTCCCCAGTCACATACTCCTCTACTACATCCTAAATAAGGGCAACCATAGAAAAAGTTTCACAATTTACACATGTTCCAGAAGTGTTGTGGGTTTCATTTAGTTTGTCATCAATTCTTATGATGTCTTCAAGTTTTCTACTTCCTTGTCTGCTAACATTGCATTGTTTAAGTTAACTTACCACAGGTTCCACTGGTAGGGTATCTTGGGTATTTAGAAGATCTGTCAGTCTGTCAGTTAGCCATTGCTTAATTATTATTATATGTTGCACTTAAATCCATAGCTAAGCACTGGATACAGCCGACTCCCCCAACTGAGCCAGAATGGGTTTACATGGTTAATCACATGATTTCCATGGAAAGTGGCATTCATATTAAAAGAGGCACTGTAAAGAAATTCAAGAAGCAGTGGAAGACATGGCTGGCTGACCCCGGTCTGTTATCTCAGAGATTGGTGCATATCTGGAATGGTATAATTCTTAGGGGATTTGGAGGTCTGAGATAAAGGAACACAGAGGTACGGATGCTATATGAAGCTATTAGTGTAATAGAATAATGTAATATTTAAATGGGATATAAGGCGACTGATATATTGGAGTGATAATTTCCTTTTTAGGATATGTGGCCACACAGAGAGGGAGGGCAAGGGAGAGTTGGGGGGAGTGAGGGGTATTGGGATTTTATACTGATCAATGTATGACAGTGTACAATTGTGATAAATGTCCTCTTTATTCTGTACTTGATGTGTACTTGTACATTTGCCATAACTGTGATTGTTGTATACTTTCATTTTTATTCTCATACGAAAAACAATAATAAAAAAAAACCATTGCATTGTTTGAGAAGTGGTGGAACAGGGATGGACAATGGGGCCAAAATTGGGGATAATTTCCATAATCATAAGTATTTAGAATACTTATTAGAATATTGTAGAAATATAAAAAATAAAAAAAACATGGTACTTACTTCGTAGTCAGTAGCATTGATGCTGACAGTCACTGTGGACACTGTGATATCTTCTTCTTCTTCTTCGGGTGAGGGAGTATAGTAATAGTCTGGGAACTCATACTCTGATAGAATGGGGTCTTCTGTTGGTCTTCGTTTTGTCTCTGTCTTTGGTGATTTAATATACAAAAGTTAGTTTTCTTAAATACATGTAGTGAAAGCTGGGCAATTTCAGAAAGGAACCATGAGTCTCCAAGTAACCTCCTACAAAAACAATATCTTATGGGCTGCAACGTCCGGACAGGACGAAGACTGGATCGTCAAAGTAAATATCTTCCACTTTTATGCCATTTCAGATTTTAGGTTGCCATACACATTAGATGTATGTTGGCTGAGCCTGCTGATTTTGGTGGGACCAGATGACCACTTAATGTGTATAGTGGTATCTCGCCTCCTCCCTGATGGCAGATGGCAGAGAAAGAAGGGTTGGGCATATAGGATTTTTTATATGCTTGATCTGTTCGTTGTCAGAGGAGATAAGCCGCTAGCAGAGGTGTCTACCAGAGGCTTATTACCCTTTCCCATTTGAGAACACATGAACTCGGCCGAGTGTGCATATTTATGGAGAAGGTTGGGCAGAATAACTGTCGGCCAAATGAGAATTTGGCCAACAGGTATCTAAAGTGTATAGTTCCTCAACCTAGTGAAGCAGTCTGTCCAACAGTGGGTTTAGATGATACAGTAGCTCAACTCCCTAAATCTACCTATATAATGGTTGAGGGAAGTAACAGCTTGACAAATTGTCTCTTCCCTTTCCTCATATGACAGTAGGAAAAAAGAAAGGATCTGACAACAGATGTAAAACATTGTTCTGAATGCTTTTATGAAAAGTTGGTCCATGTTGTATCTGTACTGATTAGGCCCAACCACGTGGTTTTGCCTCTTCAGTGGCACAGAGCCCATACAGGTCCATATTGTAGACCTGTAGAGACTGGTTATGTGATTAATATGGTCATAGGCACAGACCTTATTCTATTGTGAACCACCATTCCTGCAATATTGTCTTATTGCTTCTTTCCTCAAACCACTGCCTTTGATGCAACAAGATTCAGGTGCTTGCATATTATGAAGACTGGCTCATCACCTTCAAGGCTGTTAGGTCTTTCCATATGGAGACATCACAGGACTGCTGCAGTGGAAAAATATTGGTGGAAAACTGGATTAATGGTTGAAACCTGAGGTTAAAAGGTTCTTGGGTCACATTGTTCCAAGACTTCTGGATAAACTACATCCCCATGAGAAGGTTATATTCCATACCATTGATGGACCATGTGGGGACAATCATTATGAGTTCATCTATTCCATCGGCCTCCTCTTGCTTCGTTATTTTTTACTATGGTTACATTTATTTTTACTTTTCTAATTTGTCATTACAACAGATTTTATAGCAGTGGAAAAATCTGCACCAACCGAGTGTTGCCAAGGTGCCTAGAGATCCCAAACTGAGATGCCCATGGTTCTTTCCTTTTCTGAAATGACCCAGCCCAAAATATGAGGCACAAATGCATCAATGGATGTCATGACTGATGAGATGAGATGAGACAAGATGAATTTTGGCAAATGACACGGGAATTCTCATGCTTCTTTGGAATAGTTAGTGCCAGGATGAGATGGTGGAAAACAGATGTCAAGTGATGTGAAAAAGCAACATTATAAATCTAATTTGGCATTGTAATAAATGAGCTACTCCTCAGTTCCATGTGGCTGTTCCAAAATTACCCTTCATAAATGACCTACTTCTTGTGACTTCATGAACATTCTTTACCTTTCACGTTCAACACCAACCTGCAATACCACACACAACCCAAGGATAAAAGGTCCTAAACCCAAAAAATAAGAGTCTGCATCAATCCCTGCAGCTCGATTTGACTGTCCACAAATAAGGCTACTTTCACACTCGCGTTTGGTGCGGATCCGTCATGGATCTGCACAAACGCACCTGTTCAGATAATACAACCGCATGCATCCGTTCAGAACAGATTATCTTTAACACAGCCAAAACGGACCCATTGACTTACATTGTGTGTCAGAACGGATCCTTTTGGCTCAGTTTCGTCAGACGGACACCAGAACGCTGCAAGCAGCGTTGTGGTGTCCGCCTCCAAAGCGGAATGGAGATGGAACAGAGGCAAACTGATGCATTCTGAGTGGATCCATATCCATTCAGAATACATTAAGAGCAAAACTGATCCTTTTTGGACCGCTTGTGAGATCCCTGAACGGATCTCACAAACGGAAACCAAAACGCGAGTGTAAAAGTAGCCTAACCCTTAAAAAATTATCTACATCAGCTTATCAGCTTTCATTTGAATGGTAATGATCTGCAATACCAAACCTATAGACAATAGTGGTTTTCCAGACTGTTTCTGGGAGAAAAAATCTTATCAATTTTGAAAACCAATTAGGGTACCTAACAGAAGCTCTGGCAATACTGTCCTACAGGACTTGCCTAAAATCCTTGTAGTGTTGACCACAGAGATTACAGGGAATTTGATCCAATCAAATCACCACTTTGGATCAGGAGAGAATTTTTTCCTTATTAGGGCAGATTGGGGCTATGGGGTTTTGCCTTCCTCTGGATCAATAGAGGGAGACAAATTTCTAACTATTAGCCATACCCCTTCCCTTTCGTCCACATCCTCTCCTATCATTTTGTTAAACTTGATGGACATGTCTTTTTTCAACCATACTTGCTAACTGTGTAACTATGTACACTGCCCATCCCCTACATGACTCTTTTAGCCACTTATATACTCACTATTCCTTTCACCCATAACTATATCAAGCACAGAACTACCAAATATACTCATTGGTACATATGGGAGCCTGTCCTGGTGACCACACCTTCTCTACACCTCGATTTGACCATGTTAAGTGGGAGTAAGGGTCTGTAAGCAAGCACAGGCCAACACTTCCGTAGACTTGCTCCTGAAAAAGACACTGTGTGGATATTCATAGAAGCATTTCTGGCCAAAAATCTTCCAGACACCAAATACAGTTAAGGCATCTCAATAGAACCTTGTACTTTCTGCTCATGTTTCCTGATTGGGTTGGGCGCAGATCAAAAAGATGACATTGGAAGAAGATACACCAGAAGTCCAACTTATTTCTAACATATGTTTATCTGATGACCTCCATAATCCGGCAGCAAAACTCAGAAATTTCTATACTACTCAAAAGTCTACTTTTTAGAGCAGATAATGATTATGTTAGCGTTGGATATGAAAATGAGGTGACAAATGGAAGCACACTGCTAATGATTAATATAAGTAATGGTTTTGGTAACAGGTATTAAAACATGCTGACCTCAGACAATGACAAAGCAGGATGGCACTAGAATGGTAATTTATTTGAGCGGGATGGGTGGTTACCATGAGAAGTGTGACCGCCTTAGTGACGGCTGAGGTAGTGATCCCTTCTGTCGGACTTATAACAGTGCTGTGCAACTGTCCTGTGTGCTCTGCTACAGACTTTTTCTTCTTTTTGCCCTTTCTATCCTTCTTTTTACCTTTTCTGTCCTTTTTCTTTCGAGGAGTAGACTCCGTGGCATTCTGTGGAGCCAAGAGAGGCATCAGGAAAAAACAATGTGTCTTGGGGTCACTAGGAGGATATGTTATAGGTCCGGCATGTTCATAACACATAATGGTGTATGAAATGTGGATGGTCCTCACTGTGGACGTTGATCAGAATTTCAGGGTAAATTCGATTCGCCGCAAAGCCGAATTTCCTCGTGCTTCGTGGTAACTAATCAATTTTCCCTGAAATGGTGTTTAAAAAAAAAAAAAACATAATCACCTCATCCATTTGATCGTGAAGAGGCCGCCGTGGCCATCTCGATTGAAGATGTCACGCGGATATTTTTCTTTAACCCCTGAGATGACGCAATAAATGATGAACGTGTATTCTGAGGGGTTCAATGACAGGTGTGGCACAATCGCTGCTTCTCATCATTGCGCCCACTACTTACAAAGAAATGCGCTTCGTGACAAAGCAAATTTCTTTGTCAAATTCGTAGTAGTATTCAAATTCATTGTAGTATGTGCACGCATAACTTACTGATTTAGCATTTGGTATCCTCTCGATATATACTTTCAACTTGCAGACCAACTGCCTTCTATACCACTCAGGATAGTCCCTGACAGTCAAAGTTTACTAGAAGGTCTTCTACACTGGTCAAAATCTAGCTTCAATCCTTCTCCTGCACCCTTATCACCAAAAACCTACCTAAGCATCTAATCCTTATCCAGGTTCCCAGATAGCCTACCTAGCTGTCTCCCCACTGGACGTCAACCTAACAGCTTTATCCTTCAAATAAAAAAACATCACTTATCCATCCTTGAAAGTACATACAAGCTGGTACCCACCTACCCTTTTCTCTGGGCATCAGGTAAGCTATCTGCCCTCTGTATTGGAGGCTGCACATCTGACTGCTGCCTATAGACACCAGATGAGCAACCTAACACTCTTCCTACCCTTTACCCAGGGGCGTAACTACCATAGCGGCAGACCATGAGACTGCTATGGGGCTCAGAGCAAGATGGGGCCCAGTTGGGATAATCTACTCTTCTACTGCGGGTGGAAACTTGGCCAGAACTCCACCCTCTAAAGAATCAACTTTTAGCAAACGAGGCAGTGGAAAAAATGGCCCACGGATCATTGAAAGGGGTTTAGGCGGAACCCCTTCTGTCCTGTGTATTGGGGCCTAGTTTGATCCTTGCAATGGGGCCCTTACTTCTCTATGTACGCCACTGCCTTTACCGACTGGAAATAACCCAAACTACATTAATGTATTCCTTTCGTCAAAGACTACTAAGTAGGTCAAAATCCAGAAGGGTGGTAAGGGTTCCAGATGCCTTTCAACTGACTAGTTACATAGAGTGATGGATAGAGCTGTCTGGTGAAAAGCATGGCTTCTACAGTAAATCATCTCTAATCCAGGAACTGCTTTGCGTGTTTCTTGGCACTGAATTACCCAGGGGATGTTTAATAATGTGTTAAGCTAAGAACGAGAAAAACCTCTCTCTTCGGGAGTGATGCCCAACAGGTGCACAGAGAGATAGTGAGACATTGGTCTAATGTGATGGATGATCTGGCTCCACTCCATGAGTGAAGGGTCATAAATATTCTTTAAACCATATATCGGTGAACTCTGTATAACAGTTACTGTACAATAAGATTTATAATTGCAGTCACTTAATCCCGTAGCTGTATAGGATTAGATATTGCTTTCTGTTAAGGCATATAGATGTGATTCTCATCTTTTATGTCATAGAGGGGGCTGAGGACCTACTTCTGTGGGCATCTAACAACAAGAATCTTTTGCTCAGATAGACCTCGCCTACATTTCACCTGTAGCTTCCACTGAATCACTGAGGTAACAACCTCTTGGGCACCACTCGTAGAGCTCAATGTTCTTGTGACTCTCTAGGCTTCTTGGACTTTTACCAGCAGTGCCAAAGTTAAAGGGGCATTTCTGTCTTAGACATGTATGGTTATTTATGTAAAGATATGGGTATTCCAATCTTAGACATGTACTGTATGGCATATCCCACGACATGCCAAGAATAGCTGATAAATTTAGGTCCTCACCTCAAGAACAGAGGTTCATCAACCCCATCCAATTTGATGCAGAGGTGGCTGGGATTATCCAAGCATTGGAACTCACAGTCTACTCTGTTACCCTAACTCCATAATCCCTGCTACCTCTGCATTTTGTTGTAGCCTGGATGTCGGGGCTATAGGTAGAACGGAATCTGGGGACCTCTCTTCTTGAAAGTCGAGACCCTCTTTTATCAGACATTTATGGCCTATCCTGTAAATATGCTATACATGTCTAAGATAAGAATACCCCTGTAGAAGCTAATGGTGCAAATTATCCAGTGCAAATTTAGCTGTAAACTGCAACTATCTGTTAAAAGTGAACTCCAGAATCCTCCTTGATAAGGTTTTCTGTGACTTAGTAGGAGCCGTGGTGCGCCAAAACCAGGCTCAACTGTGCAGTAGTGCCTGGTTACTACAGCTCATTCCCATTCAAGTGAATGTGAGACAGCTGTAGTAACCAGGCATGGTCACCACGCTGAGTACTTTGGCTGGTTTCTTCAAACAGCTGATTGGCGGGTGTGCCAGGAACTGCCCCTACCCATTTGAAACTGATGACTTAGCAGTTTGTCATTGTTTGTTTATTGTAATGAAGACTGACTATTCATGCACTGACTTCTTGTTTGGCTTCTGTGCTTACAGACTGGAGACAACATGAAAAAGCAGAGATGCAGCATAAAGCTAGGGATTGGGACAAAAAAAGGCATAGAGCAGCCTCAACCTGTTCGGAGGGGCTGCTGGGAACTGACCCCTTCCCCACTTGACACTGATGACTTGGTTATTATTGTTTGTCTTTATTGTAATGAAGACTGGCTGTTCATGACTTCTTGTTTGGCTTAGGTGGGTTTTTGCTTACACACAGGAGTCAATATGAAAAAGTAGAGCTGCATTGTAAAGCAAGGAATTGGGACAAAAAAAAGGCATAAAGCAGCCTCAGCCTTATTACATGAAAGAATTTATGGCTCCCATGGGCTCCAACAGACAGCGTGGCTAAGTGGGGCATTTAGATGCTGCCAGGAGTTGAATACTTTTGGACTTGCATGTAATTAAAAATTTTGCACAGCTACTGAGTTATTCAATTCAATTGTGTAATGATCTGGGGAGCTATTGCATATGCCAATAGGTAACCCCTAGTAGTGATAAGGGGGACGCTAACATCGCAGCATATGTGTAGGACATCCTGCAGCCTCATATGTTCCTTTCATGGCAGGGCTTCCAAATGGCATTTTTCCGCAGGATAATGCTCGCCCATACACACAAGGGTTTCCCAGGAATATCTCCACTAGATTACAAAACTTCCTTGTCTGCCCGGTCGCCAGATTTATTGTTAACCAAGCATTTATGGGACGTCAGCTTCAGCAACTTATGACTGTGTAGGATATACAGGCCCAGCTGTAACATCTGTAAGCAAATTTCTTACAGGATACCATCTGGAGCCTGTATGCCTCCATGCCTAACCGTATCTCATCTTGTATCCAGGGTAGAGGCCATATGTCATCTTGTATCCAGGCTGGAGGCCCTATGTCATCCTGTATCCAGGCTGGAGGCCATATGTCATCTTGTATCCAGGCTAGAGGCCGCATCTCATCTTGTATCCAGGCTAGAGGCCTCATCTCATCTTGTATCCAGGCTAGAGGTCGCATCTCATCTTGTATCCAGGCTAGAGGCCTCATTTCATCTTGTATCCAGGCTAGATGCCGTATCTCATCTTGTATCCAGGCTATAGGCCTCATCTTGTATCCAGGCTAGAGGCCGCATCTCATCTTGTATCCAGGCTAGAGGCCGTATCTCATCTTGTATCCAGGCTAGAGGCCTCATCTCATCTTGTATCCAGGCTAGAGGCCGCATCTCATCTTGTATCCAGGTTACAGGCCGCATCTCATCTTGTATCCAGGCTAGAGGCCGCATCTCACCTTGTATCCAGGCTAGTGGTGGTCCAAAAGGGTCCTAGAGCCTCCTTTCAATTGTACAGTTTTCCCCCAATAAACTTTTCCTTTCACCCTAATATTGTAATCCCTTACATATATGATTATATTCACAGATATAGAAAGCTTCATTCCATTCCAACAACTCCTTCTTGGTGCGTTTTGTATTTATTTTTTTGTCATGGGGTATAAGGCTGGGTTCACGTCAAGTTTTTCTTTCATTTAACACATCCCAAAAACGTCTAAGTCTGTAGGTCAAAAACGTGATGTGAACCCAGCGTAAGACTTCTTCCTATCCAGTAACATCTCAGAGTGACCACGGTAAAACCTTGACCCGACCCTTACTCTGTGTTCTTCTTACATGACCAGATGTCTGTATTTACTGCCAAATCTCTATCCCTCTGAATTCTCCCTAGCTAGGCGCCTCATGATTTATATTCCCACGGCACCATGTTTGTACAAATGTAAGAACTTCGCCAATAGTCTGACCACTTGGGTAAATATTTTAGATCGTCAATAAAAAAAATAATACAGAGAAGCTTCTATATCTTTATTATCTCAAGTCTCAGGCCTGATGTTGTACTCTTTTTAGCAGATATTTCCGGCCCTTCAGGTCATTGTTGGCAATAATAGGTTTAATATAGGGGAAAAAAAGGCTTACAGAAAATTAAAGTGGGATCTGGATAAAAAAAAACTAGAAAAGTGCCACTTCCTGCTTTTCACAGCTAGCTCATTGTCAGGGAACCTATAGGAAATGGTTGTACAGTGGGTATCTCTGGAGATCCAATGGTGTCATTTGTTACTAAGCAGCAGTGACCCAAATACTCTGGCTAATTGAGTGGTTGAAAATTACAATTTTTAATAAATTCCATGTTTTTTTTTGCTTTGCTCAATCCTTCTTTATTAGAAAGCTCTCTCAATGATAATCTGATCAATGGTGAGACCCCTTAATGAGAATGGGGAATGGAATGTGAGAATGTGATAAGAAGTATTCCGTTCTCCTCCAGCACCACCGCAGGCGAAATGGAGCATTACGCCATTCTTGTTGAAATTAATAACCTTTCCATGCAAATGCACGATTGTTCCGGGTCTTCTAGAGTGGAAAACAAAATAAGCCGACCCTAGAGTGACCCTTTCATGGGCCTCCAAGCGATCAACTGTTGTCTGTAGAAGAGTCCAGTAGCATGTGTTAATTTTCCCTGAAGCACCCTCTCGGGGTTAGTGGAGTATTCCACAGTGCCTGTTGAACTCAATGGGATGTTCCTATAATGCATGGGTCTGCTGGGACATCCAGAGTGAAAGACTAAAGTAAATTATGAGGGTCCTAAATAGAGACACCTCTGTATTAAAGGGGTTGTCTGAGATCATAAAAAATTGGGGCAAATGTAAGTGATAGTCTACATAACAAGAGAATCATAACTTGTTGAATCCTTCCCCTGTCCCGTTGCAGGATGACATCATCAACAATCAAACCCCTTCTGACAGCTCTCAAGCTGGTTCACCATTCATGTTCCTCTGTATATCCCTCTATTCTGTTGAAAATAATGTATCCCATATCTAAAGGACCAGACTTGCAGATATATGGTTGGCGAGTGTATACATTTGCAATTATATAAACCTCCTGATTCACACTGGCAGGCTGTACTATCTGTGTGTGCTGACTCTCCAGTGTAGTTCTATGAGATGTAGCTTCATGCTGGTCTCCCTGCTTCTTGCATGTAAGAGCTGACAGTGGGGAGAGAGAGAGACGAGAGGGGAGACAGGCTCAAACTTCATCATATACGAAAACACGGAGACCTTGCAATGTGAGGGGACAGCAACTGATCTGTTATGGCTACCCCCAGAGCAGTGCAGTTTGGTGAGACTCTGTCCCCTCTGTCTCTGCAAAGCCGCATGATGGGAAATGTAGGATTCATTAGGAAAACCATATCTGAGGGAAGAAGGAATCACAATGGCAGATAACCCACAAATGACCCCAGAAATCTGGGTCTCACTCCCCTTTTTCTAATATTCACACCCCACCTATCGTTTCGATGAACTTATGTCTTTTTTCCAACCGTATTAACTATGAAACTAAAATAAAACAGTTTTACAGAAAGCGTCTACTAAAGCTTCTATGTTATATTTTAATAATGGCACTATGTAAGTAAAGAAAAAAAAATGGGCCATAGACAGAGTGGACAGGAGGTGACCTCATTGACCTGCATGAGAGATTATTCGAGGCATGCTCTGTGACCTGTGCAAAGGCCAGGAGGGAGTAGATAAGCTGAGATATCACCTAATATGTATGATGGATCCTATGCTATCTCAAAAAAAGGTGATATTCGTCACTGTAATGCTATCTGTGATGATAATGACATGGCTACTGAAAAGTTACCTGTATAGAACAGGAAGTCTAAACATATCATTAGGCCTAGTGGCCAGTGTGAAAACTGCACAATTTTAAATAGATAGATGGAAAATTAAGACAAAAATCACCAAAAACATAAAAACGTGATTTAAACACTTGGTCATTTTCTGATGACGCACTACAATTTTTCTTTCTCGAGAAAGCCTTGTGATCTTTGTAAAGGGGCCACAAGATTAATTACATTCTGTAACCTTTTCTAAAATCCATCATCTCCGTCTGGCTATATATAAGGCAAATATTCCATTTATTTACACACTGCATCTGTAGGGCTCTGACATTGCTACATTACTGCTGAGCTGTGAACTGAGGGGTCTATTCCCCCGGGGGTCCTGATGACACATCTCCCAGGCCTGGTTTTCCTTGCTGCCTCCCAGTTGCACATGCCAGTGCCGTGACTCATACACAAGGAGACCCAGCCCTTCGAACCAGCTGTTACCATTCCAGCTGGGACGGCCCGGACATCCCATCTGCTGAATGAAAACCCTGTCTCCGAGCGCCAGGAATGCCCCTGCCAAAAATCTTTTCCATTTCACGCCTGCTTTTGGCTGGTGGGAAAGGGGTCCTCTGGCTTTTTAACCAGTCGCGTGTTGGCCACTGAGAGGGTCAATTTTTCTTTAGGCCAAAAATAATCAGGTGCCAAAGAATTTCATGTTCTACGTCCGTTCCAACATTGTCTGTTTACATATTAATCAAATAAAAAATAGTATTTTACAAGAAAACCGCCAAGAACGTAACATTCAGATTTGTGTGCAGTAATTTATGGCCCATGAGTGCCCACCTACCCCCCTTGTAGGTGTTAACTATAGCAGGTGCATAGGTAGCAGTCACACCTGGGCCCTGGTGTCTGAGAAACCATAATAAAGGGACACTAGTAGATACAGTTGCAAGAAAAAGTATGTGAACCCTTTGGAATGATATGGATTTCTGCACAAATTGGTCATAAAATGTAATCTGATCTTCATCTAAGTCACAACAATAGACAATCACAGTCTGCTTAAAGTAATAACACACAAAGAATTAAATGTTACCATGTTTTTATTGAACACACCATGTAAACATTCACAGTGCAGGTGGAAAAAGTATGTGAACCCTTGGATTTAATAACTGGTTGAACCTCCTTTGGCAGCAATAACTTCAACCAAACGTTTTCTGTAGTTGCAGATCAGACGTGCACAACGGTCAGGAGTAATTCTTGACCATTCCTCTTTACAGAACTGTTTCAGTTCAGCAATATTCTTGGGATGTCTGGTGTGAATCGCTTTCTTGAGGTCATACCACAGCATCTCAATCGGGTTGAGGTCAGGACTCTGACTGGGCCACTCCAGAAGGCGTATTTTCTTCTGTTTAACCCATTCTGTTGTAGATTTACTTCTATGCTTTGGGTCGTTGTTCTGTTGCAACATCCATCTTCTGTTGAGCTTCAGCTGGTGGACAGTTCTCCTGCAAAATGTCTTGATAAACTTGGGAATTCATTTTTCCTTCGATGATAGCAATCCGTCCAGGCCCTGACGCAGCAAAGCAGCCCCAAACCATGATGCCCCCACCACCATACTTCACAGTTGGGATGAGGTTTTGATGTTGGTGTGCTGTGCCTCTTTTTCTCCACACATAGTGTTGTGTGTTTCTTCCAAACAACTAAACTTTGGTTTCATCTGTCCACAGAATATTTTGCCAGTACTGCTGTGGAAAATCCAGGTGCTCTTGTGCAAACTGTAAACGTGCAGCAATGTTTTTTTTGGACAGCAGTGGCTTCCTCTGTGGTATCCTCCCATAAAATCCATTCTTGTTTAGTGTTTTACGTATCGTAGATTCGCTAACAGGGATGTTAGCATATGCCAGAGACTTTTGTAAGTCTTTAGCTGACACTCTAGGATTCTTCTTCACCTCATTGAGCAGTCTGCGCTGTGCTCTTGCAGTCATCTTTACAGGATGGCCACTCCTAGGGAGAGTAGCAGCAGTGCTGAACTTTCTCCATTTATAGACAATTTGTCTTACCGTGGACTGATGAACAGCAAGGCTTTTGGAGATACTTTTATAACCCTGTCCAGCTTTATGCAAGTCAACAATTCTTAATCGTAGGTCTTCTGAGAGCTCTTTTGTGCGAGGCATCATTCACATCAGGAAATGCTTCTTGTGAAAAGCAAACCCCGAACTGGTGTGTGTTTTTTATAGGGCAGGACAGCTGTAACCAACACCTCCAATCTCATCTCATTGATTGGACTCCAGTTGGCTGACACCTCACTCCAATTAGTTCTGAAGATGTGATTAGTCTAGGGGTTCACATACTTTTTCCACCTGCACTGTAATTGTTTACATGGTGTGTTCAATAAAAACATGGTAACATTTAATTATTTGTGTGTTATTAGTTTAAGCAGACAGTGATTGTCTATTGTTGTGACTTAGATGAAGATCAGATCACATTTTATGACCAATTTGTGCAGAAATCCATATCATTCCAAAGGGTTCACATACTTTTTCTTGCAACTGTATTCACTGGGTACCACCTAAAGGTTGTTTGGAGGAGAGGTTTGGCTGAAAGTGCCCAATGTTCTTGTCACATGGTTACTTAAGGGGGTATTCCCAACTGTTTTCATATTCCTGGACCCTCAGGCTGACACATATGATTAGGAGTTGTTCTCCATAGATATTTATTGATCTAATATCTATATCTCTGTCTATATCTATCTATTTATCTATCTATCTATCTATCTATCTATCTATCTATCTATCTATCTATCTATCTATCTATCATCTATATATCTACCGGTATCTATCTATCTACCTAATCTCATATCTATCTATTATCTATCTATCTATCTATCTATCTATCATCTATCTATCTATCTATCTATCTATCTATCTATCTATCTATCTATCTATCTATCTATCTATCTATCTATCTATCTATCTATCTATCTATCTATCATCTATATATCTGTTATCTATCTATCTATCTATCTATCTATCTATCTATCTATCTATCTATCTATCTATAACACAAAACACAGCAGCACAAGTCAGATGTTTGGGAAGTACAAGAGTACTTTTTCCAGACCATGGGTTGGCGGCCAATGGATATACTAATAGAAGAATGAGGCAGCCATCCAAAATTAATGAAAAGGCGGTGGACCCACTTTATTCACCCTAAACGTAACGTTTCAGCCCAGCACAATGAGGAAGGCTTGAGAAAGACTTTATTCTTCTACTAGTCTGTCTGTCTGTCTGTCTGTCTGTCTATCTATCTATCTATCTATCTATCTATCTATCTATCTCCTATCTATCTATCCATCCATCTATCTAATCTTATATCTATCTATATATTCTTTATCATATCTATGTCTGTGTGTCTATATAACTAGAAGAGAGACAAATAATGTGGATCCATATCTATCTATCTCATATCTATATCTATCTCATATCTATCTATCTATCTATCTATCTATCTATCTATCTATCTATCTATCTATCTATCCATCCATATCTATTATCTATCTATCTCATATCTATATCTATCTCATATCTATCTATCTATCTATCTATCTATCTATCTATCTATCTATCTATCTATCTATCTATCTATCTATCTATCTATCTATCTATCTATCTGCCGTTGGATTATTTTACATAATAATGTTACTGATCTTTTTACCTGCTCAGGGAACTCTGGGTCCTGGGCTTGCACAGCGTAGACGAGCGCACCGTCACAGTTGGGCATGTAAGTGTTACAGTAGTCATAGGCGGCTCTGGGGTCTGCCACCATCAGCAGCTGTTGGATGTCACCCTAAAAAAAGAAAAAGAAACCCATAAAATATAAGAAACAGTCAGATTAGATCGACTTGGGGTTAAGAAGAACTTGGTTACAAGCTGACCCTCATGGCTCATTAAGAACATGTACAGATGTAGCAGAGCTGAGCACTGTATGTAAACCTGCTGCATTATCTTCTCCCAACGGGCTGCACATTATGACCAGATAGAGACTTAGGGGGCCATTTATGATGACCTATATTAGGCGTATTTCAGGAGCAGATTGAGTCGCAACGGTAAGTTGCACTGCAATCTCCTACTTCTCCCCGCTCACGCCAGGTCTAAAAAAGTGGTCAGGGAAGGGAACAGGCCGGCAGGCCTATCTAATTCCTCATTTCCTACACCTGTTTTAGGCGTATAAAAGGGTCTAAATGTAAGACAGCAAGGAAGCAGTCTTACATTTAGAACTGGCGGAAGATCCGCCGAAGTTATGGAGAGGCCAGCGCCTTTTCATAACTTCGGCGGATCCACCGCCAGCTTAGGGCTTTATTAAGACTGTTGTCTTTATTAAGACTGTTGTCTAAAATGCCGGTCTGTATAAATGTGCCCCTATCATAGGACCACTATAAGCCATACACCCCACAGAGGAGATGGAAGCATCTGTCCATAGGACCACTATAAGACATACACTCCACAGAGGTGATGGAAGCATCTGTCCATAGGACCACTATAAGCCGTACACTCCACAGAGGAGATGGGAGGATCTGTCCATAGGACCACTATAAGCCATACACTCATACACTTAAGGGTTCAGGCGAGACTGCAAAATCAGACTACACAAGATATGTTTGTAGTCTGATAATAGAGACCCAGAGATCTGCATAGGGGCTGTAAACATAAAACGGTAGAATAGTTTTAATGTATAGGAGAAATTTTTAAAATTGTTGCAAAAGTATACTGTCACAGTCCCTCCTGTGACAGAGGTTAGAAGATCTGAGAGAGTAGCTGCACGTTAGGTTATCTGACAGCCTATCTGTTTTCACTTGTTGCAGTGTTGTTGTTGGTAAGGACCACACCTCTTATCTCAGGTGTAACTTGTGGTCATTACTGCTCCTCTATTTAGTCTGGACTCACACTCACACCATGCGGTTGATATTATCTGCCTGGAGTTGGAAAAGCTGGTGTGTGGTCCTCATCTGAGTTCCTGATCATTCATTTTCTATTGAAGATAAGAGTACTTCCCTTTGTATTTTGTTGTTTCCATTTGCTCGTTGTTTACTAGGCCTCAGGGAGACGCTGGTTTGTTCATCTGGGAAGGAACCAGTGGTCTCAGACCCTGTCACTACTCCTAGGGTTATTCATGGTTACTAGGGCCTAGGTTTCCGGTGTATGAATATTCCCACCTTCAGGGTCTATTCATACTGACAGGAGTCAGGGCTAGGTTTAGGGTTTCCTATTTGGTGACCGTTTCCCTTTCCCTAGCCGTGAGGCCTAGTTTCTGGTCTTTTTCCTTCTGTTGTCATTCTATGTACCTCCCCTCCCCCTACATTGTAGATACTATTTCTGCACTGGTCGAACAACTGCAGGGGCTGTCTTAGGAGGTAACTGACCTCCGCACGACAGTCTCACAGATCAAGAGACCACAGGCGGCTGGTTCCGGCAGCGGGAAACAGGCCTGTCCTGAGCCTAAGGTCGCTCTCCCGGATAGATTTTCCGGGGGAAGTGACAATTTTATTGGGTTCAGGGAGTCGTACAAATTATATTTTAAACTCTTCTGGGGACGAGAGTCAAAAAGTGGGTATAATCATTTTGTTACTTAAAGGTGACGCTCAGTCTTGGGCTTTTCCTTTGCCGACCGGATCACAGTCCCTCCGGTCTGTAGATGAATTTTTCACAGCTCTAGGTCTTATCTATGATGACCCAGATCGGATCTCCCTGGCAGAGATCAAGTTATGTGGTTTACGGCAGGGAGAGCGTTCTGCAGAGACCTATTGCTCTAAATTTAGGAGATGGGCTACGGATACGGAGTGGAATGATCCAGCTCTCCGTAGTGAATTCTGTCAAGGGTTATCAGAGAGCCTGAAGGACGCGTTGGCATTTCACGAATATCCTGAGTCATTGAAAGCGGGCATGTCCCTTGCTGTACGTATTGATAGACGCCTGAGGACGTACTATCATATAAGTTGGTGGCCTCCTCCAACACTTTGGGTAGAGAGACACTTGAGTTCATGTCTGATGACAAACTAATGCAGTTGGGGGGAGCTACACCTGGACCTGGTGATAAGAACTTTAGGCTTAAGAAGGGACTCTGCTTTTTCTGTGGAAAAAGGGGACATTTTGTTAACGTATGTCTCTATGTTCAGCATCAAGGTGAAAACAAAAGAAAAATATTTAATCCTCATCTCACTCTTGGTGGTGTGGGTGGGGATTTGAGAATTTACTTTTGTCATTTACCGGTAGTAGCCGATTTCTCCTGTCTGCCGAGTGTTTATCGACAGTGGGGCAGTGGTTAACCTAGTTGATGGTCAGTTGGTCCGTATGCATGGGTTGACAACAAGTGCATTAGACAAAAATATTTCGGTGTTTGCAATTGATTCTGCTCCACTCACACAGAAATGTTTGTCACAAATGGTGCATGACATCCGTTTAAAAGTGGGTGATTTTCATCAAGAATCCATTTCGTGTTTTGTGCTAGAGGGTCTGCCTGCTCCCTTGGTGCTAGGTTTACCATGGTTAAGCAAACATAATCCTACCATCTATTGGCAAGTGAGACAGATTCTTGATTGTAATGATTATTGCATACACAACTGTCTTAGCACATCGCTTTCCGTTTCTAACCACTAAAGTTGTACCTTCGTTTATTTCCGATTTTTTTTATGTATTCTCTGAAAGTAGAGACCAGGAGTTACCTCCACATTGGGAGTATGATTGCCCCATCAACCTTATTCCCGGAGCTAAATTGCCCAAGTCTCGGTTGTATAATCTTTCTGAACCCGAAAGAGTTGCCATGCGAGAATATATCACAGAGAGTTTGGCTAAAGGTCATATTAGACCATCCAAATCCCTAGTGGCTGCAGGATTCTTCTTTGTTAAGAAAAAGGACGGAACTCTTAGGCCATGTTTGGACTTCCGTGAGCTTAAACGCATTACTGTTCTTGATCCTTACCCCCTTCCTTTGATCCTGGATTTGTTTAATCAGATTGTCGGTGTCAAGGTGTTCTCTAAATTGAATTTGATGGGGGAATATAATCTAGTAAGGATCAAGGAGGGGGACGAGTGGAAGATGGCCTTTAATACCCCTGAAGGTCATTTTGAGAATATGGTCATGCCTTTTGGGTTAACCAATGCCCCTGCGGTTTTTCAACATTTCATCAATGACATCTTTCATCATCTGGTAGGCAGGTTTGTGGTGGTATATCTGGATGATATTCTAATTTATTCTCCTGACATGGAGACGCATCAGGATCACGTGAGACAAGTGTTATAGATCCTAAGAGAGAATACATTGTATGCTAAGATGGAGAAGTGTGTATTTGCGGTTCCGGAAGTGCAATTCCTGGGTTACCTACTCTCATCTTCAGGTTTTCATATGGATCCTGAAAAGGTCCGTGCTGTGTAGT
Source organism: Bufo bufo (assembly GCF_905171765.1). Classification (NCBI taxonomy): domain Eukaryota; kingdom Metazoa; phylum Chordata; class Amphibia; order Anura; family Bufonidae; genus Bufo; species Bufo bufo. Next base: position 785,397,421 of record NC_053389.1, on the reverse strand, counting down.
GATAAGTGGCAGGGGCAATATCGATTATTTTCTTGATTGCGAAAATCGGCAATGTAATATGCGCGTTTTGCGCGTGCAGTACAGGCGTGGGTCACTGTTGCTACATTTTCCAAGCTGCTAGAAGTTTCCTGAGACTGGAGAAAATGGTTGGCATGGCAGAACATTACAGTAGCTTTATATGCAGATAGAGTGCTCCAATATATTCACGATTGCGCAAATTGGCAATTAATGATGCGCATATTTGTGCGCAATACGTGCAACTTCACATTTTAGCCGGTCTGACTACATATTACTGATTGGTGCACCAAGTATTGTCACACTACCTAACACCCTGCACTAGAACCTATAAGCTACACTATATCACGATCTAACCTACACTGACTATCTCCCACTATCTTTATTTTATATATATATTTATATATATATAGACAGGAAACCGGACAGCACTCCAGATAAAAAAAATTGTGGTTTATTCACCCATGTGGTGTAGGCAACGTTTCAGCTCATACAAAGAGCCTTTTTCAAGAAAAAGGCTCTTTGTATGAGCTGAAATGTTGCCTACACCACATGGGTGAACAAACCACTATTTTTTTTATCTGGAGTGCTGTCCGGTTTCCTGTCTATAATATTGGGTAAGCAGCTACACCCTTGGACCTAGCACCCGCCATCTTTTTTCATCCAGTGCCGCCATCGTGTTTCATTGTATATATATATCTACAGTACAGACCAAAAGTTTGGACACACCTTCTCATTCAAAGAGTTTTCTTTATTTTCATGTCTATGAAAATTGTAGATTCACACTGAAGGCATCAAAACTATGAATTTAGGCTACTTTCACACTTGTGTTCGGGGTTCCGCTTGTGAGCTCCGTTTGAAGGCTCTCACAAGCGGCCCCGAACGGATCCGTACAGCCCCAATGCATTCTGAGTGGATGCGGATCCGCTCAGAATGCATCAGTTTGGCACCGTTTGGCCTCCGTTCCGCTCAGCAGGCGTACACCCGAACGCAGCTTGCAGCGTTTTTGTGTCCTCCTGGCCGTGCGGAGCCAAACGGATCCGTCCAGACTTATGCAAGTCAATGGGGACGGATCCGTTTGACGTTGACACAATATGGTACAATTTCAAACGGATCCGTCCCCCATTGACTTTTAATGTAAAGTCCCCTATTAATATACCATCAGATCTGAGTTTTCTCCTATCCGATGGTATATTTTAACTTGAAGTGTCCCCATCACCATGGGAACGCCTCTATGTTAGAATATACCATCGGATTTGAGTTAGATCGTGAAACTCAGATCCGACAGTATATTCTAACACAGACGCCCCCCCCTCCCCCCCTGTATTTAACTCATTGGTGGCCAGTGCGGCCCCCCATCCCTCCCTCCCCAGTATTAAATGTGACCAGTGCGGCCCCCCTCCCTCTATATTCATTGGTGGCCAGTGCGGCCCCCCCTCTCTCCCTCCCCAGTATTAAATGTGACCAGTGCGGCCCCCTCCCTCTATATTCATTGGTGGCCAGTGCGGATTCCCAGTATTAAATGTGACCAGTGCGGCCTCCCCTCTTCACCCCCCCCAATTAAAATCACCCCCCCCCCATCATTGGTGGCAGCGGAGAGTTCCGATCGGAGTCCAAGTTTAATCGCTGGGGCTCCGATCGGTTACCATGGCAGCCAAGACGCTATTGCAGTCTTGGCTGCCATGGTTACTTAGCAATAAATAGAAGCATTATACTTACCTGCGAGCTGCGATGTCTGTGACCGGCCGGGCGCTCCTGCTACTGGTAAGTGACAGGTCTGTGCTATAGGCAATGCGCCGCACAGACCTTTCACTTACCAGTAGGAGGAGCTCCTGGCCGGTCACAGACATCGCAGCTCGCAGGTAAGTATAATGCTTCTATTTATTGCTAAGTAACCATGGCAGCCAAGACTGCAATAGCGTCTTGGCTGCCATGGTAACCGATCGGAGCCCCAGCGATTAAACTGGGACTCCGATCGGAACTCTCCGCTACCACCAATGATGGGGGGGGTGATTTTAATTAGGGGGGGGGGGAGAGGGGAGGCCGCACTGGTCACATTTAATACTGGGAATCCGCACTGGCCACCAATGAATATAGAGGGAGGGGGGCCGCACTGGTCACATTTAATATTGGGGAGGGAGGGAGGGGGGGCCGCACTGGCCACCAATGAATATAGAGGGAGGGGGGCCGCACTGGTCACATTTAATACTGGGGAGGGAGGCAGGGGGGGCCGCACTGGCCACCAATGAATATAGAGGGAGGGGGGCCACACTGGTCACATTTAATACAGGGGAGGGAGGGGGTCTGCCCCCTCCTGCCTGGCAGCACCTGATCTCTTACAGGGGGCTATGATTCGCACAATAATTGTGCGGATCACAACCCCCTGTAAGAGATCGGGTGCTGCCAGGCAGCAGGGGGCAGTCATGTACACAGTTCTTTTAGTATATTCTAACTTGAAGCGTCCCCATCACCATGGGAACGCCTCTGTGTTAGAATATACTGTCGGATCTGAGTTTTCACGAAGTGAAAAATCTGATCTGTAAAAACCAGTTATGCAGACGGATCCGTTCTGAACGGATGCAAGCGTTTGCATTATAGGAGCGGATCCGTCTGTGCAGACACCAGACGGATCCGCTCCAAACGCAAGTGTGAAAGTAGCCTAACACATGTGGAAATATATACATAACAAACAAGTGTGAAACAACTGAAAATATGTCATATTCTAGGTTCTTCAAAGTAGCCACCTTTTGCTTTGATTACTGCTTTGCACACTCTTGGCATTCTCTTGATGAGCTTCAAGAGGTAGTCCCCTGAAATGGTTTTCACTTGACAGGTGTGCCCTGTCAGGTTTAATAAGTGGGATTTCTTGCCTTATAAATGGGGTTGGGACCATCAGTTGCGTTGAGGAGAAGTCAGGTGGATACACAGCTGATAGTCCTACTGAATAGACTGTTAGAATTGGTATTATGGCAAGAAAAAAGCAGCTAAGTAAAGAAAAACGAGTGGCCATCATTACTTTAAGAAATGAAGGTCATTCAGTCAGCCGAAAAATTGGGAAAACTTTGAAAGTAAGGGCTATTTGACCATGAAGGAGAGTGATGGGGTGCTGTGCCAGATGACCTGGCCTCCACAGTCACCGGACCTGAACCCAATCGAGATGGTTTGGGGTGAGCTGGACCGCAGAGTGAAGGCAAAAAGAGCCAACAAGTGCTAAGCATCTCTGGGAACTCCTTCAAGACTGTTGGAAGACCATTTCAGGGGACTACCTCTTGAAGCTCATCAAGAGAATGCCAAGAGTGTGCAAAGCAGTAATCAAAATGCCAAGAGTGTGCAAAGCAGTAATCAAAGCAAAAGGTGGCTACTTTGAAGAACCTAGAATATGACATATTTTCAGTTGTTTCACACTTGTTTGTTATGTATATAATTCCACATGTGTTAATTCATAGTTTTGATGCATTCATAGTATGAAAATAAAGAAAACTCTTTGAATGAGAAGGTGTGTCCAAACTTTTGGTCTGTACTGTATATATGAGCTAACTAACTATCTAATGTAATTAAACAGTAAAGTACAGAGCACAGCAATGACACTGCTGTCTCTCTCAGAACTCCATAAAACTACAGAAAATGGCTGCTGGGGAGGTTCTTATATAGCAGGGGTAGGCAACCTCCGGCACTCCAGCTGTTGAGAAACTACAACTCCCAGCATGCATACTTGTTCTGCTCTTCTTAGAACTCACATCGAAATTAATGGAGCATGCTGGGAATTGTAGTTTCACAACAGCTGGAGTGCCGAAGGTTGCTGATCCCTGTTATATAGTAAGGGGTAGGCAACTTTCCTATTGGTTGCTAGGGATGTGGCTAAGCTCAGACAAAGACATTGCAGCCTTCTCATTGGCCCACAAGCAAGAAGGGAGGTTACCGATGAAAAAAAAAAATCTAGAATATTCAAGAATACAAATATATAGCACTATATTCTAAATCTTCTCGAAGTGGTGATATTCGCGATTAAAATTCACGATTCAAATATTCGCGCCCAACACTAGTGCTGTGTTGAACTGGGATCGACCCGAAAAATCTGAAAGCGCTTATGTGATTTTTGAAGTTCACTAACTACTGCTGTAACTTTATTTTGAAGTACTCGACTGTGATCAAACCTTTGACGGACATGACTAAGAAAGGTTCTGATGTCTCAGTCTGGTCTGATGAGGCATTACAAGCCTTTTCTGCGGTGAAGGAGTGTTTTGCTTCTGCGCCTATACTGGTGCGACCTGAAGTGTCACAACCATTCATTGTGGAAGTTGACACATCCGAGGTAGAGGTAGGAGCAGTTTTGTTGCAGGGTCCTTCACCTAGTAAATGGCGCCCATGTGCTTCCTTCTCTCAAAAAAACTCTCGGCTGCAGAGAGGAATTATGATGTGGGTAATAGAGAGTTGCTGGCCATTAAGTTAGCTTTTGAGGAGTGGCGTCATTGGTTGGAAGGAGCGATTCATCCAATTACGGTGATTACCGATCACAAAAATCTGGCTTACCTGGAGTCGGCTAAACGTCTGAACCCAAGGCAGGCCAGATGGTCATTGTTTTCTACCAGATTTAATTTCGTTGTCACCTATCACCTTGGGATTAAGAACGTCAAGGCGAATGCTTTGTCGCATAGCTTTCCTAGGGGGGTTATTCGGAAGATCCTGGTCCGATATTTCCTGAAGGGGTGGTAATATCCGCCCTTTATCCTGACCTTGAGGCAGAGGTGTGAAAGGCCCAGGGATATGCAGCGGATTCCTGTCCTCCAGGGAAGTTGTTTGATCCTTCCGAATTACGACACAAGGTGTTCGAGGAATATCACTATACAGTTCTTACAAGACACCCTGGGAGCAGATGCAGGGTTGGTCTCAGTTCTCGTAGATTCTGGTGGCCGGGGTTGCGTAAATGTGTTGAGGGCTATGTGTCAGCTTGTGGTACTTGTGCACGTGCTAAGGTGACACATACTCGGCCTTCAGGATCTCTACTTCCGTTGTCCATCCCGTCCTGACCTTGGACTCATTTATCCATAGACTGTATCACAGATCTGCCGAATTCCTCAGGAAAAACTGTGATTTTGGTGGTTGTTGATCGCTTCAGCAAGATGTCGCACTTTATAGCATTATCAGGTCTACCTAATGCTAAAACTCTCGCACAAGTGTTTGTCGATAACATTGTGAAGCTACATGGTATTCCCTCTGATGTGGTGTCTGATAAGGGGACTCAGTTTGTTTCCAGATTCTGGAAGGCGTTCTGTACTCGCCTGGGGGTACAATTGTCCTTCTCTTCGGCCTTTCATCTTCAGTCGAACGGACAGACTGAAAGCACTAACCAGAGTCTGGAGAATTATTTAAGATGTTTTGTCTCAGAGAATCAGGAGGAGTGGTCTTCATTTTTGTCTTTAGCCGAGTTTGCCATAAATAACCGTAGGCAGGAGTCCACTGATAAGTCAGCGTTTTTTGGGGCATATGGGTTCCATCTGCAGTTTGGCACATTTTCTGGTACTGAGACTTCTGGTATAACTGAAGAGGATGAAGAGGAAATATTTTCCTCTTTTTTGTCATCTATTTTGCAGAGAAAAAAAAAAAGGGCAACAAGTATAAATGGATGACTGACAAGAGACGTATGAGTGGGTGATTCCGTGTGGCTGTCCACAAGAAACATTAGGTTGAAGGTACCTTCTTGGAAGTTGGGTCCAAGGTTTATTGGTCCATATAAGATCTCTGCCATTATTAACCCGGTAGCCTTTCGTCTTGAACTTCAGCAGGCTTTAAAAATTCATAATGTTTTCCACAAATCATTGCTGAAGAGATATGTCGAACCTGCTGAACCGTCCTCCTTGCCTCCTGCTCCTGTCATGGTGGACGGTAATCTTGAATTACAGATCGCCAGGATAGTGGACTCTGTATATCCCTCCAGTATCTCATTCACTGGAAGGGTTACGGTCCAGAGGAAAGAATGTGGGTTCCAGCGGCCGACGTTAATGCCAGTCGCCTTGTGAAAGCCTTTCACAGGGCTCATCCAGATGAGGTTGGTCTTGGGTGTCTGGACAGAGGCTAGAAGATCTGAGAGACTGACTGCACGTTAGGTTATCTGACAGCCTATCTGTTTTCACTTGTTGCAGTGTTGTTGTTGGTAAGGACCACACCTCTTATCTCAGGTGTAGCTTGTGGTCATTACTGCTCCTCTATTTAGTCTGGACTCACACTTCATACCATGCGGTTAATATTATCTGCCTGGAGTTGGAAGAGCTGGTGTGTGGTCCTCATCTGAGTTCCTGATCATCCATTTTCTATTGAAGATAAGTGTACTTCCCTTTGTATTTTGTTGTTCCCATTTGCTCGTAGTTTTCTAGGCCTCAGGGAGACGCTGGTTCGTTCATCTGGGAAGGAACCAGTGGTCTCAGACCCTGTCACTACTCCTAGGGCTTTTCAGGGTTACTAGGGCCTAGGTTTACGGTGTATGAATATTCCCACCTTCAGGGTCTATTCATACTGACAGGAGTCAGGGCTAGGTTTAGGGTTTCCTAGGTGGTGGCCGTTTCCCTTTCCCTAGCCGTGAAGCCTAGTTTCTGGTCTTTTTCCTTCTGTTGTCATTCTATGTACCTCCCTTCCCCCTACATTGTGACATATACTCGTTGAAAAAAGTATGAAAAAATCTGGTTCCAAACTCAGCAGTGTTCCTGGGTCTATAGCGTCTTAAGGCATCAATTATGTGACCTCATAAATGTAATCTGTTTCACACTGTGTTCACAAGAAGGAAACATTGCTGATTTTGGAGTCAAATCTCATGTCACAGACTTCCCCCCCAAACCCTTCGTCTTCTGCTCCAGGTCTTGATCGTCCTGATGTGCTGTTCCCATACAGCACAGCTGCAGATGACAAATAGAACAGATTCGCCATGGGCATTAAACAAAAAAAAAAACGTGGTCGGAAAATCGGAAATGAATCCAGAGCTGGACCTCAGCCATAGGAACAACTGAGGCTCACTCATTAACCCCAGTCCTCACCAGAGAGGTCTGCACGACACAAGCCGGCTACTTTCACCATCTAAGTGTTACATCGGCAGCCCATGTCTTTTGCTGTCCTGCTACTGCTATTAGGAACATGATTCACCAAACTACTACTCCTCTCATTTTTGCCATGACTAGCAATCCAGTCCTCTCCTCTCTGTGTGCAGTTGCTTGGCGGCTTTTGATTGTTAATCAGCTTCTGCCATAAATACAGCACTTCCCTCTCACTCCTTGGCTGCGCTAAGGTTTCCAGTTAAAAAGTGAAGGTGTGCTTTTCTCATTTTTTGCCCATGTACCAAACCTCTACCTGTTAACCCACTCTGACACTGCTGCCTTCCCTGACCTTAACCTGTCTACCATACTGACCCTTTGCAGCCTGCCCTGACCTTGTATTAGTTTGGTGAATATGCTTAAATCCTGCCTGCCCTGACTTTTGCCTGTTTACCAACTACGAGTATTGCCTAATTCTTTGGAGCTTCATGCTAGTATCTTTAACCTCCGTGGGTCATCTGCAAACTACACTGGGACTATTCGAAGAGGTAGTGGCCTGGTGGGTTCACTGCAGTGAAGTCCAGATCCCTTTATAGAGGGTTAAAAGGTGAAAACCAAGGGATCACAAGGATAACATCCTCAGGAATAGCCCAAAATCAAACTGGTTAGTTGGTACAGTGGGTCCACATCCAATGCCTGTTATACTAAGAAGGTCATGTGTTTAGGGATATTCTATTCAGTTTTAACTACAGTTATCCTTTGATATTCTACCCCCCATGTTACCTTCAAGCTAAGACATGAAAAGTTATTTGGTGGGACCGTCAAAGTGTGGTTCTGGTGTTCAGTGGTGATGTTCTACTTTTGTCTCATTAAAGAATGCCTTTTCACATTTAATTTCAATAGACTTTATGGAGGGATGAAATATTTTTTGTGACTATCATTGACCCTACATTAATATTAAACCAGAGCCCAATAGATTGCTATGAAAAATGATCATGAAGTAGAGTAGAAGATCATGAAGATGATTACAAGGTCTTGATTTCCCTTTGGCCCTTAAAGGGGTTGTGCCATGATATAAACGTATTTATTCCCTATCTTAATTTTCAGTAGATTTCTAAGGAAATCTGGAATCAAGTGTTCAATTTCCCTGCAGTGCCACCACAGGGGAAGTGGAGTATCAAATGGTTTAGGTAATGTATAGGCATGGCACACTCTTTGTAACTGCTCTTTTACTCAGAATACCCAAATATTTAATGTGAACATGTTTTTTTTAAACTAGACATTTCCCTTGAAGGGACTGTCCACGACTATAACAGGCATGTAACTATAAAGTTTGAAGAGGTAACAGTCACACCTAGTCCCTGGGTATCTAAAGTTTTTTTTAGCACATACAAAGACACCAGTATAATAAATGACACATGTAAAGTGGGAAGCCCTGTTATGGATTTCTTGGAGTCCAGGAGCTTCAGGTTAAGTTCTGGATAGGCCATTAATGTATGATCCATGACAGTCTGACCTTGAACACATCTACAAATCAAGACTTGACTGAAATACTTGCTGTACTTGGCACCACTGTTTCATGGTGCTGATCACAGAGGACTGTGCATCCTCGGCGCATCACCAGACAATACTGAAGAAGGTGTCTCTGGCCTTGAAGGTGACCCTATAGCTTTCAGCCCAGTTTCCCAGACTTGGTGCCTGACTCTGCACAGGTTGCAATTTCATTACTTATTGTTTGGATGGTGTTATTTGGATGCTTTATGGCAATATTATCTGCACACTATGTTATTGTATTATTTGGTATACTATGGGGGGGTTATCAGTAGAAGCCACTGCACAGGATACGCCTAGTCTGAGGCCAGATCGCCTGGAAGTCAGACCTTCATCGATTATACATTGAAGGTCCATCAGCGTTAAATTTTAGTCCCTAAGAACCCCAGTCAGGTGCTGCTTCTACCTGTAGAGTACTACACAAAGGGTCATACAAACAGTATAATAGTAATAATAATAATAATACAACACATCCTTCAGCTGCGTCTACATCTGTTTCATACAGTATTTTTTTTGGTGCAAAGAATCTATGATTTGCAGCCAATTAGATCTGGAATGACCTATTTGGCTTGTAAAAGCTTATTGTGATAATCTCACAGCAAAAAAAACATCCACAGAGTCTGAAAGAGAAGCGAACTGTTAAAAACAGTCTCTGTGCGCCAAATGAGATGCCATCATAATGAGCCATATGAGCCAGAGATACCCGATTCACTGGACTTCATGAATGTAATGCACTCTAGACGTTCGATGCTTAGTGTACATTGTTTTATTATATGCAGATAATGCACTGCTAATAGTACAGTATCAGGATGTATGAGAAATCTAGGGTAAGGCTCTTCTAATAGGGATGTAGCAACCGTCAAACCTCTCACCCCACTCTCCACCCTACATATTGGCTGCAGCCTGACTGAGGCGTGCAAATGATCCAATGCCAGAGAAGTAATTTAGTTTCTCCCTTGTGAACTAAAGTATTTATGAAGCACATGGACAAGAAGGGTGGGAGAAAAATAGTCTGCAGTGGTCAGCGACTAGTAGTTGATTTACTTCTGCATCGGAAAGTGTGTAGATGTGTAGATTTCTTGTCAGAAGGATATGTAGTAGAGTGACTATGAATATAAAGTCAGGTTTATAAAAATATGGCCGCTTCCTTTAACAAACAATGTCAGACTTTTCTATTAGTTATATCTGCATTGAGTAAGTATTAAAGTGAGTAAGTATTAAAGTGTCCCCTTAGAAACCTTCAAATAGAGTGTTTCTAGGGACACTCCATCTTCAGCGTTCCACTGAACAATGAAGACAGCTATCTGTAAGATTCAGATTCAGGCTTCTCAGCCTGACTCTGCTCTCCCTATCCCAGCTCTTTACATGTACGTATGTTAGATATGTTTCCAAGTTCTCTGCCTTGGTGTCAGTGCTGATTGCTGGTTATTCTCCTCTATCTGTGTAGAGCATCCCTGCTTAGTTTGTGAGCACTGGGCATATTGAGGAGACCAGTGGCTGCAGTGATCAGCGTCCTTCTTTATTTGTGTTGATGGTGGTGCCTCCCTGGTTGGTTAGGAAGTGATTGTCAAATAGAGGAGAGTGCTACAGCATTGTTCTCTATCTGCCCCTTGTTCACTATCTATGCAGGGATGCACTGGGCAGATAGAGGAGAACACATGGCAGAGTTCAGTGCCAACAGTAAGTGTACAGTGTCCTTCTGTGTCAGCGCTGATCCTTGGTTATCTAGTGAGCAGTGGGCGAATAGAGGAGAACAGTGCTGCAGCAATCTGCACTCACATAGATGGAAACTGTACACTTACTGTCAATGGTGAGCACTTCAGCACTGTTCGCCTGTGTTGGGTCAGTGCATACTAACTCTGGACAGGTGGCAAGGAGATGACCACATATTTTTGACATATCTTTTCACAGCTGAGGCATAGCACACGTATGTTATAGGCATCAAAGGCTCCATGAAAAATAGACCATCTAGGTGTTTGGGACCCACAAATTTCTTTTGGTGTCATGATTTACTGAACACAAGGTCCTTGTACTGTTGAAGGTTTTTTTTAGTTGTCCAAAGGGAAATTATCTACCTCCAGATACTTGGATCTCTGAGGACTTGATTGCTTGCAGGGAATTTATCTGCCCCATACCTGGTGGTCAATCAACAGATGCTTGGATCCCTGAGGACTTTGGGTTGATGACAGAGAATGCTTGGATCCTTGAGGACTTCGGATTGGTGGCAGGGAACACCTGAGGTTTTTGCCTGATCACCAGATACTTGGATTTCTGATGGTTGATGGCCAGTCAACAGATACTTGGATCTCTGATGGCTGGTGGAAGGGTTACTCTCTGCCCCTTAACTGAATGCCTGATCCCCAGATACTTGGATTTCTGATGGTTGATGGCCGGTCAACAAATTCTTGGATCTCTGAAAATGATTGGAATAGGACTTCTCTGTCCCATGCATTATTGCCTGACCACCACATACTTGGATAAGCCTTGGAAGGTTTATCTGCCCCTTAGCATGTCTGATCACCAAGTTCAAGGATTGTTGAATGCACTGGGTTGCAGTTTAGTTGGTCCTTGTTGTAAGTTGGTAGTTGCTTAGTTGGTAAGTGACTTCTTAATTTTCAAGGACAAATGTGATCTCTACAAAATAAATTTTTACTTGCCACACCTACAGTAGGAACTCTTTGCTGGTGCCCATTACTTCCAAAGAAACATCAGTGTTAGAGTTGATATATTAAGTAACTCAAATTAGAAGCACTGAAGGGAAGGTTTGCTTGGGCATTGTTCCCATTTTGTGTTCGACGTGCCAAGTCATACAACTTGCATCACACAACAGTTTTTATTTTTGGAGCTATTATTTTGACAAATCAGTTGATGTTACTTAGGAATCATGCACACAAGCAATATTAAACTCATGGGGGTTTTGCTTCACGTTACCTCAGTGTGTTCTGCGAGTCTGTTAAGCTACTTTCACACTAGCGTTATTTTTTTCCGGTATTGAGATCCGTCAATGGGGACAAAACGTAACTGAACAGAACGAAATGCTCCAAAATGCATTCCATTCCGTTCTCATACCGGAGAGCAACCGCAGCATGCTGCGTCCTGGGATGCGGAGCAAGACGGATCCGTCATGACCCACAATGCAAGTCAGTGCTTTCTCTGACACAATAGACTTTCAATGGAGTTCATGACGGATCCTTCTTGGCTATGTTAAAGATAATACAACCGGATCCGTTCATAACGGATGCAGATGGTTGTATTATCAGTAACTGAAGCCTGAACCCTGCCGTATCCAGCAAAAACGCTAGTGTGAAAGTAGCCTTAAAGGGGTTGTCCGGGTTCAGAGCTGGACCCCCCCTTCTTCACCCAGGCAGCCCCTCTGAGATGAGCAATGGGGCATTTAATGCTCCAATGCTGTCCCTTGCCCTGCGCTGAACTGCGCAAGGCAAGGGCTTTTTCATTATATACAGTGACCTACCGGGTCTCTCCTAGGCGGTGGCTTTTCCCTAGCAGTGTTCCTGGTGACATTACCGGCTCTAATGGGCATGCTTAAGAGCTGCCCTAGCTTGTAAAACGGTTAGGGCAGCGCTAAAGCCCATCCATTAGTGTCGGTGACATCACAGGGAACACTGCTAGGTGGAAGCCTTCACCTAGCAATATACGTTTGTAAACAAAAAAGCCTTTGCCCTGCGCAATACAGCACAGGGCAAGAGAGAGCATTGGAGCATGAAATTCTCCGATGCTCATCTCAGAGGGGCTGTCGGGGTGAGGAAGGAGATGTGTCCAGGTTCAGCTCTGAACCCGGACAATCCCTTTAAGTTTCTGTGGTTGTTTCACATGTTTTTTTTTACACATATTAAAAAATCTGAATAACATACAGCATCTTGCAGCAACCATTACTGAAAAACCAACAGTCCTACAGTGCGCTTCAGGTTTTTTTTCACCGACCCATTAACTTGAATGGGCATGTTTTGAAAGACACAAAATATTGAACATGCTGCATTTTATTTCACGCAGAGGGACGGCCATGTGCACCAACCCATTGACTTTAATGGGTCAGTTTGCAGTCTCAGCACTTGCGGATTTAAACACAGACAGCACCCAAAAATGAAAATCGCTCATGTGTATGAGACCTTAGTCATGTGTATTATGACTGCAAATACGACGACGGTCAAGCTGAACCAATCTCGATGTGTGGACTACATTTCCCTGTATGTTCTGTGCTGAACATTGAATCAAGACTTCTACAAACATGAAGACCATAGAGATCTGTCTTCCTTCTTCCTGTGGTACTCTGGGCCATACTAGACTCTGTAATGCCTAGTACAGGACTTGCAGGGGTGGGACATGACACAAGGATTCTCTCTTTGGAGGTCTTCAAATCCCTTTGTCATGTCCCACCCTTTCAGGTCATGCACTAATTAAACTGCTTTGCCTGGAGTGTTCCTTTAACATCTGCTGATGGTTTCCTTCATTGCACTGGCATTCGCTAGTCAGTTCCTTATGTTTGTATTTTACTGTAGCATTAAAAATGCTATTTCAAAGTAGAGTATTTACCTATACTTCATACCTTCTAACCACCCCATATTTTATGAAATGTGTGTAGATTATGCAAATATGCTCAAAACAGTGGATGTTTCTGGGATTTTTTTGGGCCATTCAGAGGTCTGCTCTGAACCTCTGACTTAGGGTGGTCCCCTTGGCATTTCCTGGTTGGGATCTTATATGGTTCCTATGACACATGTCAGTATAGTCTCTCTGGATTGGCTGACTGCAAGGTATTATAGGCAAACCCACTCTGAGTCATATGATCCTCCTCCATCTTCCCTGCCTCTCTGTGCTGTCTTCTGATCTGTACAATGGCGGATGCCATTTTGAGCGTTTCTACTGAAATTAATTACAAAAAGTTTCAGATTCGATAGAATGCAATTTCTGGGGGAAATTCACGCAACCCTATTGGTTACGACATGAGGGTAATATATGGGTGGTGTGGGAATGTTTTTACTGGCGGCACTGTATAGCAGTGTTATGTAGGCAGCTGTATGAGGGTGTTATTTGGCCACAGTACACCATTGGGGAGTGCCAACGGAAGGTGCCACATATAGCACCATCCAAGTTAATGTAACACCAACCGTGGAGTCGCCATAAAAGTGGACTAGACTTGACTGGGGGTCGTTAGAGGTTTTAGTGTGTCACCTAAATTTGCGTTATTTGGATTATTTACCCTAGTTTGGAATATTCCACAGAATTTCTTTGACATAGCACATAGACAAACACGAAGTAGACTTGAGTGGGCGACACCTCCTTGGACCTGAGGCATTGTGCAGGAAGTTGGGGCATCACAATGTTCTCGACTCTACACGTTGGAGCAAGAGCTCTTTTTAGGAGAGAATGTGGTACTATAAAGCCCTCACTCTTCACCAGGTGTAGTTACATGAACACACAGATGTATTTCTTGGCTTTTGCTCTTCATTTCAGAATGTTTTAACACATTATTGACTTATTTTAACACATTGTCATTAGAAGCGGAAAGCTTGAACCTCGTTGGTTGCTTACCTCTCATTATAATGTGGACGGTTTTACTTTCAAGGTTTTGGACAAATACTGTCTTTAAAGAGCACCTTTCACCACTCCTGATATGTCTGTTTTAATAGCTTCATGCATCCCCCATGTAATAACAATTCTGGAGCATCTATTCTTATGGCTCTATGTTGTGCCATTCCTTTATTTTTTCTACTAGAAGTTATATATGAATTGCTAGCAGTCTGCAGTAAGGGTACAGAGGGGTGGTAACCAGTTGGGGGTGTGTACCTCCACATTCTGAAAATGGCAGCACTGATTGGATAGAGAGAGTCTGAGCAGGGGCACACCCCCAACCGGTTACCACCCCTCTGTACCCTTACTGCAGACTGCTAGCAATTCAATTATAACTTATACTGCAAATAATAAAGGAATGGCACAACATACAGACATAAAAATGGGGAATGCATGGAGCTATTAAAACAGGCATGTCAGGTGTGGTGAAAGGTCCTCTTTAATATTATAGTTGGTGGGTACCTGTTTTGTGGAGCATATCTTGGGTAGAACATATGACCAGGTCAAGATTTATGGACTAAGGGTACATTCACACTTGCGTTATTCTTTTCCGGTATTGAGTTCCGTCCTAGGGGCTCAATACCAGAAAAAAACTAATCAGTTTTATCCTAATGCATTTTGAACGGAGAGCAATCCGTTCAGTAGGCATCAGGATGTCTTCAGTTCAGTCACTGTACGGTTTTTGGACGGAAAAAATACCGCAGCATGGTGCAGTATTTTCTCCGTCCAAAATTCCGGAACACTTACCAGAATGCCGGATCCGGTTTTGCGGCTGCGCATGCGCAGACCTTTAAAAATATGAAAAAGATAAATACCGGATCCGTTTTTCCAGATGACAACCGGAGAGAGGGATCCGGTATTGCAATGCATTTGTGAGACGGATCCGCATCTGGATCCCTCTACAAATGGTATCCGTTTGCATACAGATTGCCGGATCAGGCAGGCAGTTCCGGCGACGGAACTGCCTGCCGGAATCCAACAACACAAGCGTGAAAGTACCCTTAAAGGGCTTGTCCGGCCTATTAAAAATTTTTCCCCCCAGACAGCAAATAATAATATAAGAAATTCTCACCCATTTCATCCCACACTGTATCCAGCACTGACACTGTGGTCCTCCCTGCTGGTTGGACATCCCCTTTAAATGGTTTTGCCAATGAACAATGATAAATGTATGATTGCTGGTGGTCTCACTGATGGGACCTTACCAACAACAAGAATAAGGGCCCAATGTGAATGAACCGGTAGTGCATGAGCTTCAATCACTTCTGTAGGACTTCTGGAGATAGCGAGCAATGTACTTATCAGTCCTATGCATGCACAGTACTGTCTCATTCACACAGTGGACTCTGGAGCCCCCATTCTCATGAATGGTCGGGGTCCCAGTGATCATACATTTATTACCTATCCTGTGGATCCTGATAAATGGTATTTGATGATGACTTAATGGATTTTAATGCTCCCTAGCAGATATTCTTCAAGAAGGGGAGCCTACAAAATAAAACAAAAGTTGGGTGTCCTGAGTGGACCTCTTCAGGCACTGGACAATGCGGCAGCTGCTATGACTGCGACCACAATAGTTACACTTATGTGAGAGCTACTATGATAGTCCCTGCCTTCCTATATACTGTATTACTGGCACACGCACCTGTGTATCTCTGTATATGTGTATGTATCATATATGTACTGCATGTTGGTGGCCAGCACGGCCATCGGCAAGTCCTGACTTACCCACGATACATCACAAAAAAATAATGTAAGAAACAACTGAATATGGCATCGCACTGGTCTCTATGGACATCTTATCTATTCTGTACAATGTTGTATTTAAAGGCTATGGACAACTTTTGGTGCAATTTTGTTTTATTGTTGCATTGTAGTCATTTTGAGCTAAAAATTATTTTTTTAAATTGCTCTTTATTAAAAATGGTGAGTCCCTTTCTCTGTACAGCCTTGAGATTCTCTAGTAGCATGCTCTGTATTTTTACTGTGTTCAGTCAGGCAGCTCAGCTGACGGCTCCTTATGTCTGATCTTTGACCTCCTAAACACCCATTATAGCTCAATTCTTATCTTACGTAGCTGAAATAAGTGTTTACGACCTTTTAATAACTGAGAGATAAGGTTTATTAGATGACTGGAACAAAATGAAAGTGAAAGTAGGATTCACACAGCTAGACAAACAGTTAACCCTTTGTGACAGTACAGCAGAATTTTTTTTTAATAAAGATCAATTATTTATTCCAAAATGAGTAAAATGCAATCATAAAAAAAATTGCCCCCGAAGACCAAGCAGTGGTAGGGATACAGCCACAGCAGTGGGTGCTGTGCCCACAACATTCTCGAATGCAAGTTCTGTTGGAACCAAAGAGTTGTCCTATAGGTGGCGCTATGAGAAACTATGCAGGAAGTTTGCTGTAAGGAAAATCCTGTACAACTTCTCAGCATAGTAGCTGTATCTGTATGTGTGTGTATGAATGTATTTCTGTACATGTATGTGTATGTATGCGTCACTGTATATGTGTATAAATAGAAAAATAGAAAATGCCTATTCTGCTTTATATTTTTGCGGGGCCGGAACAACGGATGCGGACAGTACACGATGTGCTCTCCACATCTTTTGCGGCCCCATTGAAATGAATGGGTCCGCACCCGTTCCGCAATTTTCATACGGTCGTGTGAATGTAGCCTTAGTGTGTATGTGTTGCGGCACAAAATACCACCCCAGCAGAGCCAAATACCACAGTGCAGCATAATATATTGCCCCAGCAGGGCCAAATACCACAGTACAGCACAAAGTACTGCCCCAGCAGAACCAAATACCACAGCGCAGCACAATATACCGCCCCAGCAGAGCCAAATACCACAGTGCAGCATAATATATTGCCCCAGCAGGGCCAAACACCACAGTACAGCACAATATACTGCCCCAGCAGAACCAAATACCACAGTGCACCACAATGTACTGCCCCAGCAGGGCCAAATACCACAATACAGCACAATATACTGCCCCAGCAGAACCAAATACCACAGCGCAGCACAATATACCGCCCCAGCAGATCCATATACCACAGTGCAGCATAAAATACTGCCCCAGCAGGGCCAAATACCACAGTGCAGCACAATATACTGCCCCAACGGAACCAAATACCACAGTGCAGCACAATATACTGCCCCAGCAGAACCAAATACCACAGTGCAGCACAATATACTGCCGCAGCTTTACCAAATACCACAGTGCAGCACAATATACTGCCCCAGCAGAACCAAATACCATAGTGCAGCACAATATACTGCCCCAGCAGAAACAAATACCACAGTGCAGCACAATATACTGCCCCAGCAGAACCAAATATCACAGTCCATCACAATATACTGCCCCAGCAGAACCAAATACCACAGTGCAGCACAAGATACTGCCCCAGCAGATCCATATACCACAGTGCAGCACAATATACTGCCCCAGCAGAACCAAATACCACAGTGCAGCACAAGATACTGCCCCAGCAGATCCATATACCACAGTGCAGCACAATATACTGCCCCAGCAGAACCAAATACCACATTACAACATAACTTACTCTGTGGTGGCCAGCACCAGCTGCCATCTTCCATACTCCTACTCCAGTTGCCTCATGATGGTAATAGGAGGAGGTTAGGAGGGCACAAGCCAAGTACATAAGGGCTTGACGGTCCCAGTATTAACTGTGGGAGTGTCAGACTATTACTTCTCTGACAGGCGGTCGTGAGGAGGGCTCAGGTGTCCCCTGGGCATCGGCCCACCGGGAAATTTCCCTGTAGGTTCTATGGCCAGTCCGCCCCTGATATGCACATACATACAGTATCTAACAAAAGTGAGTACACCCCCCACATTTTTGTAAATATTTATTATATTTTTTCATGGGAGAACACTGAAGATATGATACTTTGATAAAATGTAAAGTAGTCAGTGTACAGGGGCAAGGTAGTGGGACTGGGGGAGGAATGGAAGGAGGGACTAGAACAGTTCAGAAGGAAAGGTGTAGGGTAAAAAATATACATAAACCTCTCAAATGTATGTATACTAATGCCAGAAGCCTGACTAATAAAACTGGTGAACTGGAATTAGTGATGTGTGAGGAGGACTATGACATAGTGGGAATAACTGAGACATGGCTGGATGATAGCTATGACTGGGCAGTTAATGTACAAGGTTACAGTCTGTTTAGAAAGGATCGTCAAAACCGGAGAGGTGGAGGGGTCTGCCTTTATGTAAAGTCTTGTCTAAAGCCCACACTCCGTGAAGATATAAGTGAGG
Organism: Bufo bufo; assembly: GCF_905171765.1. NCBI lineage: Eukaryota > Metazoa > Chordata > Amphibia > Anura > Bufonidae > Bufo > Bufo bufo. Next base: position 785,378,955 of record NC_053389.1, on the reverse strand, counting down.
GACATGAGCATGTGGAGTCACTATGGGTAGAGATACATGAAGCTAAAAACAACAATAAATTACTAATAGGAGTTTACTATAAACCACCTAATATACCAGAGTCCACAGAAAATCTACTACTAAACGAGATAGACGAGGCGGCAAATCATAATGAGGTGGTTATTATGGGGGACTTCAACTACCCAGATATAGACTGGGAAACTGAAACCTGTACATCTCATAAAGGAAACAGGTTTGTGGCAATAACCAAAGACAATTACCTCTCCCAACTGGTTCAGGACCCGACTAGAGGGACGGCCATACTGGACTTAGTATTAACCAATAGACCTGACAGAACAACAGACGTGCAGGTTGGGGGACACCTGGGAAATAGTGACCATAAAGTAATAACCTTCCAATTATCATTCAAAAGAGCGTTTCTACAGGGAGGAACAAAAATACCAAACTTCAAAAAAGCTAAATTTAGCCAACTAAGAGAGGCCATAGGTCTAACTAACTGGGACAAAGTCCTCAAAAATAAAAATACAGCCAAAAAATGGGATATCTTTAAAAACATCCTAAAATCTCATTGTGAGAGGTACATACCGTATGGGAATAAAAGGTTAAGGAACAAAAAGAAACCAATGTGGATAAACAGAACTGTAAAGAAAGCAATAAATGACAAAAAGAAAGCATATAAAACACTAAAACAGGAGGGTAGCACGGAAGCACTGAAAAACTATAAGGAAAAAAACAGAACATGTAAAAAACAAATAAAAGCGGCCAAACTAGAGACCGAGAGATTAATTGCCAAAGAGAGTAAAACTAACCCTAAAATGTTCTTCAATTATATAAATGTTAAAAATTATAAATCTGAAGGTGTCGGCCCTTTAAAGAGTAATGAGGGGGGAGTCGCAGAGAGCGACGAGGAGAAAGCAAAGCTGTTAAATATTTTTTTCTCCAATGTATTCACTGAGGAAAATAAACTGTCAGATGAAATGCTGAATGTTGAAATAAATTTGCCATTAAAAGTGTCCTGTCTGACCCAGGAAGAAGTACAACAGCGACTTAAAAATATCAAAATTCCTAAGGGAATTAAGTAATGTCATAGCCAGACCCTTATTTCTGATATTTGCGGACTCTGTACTGACAGGGAATGTCCCACAGGATTGGCGCATGGCAAATGTGGTGCCAATATTCAAAAAGGGTCCAAAAACAGAGCCTGGAAACTATAGGCCGGTAAGTTTAACATCTGTTGTGGGTAAACTGTTTGAAGGTTTTCTGAGAGATGCTGTGTTAGAGCATCTTAACGGAAATAAGCAAATAACGCCATATCAGCATGGCTTCGTGAGGGATCGGTCATGTCAAACTAATTTAATCAGTTTCTATGAGGAGGTAAGTTCTAGACTTGACAGCGGCGAATCAATGGATGTCGTGTATCTGGACTTCTCCAAAGCATTTGACACTGTACCACATAAAAGGTTAGTATATAAAATGAGAATGCTCGGACTCGGAGAAAATGTCTGTAAGTGGGTAAGTAACTGGCTCAATGATAGAAAACAGAGGGTGGTTATTAACGGTACATACTCAGATTGGGTCACTGTCACTAGTGGAGTACCTCAGGGGTCAGTATTGGGCCCTATTCTCTTCAATAAATTTATTATTGATCTTGTAGAAGGTTTGCATAACACGGAAGAGGACAGTATACTGCTACAGAGGGATCTGGATAGATTGGAGGCTTGGGCAGATAAGTGGCAGATGAGGTTTAACACTGACAAATGTAAAGTTATGCACATGGGAAGGAATAATGTAAGTCACCCATACATACTAAATGGTAAAACACTCGGTAACACTGACATGGAAAAGGATCTAGGAATTTTAATAAACAGCAAACTAAGCTGCAAAAAACAGTGTCAGGCAGCGGCTGCCAAGGCCAATAAGATAATGGGTTGCATCAAAAGGGGCATAGATGCCCGTGATGAGAACATATTCCTACTACTTTACAAATCACTGGTCAGACCACACATGGAGTACTGTGTACAGTTCTGGGCTCCTGTGAACAAGGCAGACATAGCAGAGCTGGAGAGGGTCCAGAGGAGGGCAACTAAAGTAATAACTGGAATGGGGCAACTACAGTACCCTGAAAGATTATCAAAATTAGGGTTATTCACGTTAGAAAAAAGACGACTGAGGGGAGATCTAATTACTATGTATAAATATATCAGGGGTCAGTACAGAGATCTATCCCATCATCTATTTATCCCCAGGACTGTGACTGTGACGAGGGGACATCCTCTGCGTTTGGAGGAAAGAAGGTTTGTACACAAACATAGAAAAGGGTTCTTTACGGTAAGAGCAGTGAGACTATGGAACTCTCTGCCTGAGGAGGTGGTGATGGTGAGTACAATAAAGGAATTCAAGAGGGGCCTGGATGTGTTTCTGGAGTGTAATAATATTACAGGCTATAGCTACTAGAGAGGGGTCGTTGATCCAGGGAGTTATTCTGATTGCCTCATTGGAGTCGGGAAGGAATTTTTTATTCCCCTAAAGTGAGGAAAATTGGCTTCTACCTCACAGGGTTTTTTTTTGCCTTCCTCTGGATCAACTTGTAGGATGACAGGCCGAACTGGATGGACAAATGTCTTTTTTCGGCCTTATGTATTATGTTACTATGTTACTATAACAGTGTAAATTTGCTGTGCCCTCAAAATAACTCAACACACAGCCATTAATGTTTAAACCGCTGGCAAGTGAGTACACCCCTAAGTGAAAATGACCAAATTGTGCCCAATTACCCATTCTCCCTCCCCGGTGTCATGTGACTCGTTAGTGTTACAAGGTCTCAGTTGTAAATGAGGAGCAGGTGTGTTACATTTGGTGTTATCGCTCTAACACTCTCATACTGGTCACTGGAAGTTCAACATAGCTCCTCATGGCAAAGGACTCTCTGAGGATCTGAAAAATAGAATTGTTGCTCTACATAACGATGGCCGAGGCTATAAGGAGATTGTAAAGACCCTGAAACAGCCGCAGCATGGTGGCCAAGACCATACAGCAGTTTCACAAGACAGGTTCCACTCAGAACAGGCCTGGCCATGGTCAACCAAAGAAGTTGAGTGCACGTGCTCAGCGTCCTATCCAGAGGTTGTATGAGTGCTGCCGGCATTGCTGCAGAGGTTAAAGGGGTGGGGGTCAGCCTGTCAGTGCTCAGGCCATACTCCGCACATTGCATAACATTGGTCTGCATGGCTGTCGTCCCAGAAGGAAGCCTCTTCTAAAGATGGTGCACAAGAAAGCTGAAGACAAGCAGACTAATGGATTACTGGCATCCTCAAACGGAAGGTGGAAGAGCGCAAGGTCTCTAACATCCACCAGCTCCGTGATGTCATCATGGAGGAGTGGAAGAAGATTCCAGGGGAAACCTGTGTAGCTCTAGTGAACTCGACGCCCAAGAGAGTTAAGGCAGTGCTGGAAAATAATGGTGGCCACACAAAATATTGACACTTTGGGCACAATTTGGCCATGTTCACTTTAGACATTAATGGCTGTGTGTTGAGTTATTTTGAGGGCACACCAAATTTACATGGTTATACAAGCTGTACACTGACTACTGTACATTGTATCATATTGTCAGATCTTCAGGGTTGTCCCATGAAAAGATAGAATAAAATATTTACAAAAATGTAAGAATGTGGACTCACTTTTGTGAGATACTTTTATATTTAAGTGTGCATGTATGAATTTGTTGGTGATATGTATGTAGTTAACATGCATTTGTATGTCTGGATGCATACAGGTGTGTCTATGAGTGCACGAATATTTATCTTGTTTCCCTCTCAGACTAGATGGCTTAGCCTTCACTGCCCACATACATAATCAACCTTGGGCGCCCATGACCCTGTCACTGGTACTCCTTCCGTTGACCACTGTTGGTAGGTATTAATCACTATATATCGGAAACACCCCATAATACCTGCTGTTATGGAGTTGTTCTGACCCAGACCTCTAGTCATCACAAATCAGCCCTTGTCAAAGTCACGCAGATCCGTACGCTTGCCAATTTTCCTGCTCGCAACACTTCAACGTCAAGAACTGACTGTCTACTTGCCGCCTCATATATTCCATCCCGGGACAGGCGCCATTGTCATGTGATAATCAATGTTATTCACTTCCCTGGTTTAATGCCTCATTCAGTGATTTCCATCAGTGACTGTGAGCCTAAACCAGGTGCGGCTCTAAACACAGAACAGGTGCAGATCTTTCCCTTATAGCTTACATCTGTGTAGGCTTCACTCCTGGTTTTGGCTCACAATCACTGATGGAAATCACTGACCAAAACACTGATGTGTGAATGAGGCTTAAATGTTATGGGTGATCGTGTATGTATGTATCTATGCATGAAGACATACGTGTAAGACTACCTCGAATATCATTTTACATTAAATAAAACATATCCTGTAGTCCATGCGTTCATTATAGAGCTTTATTCAGACCATGGTCTTGTTACCAGTGGGGTACCTCAGGGATCTGTTTTGGGACCCGTATTGTTTAATATCTTTATCAGCGAAATTGCAGAATGCCTCGATGGTAAGGGGTGTCTTTTTGCTGATGACACAAAGATTTGTAACAGGGTTGATGTTCCTGGAGGGATACACCAAATGGAAAAGGATTTAGGAAAACTAGAGGAATGGTCAAAAATCTGGCAACCAAAATGTAATGTTGATAAGTGCAAGATAATGCACCTGAGACGTAAAAACCCAAGAGCAGAATATAAAATCAGTGACACAGTCCTAACCTCAGTATCTGAGGAAAGGGATTTAGGGGTCATTATTTCAGAAGACTTAAAGGTAGGCAGACAATGTCATAGAGCAGCAGGAAATGCTAGCAGTATGCTTGGGTGTATAGGGAGAGGCATTACTAGTAGAAAGAGGGAGGTGCTCATGCCGCTCTACAGAGCACTAGTGAGACCTCATTTGGAGTATTGTGCGCAGTACTGGAGACCATATCTCCAGAAGGATATTGATACTTTGGAGAGAGTTCAGAGAAGAGCTACTAAACTAGTACATGGATTGCAGGATAAAACTTACCAGGAAAGATTAAAGGACCTTAACATGTATAGCTTGGAAGAAAGACGAGACAGAGGGGAGATGATAGAAACTGCTAAATACATAAAGGGAATCAACAAGGTAAAGGAGGAGAGAATATTTAAAAGAAGAAAAACTGCTACAAGAGGACATAGTTTTAAATTAGAGGGGCAAAGGTTTAAAAGTAATATCAGGAAGTATTACTTTACTGAGAGAGTAGTGGACGCATGGAATAGCCTTCCTGCAGAAGTGGTAGCTGCAAATACAGTGGAGAAGTTTAAGCATGCATGGGATAGGCATAAGGCCATCCTTCATATAAGATAGGGCCAGGGGCTATTCATAGTATTCAGTATATTGGGCAGACTAGATGGGCCAAATGGTTCTTATCTGCCGACACATTCTATGTTTCTATACTGTGTATAACAGCCCCTTCATACGGTATCTGCAGCACATTATTATTATTGTTCTCCTGAACACTTATTTCTTCTCTATGCAGAATACGATGAAGTCCATTCCCCGTCCCCCCATCTTCCCCCTCCAGCTGGAGCTCTAACCTCTGACCACGAGAGATTTTAGAAATGTTTAGGAACCCAGCCAGAACATACTTCGACCAACATTAACAGTCCATGAGAGGAATCAGATACAGGAAGATAGCAGATGGGAGATTTATTTAATGTAATAGGAAGTAATAAGTCACTATAGCACGAGCAGTGACAGAATTATAGGCAGAGGATCATTTCTTAAATGGACAGTACATATATTACTTGTATGCCAATTGTCCACTGGGACATAAGGCCACCGTGAAATTATAAAAATGTGTATCTCCCCCAGGGGCGTACATAGAATTCACTGGGCCCCATAGCAAGAATCTAAATTGGGCCCCCATTCCCCATAATATATGCAGTGTGTACAGATATATAGTATATACTGTAGTGTACTGATATGTGAGGAACGAGGTATAATAGATGCAGTGTGTACAGGTATATAGTATATACAGCAGTGTATTGATATGTGACGTAAGAGGTATAATAGATGCAGTGTGTATAGATATATAGTATATACAGCAGTGTACTGATATGTGAGGTTTGGGGTATAGTATATGCAGTGTGTACAGGTCCTGGCAGATGTACCTTTCAAACCTAGGAACTACACCATTTTTGGTGCAGTTCCTTTGCTAGATCCTGCAGGATCTGTGATGTTGAAGATGATGTCATCAGTGGTCCTGGCAGATGCACTGTTTTAACCTGGGAACTACACTTTATACTGAGCAGTTCCTTTACAGGACCTGTGATGACATCATCAAAGGTCCTTTAGCTTTAGGAAGATAGACCGGAGTAATTAGGGGGCAGGGCTTCTCCTCCACTGCGGGGCCCCCTTCCTCACGGGCCCCATAGCAGCTGCGTGATCTGCCTATATGGTAGTTACGCCACTGATCTCCCCTGACCCTTGACTGATGTCTCAGGGTTTTAGAAAAGAATCAGTTTTTAATCACAGCATGGAGTATCCAGCACTCCAGAAAAAACGATGTGCTCCTGGCACGTGATAGAAGAATTAAAGACTTGATGGCTACAAAAGAAATCTAATACAAACCGGATTCCAAAAAAGTTGGGACACTAAACAAATTGTGAATAAAAACTGAATGCAATGATGTGGAGATGGCAAATGTCAATATTTTATTTGTAATAGAACGTAGATGACAGATCAAACGTTTAATCCGAGTAAATGTATCATTTTAAAGGAAAAATACGTTGATTCAAAATTTCACAGTGTCAACAAATCCCAAAAAAGTTGGGACAAGTAGCAATAAGAGGCTGGAAAAAGTAAATTTGAGCATAACGAAGAGCTGGAAGACCAATTAACACTAATTAGGTCAATTGGCAACATGATTGGGTATAAAAAGAGCTTCTCAGAGTGGCAGTGTCTCTCAGAAGCCAAGATGGGTAGAGGATCACCAATTCCCCACAATGTTGCGCAGAAAGATAGTGGAGCAATATCAGAAAGGTGTTACCCAGCGAAAATTGTAAAGACTTTGCATCTATCATCATCAACTGTGCATAACATCATCCGAAGATTCAGAGAATCTGGAACAATCTCTGTGCGTAAGGGTCAAGGCCGTAAAACCATACTGGATGCCCGTGATCTCCGGGCCCTTAAACGACACTGCACCACAAACAGGAATGCTACTGTAAAAGAAATCACAGAATGGGCTCAGGAATACTTCCAGAAACTATTGTCAGTGAACACAATCCGCCGTGCCATCCGCCGTTGCCAACTGAAACTCTACAGTGCAAAGAAGAAGCCATTTCTAAGCAAGATCCACAAGCTCAGGCGTTTTCACTGGGCCAGGGATCATTTAAAATGGAGTGTGGCAAAATGGAAGACTGTTCTGTGGTCAGACGAGTCACGATTCGAAGTTCTTTTTGGAAATCTGGGACGCCATGTCATCCGGACCAAAGAGGACAAGGACAACCCAAGTTGTTATCAACGCTCAGTTCAGAAAGGCATGTCTGGAAAGGCACCATCAATGCAGAAAAATATATTCAGGTTCTAGAACAACATATGCTCCCATCCAGACGTCATCTCTTTCAGGGAAGACCCTGCATTTTTCAACAAGATAATGCCAGACCACATTCTGCATCAATCACAACATCATGGCTGCGTAGGAGAAGGATCCGGGTACTGAAATGGCCAGTCTGCAGTCCAGATCTTTCACCTATAGAGAACATTTGGTGCATCATAAAGAGGAAGGTGCAACAAAGAAGGCCCAAGACGATTGAACAGTTAGAGGCCTGTATTAGACAAGAATGGGAGAGCATTCCTATTTCTAAACTTGAGAAACTGGTCTCCTCGGTCCCCAGACGTCTGTTGAGTGTTGTAAGAAGAAGGGGAGATGCCACACAGTGGTGAGAATGGCCTTGTCCAAACTTTTTTGGGATTTGTTGACACCATGAAATTCTGATTCAACATATTTTTCCCTTAAAATGGTACATTTTCTCAGTTTAAACTTTTGTTCCGTGATTTATGTTCTATTCTGAATAAAATATTAGAAGTTGGCACCTCCACATCATTGCATTCAGTTTTTATTCACGATTTGTATAGTGTTTAAACTTTTTTGGAATCCGGTATGTAGTAAAAAAAAAAGGAAAGTCCAGAATTTTCAAGGGTATGGGACACTCTCTGCTTTTCTTTGATGGGATGATGAAGAACAACACAAAAAAGTAAGGGTTGGGCCACAACACATATTCTACATTTTTCAAACCAGCTCCTTGATCTGAATACTTTTGCAATTGTTTGTAATTAAAAATTTCGTATAGCCACTGAGTTATTCAATAAAACGTATCTTTATAGCACCACCTGCTGTTTGATCTTTTCCTTATTTCTCTGTTCACCCCACTGAAGTGGTCACACATGCTCAGTGTAAATCTTCAACTGCCACCAGGGGTATCTTCTTTTAGAAGCTGTGGCAGATACAGGGAAAGAGCTGCCCCAGAAAGGAAACACCCCTGAGCTGTGATAGGGAGAGAGCTGAAACAGAACCTCTACACCCCCTGAGAAAGGACCCACCCCCTGAGGTGCCAGCTTGAAATAAATCTAGAAGAACAATTGGAGCAATTCATGGGGAGATCTCTGGATCCATGTACAGTGCAGGGTTGGTTCCAGCTTTGTTAGAAAGAGATTGCTGTGTCCTATATGATGTCTGATTTAAATTTTTTACATTCATTTTGGCATAACCCCTTTAAAGCCTTAGACATTTTTGAAAAGATTGTAGATATCAAGAAAAACAATCAAGATGAATGTACTAGAAGCCCAAATGACCAGAATACCATCTTATTTTGGACATCCTGATCTCCACCCTTCCCTAACATGCACTCTTGGCTGTGGAAGAACCAAAGATCTGGTATATTGCAGCATTATTTCCTCCAAGGTGCCCATACAAATTACCAGATTTGGCAGATTTGAAACTCAACATGATAGACTTCTCTGGCAGCAGTTTATTTCCCTCTCCCGTTGAAAACACGTACATTTGTATGGAGGAGTCAGGAATAATAGCTTTTTGATCAACATCTATTGAAGGTGTATGGGCATCTTAACATATGCCATTGGGGAGTCGTTAATCTACTGTTATATCATTTAATTGGTGGCTGATTCCACCAAAATCAGGAGCTTCGTATTACTTTTATCCAATACAGTGCATTCGGAAAGTTTTCAGACCCTTTGACTTTTTTTTCACATTTTCTTATGTTGCTGCCTTGTGCTAAAATAAAATAAAAAGTTCAGATTTTTTCCCACCAATTGCCACTTAATGCCACATAATGACAAAGTGAGAACAGAATGTTCAAAATCTTTGCAAACTTATTGGAAAAGAAAAACTAAAATCTTGCATTGACATAAGTATTCAGACCCTGTCGCTACCAGCACCAGCAGACGTGAATCTCCCCGTACCTGCCGGCGTCCGTTTGCCAGAGAGACAGTCTAATCTCCCATGTCAGATATTCGGACGTCCTAGGTCATGTGACGCCGGGCATGTCATGTGACCAGGAAGGGTGGAGTATTTAAACAAGCCATCTGCTGGTCACAGGTTGCCTGTGAATGGTTCTATATATCTCACCAGTGCTTTGGATTGTGGATTGTTCTGTCGTCTGACTTTGACCCTGTTTCTTGGATTCTGATTTGGCTTTTCTGCATCTCCTGGTTTGACCCTAGCTTGGATCTTGGACTCGCTTCTGCCTTACATATTTGGACTTGACCGCTCGTGAATGACCTTGGCTTGGCATTGTTTAAGTGTATCTGCTTTTGCTTCATTGTTCTCTCTTGGCTTTGATCCGGTATGTTTGACTCTGAGTACTTTGGTTCTGTTTTTTTTTCGGAATTTGTGTATCTGCCTGTTGCTTTTTTTTAATTATTTTTTCTATCTGTTTTTCCCTGGTAAGACCCAGGACGTAAATAAGCAGGGACCATCAACCAGTGGTGGTCCGCCACTTAGGGCGGTCATGCAAGCAGGCAGGGACAGATGTGCAGGTGGAATTTGGGGTTCACTTGTTCCACTCATGATAAGACCCTTTACTCGGGACTTAGTTGAAGCCCCTTTGGCAGTCATTACAGCCTCCAGTCTTCTTGGGTATGATGCCACAAGGTTTGTACACCTGGATTTGGGGATTATCTACCATTCTTCTCTGCAGATCCTCTCAAGCTCTGCCAAGTTGAATGGGGACCGTTGCTGGACAGCTATTTTCAGGTCTCTCCAGAGATGTTCGATTGGGTTCAAGTCGGGGCTTTGGCTGGGTCACTAAAGGACATTCACAGAGTTGTCCCTAATCCACTCCTGTATTGTCCTTAGGGCCATTATCTTATTGGCAGGTAAACCTTCAGCCCAGTCAGAGATCCCGAGCACACTGGATCAGGTTTTCATTAAGAATATCTCTGTACTTTGCTCCATTCAGCTTTCCCTCAACCCTGACCAGTAGACCTGTCCCAGCCACTGAAAAACACGCCACAACATGATGCTGCCACCACCATGTTTCATTGTAAGGATGGTATTGAACAGGTGATGAGCAATGTCTGGTTTTCTCTTAACATGACTTTTAGAATTGAGACCAAAGAATTTAATCTTGGTTTCATCAGACCAGAGAATCTTTTTTTCTCACAGTCTGAGATTTGTGTAGGTGCATTTTTGCAAACTTTGATGTGTCTTTTACTGAGGAAAGACTTCTTTCTGGCTTCTATGCCATAAAGCCCAGATTGGTGGAATACTGCAGAGAGGTTCCATAACCACAGAATTATTTTTAGAGTTTGTATAAAGGATACTAACTCCCCAAGAATGGGGATGCTCCAGCAAAATAGGAGACCTTCTATAATGGGAGTCCTGCTAAAGCAGGCAAGTCTCCTGGGTGCCCGAATTCCTGATTAATTCCATACCTCTCTTTGTTCCTTCAGTCCTCTTCCCTATTGGGCTGCTCCACAGACAAGTCCCTTATGGTGAAAGAGGGCTGAGTATCTCCAAGGTCTGTCCCGGGATCTGTATTTATTTAGGGGATCTAGTCTGGGGTCTATATTTGTTGATGGGGTTTGTTCTTGGGTCTGTATTTATTTTGGGTTGGATATGGGATCTGTATCTGTTTAGGGGTCTACATTTATTTATGGGGCCTGGACTGGGCCCTGTGTTAATGTAGGGGTGTGTATTTGTCTTGGGGTGCTTGGTCTGGATTTGTTTAGAGGGATAGCTTTGGGCCTGTATTAATTTAGTGGTGTGATGAAGAGGCTCTTTTACAGATAGGTGGGACATATGGCATAATGCCAAATACATGGATTTATAACATAACATTGAGACGCCTGAAGACCCCAACAAATGACAAACATTCTGGACAGAATGGCCAGTGGTAGAAACAAAGAGGGTACAAGTATTTCCTCTTTCTACTACCGTCTGTCATTGATTAGCAGCAAAATGAATATCTGATCTTATCACAGATGACATGAGGAAAAATATTTATCTTGGTGCATGATTCAGAAATAAGCACTGGGAAGACTTTGAGTCTTATCTACATAAATCCAGGCTACACTGGGGAATTACATTATATTTAAAATGCTTAAAGTGAATCTATGATCTGTACCCAACCTAGACATTATATCAGCGGAATGCAAAGTACACAATTTCCATGTGTAACGTCATTTATTGGATTGCTGTCCCTTGTCAATTCTGGTATTATCCTACAGAGGAAATCAAATACCTTGTCATTTCCCTGCTGGCACCATCAATGATATCATGACATCATTCAAAGGTATCTGAATTCCAGGAATAATTGGTTGTTGATAATGCAATTGTAGGACCTAAGCTATGTGCTTGTAGGACTGTGAAGCTGTATACATATAGCATTGTGAAGCTGTATATCTGTAGTACTGTGGAGCTATGCACTTGAAGAATTGTAGAGGACTATCAAGTTGTACACTTGGAGGACTGTAAAGCTGTACACATGTAGGACTGTGGGGGTGTACACTTGTAGGAGAGTGGAACTGTATACCTTTAGGACTGTGAAGATGTGCGCTTATCGAACTGTTGAGATGTGCTTGTGTAGGACTGTGGACGTGGAAATGTTAGCCTGTAGGACTGTGGAGATCTATACCTTAGAACTGTAGAGCTGTATACCTGTAGGACTGAGGAGATGTATATCCGTAGGACTATGGAGCTGTACACTTGTAAGTCCAATACATGTAGAACTGTGAAGTCTATAGGATTGTGGAACTGTATACTGGTAGGACTGTGAAGCTGTACACTTGTAGTACTGTGGACCTGTACACTTGTAGGACTGTGGAGATGTACACTTGTAGGACTGTGGAGCTGTATACCTGGAGGACAGTGGAGAAGTACACTTGTAGGACTGTGGAGCTGTACACTTGTAGGACTGTGGAGCTGTATACCTGGAGGACAGTGGAGATGTACACTTGTAGGACTGTGGAGCTGTACACTTGTAGGAATGTGTACAGTAGCTATGCAATTCTAGGACGGTGGAGTTATGTCCAATACCTATAGAACTGTGAAGTTTATAGGACTGTAAAGGCGTACACTTTTAGGACTGTTTATGTGTACACTTTGAGGACTTTGGAGCCCTGTACCCCACCATTATTTAGGATTAACAGATAGATGTTGCATGAAGCCATGTATCACTGACCTATCCCCTGAACCATAATCACATCTCCTGTGCTGTACTCTCTCTTATTCCTCTCCCTCCTTTTCCATCCTAATACGTTCAGTCCAGGCAGATGTTCATAGTATTTTCCATCCCACGCCTTTCCCCAGCGAGACCCCACTCTCCCCACTCCATGAACATTGTCAGATACCACAACAAAACACACAGTGCATGGGAAACAAGTAACATCGTCCTGCATTACTGGATGTCACAGGGGACTGAATCATACATAACTCTGCTGAATACTGTGTCCTACCAAAACTGCTGAGTGACCACCATATGTTCCCATTCTCATAAGTGGCCACAAATGAGATTCTCATAGATCCTGCTCCAGTGCTGAGGCTCTAATCTTATATATATATAAATCTTATAAGATGCCAGCTATAATATGTTCCCATAATGCTCTAGCATGAGTTACAGCTATCACCCCCATGCTTCTAAACTAAAAACATCAGTCTAAATTGTTTAGAGGGGAATTGAACCCAAACCGAGTAAGTACCTTTTACTTTATAATTGGAATCCTACAATATATTCACAAATGGTGTTTTTGTGGACTTTTTATGTAAAATTCCAGAAAAATACCACTTAAAAAATGGAGATTTGAGATTAATTGATGGATAGATTGATTGATTATATATAACGTATTGGATTTGTTTTCTTACAATTTAGTCATGGTCTAATGAAGAGGATCCCATTTTAAGAAGAAGCTGAACAGCCGATTGCCATCTGGGGGCCCTGCCGATCAGCTGTTTTGAGAAGGCACCGGCTCTTGCAGTATCTCCATGGCCTCCTCTCTGCTTATAAAGCACAGTGCCGTACATTGTATAGTGTCTGTGCTCGGTATCGTAGCACAGCCCTATTCACTTCTATGCAGCTGAGCTGCGCCTAAGCCATGTGACCGATGGACGTGATGTCACATGGACTAGAGAAAGCTTCAATGAGGCCACAGCTATCAGCTACTGCGAGCGCCGGTGCCTTCTCAAACAACTGATCAGCCGGGGTCCTGGGTGTTGGACCCATTGTCATGGCGGACAGGATACCAGATACACAGAAGTGTCTAGGCGAGAAGCTGGGGATCAAGGTGACCTCCTGACAAATCCCTACCAGCTCTCCCTATACTTCTAGGCCCACGTTCAGACCCTGAAGGTGGGAATAACGTGTCCTCGTGCCTGGGCTGAAAATTCCCTAAAATCCCTTAGATGGTGAAAGGGGGATAGAGGCAGTCTGCTCCCTCAGAACCTGGAGGGGGCAGGCGTCTCTCTAACAGCCTAGATAGCCAACCACAAGAAAACAAAAACCAACTTATCTTTTCTGAGCAGGAACAGCAAATCCTTCCTTCCTTCCTTTCACAGAGCCAGACAGAAGCTATAACCCGCACAGGACACTGGGAGTGGCCGTAATTTAAACTCAAACCAACGACCCCACCCAGTGCACCTGAAAGCAGGCGGATATAGCTCAACTCCAAAAAAAAACCGAAAGGCTTCACACGTGCTGCTAATCTGGCAGACCTCCGCACATAGCGTGAGCAGGGCATGACCCCCATATGATGACATACTGATGACCTATCCAGAGGATAGGTCATAAGGAAAAATATCTCAGAAAACCCTTTTAAATGGAACATGTCATCAACTTTATGCTGTCCATACTAACGGCAGAATAAAGTAGAGCCAGGCTAGTTGATTTCAGCACTCTTATAAGTTAAAATTAAGTGGTTGCCGAGAACCAACATCACAATCATTGCAGACCGGGCCTGGAAAAGAGTCCCGGCCTACCTTCTCAGGTAGATCTGACTCTTTTCAAGGCCTGGGCTAAAATGATTATGATGCTGGTTCTCAGCAACCACTTACTTTTAGCTCATGAGTGACACACCGCTGACATCAGCATTTCTGTCACTATTTTATACTGCCCTCAGTGAGGTCAGCATAAAGTTTATGAAGGGTTCCCTTTAAGCATTTCTCCTTGTTGAGCAGCATGTTTGTCTTACAATCCACCATAGTTTATGGTTCAGATAGCATTGAATGGAGAATAAAAAGCGACATGTTTGACCACCTAAGGACCCTTTAGGCCTTGGCCTGACAAATATAATTTCTGTATGCCCAACTTCTGTATATATATATATATATATATATATATATATATATATATATATATATTATATATATGTATAACTCTAACTGATGTTTTGTGTTGTTGGCTTTTCTCCACTTCGTATAGTTTTCTGTATTGCAAAAATGAAAAACTACAATAAAACTATAATAAACAATGGAGGGCACACCACTGTCTGGATTGATTGGAACAACTCCTTAGATATGAATATAACACATTTATTTAAAATATCAGAAACAACATAAAAATATATCTAAAATTTACCTTGAATAAAATTAACAAGTTTTTTTTATGTTTTCCAAAACTAGTGGCAGAAATCTATGGCTAGTTTTCCAGCCTATAGATTTTAGCCAGTAGCTGGACTGTTCACAGACCAAAACATTAATAAGATGACCCCAAAGATGTAGTTGGCGATCGCATCATAAAATTCACTGGTGGTACATTTCATCCCATATTTTTCTTTTCCATGCACTCTAATTTAATATATATGTTTTCAGTTTTTGCAACAATGTAATAATATCCCATTATTTTGCTGTGTCAGTAGCAAAGTCCCGTTGTATATCGGTACTAATGCCCCGCTTTAAATTCCACGTTAGTTCTCAGCACGGCTACTAGTTCACCGGCGCACTCCTCTGGATACACGTGTCCGGACCACGTGCCCCTAGTTTCCGTTTTTCACCAGGTTGCTGTTCAGATCCTGGAGATTATGGTGCTCGCCGGGTAGTTTGAAGTTCTAGTTGCGCCTTGTGCTGCCAAGTTGAACCAAAGCAACCGCTGTAGCTTTTTCACCCAAATGCTTTTTCCATCCTTCTACTGTGGTTTTTCCGTGCTTACTGTTATCGACATCTAGCTTATGGTGACAAAGCACCAAACATGATTCGGAGCTGCTGCTCCTTCCTCAGTGGCTATAAGTCTCCTCTATGAGCCCAGCTTTTTATACGCCTTCTTTCATTCACCTTAATTGGGTTGGAGGCATAAATCCAAAACCTGTGCATGGATCGTATACTCATGTGCGTGTATCCCTAATATCTTAGTACTATTTCATCAGAAACATTTACATCACTCATGCAGGTAAATTATCTTACTTTACACACATTTTCCATTTCCTGCGGTGGTGATGCGGTGCATTTTTTCATATACATGCGTTTTTTCTGAGTACAGTCATTTATCCTTGCTGTGTATCATTTGCGTTTATCTGAATATATTTGCCATTCACATAATATGGTTCCTACTAAATTTTCCTATTATACTTATTCTAAGGGTTTCATTGTTCGTAAAAAAAAAAAAAAAAAATACTAATTTGTGTTACCTGGGGTAATGGTGCGTTTTTTTATGCGTTTTCTTTTTATACACATGCGTTTTTTCTACCAAGACTCTTTTTTCATTGCTATCTAACATTTCTATAAATCAAAATCTATCCAACATTCTTATTTGGGAATTTCTACTACTTTATCAAGATATATTAGTTGTCTCTCTATTGTTTATTCTTTTCATTTAATTCATTGGTACATGGAAGACAAATATATAGTCACCTTTGCTTGTGGATAGGGGAAGGGTCCGGATTCGAGGGGAAACCAGGACGCCGATTACCCATTAGAGCCGGGTCCCCACCCTCATTAATTTTCCTATTACTCTAAAAAGCCAAATAACTCAATGTCTGCATTGAGGCCTTGTGGGGTTAGAGTTTCGAAGTCGACAATTCGCCTTGATTCCTCCCGAGACATACAAGCTATATGGTCACCCCCCCCCTCTCCATTTATATTGAATGCTTTCAATTGCCGTGAAGAGCATACCACTAGGGTTTTACAATGAGGATCTTAAAAATGTTCAGAGAGAGTATGTGTCTCTGACCCTTTTCGTATGTTGTTTATGTGCCCTGCAATTCTCTTTTTGAGGGTTCGTTCGGTCCTCCTTATATATTGCCTATTGCAGGGGCACTGTATCATATAGATGACACTCTTCGAGTTACATGTTAAAAATTCCCTAATCTCCCATTTATAGTTGTTCTGTGTGGAGCAAATTATATTCGTCTTCCTAGGGCCTTTTGTAATTTGGCAATTACCACATTTTCCACACTTAAAAAAAACCTTTACATCCGCCCATTCCGTAATTGAGGTGGTTTTACTCTGACTTTTCATTGTTGGGGCGACTTTATTGCCTAATGATGGGGCTCTGGTATATGTGATTTTAGGGTGTGTTGGCAACCATGATCCCATAACCTTATCCTTATAAGTAAGTGCCAATGTTGGGTTATTATTTTCTCCATTGTTCTATATTGGGAATTAAATGGGAGTACAATTCTAATTTCCTCCTCTTTTTGTATTTTTGTATTTTTTGACTCAAAAAATGTTTCCCTTTTCATTTTCCTTACTTGCTCTAATGATGTTTGAACTCCGTTTACAGTTGCTGAGCTTCTTCTACACTACAGTTCCGCTTTATTTATTGCATTTAAAAACTGTCCCAGTTCACTCTCACTCCTATCCCATCTAAATAAAATGTCGTCTATAAAACGTAGCCAGAGTACCAGACCCTCCCCCAGCTTTGACCGAATGGTTTCATATTCCCATTGCGCCAAAAACAAGTTTGCGTAGCCATACACACTGTCCTACAAAGGGAAAGTGAATTAAATGAGGAACAAATATTAATCACTTTAGAGGGGATTCAACATATTTTAACACACAGTTATTTCTGGTACGAATCCAATTTTTATTTGCAAACGTGCAGTACTGCCATGGGTACCAGATTCGTCCCCAGCTACGCAAACTTATTTTTGGCACAATGGGAATAAAACGTGTCATAAACGCTCCATCACCGCAGGTAACACAAATTAGCATAAATCAACATACATTTTTTTTTTTTTACAAACAATGAAATCCTTAGAATAAGTATAATGAGAAAATTTTGTAGGAACCATATTATGTGAATGGAAAATTCAGATAAATGCAAATGATACACAGCAAGGATAAATGAATGTACACAGAAAAAACGCATGTATATGAAAAAATGCATTGAAAACGCATCACCACCGCAGGAAATGGAAAATGTGTATAAAGTAAGATAATTTACCTGCATGAGTGATGTAAATGTTTCTGATGAAATAGTACTAAGATATTAGGAATACACGCACATGAGTATACGATCCATGCACAGGTTTCGGATTTATCCCTCCAACCCAATTAAGGTGAATGAAAGAAGGTGTATAAAAAGCTGGGCTCATAGAGGTGACTTATAGCCACTGAGGAAGGAGCAGCAGCTCCGAAACATGTTTGGCGCTTTTCAAAACATGTTTTCAGCATTTCACATTTGTCTACTGAGGAAGGAACTGTTGTTCCGAAACGCGTCTAGTGTGAACTTGACCCAACTATTAGTGCGTTATTTCTAATTCTGCAAAAAAGGATTTTTTTTCGATCATATCGAATTTATTTCGAAAAGGGAAATTTTGATATCAGCTCCAAGCGGTGCCAGCTGTAAAACATCATTACAGCGGATCAACCTATGATGACTTGTTTAACATAGCGCAACAATTCTGTCAAGTAAAACCGAATTCTACATCGACCGAACTCTGCTTTATTGATTTCCGCCATCCCGACCAATCCAAGTGGATGACATCATCGACCAACAACCATCTTCCAGGCTGATCACGTGAGACGCCACGGGGAACGGGTCGAGAGACTACTCCGCAAGAGGAGGTAGTAAATCAACATTAGGTGAAGGCGGTATAACCATCATCAGCAAGCGATGTTTGAGTGCAAAGGTTTTTCTTACCAGCGACCGCAGAGAGGACATCCTTTAAACCATTCAGGTTCCAACTACCGGTAAAACATTATATAACTATACAAAACATCCGAGTGATTTAATCGTACGATTTTTGCAGACAGACGCCAATATAGCAAACTAAGAGGTCTTATCCATTTGGAGTACTCCTATTATATACAGTACAGACCAAAAGTTTGGACACACCTTCTCATTCAAAGAGTTTTCTTTATTTTCATGACTATGAAGGCATCAAAACTATGAATTAACACATGTGGAATTATATACATAAGAAACAAGTGTGAAACAACTGAAAATGTGTCATATTCTAGGTTCTTCAAAGTAGCCACCTTTTGCTTTGATTACTGCTTTGCACACTCTTGGCATTCTCTTGATGAGCTTCAAGAGGTAGTCACCTGAAATGGTCTTCCAACAGTCTTGAAGGAGTTCCCAGAGATGCTTAGCACTTGTTGGCCCTTTTGCCTTCACTCTGCGGTCCAGCTCACCCCAAACCATCTTGATTGGGTTCAGGTCCGGTGACTGTGGAGGCCAGGTCATCTGGCGCAGCACCCCATCACTCTCCTTCATGGTCAAATAGCCCTTACTTTCAAAGTTTTCCCAATTTTTCGGCTGACTGACTGACCTTCATTTCTTAAAGTAATGATGGCCACTCGTTTTTCCTTACTTAGCTGCTTTTTTCTTGCCATAATACAAATTCTAACAGTCTATTCAGTAGGACTATCAGCTGTGTATCCACCTGACTTCTCCTCAACGCAACTGATGGTCCCAACCCCATTTATAAGGCAAGAAATCCCACTTATTAAACCTGACAGGGCACACCTGTGAAGTGAAAACCATTTCAGGGGACTACCTCTTGAAGCTTATCAAGAGAATGCCAAGAGTGTGCAAAGCAGTAATCAAAGCAAAAGGTGGCTACTTTGAAGAACCTAGAATATGACATATTTTCAGTTGTTTCACACTTGTTTGTTATGTATATAATTCCACATGTGTTAATTCATAGTTTTGATGCCTTCAGTGTGAATCTACAATTTTCATAGTCATGAAAATAAAGAAAACTCTTTGAATGAGAAGGTGTGTCCAAACTTTTGGTCTGTACTGTAGATGTATGCGTGAGCTCCGCATTGTATGTATCTATATTTTTTCATGCTGATAATATGACATGTAATCAGGTTATGTCTAAATATTTTAATATTTTAGTGGGGAAATAAATTATATGTGTGCAAAAATACTGTGAGCCAGTCTGATTGATTCATTTAACAATTTATTCGTTTTTTCAGCTGGTAACTGGAAGGCTGGGCTCCAGTAGTTTGCTGGTGGAGCTTCTCTAAATACCTATTTTTTGCTTATGTTTGGCGCTTTGTCACCATAAGCTAGATGTCGATAACAGTAAGCACACAAAAACCACAGTAGAAGGATGGAAAAAGCATTAGGGTGAAAAAGGTACAGCGGTTGCTTTGGTTCAACTTGGCAGCACAAGGCGCAACTAGAACTTCAAACTACCCGGCGAGCACCATAATCTCCAGGATCTGAACAGCAACCTGGTGAAAAACGGAAACTAGGGGCACGTGGTCCGGACACGTGTATACAGAGGAGTGCGCCGGTGAACTAGTATAATGGTATAGTAGGTGTAGCAGCACATAGGGGTATACTGGCCTTGTAGGTGTTGGTGCATGCGGTGTTGGACGCCAGTCCGTAGCGTCCCTCCAAGTAGACAACCATAGAACAATAGAACCGCTGCACTCTTCTTGTCTCTATATGGGGTAGTCGCCTATCTCAGTGTGACTCTACCATTGTCCGAGTACACGTCTAATTGCCTATCTCCCTGCTCTAGTGATACACACATATATAATAACCGGAGTTTTCTCCATTAAATAGTAGGACTGTCAACGAGGGATTAATTAAGGTGTTACAACAATTGTACTTTGCTGTTGTTTGCTTTTATCTACTTCTACGATTATTGAGATAGACAATTGTTAATGCCCCTAGCTATACATCATTATGTGATATTGTATGTCTTCTTTACTTAGTGCCCTCCCTAAGATATGGCTGAGCTACCAGGATGCCCATTATTGCGCTAGCCGACAGTACACTTGTGCGCCTGCGTGAGCCTCCTATTAAGCGCTTGCGCAATAGGACCATGGACTGCAGTGAACAGGTGCGCCTGCGTGAGCTTTTGACCTGGTGCGCCTGCGCACATCGAACGCGCTTATGCGCATGCGCGAGTTCCGCTCTGGCGCGCCGGCGCACTGGAAACTAGGGAACGCCGATATTCTTACGTTTTTTGGCGCGTATCTAGCCACGGCACGCCTGCGCATATACACAGGAGCTAAGGGGACACTGCCCTACCGACATGACGCCTTGGTTTTTGATGGCCATATACTCCCACCAGTACTCCACCAGGTGTACCAAAGTAAGGGCTGATTTGTTAATTTGAAAGGCTGCCTTACCCTACACTGTTTTTAGATTGTTTTGATTTGTTATGACATGTGTGGTAGCTCCTCCTACAAGGAGGATATTTAAGCCTGGTAATGATCTATTGTTAGTTGCTTGAAAAAGACTGCTCAGGTGGAAACGTCGCATGAATTTGATGAAATAAAGGATATACAAATCCGAAGTCTCACTGAAAAGCAAATTCAAAGTGGGACATTAGTACCGATATATACAACGGGACTGACACAGGGAAATAACGGGATATTATTACATTGTTGCAAAAACTGAAGACATGTATAGGCGCGGTAGACGCCGCATTTGTGTGAGGGGAGGCGCCAGCACCACTACAAAAGGTGGGAGCAGGGAGCTCCCGGGTGACGCGGTCTTCAGCTTCAGCTCGGCTGACGTCACTTCCGGGATTCTCCTGCTCCCATTCTTGCTCCGGCGTCGGCGTGGATACGCGATCCCCCGATACTTCCTCCGGTGGGTAAGTATAGGGCGTGCAGCCGAAGCGAGGGGCCGTACATCGGTACACACAGAGGGTAAGTGGGGCGGGGGGGCGGCACGGCGCTGACACCAGCCAGACAGGTTCACACTCACCAGCGGCAGCCGGATCACTGGCACGCACGCCCGATCCTTGCGCCGCATCCACCCGCCTCCTCACATGTGTTCTTTCCACAGGTCGTCGCTAGTGGCAGTCCGGCATCCCTCACTATAGCAGCGCTTACTGTGGGTGTGTTACAGGTATTGTCTGGGGATGTTAGGGCCGTGGCACTGCAATTCTGGGATTTGATCATAAAGTACATCTTCCTTTACAGGGCTCCAGTCTCAGTAAAAAATGAAAAAAAAAAAAAAAAAAAGGGGGGGGGGGGGAGTATCTGCCTGTGGGGGAGGGGGGGGGAAGAGGAAATATGGGCGAAGGTGACATTATCCTGCTGCATGATAGGTCGTGTAGGGGAAATATTCATAGGGGGCAGTACGGCCCGGGTATCTGCAACAATCAGCTGCGCCCCCCCATCGCTGGGGCGCCAGTCGCGCATCACCATGTATTGTCAGGCTCACGTGTCTGTCAGTCCCCTCTGAGTACCCAAATATGCTTAGCGCACGCGGGGCGCGTGTTGCAGTTGGCTCAAGCACGCATGCTGGGTCAAGTAATGGTAAACGTGGATCAACGGTCAATGTTTTAAAAGCGGTCCGTGACGTGTAGCGCTTTGGGGCGAAGGGGGTTGGGCTCCAATGGTCAAATGATCGTGGTTAGGATGGTTACCTTCAAAGCTACATCCGTGTGTCTGCATTTACTTTTGTCCTATACGCCATTCACTACTAGAGCAGCGTTCGCTGTTGCATTACATTAATACTCTGCTCACTTCAGATTGCATTCATACGGCTGCTCCATACCATGCTCCGCATATTCACTCAGAGCTGTGCCCATACTATGTTTTAGGCTCCACTCACATCCAGAGCTGCATTTACCCACTTGTTCTTACATCATGTGGTATACTCCGTTTCCACCTAAAGCTGCATTTCTTTCATTACTTCATAAGGGTCACTCCGTATTCTTACTAGGGCTATCAGCGCACTGCTCTGATACTGCTCTATCAATAAACATAGCTGCTCTTTTCAGGCTTACGTTTCTTTCCTCGGTGGTTTGTTACATTCCTTAGGCCTACCTTTTTCGGTGTGTTCTTTAAATCCTGGTTGGCATTCACTCAGACTGGTCTTCTTTACTTCTGGTTCGTATTCACTCAGATTGATCCCCCGCCCCAGTTAACCAAATAGCTCCCTAGCGGATAGTGGGCCAATAGGAGTTAAGTTCCTACTATGTTTTCACAGCTGTTCATTTTGGTTGTCATGACAAGGGTCTTTGCTTAGCGAAACGCATGCCTCTGGCTCTTGGTTTCTCCCATCTGTTCAATTTTGCGGTCGGTTAATGTTTCGTTTATGCAAGTGGTTCAGATCACTAATGTCATACATTTTCCATTAGGTCTGGCTCACGTTTTAAAGTACTTATCGTCACTGTAAAGTCATCCAGGTCAGTCTCTTGGCTTCAGGGGGCCTCGTGGCTTAGGGGGCCCGATGACCGTTCGTTAGGGGCACATATATGCGAGTCCCGAAGTCATACTGGAGCTGCATAAGTGTTTAAAAAAAAATAAAAAAAATAAAAATTTATAATTAAAAATCCGCCATTAGAATATCTCTCGCATGGCTCCGCCATTAGTCTCTCACGCATGACTTCTCCGTTGTAGTGTTGCACATATGGCTCCACCATTAGAGTCTCCCACGCATGGCTTCTCCGTTTCCAGGTTACACACAGGGCCGCTGATAGAAATCATGGGGCCCCGTACAGCATACATGACGGGGCCCCCTTCAGCTCCACCCCCTGATCCCTCCTTCAGCCACACCCCTGGCCCCGCCCTTGGCCCCTCCCCAGACGCCGCCTTGAAACAACATGCAGATTTGTCTACAAGTGATATTTATTTTTCTCCAGCCAGTTATAAGTTTTATTATCCAAAAAAACATAAGTAATGTGGATGACACTTATGGGGGGATCTGTGGATGACACTTATGGGGGGATCTGTGGATGACACTTATGGGGGGGGGGTCTGTGGATGACACTTATGGGGGGGGGGTCTGTGGATGACACTTATGGGGGGTCGTCTGTGAATGGCGCTGTTATGGAGGGGATCTGTGAATGGCACTGTTATGGAGGGGATCTGTGAATGGCACTTTTATGGAGGGGATCTGTGGATGGCACTGTTATGGAGGGGATCTGTGGATGGCACTGTTATGGAGGGGATCTGTGGATGGCACTGTTATGGAGGGGATCTGTGGATGGCACTGTTATGGAGGGGATCTGTGGATGGCACTGTTATGGAGAGGATCTGTGGATGGCACTGTTATGGAGGGGATCTGTGGATGGCACTGTTATGGGGGGATCTGTGGATGGCACTGTTATAGAGGGGGATCTGTGGATGACACATACCGTATATAGCATCTTATGCTATGTGTCATCCACAGATACCCCTCCATAACAGTGCCATTCACAGATACCCTCCATAACAGTGCCATCCACAGATCCCCCCCATAACAGTGTCATCCACAGATCCCCCTCCATAATGGTGCCATCCACAGATCCCCCCCATAAGTGTCATCCACAGACCCCCCGGCCCCCCCCATAAGTGTCATCCACATGACAGACCCCCCCCCCATAACAGTGCCATCCACGGATCCCCCGCCCTCCCTATAACAGTGCCGTCATGACGTCATCCATATAGATCCCCCCCCGCCACTCACAGTAGTATACATTAATAAATCGGTGCAGCCGTGCAGGCTGCAGACAGTAACTTTAATTTTAGCACAGGCACAGCGCTCATCTCTTTACTAAAATACTACCTTACATTCAGCTCCTGCCTCCTCCCTCCACCCTCCAGCCTCCAGTAACAAGTGCGGGCGGCAGCGCTCACTCACTGACGTCACGCGCCTGCGCCGCCTAGTGGGAGGAGCAGGCGTGTGACGTCAGTGAGTGAGCGCCGCCCCCACACTGCCTGCTGTTACTGGAGCCAGCCCACTGACAGCAAAAAAATTAAAATGGCTCGGGAGTCGGCAGCCCGGGCCCCCCTGCCAGCCGGGCCCGGTACAACTGGGCCAGCTGTACTGGCCTATCAGCGGCCCTGGTTACACATATGACTCCGCCATGAGTCTCACGCTTGGCTCCGCCATTAGTCTCTCACGCATGGCTCTCCGGTTAGTTTCACACACATGACTCCGCCATTAGAGCCTCCCACGCATGGCTTCGCCATTAGTTTCTCACCATGGCTTCTTCGGGTTTTTGGTTACACATATGACACCGCCATTAGTCTCTCGCACGGCTTCCCCGTTTTAGGTTTACACATATGACTCCGGCATTAGTCTCTCACACATGGCTTAGCCATTAGTCTCTCACGTATGGCTTCTCCATTTTAGGTTTACACACATGACTCCGCCATCAGAGCCTCTCACGCATGGCTTCTCCGTTTAGGTTTACACATATGACTTCGCCACTAGTCTCTCACGAACGGCTTCTCCGTTTTAATGGTACACATATGACTCCGCCATTAGAGTCTCTCACGCATGGCTCCGCCATTAGAGTCTCTCACGTTTGGCTTTCCCCCTTTTAGTGGTACATATGACTCCGCCATTAGAGTCTCTCACGCATGGCTCCGCCATTAGAGTCTCTCACGTATGGCTTTCCCCTTTTAGTGGTACATATGACTCCGCCATTAGAGTCTCTCACGCATGGCTCTGCCATTAGAGTCTCTCACGTATGGCTTTCCCCTTTTAGTGGTACATATGACTCTGCCATTAGAGTCTCTCACGCATGGCTTCCCCCCTTTTAGTGTTACATATGACTCCGCCATTAGAGTCTCTCACGCATGGCTTAGCCATTAGAGTCTCTCACGCATGGCTTCCCCCCTTTTAGTGTTACATATGACTCCGCCATCTGAGTCTCTCACGCATGGCTTAGCCATCTGAGTCTCTCACGCATGGCTTCCCCCCTTTTAGTGTTACATATGACTCCGCCATCTGAGTCTCTCACGCATGGCTTAGCCATCTGAGTCTCTCACGCATGGCTTCCCCCCTTTAGTGTTACATATGGCTTAGCCTTTAGAGTCTCTCACGCATGGCTTAGCCATTAGAGTCTCTCACGCATGGCTTCTCCATTTTAGTGTTACACGTATGACTCCGCCAGTAGTCTCTCAAGCATGGCTTCTCCGTTTTAGTGTTACACATATGACTCCGCCATTAGTCTCTCATGCATGGCTTCTCCGGTTTAGTTTACACATATGACTCCGCCATTAGTCTCGCACGCTTGGCTTCTCCTTTTCAGTGTTACACATGTCTCCGCCATTAGAGTCTCTCACGCATGGCTCCGCCATTAGAGTCTCTCACGCATGGCTCCGCCATTAGAGTCTCTCACGCATGGCTCCGCCATTAGAGTCTCTCACGCATGGCTCCGCCATTAGAGTCTCTCACGCATGGCTCCGCCATTAGAGTCTCTCACGTATGGCTTCTCCGTTTAAATTTTACACACAACAACGCCATTCGAGGCCGGCTGCGCAGTCCCACAACAAGTAAGTCCCATGTCTTTTCTGCCTTCAGACCCGCTCGCATGGCTCGGCAATCTGTGGTTCGCAAAACAAATCTCTCGCGGTGGCTCGCACGTGTGACTCGTGCCAACAGAGTCTCACGCACGTTATTGTTTTCCCTGACTGTTATTTTCTAGGTTGTTGGGTTTCATTGTTTTCTTTATTAGCAGTCATCCCAAGCCTGCCTTTGCGGACATCATCTTCTCCCAGGCATGCTTACTTCAGCTACAAACTCGGGCTGAGGGTGTTGGTGTCCGGCCTAAGTCCTGAGTATCGGTCCATCTTCCAGTAGAAGGTACAGTAATAAGGCGCAGCTTACGAAGTCTGTCATGTCTTCCGACACGACCAGTCCTATCACGACTACAGGCGCAGCATACACAGTTCATCACGACCTTAAGCATTTTTCTGTCACAACTGCAGGCATCGTGTACGTTCTGCCCGCATTACAGGCAACATTAGCTCGTTAATCAAATAGCCATGTATTCCGGTGGATGGTTCCCCAGGCCTGGTGGGTCACACATTTCACTTAAATTACTACTACAGTAAGACGGCAGACACCATGTTCTGACTCATGGGCCCTTAATAGGAAGTGTGGCCTGGGGAATAAGTAGAGGTAAAGTATTTTGCCACCAGGAACAGTGGGTGCCCGATCAGGGCCCTGGGCGGATGGTTGGAATTCATCTATGCCCTACCAACAGATTCACCATTATTTGTTTCAGTCTGCAGCTCTCAGGATTCAGACCTTCTCGTAATATGGTCATACGTTAGTCAACATAGGAGTAAATCGTTTCTGGTTACTGGCCACTCTTTCAATTACATCGCATTAACCATCTCCAAGAACGAGGTGGCGGTTCACATGACAAAGAGGTAAGGTAGTTGGTAGTCACTGTGATATATACGGTATATTCCGCACCTCCATCGTGAAAGGTATTTTTCCGTTCAAAATCGGGTGTCGTAACGGTATGTATATATTTATTCTAAACAAGGGCTGCTCTTTTTGGCCCCTCAGGGCTGCCATACCGCGGCAGTCGTGGCGTGATTCTACTGCTTGTCATGGACTGGGGTAGATAGGTTGGGTTCACCTTTCTGATGGCCTGTCCGACCACAGGTATCAAGCAAATATATTGCTGCATTTGTGGGAGGGGAGGCAGATTACAGGGCTAATTTCACGCACCTGTGGGCCCAGGCTGGCTGACCGCTGGGCTGATTATACGTACCTGTGGGCCCAGGCTGGCTGATTACTAGGCTATTCATAGGCACCTGTGGGCCCAGGCTGACGATGATTCAGCTGATCTCCCCTACTAGCTCTTGGCTCCATTCCCCTCAGCATTCAGGTCTTCCTAGAGCACGTCCGGAGCCTCCTCTCCAAGGTAAAGGTAAACCCGCAATCAATCGCGGGGCATTCCTTTAGGACGGGCGCGGCTTCTGCAGCTTCAAAATATAGCACCCTGGTGCACGTCGTAGAGAGACTAGGTCGGTGGCGGTCTTCTTTCTATACCGGGTACATTCCCAATCCACGCTCCGAAATGTCTTGCACTTTTCAGAAGGTAGTACTGTAAGTCCGTAACATGAGTCCTTTGTACCATCCGTGTCTCACGCGTCATTTTTGGCCCCTTTAGGCTTTCCTTACACAAGCAGTTCCGCCACACCCCCACTGCTAAGGTTAGGACTCATCATCTGCTAGCCGATCCGATCACAAGTATAGGCGCGGTAGACGCCGCATTTGTGTGAGGGGAGGCGCCAGCACCACTACAAAAGGTGGGAGCAGGGAGCTCCCGGGTGACGCGGTCTTCAGCTTCAGCTCACCCTCCCACCCACAGCCCTCAACTCACACATCCTCCTTCCAAGGTGGCCCCCTTTAGGCTTTCCTTACACAAGCAGTTCCGCCACACCCCCACTGCTAAGGTTAGGACTCATCATCTGCTAGCCGATCCGATCACAAATATATTAAATTAGAGTGCATGGAAAGGAAAAATATGTGATGAAATGTACCACCCGTGAATTTTATGATGCGATCGCCAACTACATCTTTGGGGTCATCTTATTAATGTTTTGGTCTGTGAACAGTATTGTCCAGCTACTGGCTAAAATCTATAGGCTGGAAAAACTAGCCATAGATTTCTGCCACTAGTTTTGGAAAACATAAAAAAACTTGTTTATTTTATTCAAGGTAAATTCTAGATATATATTTTTATGTTGTTTCTGATATTTAAAATAAATGTGTTATATTCATATCTAAGGAGTTGTTCCAATCAATCCAGACAGTGGTGTGCCCTCCATTGTTTATTATAATTGATACAACATCCGTTGGGATTGGGGTTCCCAAATTAGAGGTGCACCCACGTTTTCCATTGCACATAGTGTGAGCCGCACCATATTGTACAAATTACAATAAAAATATATGTAAAAGGAAAAAAAAACGCTGTGTGGGCTCTGCCAAAGCTTTAGGCCTCTTGCACACGACCGTATGGCTTTTTTAGTATTTTGCGATCCGCAAAAAAGAGATCCGCAAAAAATACGGATGACGCCCGCGTGCATTCCGTTTTTTGCGGAACGGAACAGCTGGCCCCTGATAGAACAGTACTATCCTTGTCCGTTATGCGGAAAATAATAGGACATGTTCTATCTTTGAACAGAACGGAAATACGGAAGCGGAAGGCATACGGAGTACCTTCCGTTTTTTTTGCGGATCCATTGAAATGAATGGTTCGTATACGGAAGTGAAAAACGGAATGGAAACTGAAGAAAAAAATGTTCGTGTGCAAGAGGCCTTAACCAAATTCTAAGGGCTCATGCACAGAACCGTTGTTGTTTTGCGGTCCATTTTTCACGAATCCATTGTTCCATATCTGAGGTTTTTTTTTCCTCTGATTTAAGTCCTCTTCCGTTCCGTTATTCCACAAAACATATCCGTATGGTTTCCGTATGCGATCCATTTTTTGTGGATCAGAAACGGAAACAGTAACTTATTAATCAACAAACACATGAGCAATATGGGCTGGGCATAGCATTTCTACAGTATGGATCCGCAAAATATGGATGACATACGGATGTTCTCCGTGTGCGTTCCGTATTTTTTGCGGACACATTGACTTGAATGGGGCCTCGGACCGTGATTTGCGGGCAATAATAGGACATGCACTACTTTCTTGCGGAACGGAGATACGGAAACGGAATGCACACAGAGTACCTTACGTTGTTTTTGCGGACCCATTGAAGTGAATGGTTCCGAATATGGTCCGCCCAAAAAAACGGAAGCGCAAAGAAAATACGTTCGTGTACATGAGCCCTAAGTGAAATGTGAGTGAATATCCACCCTTGAACACCATTTTTTAAAATCTATGTAGGTCCAAAATTTAGTACTGATTGATTTCTTAAAAAATCTTAATAGAGTTCAGTATTTTCTATGATACAGATCATCGAATCCCCTGCATAGACATCGAGTTAAAAGGTAACTGTCATATATTTTTTTATTTGCTAGTTTATTAGAGCTAGGCATGTATACCTGAGTTAGCCCGTCAAAAGATCTGTAATCACCTTATAATAACAGCTTTCATTAATGTCCCCTGCCCCTTTCCACTGCTCCCTTAAAAGACCGCTGCTATGGCTCATCTGTCTCCGGCTAGGAAGACAGAGGGGCGGTCCTTCACACTGCATGCCTGCATTAGGCTTCAGAGTGAGGAGGCGTGTCTCTCAGTAATCCAATCTGATTGGCTGGCAGGGAGCTGCTGGTTACAGCAAGTTTGTATGTGACCTAAGGGAATGCAGTTTTGGCCTCAGAGAACTGGCAGAGGAGCCATCTTGAGAAGATCCTCATAATGTAGGATTCAAAACAGCCGTTACTAAGGGGAAAACTCAAGGAAAACAGTGGTAAGTGAAGAAACTAAAGATTGCTTTATGCATAATGCTGCTACAGCAGGAACATATGCTAAAATAGATTTTTTTTTAAATGAAAATATGACAGTTATCCTTTAAACAATAAAATTTTGTCTGCCTGCAGCCACCACTAGAGGGAGCATAGGAGAAAATTGTATACTATTTTATCACTGCATTCTATCTATGCTTCCAGGCACCCCATAGTGGTAAGAAAGAAAATTATAGCATATCGTGGTGACTTCTTGAAGTCTGAATTTTTACTTTTAATTCTATATCTAGACAGGAGGTTTGGAGCTTCCTACCAGGAAAACAGAGCTCTGTAACAGTCTGGTGGACCTATAATTGACAGTATTACAAGGCCTAACTTTACTCTAAGTTCATTATATACCAATATAAGCAAATAGAAAATGGGAAATGAATTTCTATCACATTTGGCTCGCACATACAAGGAAGGATTGGGTATATCATGCAACTCTCTATGTAAAATGACTTTTACCTAGTTGTCATGTCAGGCCATATTTTCTTAATTATGAGGTCCAAAGAACTGAATGGCAACCAGTGTGAACAGGTACAAATTTACAGAAAAGAGAAGGGTCAAACTCATGAAACATGTAGAGAAGGCAGATTAAGGTAAGAAGACCCCGATTACAGATGGCTGCTTGTTCTCAAGACCTACCTCAAATACCTCCTCGTCTAGTAGTCGTGTCCCAAACAGGGTGACGCCATCAGTGCTAATAATAGAATCGTCCCCACGGTCCAGGTATTGGGTCTCCTTCTTCTCACAGTCAACAATCATCGTCACATTTTTCCCTTCTACACTAATTCCAATTCGATGCCACCTATAGGAAACAATAAATGATGATTACGAGGTTCATATTTGTACCAAATATCAGCACGTAAAATAAATCTGACTCCATGTTCCGGAATCTTCTAAGTTACCAAAAACTCTGTCTAGTCAAATACAGTAAATAGAGTCCGGCAGGGGGAAGAGGAGGGGGATGCAGCTGCAGTTTGCACAGTGTTTCAGTAGAATTGCGAAGGAAGAAGAAGCAGAAGGGAAAACACCTAACTTACTAATGGTGCCCAGGACACTAGAAAGAGCCCACCTAACCCCACTCAAATACCTTCTGCATGCATTTCATCACATACAGTAAGTATGTGCACTCCTCATTCAATGGATCACCCGCCATGTAAATGTTTAACCAACACCAAAAGCTCCACTATAAAGGTGTAGGTCTAATTTGGCTCTAGACAGGGGCATGGGTATAGGGGTGCGGAGGCAGCAATAGCACCTGAGCCCTGGGAGTTGAACGGGTTCAAAGACTCCTCTGCCACAAAACAACACATAAGTATTACAAATGTCAGATGGTAGTTCAGAACCCCTCTTGCAGATTTTGCATTACGGCCCAGGAACTGAAAGGGGTGGTCTCACTTCAGCAAATGGTATTTATCATGTAGAGAAAGTTAATACAAGGCACTTCCTAATGTAATGTGATTGTCCATATTGCTTCCTTTGCTGGCTGGATTCATTTTTCAATTGCATCATGCACTAGTCATTTCCAGGGGTTACGACCGCCTTGCAATCCAGCAGAGGTGGCCGAGCTTGCACACTACAGGAAAAAACTTTGGCGTCTCCGGTGGTCAGAACCATGGGAGGACACATAGGCATGCATGCACTGCACAGCTCCGGTCCTGGCCACCTCATATCTGCACTGCGGAGGTGGTCGTAACCATGGAAACGAGCATTGTATAATTTGATGGAACAATGAATCTAGCCAGCAAAGGAGGCAATATGGACAATCACAATACATTAGTAAGTGCCTTGCATTTGTCTACATGATTAATACCATTTGCTGAAGTGAGACAACCCCTTTAAGTTCATGGACCTTCATGAAAAAATCTCTAACAGGAGTTAGAGGGGTACTGTCATGCTGGGTAGTGGCCGTGCCTATTTGGAGCAGCGCTGCGGCAACTAGGCACTAGTAAATCCCATACAACCTCTCAAGGCGTTGTAGAAAATCTCTTTAGTCACAGGAAACTCATATGAAGAAAATCCCACATAAATTTAGTTTCATTTTTAGCGGAATCCTCCTTAATACCAAAAGTGAATTATAAGAATTTGATCACATAATTAGGCAAATTAGAAAAAGGGAATTTTGGAGGGAAATAGTAATGAAAGCATGTAACAGAAGAAATAACTTAGAAGCAGAGATTAAAAAGTCACTCCAGATGGACCATCTGGTCTTTATCTAGCCAGAAAAGCCTGCTAACAATAATGTCCTACTATTATCTTGAAGAGCATGACACTTATCTGTCAGACTTTTGGCATGCCTTTACCTGCTACACACAGTTGGGATTATGGAGACTGTCTTGTGTGTAATAGGAGATAGTTTACATTTCAAACATTATAATTTTCTCCTTAGAATTTAGACGCTTAAAATTATTATATTTACTATAAATCTGCCCCCTAGGTGCAACAATGTAAATGCTATAATACTTCTTCTATATAAAAGAATATAGCTACTAGGGATAAGCTAATCGACTTCGGATGTTTCGCATAAAACTTCATTTCAATACTGTATGGAGCGAGCGCTCCGTACAATAATCGAATCTATTGGCTCCGATGAGCCGAAGTTATTACTTCACGAAGTCTCGCGAGACTTCGCATAATAACTTCAGAAATTGATTTATACTGGAAAAAAACATTTCCCGAACTCGGGATGTTTCATCCGAAGTTGATTCGCTCATCCCGAAAAGCTACTATAATACTGCTCCTACATTTATGTACAAGAATATAATTACTATAATACTGCTCCTATGTACAAGAATATAACTACTATAATACTGCTTCTGTGTACAAGAATATAACTACTATAATACTACTCCTATGTACAAGAATATAACTACTATAATACTACTCCTATGTACAAGAATATAACTACTATAATACTGCCTCCTATGTACAAGACTATAACTACTATAATACTGCTCCTATGTACAAGAATATAACTACTATAATACTGCTCCTATGTATAAGACTATAACTACTATAATACTGCTCCTATGTACAAGAATATAACTACTATAATACTGCCTCCTATGTACAAGAATATAACTACTATAATACTGCTCCTATGTACAAGAATATAACTACTATAATACTGCCTCCTATGTTCAAGAATATAACTACTATAATACTGCTTCTGTGTACAAGAATATAACTACTATAATACTGCCTCCTATGTACAAGAATATAACTACTATATTACTGCCTCCTATGTACAAGAATATAACTACTATAATACTGCCTCCTATGTACAAGAATATAACTACTATAATACTGCTCCTATGTACAGGAATATAACTACTATAATACTGCCTCCTATGTACAAGAATATAACTACTATAATACTGCCTCCTATGTACAAGACTATAACTACTATAATACTGCCTCCTATGTACAAGAATATAACTACTATAATACTGCCTCCTATGTACAAGAATATAACTACTATAATACTTCTCCTATGTACAAGAATATAACTACTATAATACTGCTCCTATGTACAGGAATATAACTACTATAATACTGCCTCCTATGTACAAGACTATAACTACTATACCCTCCTGAGCTACATTTCCTTTCTTCATGGGAAAGGGAATTGTCCATCCACCTTACAGACCCGGAAAGGGCTTTTGTCCTTACACACTCTCACGGCTTTAGCCGCTGTATTAAGGTACAAGAAAACTCGTATAAGCTGCTCACGAGATGGTACAAGTCCCTGGAGTTCTTGCATAGGCTTAATGCAGATTTCCCAAGTGAGTGCTGGAGGTGTAGAAAAGACGTAGGCTCTCTGTCACACATTTGGTGGCACTGTGAAAAGATTAAAGCGTTCTGGACCAGTATAGAAGCTCTGATAAATGAGGTGTGTGCTAAGCAGGTTAAGCTGGATCCTAAACTGATTCTGCTTTGGTGCCCTAATGACTCGCTTTCCCCCTGTAGATCTGATCTTCCTACTATGCTCATCACGGCAGCGAGACTGCTCATCCCGCTGCTTTGGAAGGATACTGAACCTCCCACTGTTTCGATGTGGAGGGATAAGGTGGATCAGATCTACAGGTTTGAAGAGCTGGCCCACTGGGAATCTTGCACGCGTTCCCGCTTTCTGAAAATCTGGTCGCCCTGGAAGACATATAGGAAGTTCCCCTGACGGAGTTGGGGAAAACTCCCCTACCCCCCCCCCCCTTTCCTTTCCCTCTCTTTTCCTCTTATTTGTGTTATATTTGATTTTTATTGTCTGTCACATTTGATGTATCATTTTGTACAACATGTGTTGCACTGACATGCATTTGTGGTCACTTCCATGACCGATTTGTGACTTTGCCTTACCAGTGATGCTACGATGGTTTGTGATCGATTGATATGCCTTACTTACTTTGAATAAAAATAAATTTGGTTAAGACTATAACTACTATAACACTGCCGTCTATGTACAGTAGCAGGATAAAGTTTGGGCACCCCTAGTCACAATTACTGTAACTGTAAACAGTTAAACAAGTTGAAGATGAAATGATCTCCAAAAGGCATAAAGTTATAGATGACACGTTCCCTTTGTATTTTAGGCAAAAGCAATTTTTTTTTTTATCTTTTACATTTTCAAAATAACAAAAAAAGGAAAAGGGGTCAAAGCAAAAGTTTGGGCACCCTGCATGGATAGTACCTAGTAGCACCCCCTTTGACAAGTATCACAGCCTGTAAACGCTTTTTGTAGCCAGCCGAGAGACTTTCAGTCCTTGAGGGATTTTCATCCATTCTTCCTTTCAAAAGTCTTCCAGTTCTGTGAGATTCCTGGGCCGTTTTGCATGTACTGCTCTTTTGAGGTCTATCCACAGATTTTCACTGTTCTTAACTGCCATTTCTTAATTACATTTCAAATTGAGGAAATGGCAACCTGAAACTACCTCAAAAGGCTGAAGGTTTTACTATGGCCCTCACAGTCTCCTGATCTGAACATCATTGAAAATCTGTGGATAGACTTTAAAAGAGCAGTACATGCAGGACGGCCCAGGAATCTCACAGAACTGGAAGACTTTTGCAAGGAAGAATGAATGAAAATCCCTCATGGCAATAATGTGTTGGTTTTTTAAACTATGCCAAAAGTTTACGCCCGAACAGGGACTTGAACCCTGGACCCTCAGATTAAAAGTCTGATGCTCTACCGACTGAGCTATCCGGGCTCTCTGCTGAGTGACTGAAGTAATGACTTTCTGACCGACTGTGTTTCCTGTCTCATTATAGCTCCACCTTTTACCTTACCGTGCACTAGTACCTGCTTCCTAGAATTATAAAGGGAACTTTCACATATGTATTAGGGGATTACATTACCAGTGACTTTCTGGTGATAGCACCAGGAAATCAGCTGAGGAGCATGTCAATTACAAATAGGGGTTCGAGATCTAGAACAGAACTCTGTCCTCCCTTCATTGAAAATATAGATATACAAACTGTGACCGACCTGTCAGAACATGTTGGGCAGCATAGTGGTTCTAGCCCTCCAGCACCACTTTTTCCAGATGTAATATGAATCTCTGTATGAAGTTTTATAAGGAGCAGATAATTATATTTCAGGAAAACCTGTATCAATCGGTTGTTCAAATCATGGAGACGCTATAGAGACAACACAGAAGGAAGGAGCTTCGGCATCTGGCTAAAAGGTGCCAATGCTAAACCCCGACTCTTATGTACAAGACTATAACTACTATCATACTGCTTCCTATGTACAAGAATATAACTACTATAATACTGCTCCTATGTACAAGAATATAACTACTATAATACTGCTCCTATGTACAAGAATATAACTACTATAATACTGCTCCTATGTACAAGAATATAACTACTATAATACTGCCTCCTATGTACAAGAATATAACTACTATAATACTGCTCCTATGTACAAGAATATAACTACAATAATACTGCCTCTTATGTACAAGAATATAACTACTATAATACTGCTCCTATGTACAAGAATATAACTACTATAATACTGCCTCCTATGTACAGGAATATAACTACTATAACACTGCTCCTATGTACAAGAATATAACTACTATAATACTGCCTCCTATGTACAAGAATATAACTACTATAATACTGTTCCTATGTACAAGAATATAACTACTATAATACTGCTCCTATGTACAAGAATATAACTACAATAATACTGCCTCCTATGTACAAGAATATAACTACTATAATACTGCTCCTATGTACAAGAATATAACTACTATAATACTGCCTCCTATGTACAAGAATATAACTACTATAATACTGTTCCTATGTACAAGAATATAACTACTATAATACTGCCCTATGTACAAGAATATAACGACTATAATACTGCTTCCTATGTACAAGAATATAACTACTATAATACTGCCTCCTATGTACAAGAATATAACTACTATATTACTGCTACTATGTGCAAAAATATAACTACTATAATACTGCCTCCTATGTACAAGAATATAACTACTATAATACTGCTCCTATGTACAAGACTATAACTACTATAATACTACTCCTATGTACAAGAATATAACTACTATAATACTGCTCATATGTGCAAGAATATAACTACTATAATACTTCTCCTATGTACAAGAATATAACTACTATAATTCTGGCTCCTCTGTACAAGAATATAACTACTATAATACTGCTCCTATGTACAGGAATATAACTACTATAATACTGCTTCTGTGTACAAGAATATAACTACTATAATACTGCCCTATGTACAAGAATATAACTACTATAATACTGCTCCTATGTACAAGAATATAACTACTGTAATACTGCCTCCAATGTACAAGAATATAACTACTATAATATTGCCTCCTATGTACAAGAATTTAACTACTATAATACTGCTCCTATGTACAAGACTATGACTACTATAATACTGCTCCTATGTACAAGAATATAACTACTAACATACTACTCCTATGTACAAGACTATAACTACTATAATACTGCCTCCTATGTACAAGAATATAACTACTATAATACTGCCTCTTATGTACAAGAATATACCTACTATAATACTGCCTCCTATGTACAAGAATATAACTACTATAATACTGCTCCTATGTACAAGAATATAACTACTATAATACTGCCTTCTATGTACAAGAATATAACTACTATAATACTGCTCCTATGTACAAGAATATTACTATATAATACTGCTCCTATGTACAAGAATATAACTACTATAATACTGCTCCTATGTACAAGAATATAACTACTATAATACTGCTCCTATGTACAAGAATATAACTACTATAATACTGCTCATATGTACAAGAATATAACTACTATAATACTTCTCCTATGTACAAGAATATAACTACTATAATACTGGCTCCTCTGTACAAGAATATAACTACTATAATACTGCCTCCTATGTACAAGAATATACCTACTATAATACTGCCTCCTATGTACAAGAATATACCTACTATAATACTGCCTCCTATGTGCAAGAATATAACTACTATAATACTGCCTCCTATGTACAAGAATATACTAATGAAATGAACTCAGAATAAATGTATGATAGAAGCAGGTTGGGCAATCTCTGTAGGCTCCAGGAAGTAGTGCAATCTATATGGATGCAAAGGAAGTGTCTGTGAACATCCAATGTCACAAGGCCTGGCTTTAATTTTTACCTTAAAGGGGTTGTCTCATCATCGACAATTGGGGCATATCACTAGGATATGCCCCCATTGTCTTATAGGTGCGGGTCCCACCTATATCGAGAACGCAGCCCCGAAAGTGAAGGAGGGCACACTGGCTCTGCTATTTCCGTCAGCCCCATAGAAATGAATGGGAGCGGGAGCCGTGCATGCGCGGTACGCTCCCATTCACTGCTATGGGGAGCCGGCTTGGTGGTGGCCGGACCGGAGTCCTCCTGCCACCACCTTTCTGGGCTCTGTTCTTGATATAGGTGCTGTCCAAGTGGTGGGACCCGCACCTATTAGACAATTGGGGCATATCCTAGCGATATGCCCCCATTGTCTATGATGAGACAACCCCTTTAAGGCCCCACTATGAACATTGGCAGATATGTATCTTACAAATGGTGGTGGTAATTAAAGGGGTTATCCCATGACTAATGTAAGAAATGAAAATCAGACATCATATAGGACATGACAATCTCCTTCTAACAAAGCTAGAACCAGCCCTGTACCAGCCTTGGATCCAGACATCTCCCCATTCATTGATCTGCTAGATTTATATCAAGCTGACCGCTCAAGGGGAGTGTCTTTTCTGCTGCAGCTCAGGAGGAGTGTCTACGCTCTCCCTATCACAGCTCAGGAGGCGTGTCTCAGCTCTCCCTATCACAGCTCAGGTGGTATAGTCCTCTTACATACGTCACATCTAATTTACTCTCCACAATGATGGTGTCCAGCTCCGTGTCAGGCTGCCAGGGCAGCATTCATTTTACATCCTACACTGAAAACATACTAAATCTGGTCATGTACCGTGATTAGTACCAGTTACCAGAAGTCACATCAAACCACAAAACTGGATTCTATTCGTCTGACTGACAGATGACTTTTAACCTCACATTTGCTGACTTATTTCTGGACTTTTACCAGGATATTGGAATTTACCATCCACAGTCAGTTTACTGGCATTGTACAGGTCATGATTGAATTCACAGCCAGAGCTGCCTTCACAATTCTGCTAGCTGCTAATGGAATCAGTCAGCAGCTTGTCTACAAATACTCCCCCGACATCTTAAAGGGAATGTCCAGATTAGGAAACCTTGTTAGGGAATTCTGAGTAATCAACTGTTATGGATCCTTAGGGGTTGACCTGAGTTGAGAACTGCTACCAAGAGTGTCTCAGAGCCACCCACTTCTCATCTGACATTTCAAGTTTTTTTAGTTTTTTTTTTAAATATTGATGACCTATCCTCAGGAGAGGTCATCAATATCAGATGAGCGGGGTTCCGAATGTGGACACGCCCTGCCGATCAGTTGTTTGAAGAGGCTGTGATGCTTTAGTGCAGGCATGCTCAACCTGCGGCCCTCCAGCTGTTGCAAAACTACAACTCCCATCATTCCTGGACAGCCTACAGCTATCAGCCTACAAAAGGGCATGGTGGGAGTTGTAGTTTTGCTACAGCTGGAGGGCCGCAGGTTGAGCATC
This sequence comes from Bufo bufo, assembly GCF_905171765.1. Classification (NCBI taxonomy): domain Eukaryota; kingdom Metazoa; phylum Chordata; class Amphibia; order Anura; family Bufonidae; genus Bufo; species Bufo bufo. The sequence goes on along the minus strand of NC_053389.1, from coordinate 785,339,672 downwards.
CCTGCTTTAGTGAGTTCCATGGCCTCATCACAGTGCCATCCATTGTAGAGTGGCCATGCTCGGCATTGCAGCCCAGGCCCATTCACTTGAATGGGACTAAGCTGAACCTAGGCCATGTTATCAATGAATGTAACCCCACTGGCTTGGGAAGAGGCCACAGAGCTCACTGGAATGCCGCGGTCTCTTCAAACAGCAGGGGGTGCTGGAGTCGGACGCCCGATGATCTGATCTTGAGGATAGACCATCAATATCAAAATCTCGAACAACCTGTACAATTCTCAATGCTACACTGAATTCTGGGAGACTTAATTTCCCTCTACAGACCTTGGTAGAAAGACTATGGTATCTAAAATTAAAATCCAGGCACTGAACAAGTAGGGGGTGATAGAGGATCTTCTTGGCTATCCATTTTGATAGGTAATAGGTTGGCCTTATAGGGGTTGTCTAATCTTAGAACTTGTGCCGCTTCTCCTGGGAACATCTGACTCCTGGACTGTACTGATTGGACAGTGTCAGGTTGTGTAGGGACACATCCCATTTGACAAGAGGAGAAGTAACAGTTTAGTCATACATCTCCAGAAGGAATAATGGAGGAGAATCCAAAGCAGACTTTACTGTTTCTTCTATAGTTATTGCCAAGTTACGAGGCCTCTTTAAAAGGAGTCTGCCACCACCAATTCATAAATGAAACTGTTCCTGGTGCCCTGCAGTTCACACACACAGAATCCCCAACATGCCTTTATGTCTGTTTGCTGATATTCTGAACCCCTGAAAAATGGATTTTGTTCTATATGCAAATTAGCTGAAAACAGCCCAAGGGGTGGTCTCCATCGCTAATGGTGCCTAGGCACTCCCTGCTCCTCCCCTTGGCGCCTTTTCTCCACCTCCTTCTGGTCCTGACATCATAGTTCTAAATCCCGCCCATCAGTGGCGGTGACGTCACCAGGCTCACTGCAAGGTGGAAGCCTCTGCCTAGCTTTACCAATGGAGAGCCCTTACTGGATTTCCAGAAAAAGCCCTTGTCCTGCGCGATTCAGGAGGACTGCCTGGGTGAAAATGGGGATATGTCTGATTCCAACCATCAGAACTGTGAATGCAGCTCTGGATGTGATTGCAGTATGAAATATACAAGTCTAAAAAAACACTTATTATTGTTGTTTTCATTGTCCTTTAGGTGGCGTTTAGCTTTCACATTTTCATTTATGGGTCTGAGAGAGACAAACCAGATTCAAATTCAATGATTTGCATTATTTCTACATGATTTTTATTTTTATTTTTTAAAGATAAAGGATTCCTGTGATCCCTTTTCGTGAAAAGGGTCTTTTGCTCTCAAACTGATCAGAGGGTAGTGGTGGTTTGGCCATAGACCTGACAGGGAAATTTCCCAGTGGGCAGATGCCCAGGGTGCCGCCCAAGCTGCCATCTCTGCCTCTGGCTGAGTAGATAATAAGCTATCAGTGGTAATTAACTCTGTAAGGCACACGACCGTTCCATTTTTTGCGGTCCGCAAACCCATTGTAGAAATGCCCATTGTAGAAATGCCTATTCTTGTCTGCAAAACGGACAAGTATAGGACATGTTCTAATTTTTTTGCGGGGCCACGGAATGGAGCAACGGATGCGGACAGCACACGGAGTGCTGTCCGCATCTTTTGCGGCCCGATTGAAATGAATGGGTCCGCATCCGAGCTGCAAAATCGGCGTCTCGGATGCGGGACCAAACAACGGTCGTGTGCATGAGGCCTAAGGCTACTTTCATACTTGCGTCAGAGGATTCCGGCAGGCAGTTCCGTCTGACAAATGCATTGAAATACCAGATCCGTCTCTCCAGTGTCATCCGGAAAAACGGATCCGGTATTTATTTTTTTCACATATTTAAAGGTCTGCGCGTGCACGGACCGGAAGAAGGGATCTGGCAATGCTGCAATTTTAATGCTGGATCTGGCACTAATACATTTCAATAGAAATTAAAGCCAGATCCGGCATTCCGGCAAGTGTTCAGGATTTTTGGCCGGAGAGAAAAATGCAGCATGCTCCATATTTTATTCAGAGACAACTAGAAGAGGAGGAGAGAATATGGGGCCACTTTTAGGTATTTTTTTCCAGAGCCACTTTAGGTTCCCAATCTGGCCCTTTCAGAGGATGTCCTCTTAACAGTCATATATAATTTTCATGGGAGCTGGGCAGCAAATGTTCAGATCCCCTTGTGGCGCCCCTACAGTTTGCTCTCCTTCACTTTCAGAAGCCCACTCTGGAGATAGGCTTGGGTCTCAGAGGTGAGACCTGCACGTATCTGATTTTGATGGTATATCCTAGTGACATGCCATCAAAGACTGAGATGACACAAGCCCTATAAGATTACTCCACACATGGACAACCATGAGCGTGGGAAGATGTTCAATACAGCTTCTATCCAAATAACAAAGGGAATATCTCATCATAGACAATCCCTTTAATCCTCCTCTTCCAGAGAACCCTCATTTTACCATCGTAAGATCAACCAGCTGACAATTTGCAGTCACTTCCTGTATGACATGCACATGCCCGATACAGCACTTATTGGTAAGAGTTATCCTGATAGAACAATCTCTTTATGCAGGGCAGTCTATCAAAAATATGGAACCATCAAGACAAAAGCCATTTCAAAAATCAAAAAAATCAAACAAGACTGTATTTAGATCTTAGAACTCATCCCATCGCCTTAAATGACTAGATGACTTACTTGCCATCGGCCAGGTTGATCTTCTTGAAGAATGGGTAGTTTTCAGGGGTTGGATTTCCATGTTGATCTTCATACACAAAGACTGGGGAGCGCCCAATTTCCACACCCAACTGTTGAACACCCTTTTCATTGTAAACGGAGAGGAGGAAGAACTGAGCATCTTTCCTAACTTTGAGAGTGATGAGAATGGAGAAATCTTCTGGCAACGATTCATCTGTACCAAGGGATAAAGGGAAATTTTTTACTGTTTATCAAGTTTTGGATATGTTTTTCAAGCATATTATAGACCTATCTATATGGCAGTGGCTTATGTCCTGTGGGAACAAAAGATCGGACAAATCCTACATGCTTGATTCTTTTTCGGGGCGAGTCAGGAAGCCCTTATATACTTTAGAGGGTCGTCCGATCAAAAACTCACTGAAAAAAGTGGCCTAAATGAGTGAAAATGCTCCAAACCCAGACACTGTAGCGTGTCTATAACTGGGGGAGCAATTCCTCTGCATGCGGTCCGCAGATAACGGCAATCCCCGTTGGCAGATTCAGTTGAGTTGTCTCTCGTGTATAGGCACCTTTAGATGAGGACCAAGGTGTCTTCATGCTTCATAGATAATCAGGACTTGCTTCAATTAGGGGTTTCTTCTTTGTAAATATAAACCAAATCTATACTAGGACAAAATAAATGGTTTATATTAATACCTTACCTGGAAGGTGACCAGTGTGAAGTCTCTCTGTTGCTACACCAGAACAGATGCATTACATGGCACGTTCTGAAATATTTAAACCATCTGTGCAGTGCATGGATGACCTCAATCAGAAGGTCTACTTGATGGGAGGGGTTGTGCGCTTTTTACTATTGATGACCTATCTTCAGGTTAGGTCATCAATATCAGATTGGCGGGGGTCCAAATCCCGGCACCCCTGCCGATCAGCTTTTTGAAGAGAAGGTAGCTCTTGTACAAGCGCTGCCTTCTCTGCTCTGTTAACCTGCTTGATGCAGCAATTGCAGTGGTGAGCAGGTTTAATTACAAGTACGGTGTCCTCATTCAGTTCTATGGGACGGCTCTGTCTGTTCAAGTGAATAGGATGAAGCCGTCCCATAGAAAGTGAATGGGGATGCCATACTTGTTGTTACACCTGCTCACCACTGCCATTGCCACAGCAAGCAGGTAAACAGAGCGGAGAAGGCAGCGTTTGTATGAGAGCTGCTTTCAATTCTAACAGCTGAGGGCTGGGGGGTGCTAGGAGTCAGACCCCCGCAGATCTGATATTGATGACCTATCCTCAGGATAGGTCATCAATAGTAAAAAGCAAACACCTTTAAAGAAGGGTCATCACTCTGATGTTTCCATGCCTCATAGTCAATATACTGAGATATGGACAACAACTGTAAAGAATCGGCAGAAATATGGTTTAGACCCTTACGGAGTGTCCAACCTGTGTGACCTTTGGGGCCAACTATAGTATCATAGAATGGGTCCACTGGAGGATCCTCTGGTACTGTGCTGGGTCAATCCAATCCTGCTTGGAACTACTATAAATCTGGACATAAATTGTGCAGTATTATTATTCATACATTACTTAGGCTGATATTAGACTACATTATTCATACATTTTCTATTGGTATTATTTGGGCTCTGTATAGCAGTTTTATTTGAGCACTGAACCGTTGTATATTTAAGCACATGGTGTATGGTACTATCTCAGCTCTGTGTGGTAGTAATACTGTATTTGAGCACTATATGATGTCATTATTTAAACGTTGTATGTTGGTATTATTTGAACACTATATGGTAATAGCATTTGAGCCCTATATGGTGGTATTTGTGCACTGTATGCTAGTAGTTTTCGAGCTCTGTATAGTGGTTTTATTTGAGCACTGTATGGTAGTAGTATTTAAATTATGTATGGTGTTATTAATTGAGAAATGCATGGTGGTATTACTTGAGCACTGTATGGTGGTTGTATTTAATCACTGTATGGTGGTATTTGAGCACTGCATGTTAATTATTTGAGCACTGTATGGTGGTATTTAATGTATGTTAATAGTATTTCAGCGCTGCATGTTGGTATTATTTAAGCACTATATGGTGGTATTATTTGAACACTGTAAGCTAGTAGTATTTGAGCACCATACAGTAGTCTTTACTGCTACTTGCGTAGTTATTTCACAAGTGTATAGCACTGTTATTAGGGCATAATAATGTATGAAGCCTATAGTTAGTAGGTACTGTATGGCATCGCTATTTGTACACAATATGACAGTAAGGACTGGGGAGGGAGAACTTCGGTAGAAGTTCCTACGGGGCATCATCCAGTGTAATGCTGGCTATGATTAATTCATATCTATAATTAAAAAGTTTTTCCTACTCCTTTATATAGACTCCCTGAAATCTGTCCACAGACGTCTTGTGATTCCATGACCCTAAATTAAGATCTCCTGCAGTCTGATAAGAGGGCAGGGATGCTGCAATAAATTTGAAAAGTTACAACATGCACGCTACAGAAAAATGAGCAAATTGTTGCTTATATATTCCCAACACATCATTTTTTAGGCTCAGCGTAGGGACATACCTGGAAATAGCTGCTTAGTTGGGGCGCTAAAGTGCGTTCTATTTTCCACGCGGAAAGCAATGTCCGTCTCCTCAATTCCTTGTCTGTGTGTACAGAGTCCGGCCGCCAACGTAACTCCTTCAATTTCTTCATTGAGTTCCAGGGCTTTTAAAACATTAACTGGAGTTGCTGGGAATGGAAGGGCAAACAATCAGTCAGGCACCATACAGAAACAGGTTCATGTATCTTTAGATACTTGTGAAATTTGTCTGGTATTGCAGGCTGTCTGTATTCAAGTGAATAGAGCTGCTATTCCACACCTATATAGACAAAAGTGGAGCTCTGATCACAGGCTAACATGTGCTATATCCACAGAAAAAAGGGTTACCAGGTCTAGGGCTATATACTGCCAGGGGGAAGGGAACTATCCACCTTTGAATGGGTGACCCTCATTAATTGAACACCAGGTGAACCAATTCTCCCTACATGCCTCTCCATGCAGCAAACACTAGGAGTCCTAACTAATCCAGCAGGCGGCTGTCTGTCCTGAATAAATCACATGTGGAAGCGCTTTGTCCGTACCCTAAACCTAATATTGGAGCTCAACTTTTCGCCATATAGAGGCTCACCAGGAGCTTGGTCAAGTATAGGACAAACAAACACATAGGTGCCGTACGCCTCTGGTGGTGAGGTGACAGCTCCGGCGCTATGATGGCTGTCATAGCGCCGGAGCTGTCGCCTCACCAGTATATAATTTTTGTTTGTTTGTAGATTTAGGGACTCACACACCTCTCCCTATTTTAGTGTATATTAATATAACTATTTAAGTTTTATCTTATTCACAACGTTTCTTCTAGCTGTGACTCTACTATGGGTTCTTAGACAAAGAGAGCAAAGTCCTGGTTGGTCGCATCCACTTAGATGACAAGGACCTGTGCAGGACTCTACTATCCTGAGGAACTGCACCAGTAGTATAATACTGCCCCTATGTGTAAGAATATAACTGCTATAATACTGCCCCTATGTGTAAGAATATAACTGCTATAATACTGCCCCTATGTGTAAGAATATAACTCCTATAATACTGCCCCTATGTACAAGAATATAACTACTATAATACTGCCCCTATGTGTAAGAATATAACTCCTATAATACTGCCCCTATGTACAAGAATATAACTACTATAATACTGCCCCTATGTGTAAGAATATAACTGCTATAATACTGCCCCTATGTGTAAGAATATAACTCCTATAATACTGCCCCCTATGTACAGGAATATAACTACTATAATACTGCCTCCTATGTACAAGAATATAACTACTATAATACTGCTTCTATGTACAAGAATATAACTACTATGATACTGCCTCCTATGTACAAGAATATAACTACTATAATACTGCTCCTATGTACAAGAATATAACTACTATAATACTGCTCCTATGTACAAGAATATAACTACTATAATACTGCCTCCTATGTACAAGAATATAACTACTATAATACTGCTCCTATGTACAAGAATATAACTACTATAATACTGCTACTATATACAAGAATATAACTACTATAATACTGCCTCCTATGTACAAGAATATAGCTACTATAATACTGCCTCCTATGTACAAGAATATAACTACTATAATACTGCCTCCTATGTACAAGAATATAACTACTATAATACTGCTCATATGTACAAGAATATTACTATAATACTGCTCCTATGTACAAGAATATAACTACTATAATACTGCCTCCTATGTGCAAGAATATAACTACTATAATACTGCTCCTATGTACAAGAATATAACTACTATAATACTGCTCCTATGTACAAGAATATAACTACTATAATACTGCCTCCTATGTACAAGAATATAACTACTATAATACTGACTTCTATGTACAAGAATATAACTACTATAATACTGCCTCCTATGTTCAAGAATATAACTACTATAATACTGCTCCTATGTACAAGAATATAACTACTATAATACTTCCTCCTATGTACAAGAATATAACTACTATAATACTGCCTCCTATGTTCAAGAATATAACTACTATAATACTGCTCCTATGTACAAGAATATAACTACTATAATACTGCCCCCTATGTACAAGAATATAACTACTATAATACTGCTCTTATGTACAAGAATATAACTACTATAATACTGCCTCCTATGTACAAGAATATAACTACTATAATACTGCTCCTATGTACAAGAATATAACTACTATAATACTGCCCCCTATGTACAAGAATATAACTACTATAATACTGCTCTTATGTACAAGAATATAACTACTATAATGCTGCCCTGTACATGAATTAAACTAGATTTTTAGATTAGTTAATCAAGCATATTCCCCAGGCTCCTATAGAATTATCTTTTTGGCTTTCAGCTTATCATATCAGTTTCAGCCCAGAACAGATTTGGAAGTACGTTAGACACATAAAATATCCAGATTTCATTCTCTGATGAAATCTAAACAAGGCGTAGAACATTCTGTGGTCTTTATAAGAAGAAACAATACTTAAGATGTGTTCTCAGCTTCCAATGCCAATGACCTTAAGAGAAAAACAGAACATTTTCCCAAACCAATAAGACATAAAATACTTATAAAAGTCTAAGTAGATAGAAAATAGACTGGTAATAAATCTGTGTACAATGGTTATTGCAACTTAGTCCCTGTGGACAATGAAACAATTCACTATTCATTCCATGAGTTGCCATAAAATCTTTCTGCCCAACCAGGGGTAGGCCTAGAATTGTCAAGGCAACAGGACAATAAATGTCATTTGCCCCGACTGCCACAGAAATATTACTTCACAAGGCCACATCATCCAATTGCTGCCTTGGGACTCAATAAAAGGTTTATCAATCATTATACAGTGACCGCCCCCTAGTGGTGACAGCAGTCAGCCAGAACTTTACAGAAAGGGGAAGATTTGGAGCTTGTAAAATGGATCATGGCCTTATATACAGATACGGTGCAATTTTTTATTTTTTTTATGTTTACCTAATGCTCAAATGTACTGAAGGAAAAAGAACTGCTTTGGATCCATGATTGGGTAGGTAAAGAAACTTGAATTAAACTTAATCCCGGACATATCCCCATTTTCACCCAGGCAGCTTCCCCCATTTCATGCTCAGATACTCTCCATTGCCGTGCGCTGAATCGCGTACCGGGCTCTCCATAGGGAAATCTATCTGGAGGCTTCCGCCTAGCAGTGAGCCTGGTGACATCATTGGCACTAATGGGTGGGCTTTAGTGCTGCCCTAGCCTGTAAAATGGCTAGGGCAGCACTAATACCTGCTCATCAGTGGGAACACTTCTAGGCGTAAGCCTCCACCTAGCAGTGTAATAATATAAACAAACAGCCCTTGCCCCGCGCAATACAGTGCAAGGCAAGGGAGAGCATCAGAGAATGAAATGCTCCGATTCTCATGTCACGGGGGCACGAGGGGTGAAAATGGGGATATGTCCAGGTTCAGCTCTGAACTTGGACAACCCCTTTAAGTAAGGACTCAGATTGACGTTTTTGGCTCTATTACTTTGGGAGTGGAGGGGGATGCAGCTGCAGTTTCTTGGGTAATATGTCCTTGAACAGGTATGAAAGTAAGATGGGAAAAGTAGCAGTAGGGGGAGACACCTGATTGAGTCCTACGGGAGAAAAGCGCTTTACAAATGTTTTGTTGTTGTTGTTGATCAATTGAGTTCTCAGTTTTAGTAAAGAGGGACTGATGGGAACTGTCCAGGCTATGGTATTTACTTTGGATATGATGTGAAATCAGGACAGGAATAGTACTGATGTTTGTGAACACTGGTGTTGGTGAAGGCCTCTTTTGAGAGTTGTATGAGGGGTCTGAGCCCTAAATGAATCAATCCTATTATTTAACTTGAACCACAAATAACCAGAAAGAAGCTCTAAATTGTTACGGTTTTGGCAATGGGCTAACCATAAGGGCGTTATTCTGGCACCTACTCGGTATTCACCCTTTAAATCCAGTGTAGTGGGCAGCTGACCCACTGGGGTCTGGGAATCCGGTGCAAGCACTGGGAGCTCTGGATATAAAAACCGCACCACGCAGGAAAACTGCAAGTACAGGCACCAAGTCTTAGAGATACAGGTAGCTTAGAGTTAAAGGGTTTGTCCCACGAAAAATATTCTACAGTTTTCAAACCAGTCCCTAGATCTGAATAGGGTGGGTTCACATCATGTTTTTCCCATCCTTTTAAAGTATGCGTTTTCTTTTACCGTATTTTTTTTTTTTTACACATTATGAGAAAAGTGTTGAGTTGAAAAGAAGATAATGACTATAGTCACAAAGGTAGACACCGTGCTGAGCCTGGCCGGGCCTTGTTTATGACTAATTATGCTGTATATATGTGAATGCACCATTAAAAACCCTAATAGAAGTCATGTGGTCATCATTATGGCACTTAATAACCCCAATACTGTTCCTGGAGATAAACTTTGGTAACTATAATCATGGTTGTGTTACACAAATAGTATGTGGTAGACCTTCTAAGCCACAATTTAATTTGTACTTACTAAACCAAGGTGCAAAGTCTAGTTTTCAACCTTCTAACCCCTATACAAGGAATCTGGACTTTGCTGTAGGGAGTCCAGGGGTCACAGCTTCTGGAGCCTTTCAGATTGGCACTAGAGTATTACTATCAGAATGTATAAAGGCGGAACAGCCTAGGGTCAGCAACAGTTAGTCAGCAAATCAAGGTAGTCAAGGTTCCCTAAAGAGGGAGCATGGTGTGGAACAAAGCCAAGGTCATCAACAAATACTAAGCATTAGTCCAACGGATATCACCAAGGGGATGTCAAAAGTCACGCCAAGGTCAGTAAAAAGGGTAATACAGTCACAAATAGTCTCAAAGGTTGGGTAGGAAACCTGAAAGATACAAGTAGCCCACAAAAGTGAGCCCACTCCTCACATTTTTGTAAATATTTTATTATATCTTTTCATGGGACAGCACTGAAGATTTGACACTTTGATATAATCTAAAGTAGTCAGTGTACAGCTTGTATAACAGTGTACATTTGGTGTGCCTTCAAAATAACTCAAGACAGAGCCATTTATGTCTAAACAGCTGGCAACAAAAGTGAGTACACCCCTAAGTGAAAATGACCAAATTGTGCCCAATTAGCCATTTTCCTTCCCTGGTGTCATGTGAATCGTTAGTATTACAAGGTCTCAGGTGTGAATGGGGAGCAGGTGTGTTAAATTTGGTGTTATCGCTCTCACACTCTCTCATACTGGTCCCTGGAAGTTCAACATGGCTCCTCATGGCAAAAAACTCTCTGAGGATCTGAAAAAAAGAATTGTTGCTCTACATAAAGATGGCCAAGGCTATAAGGAGATTGTAAAGACCCTGAAACTGAGCCGCAGCATGGTGGCCAAGACCATTCAGCGGTTGAACAAGACAGATTCCACTCAGAACATGCCTCGTCATGGTCAACCAAAGCACATGCTTAGCGCCATATCCAGCGGTTGTCTTTTCAAAATAGACGTATAAGTGCTGCCAGTAGAGGTTAAAGGCGTGGGGGGGGGGGGGGGGGGGGAGGTCAGCCTGTCAGTGCTCAGACCATACGTCACACACTGCAGCAAAGTGGTCTGCATGGCTGTCATCCCAGAAGGAAGCCTCTTCTAAAGATGATACACAAGAAAGCTCGCAAACAGTTTGCTGAAGACAAGCAGACTAAGGTCAAGCATGTGTGGCGGCAACCAGGTGAGGAGTACAAAGACAAGTGTGTCTTACCTACAGTCAAGCATGGTGGTGGGAGTGTCATGGTTTGGGGCTGCAGGAGTGCTGCCGACTGTGGGGAGCTACAGTTCTTTGAGGGAACCATGAATCGCGGGTGACGCTAGGGAGGCTCGTCCCTGGCTGCTCCCCCCGACATCGGATGATTTCATCCATGCACGGGGAGAAGCAGCAGCGGCAACACAAAATATTGACACTTTGGGCACAATTTGGCCACTTTCACTTAGGGGGTGTACTCACTTCTGTTGCCAGCAGTTTAGACATTAATGGCTGTGTGTTGAGTTATTTTGAGGGCACACCAAATTTACACCATTATACAAGTCGTAACCTGACTACTTTACATTGTATCAAAGTGTCAGATCTTCAGTGTTGTCCCATGAAAAGATATAATAAAATATTTACAAAAATGTGAGGGGTGTACTCACTGTTGTGAGGTATTGTAATATCTATGCCCTGGCATCCCGATGCTGCTATGAAGGAGAGCTGGAATGGAGCTTCTGGGAAGGAGGAGAGAAGGTGGATGCTGTTTACTGCTCATCACTTATACTGAATGATTTCCCATAATATTTTATATATACACTGCTCAAAAAAATAAAGGGAACACTTAAACAACACAATGTAACTCCAAGTCAATCACACTTCTGTGAAATCAAACTGTCCACTTCGGAAGCAACACTGAGTGACAATCAATTTCACATGCTGTTGTGCAAATGGGATAGACAACAGGTGGAAATTATAGGCAATTAGCAAGACACCCCCAATAAAGGAGTGGTTCTGCAGGTGGTGACCACAGACCACTTCTCAGTTCCTATGCTTCCTGGCTGATGTTTTGGTCACTTTTGAATGCTGGCGGTGCTTTCACTCTAGTGGTAGCATGAGACGGAGTCTACAACCCACACAAGTGGCTCAGGTAGTGCAGCTTATCCAGGATGGCACATCAATGCGAGCTGTGGCAAGAAGGTTTGCTGTGTCTGTCAGCGTAGTGTCCAAAGCATGGAGGCGCTACCAGGAGACAGGCCAGTACATCAGGAGACGTGGAGGAGGCTGTAGGAGGGCAACAACCCAGCAGCAGGACCGCTACCTCCCCCTTTGTGCAAGGAGGAACAGGAGGAGCACTGCCAGAGCCCTGCAAAATGACCTCCAGCAGGCCACAAATGTGCATGTGTCTGCTCAAACGGTCAGAAACAGACTCCATGAGGGTGATATGAGGGCCCGACGTCCACAGGTGGGGGTTGTGCTTACAGCCCAACACCGTGAAGGACGTTTGGCATTTGCCAGAGAACACCAAGATTGGCAAATACGCCACTGGCGCCCTGTGCTCTTCACAGATGAAAGCAGGTTCACACTGAGCACATGTGACAGACGTGACAGAGTCTGGAGACGCCGTGGAGAACGTTCTGCTGCCTGCAACATCCTCCAGCATGACCGGTTTGGCATTGGGTCAGTAATGGTGTGGGGTGGCATTTCTTTGGAGTGCCGCACAGCCCTCCATGTGCTCGCCAGAGGTAGCCTGAGTGCGATTAGGTACCGAGATGAGATCCTCAGACCCCTTGTGAGACCATATGCTGGTGCGGTTGGCCCTGGGTTCCTCCTAATGCAAGACAATGCTAGACCTCATGTGGCTGGAGTGTGTCAGCAGTTCCTGCAAGACGAAGGCATTGATGCTATGGACTGGCCCGCCCGTTCCCCAGACCTGAATCCAATTGAGCACATCTGGGACATCATGTCTCGCTCTATCCACCAACGTCACGTTGCACCACAGACTGTCCAGGAGTTGGCAGATGCTTTAGTCCAGGTCTGGGAGGAGATCCCTCAGGAGACCGTCCGCCACCTCATCAGTAGCATGTATAGGCGTTGTAGGGAGGTCATACAGGCACGTGGAGGCCACACACACTACTGAGCCTCATTTTGACTTGTTTTAAGGACATTACATCAAAGTTGGATCAGCCTGTAGTGTGTTTTTCCACTTTAATTTTGAGTGTGACTCCAAATCCAGACCTCCATGGGTTGAAAATTTTGATTTCCATTTTTTTATTTTTGTGTGATTTTGTTGTCAGCACATTCAACTATGTAAAGAACAAAGTATTTCAGAAGAATATTTAATTAACTCAGATCTAGGATGTGTTATTTTTGTGTTCCCTTTATTTTTTTGAGCAGTGTATATATATATAGTGCCTTGAAAAAGTATTCATACCCCTTGAACTTTTTCACATTATATTCACGTTACACCCACAAACTTTTGTTGTTTTCTGAGATTTTTTTTTATTGATAACCTTTCATCAGAATAGGTCATCAGTATCTGATCGGGGGCGGTCCTACACCCGGGACCCCCACCGATCAGCTTTATGAGAAGGTACCGGCGCTCCTGTGAGCACAGCAGCCTTCTCACAGTTCAGCAACCACAGAGCCGTACAGAATATAGCGGCTGTGCTTGGTATCGCACTCAGCCCCATTCACTTGAATGAGGCTGAGCAGCTCCTAGGCCATGTGAATGATGAACGTGACATTATTGGCCTAGGGAAATCAGTGAGAAGGCTGCAGGGCTCACCGGAGTGCCACTGCCTTCTTGACCAGCTGATTGTAGGGCTCCCAGGTGTTCGATCCCTACCGATCAGATACTGATGACCTAGCCTGAGGATAGGTCATCAGTAAAAAGAAATCTTGGAAAACTCCTTTAAATGTATTGTAAGGGATTGCTCTCTCAAGCAGGGAGGTGATGACAGATTCCTCCTCAGACAAGGGGGTTAAAGTCCAAATAGTGCTTTATTTTGGCACTTCAGTAATACAGATGATCACCCAGTTATATCGTCACTGGGTGAGGTGAGGTTCCACCAGCCCAAAACACAAACACAGCAAAATAAACACCTGCCCGTCTGGGCTCTAACTAATACATATGTCTATAAAATATAAAACACTTCGGTACGTTGCCTGTATTGCCAGCGTCGCAGATCCCAAAAATGTGAAGTGGGCAGTGTCCACACCAATAGCCAAGACGTTTTCAAAACTGGACCGCATTGCTGTATTAGCCAATCCGGGAATCTTCACTCCAGCACAGAGCCGTCAGTAAATGGAACACAGAGAACCAGTCCTCCTTTCACAGGCACACTCCTCTTTTCCAACACACTCCTGTCAGATATCGAGAAAGTGCATCGATAGTGAAGTGCTGCTTCGTCCGGTCAGATAAAAAGGTTTATTATACTCACACGAGCAGATCTTGGTTACAAGCATATCACGTATCCATAAAACGCCTACTCCTGCCCGACCTGGGTTTCGCTTTAACGCTTCGTGCTGGAGTGAAGATTCCCGGATTGGCTAATACAGCAGCGCGGTCCAGTTTTGAAAACATCTACCTAATACATAGGTCTCCCTACATCACCTCTAAAGCGCCGTTCACACACGGGGTATCCGGCTCTGACACTCAGCAGGTCAGCTTCGCCAGGCGTAAGTCCCACACCAGGGGAGAGATCTGCCTCCACTGAGCCGTATGGTCGAACAGCCCTCCTGGCTGTGACCACACAAGCCTCTCAGGCTTCCCTTTCTAAGGTCACTTCCTCTCCCCCCAGACTCATACACAGAGGGTTGTTTTATCCCTCATTAGACCTCCTCACCTGCAATCACCTCAGGTTAAAGGGAATATGTGCAGTGGAAGGGTGTGTGGACTGCGAGGTCCCACTGCCAAACCTACCTCACAGTAGTTACACTGAGAAGACATTACACACAGGTGGACTCTTTATTTACTAATTAGGTGACTTCTGGTCTCACTGGATTTTATTTAGGGTTATCAGAGTACAGGGGGCTGAATAGAAATGCACGCCATGCTTCAGATTTTTATTTATTAAAATTTATTAAAATTTTGAAAACCATGTATCAATTTCTTTTCAATTCACACATACAGTCAGGTCCATAAATATTGGGACATCGACACAATTCTAACATTTTTGGCTCTATACACCACCACAATGGATTTGAAATGAAACGAACAAGATGTGGTTTACCTGCAGACTGTCAGCTTTAATTTGAGGGTATTTACATCCAAATCAGGTGAACGGTGCAGGAATTACAACAGTTTGCATATGTGCCTTCTACTTGTTAAGGGACCAAAAGTAATGGGACAGAATAATAATCATAAATCAAACTTTCACTTTTTAATACTTGGTTGCAAATCCTTTGCAGTCAATTACAGCCTGAAGTCTGGAACACATAGACATCACCAGACGCTGGGCTTCATCCCTGGCGATGCTCTGCCAATCTATTTATCTACAGTATATCTATCTATCTATTTAGCTCCTCCTGTTTTTTAACATGCCGTTGGACTGGACTGCATGTACAATATGGTGAGTTTCCTCTAAAGTTAAGATTCCCTGTTGTAGGATTCTACATTATAGAGCGAATTCCCTCTTTGAGCCAGAGAGCAGAACAACTATAATTATTGTTCTTCTCATGCAAAGCCCATTGAGAATGGAGTGTCATAAAATATGTTTGACTCCTTGCCCCGGCAAACAGTCTCACATAAATCACACTCATAAACGTGATAGTTTCTTTGCAATTCTTCTTTTCAGTGCCGTGGGAGAGGTGAAAGGGATCCTTGAGGTGCACTGATTAACCATCAAGTGTCCAGCAGTTGGATCCATCTGTTTTATATTTGTGACTCCTTTCCCCTACATAACCGATATTATGTTCAAGGTCTTGTCCAATTTATTTAAAAAATTCCCTCCAGCCCAAAAAATATACAATATATAAAATATAATTACAAAAAAATAATAATATATACTCACCAGTTTTATCCGTCGCTGCTTCCACCGCTGTTGCTCTGTTCCTTCCTGCCGGGTTTTGTGGCTTCGTTTGTTTGGCTGCAGGGATGACGTGCCAATAGACACCATGTGAACCCTGCAGCCAGTCATTGCTCTCAGCGTTCTTGTGCTCTATGCTGCTGAGGCCAATGATTGGCTTCAGAGGTGTCTGGTGTGTATAGGTACGCCATAGCTGCAAAAAAAGAGCATCATGGCTACAGAGACGAGGAGGATCACAGAAGCAGCTTTGCGCTGGAAGTGGTGGGGGATTAAATGGGTTGGACTATCCCTTTAATAGGATAAAGAAGATCATCAGTGACAACAGTGTTCTAACAGTGTCATAGACCTAGCTGTACATTGTAATGATCCTACCAAACAACATCTCATATCTCAGTTTCTTGGACTCGGGGGAAGGAGTGAGGTATTAATGGTAACGAAAATCAAGTTAGCACAACTCCAGTCCATCACGTTGGGGCAAATAGACAGATTTCCTATAACTACAAATGAGAGGGAGGGAATAAGAGGGGTGTTGTCATGGGTTCCGTAAAATCAAATTACCGATAAGTGTAATTATGAATTTTCTAATCCCGGACAACCCCTTTCAAGATACAGTTCTAATAAGCACTACTGTAGTCCATACAACTTCAGGCGGTGATGAAAAATAACAGGCACTTTTATTGTGCAATATAATTAAAAGCAGGTCGACAACAATTCCGTAAATCTTGTTCTGTGTCATATTTAAGCTTACAGAGCTTCAAATTGCAAATCTATGGATTACAGATGTGTTTATAGAGGTGTACAATGAGGGGTGTTCTACACGGAGTGCCACTCAGGCTTTGTGATCACTAATCCCATTCCTGTAGGTCTATTCCTATATCCCAATGTATCATGAGTATGATGGGCCATTGGCCTTTAACTCCTGATCCAAAATCTGTAACAGGGTCCTCCAAATAAGACATCTCATTTACACAGTCGAGTCACATTATTCTGACCACTTCCTACTTTTGACGTCGGCAGCGTGTGGCTCATGAAGGAAGTCACGTGTGGTGAGCGGGCTTGGTGGGTATATAAGGTATGTGAAGGGCGGTCTGCACACATTGTTGCTGTCATGGGTAAAAGGGGCAATTTATCAGAGTTGTAAAAAGGGATGATGATTGGCTTTCGGGTAAAGGGTGGTGGTATTTCTGAAACTGCGCAGTGTGAACTGCTGCAGGGAAAGTGTATTGTGAGTGGACAAATGGCTCCATTGTGAATAAGAGATGTGGGAACTGTGGAGCATCACGTCTCATTGATGTGAGAGGTGAACATCAGCGAAGAAGGTGAAAGAAGGCTGACACAATGCAGTGCAGCAACTCACCGCCAAAATGAACCAGGGGGCTACCAGATGTGTGTCTAATACAGCAGTTCAGCAAACCCTACTGCGTATAGGGCTATGAAGCAGACAAATGGTCACAGCAACTCTTCCAATGAAGTTGCATTGTCGGAAAGGGCTTCAAATTTCGTGGCAGTAGGAAAGTTGGACCTCCGCTGATTGGCCAAGGGTTGCTTTCTCCAATGAGTCATGTTTTCTGCATCATCCAATGGATGGACGTTGGTGTGTCAGGTGAGAAACATCAGAGAACAAACACCCTGCAACTATTGCTGGAAGAACACAAACTGGTGGTGGCAGCGTTAAGGTCTAGGGAAGTTTTCCTGCCATTCCCTGGGCCCGATCATCCATGTGGAAGTCACTCTCAACCGATCTGGGTATGAAGCCATTCTTGCAGATCACATTCACCCATACATGCTGATTGTCTTTCCTGGGGCAGGGTGGATCTTCCAGCAAGACAATGCAACATGTCACATGGCTAGAAATGCCTGATGCTGGTTGGAAGAGCATGACCAAGACTTCCGAATACTACCCTGGCTCCCTAATTCCCCAGACTTGAACCCAACTGAGCATCTGTGGGACCACCTCTATCATTGTGTACACTCTATGGATCCTACCCCACACACCCTCCAACAGTAGGATGCACTGCAGTCAGCATGGCTCCAGATACCTGTGACAACCTACCATGAGTTTTCTGAGCCACTCCTACCCTGTCTAGCTGCTGTCTGTGCTTCACATGGTGGTTACTCTGGATATTAGCTGGTACTCATAATAATGTAACTCGACTGTATATAACACTGGTGTCATCTTACAGTACGAGATAGAGTGGCCTGTGTGCCTTCTCAAGCTCCTTGACTGTAGAAACTGGATTGGCTTCCAAGGTTATCACCACTGTTGCTATCATGTAGCTTACGATGGTTCTTAAAGGGAAAATACTGCAGATCACACGTGAAACGACAGATCTCCAAACTGTTATTGAGATCCAGTAGCAGGGGCAGACTGTCCCACCAGCCCACCAGAATCTGACATCATAATGGGTCCCAAAGGTCAAGTAGAAGACAACTTCATTGGAAGCTGCCTTTGGAGCCAATCACTTGTACAATATTGAGATCCAGTAGCAGGGGCAGACTGTCCCACCAGCCCACCAGAATCTGACATCATAATGGGTCCCAAAGGTCAAGTAGAAGACAACTTCATTGGAAGCTGCCTTTGGAGCCAATCACTTGTACAATCTGTACCTTCATCTAAATGGGAATCTGTATGTTTCATATGGGGCAGTTCACGGCGTTCACTGTACATTAAAAATGATCCGTTATTATTATTATTACAGCAATACCAAATAAAAAAAATTTACTTTATGTTTTAATTGTTTTGTCATAGTATTCCAGACTAAAATAATGTTTCCAATTTACCAGATTGGGATATTCAATGGCATTGTAGCTGTCAGAAAGAGTTTACACTGGTTCACGTATTCCAGCAAATCCCAAATTTACCAGTTCTGTGGCATCTTGTGGGGCAAGAATGAAGAGATAGGAACATAAAAACCATATTCTCTGACCTGCTTACAAGACAAAATATATTAATACGTAGATAAATTATGGGCATTTGAAATTAAAGGGGTTGTCCCACGAAAAATATTCTACAGTTTTCAAACCAGTACCTGGATCTGGATACTTTTGTAATTGCATGTAATAAAAAATTTGTTATAGCCGCTGAGTTATTCCCTGAAATCTATCAGCCACCTGCTGTTTTTTCTTTTTCTTATTTCTTTGTCCTGCTTACTGAGATGGCCGCACATGCTCAGTTTCATCCTTTAACTTCCTACTCAGTTGTGATAGGGAGAGCTGAGACACGCCCCCTGAGCTGCAGCAGAAAAGACACTCCCCTGAGCTGTCAGCCTGATATAAATCTAGTAGAGCAATGAATGGGGAGATCTCTGGATCCATGTGAGGTACAGGGCTGGTTCTAGCTTTGTTAGAAAGAGATTGTCATGTTCTGCATGATGTCCTTTTTTCATTTTTTTACATTTGTCGTGGGATACCCTCTTTAACCATCTAATAGTGATTAGATATTAGTGGTAAAAATCTTCAGCAATGTTAAGAGTATAAATGATGATTGGCTATTGTTTGCATATTGATTCATAAAAATAAACAGGTTGCAAAATACTAAATCAGAAAAGACATTGAATTTGACCCCAAAATGTAACAGTTTGAGTCCCTTTTCTCTTACTGCAGTGATTAAACAAAAAAATTACTTTCCATTTCCATTTTTTTTATTTATATTTCTGTCTATGGAGCCATGTGAAGGCTTTTAGATAGATAGATAGATAGATAGATAGATAGATAGATAGATACAGTGGCGTAGCTATAGGGGTTGCAGTTGCAACTGGGCCCTTAAGCTAGGGGGGCCCACAGGGACCCCTTGCCAGTGGCTCTGTATTTTTCACTTCATAAGAAGTAGTGCGTCTTATAAAGAGAATACTAGTGAGCACTTCCATTATGGAAGCACTCACTAGTCAGCAGGAGGCGGGGGAGTAAAGTGCTGTGAGTGCTGTACTAACACTCCTCCCTGATCTTCTCTGGGCCGCACTGCTGTGTCCTGACTGGTACAGCGTCAGGACGTAGTGCACGCTCTATGACCTGATGCTGCAAGCAGTCAGGTAACAGTGCAGTGCGGGCCCAGAGAAGACCAGAATCTTAGAGCCAGGGAGTAGGAGACTAACATTTATTTTAAAGTCTGATCTTAGGTCTGATACTTGGAGGGGGGTCTAATTTGAGGTCTGATACTTGAAGGGTCTAACATGGAGTCCTGATCTGAGGTCTGACATGGAGGTCTGATATGGGGGGAGGGTCTGAAATGGAGTCCTAATCTGAGGTCTGATATTGGGGGGGTCTGACATGGAGGTCTAATGGGTTTCAGATATGATCTCTGATATTGGGTGGGGGTCTGACATGGAGGTCTAATGGGGATCTGAGGATCTGATATAGGGGTCTGATCTGAAAGGTAAGGGGGTATTTTTGTACTGGCACACATTGTAAGAGGGTATTTGCACTGACGCACATTATAAGGGGATAGTTTTTGTACTGGCACACATAAGGGGGTATTTTTGTACTGGCACACATTATAAATGGGTATTTTTGTACTGGCAGACATTAGGGAGTATTTTTCTACTGGCACACATTATAAGAAGAATTATAACTACTGGGGGCTATGGGGAACATAATTACTGGTGTGCACAATGGGGGCATCATTACTATCGGGGGCACTGTTAACACTATGCACGCTGGAAGATAATTATTTCTATTGGTTGGACTTTGGGGAGGACTATAACTGTGGGGGGCACCCTGGCACAGTATCAGTTTAGCTAAATTATTTTGGGGGAACATTATGTTTACACTTTTTACCTCAGGCATCAGAAAGGGTAGGTGCACCCCTGCCCCTTGTCACAAAGCACTGAGGGAAGGGGGCCCAAGCTGAACTCTTGCACTAAGGCCCATGAGCCTTTAGCTACACTCCTGGATAGATAGATAGATAGATAGATAGATAGATAGATAGATAGATAGATAGATAGATAGATAGATAGATAGATAGATAGATAGAAATAATAGGATATGAGATAGAAATGAGAGAAAAATAGACAGATATGAGGTAGACACATAGATAAACAGATACATACATACATAGATAATAGATTAAAAATGATGGATAGATAGATAGATAGATAGATAGATAGATAGATAGATAGATAGATAGATAGATGGACAGATAGATACATGATAGATTGATGGATAGATAGACAGATAGAGCACATTCGGAAAGTCTTCAGACCCTTTCCCTTCTTTTACATATGTTGTGACCTTGTGATAAAATAAAAAGTTAAGAGATAGGACTGTGTGGAGGTACAGATCTGTAGAAGGATACAAAAAAAACACCTCCATAAGTCTTAAATAGAAGAAGTTTGGAACAATCAGAACTCTTCCTAGAGCTGGCCACCCCACAAAATGACAAAGAAATGGTCACTCTGCCTGAGTTCCAATGATCCTGTGTGCAGGTGGGAGAAACTTCCAGAAAGTCAACCATCACTGCAGCACTCCACCAATCTTGGCTTTATGGCAGAGAGGCCATAAAGAAGCCTATAATCAGTGAAAGTCTCATGAAAGGCCACCTGGAGTTTGTAAATAAAGCATATAGGACTTTCAGACTGTGAGAAACAAGATTTTCTGGTCAGATAAAACCAAGATTTAACTTTTTGGCCTCAATTCTTAGTGTCAGGTATGGAGGAAACCAATCACTTCTCATCACTTGTACACCTGTACCTGTTCACCTACAGTGAAGCATGGTGGTGGAAGCATCATGCTGTGGGGTTGTTTTTAAGCGGCTGGGACAGGGAGACTGGTCAGAGTTGAGGGAAAGCTGAATGGAGCAAAGCACAGAGATATTGTTATTGAAAGCCTGATCCTGCTCTGGACCTCAGACTGGACCGAAGGTTCACCTTCCAACTAGACAATTTCTCTAAGCACACAGCCAAGATAACACAGGAGCAGCTTCAAGAGACAACTTTGTGAATGTCCTTGAGTTGTCCAGCCCGAGCCCTGACTTGAACCCAATCGAACATCTCTGGAGAGACCTTAAAATGGCTGTCCATCAACGGTCCCCATCCAACCTGACAGAGCTTGAGAGGATCTGCAGAGAAGAATGGCAGAAGATCCCCAAATCCAGGTGTGCAAACCTTGTAGCATAATACCCAAGAATACTGGAGGCTGTAATCACTGCCAAAAATGCTTCAACTAATATCTAATATCTATGTAATATAGGAGTTGCTTGTGATCCCATAGTATATAAGTATTACAGGATGGCTATACACCTATGCCCTCCCATCCCCTTCTCTGTCTTTACATTTTAGGTTCCATAGACAATCTAAGGATTGCATGCCCAAGAGAAGGGGTTAACGCAGTTCCTCATTTCTTTGGAGCTCATGTTATGCACAAGAACATGTTGAAACTTCTCTGAGCCTTGACCCACAATAAGATGCTTTTGTGTCTTCAGAGAAATAGAGGAATGATATAATAAGCTTTGGATCTTCCTCTATAACCACCAGTACACTGAATGTATTGTTACTGGTTTCCATTTACTGCCTGCAGCGTTCACTCCCTACCCACTGATGACATTTAGACGTTTATTGTTTTATATCATTGTATGGGATACATATGGTAACGTATTTTATGATACTGGGACTAGCAATCAACCTGGCACGAAAGCAAGGTTGGGGCAAAAACAGCATAAATTGGCACTGCTATCAACCTTATATCATAGCGGGAATATAGGGCAGGAGAGCGTCAGAACTGGTGGAGGATAAGGAGCCAGGCCTGCCATGGGTATACCAGCTCATATGACGTAAGTTTCCCAACTGCCAGTCTGGGCCATGGATTAAGGGTATAATGACCACTGACCACCAGCCGAAGACCATCTCATATAGTCAGGTTCCTATGCCTTTATACAATAATTGATTAATAGCCTTTTCTGTAACTTCAGTGCCGTTTTATGGGCACTGTTATGGTGGACAGTTGCAGAGAACCACTTTAAGAAGGTTTTGATACTACAAACATTGATAGCATAGCCTGTCTGCAACAACAAACGATGTCCGAACACGTGGTTGTCTATGGTTTTTGGCAACGGTCATGGATTCTGTTACTCAACTGCCGCACAAAACCATCTACAATGCTTTTTGCTGGAATGCAAAGTTTTTGAAATGGACCATGAAAACAGCCCTGTGTTCCTGTGAATGGGCCTGTCCATACATAGGCCTCCACTATGAATACGCCAACACTACTACCCTCCGCTAAGAGAACCACTCAGCTGGCCTGAAAAGATTCGATGGGTCTCATTTATTTTGCTGTGGTAAAATGAAAGCTGAGCTCTGATTGGTTGCTATGAAAGCTGAGCCATGATTTCCTGCTATGAAAAGTGAGCTCTGATTGGTTGCTGTGAATGCTGAGCTCTGATTGGTTGCTGTTAGCAAAAAAGACAGTTTTACTGTGCGACAGTTTGAACGAATCAGACCCAGTAAGCATTATCCTGCACAAACCACACAGGAGAAACACAGGACTGGTTTTCGGTGGAAGGCCTACAAGAGGTCTGTGTCTATCCAAGCACAACCCAAAAAGTGAACATACATACTTACCAGCATTCTTCTTGGAAAATTCGGGGCATTTTAACCCCGTCCCAAGAACAAACCCCAAACTGGATGGGGCTATCTACTTATAGGTGGGACTATAAAAATCCATAAAAAAGGAAATTACAGCTCACCATAAATCCCCCGTGCACGGAATGATCCGGACAGATCATCCAAGTATATCAAAAGGAGAAGAGAAGTTCCAGCACCACGTATTCTGATTGTTGCTTCGTCTTTATTTGAATTTTCGGTTACAAATTACATCTTGTGGACATCACCTCTCACCACCACAGGTTGACATGTTTCGAACCAAAGCGTTCTTAATCGGGACTTATTGGGACTTACGTAAGCCATGACTGTTTTCGGCCCAAGACAGCCTACTTCAGTAGGCTGATTTGCAATACGAGGCACAGCCACAATTGTATGAATGTCACTGTGCCAGGTACTCTAAAGTAGAGGCCGCAGCACTCCAGGAAGGGGCAGTGTCCCTTTATTCTGTTTGGTAAAAGTCATCTATAGAAGCCACTGTTTTTAGTACTGCAGCTTGACCTAAAGTCTTAAGTGATGAGGGGATCCCAGGCCTCAGGCCCCCATCAAACATACATTGACTGATTATACTAAGAATAGGTCATTTGTCATTTGCTTTATTCTGGGAAACCCTTTTAAATAATTGGATACTTGCTTCTGACAAATTTCAACATAATCAACACTAGCTGGTGAAGTGTGTCTTTTTAGGTTATCTATCAAGAGCTCCTAATCTTCATATACATCTGATTACACCCATGGACTGGAAGCAGCTGGAATGATTCCACACACGATAGATGTAAATGGACCATATCCAGCCTGTCCATATAAAGTGAGGCAACGTGCCAAAAAGTGACATCTTCATCATGATCTCATCATTGACATTTCTACAGAGACTACCCTACAGTACTGGGCTCATTACAAGAGGCTCTTCATCTAAATAGTGAACGTTATGAAATTCCTCAAAGGGGCTTGGACATGTCATAGCAGTTTACAGTACTGTGGTAGTCAGTGCTTCTTGAGTAGATATATTATTTTTCATCAATCAAGGCAAAAAAGTTGAAGGCGTTTAAAAAGTGACAACAATTTTCTGAGACAGAAATTTGTTCCAAGTTGGGCATTTCCCTTCCCCCATGTCTCTTCACATGTCAGTGTGTTAAATAGCTGGTGGCAACAATAAGCCCACAAGAAAGCCCCTCGTAGAATAAAAGGGCTTTTTGCAGAGTGTATATCGATGACTCATCCTTAGGATATTCCATCACTGTATGATAGGTGTTGATCTGATCCCTTGGACCTCCATTGATCAGCAGAATGAAGGGATAGTTTGGCCGTGACGGGTACTTCTGCTTAGTCCCATTTCCTTGAATGAAGCTGAGGTGCAGTACCGGGCCCCACAGCACATGCAGACAAGATGGGTTTGTGATGCTCAATGGGGTCACATTGCGCTTTAAACAGACTTTCTGGTTCTGAACTCCTAAAACTTAACTTATATTTCCGTAAATCATCGGTTCTGCTTTTTGGACCACAGGTGACAGGACACTGACACTCCGTTTTTCCAAACCTTCAGTGGTATTGCATCAGCTCCACTCTCCCTTCTGGCCACTGGCCAGTGTATGTAGCATCATTGTTGATGACTTATACAATGGGGCCAGAAATGGTCAGTCTTACGCATTAAGCCCATTCGCATATTACGGATGCGCCAACACCAGCATCCAATCAGAATTCTGCAAAGTTGTGAGTATAACAAGATGGTGCTGGGAGATGGAGTGGGTGGGCTTACAGGCTAGTGCGAGGGTGTGCTGGGGGTTTCTTGATTTGGCTTTGATGCCAGGGCTATGAACAATGGGAAATGTAGTCATAATACTATAAACTGCTGTGGACTGGAAGTGCCCAATAAGAAAAATGGGTGATCTGGTGGAGGACCCACGATCAGTGTGAAATGAGCTCAAAACTAAAAAGAGAGTATCTGGGAGTCTTACAGAATAAAAAGACCATTAGGAAAATTTGGATTCTCCAGGATTTTCGTATTGATAGCCTATACTCAGGATAGTATATGAGATAATATGAGATAGGTGGGGGTCTGGTATCCCTGCTGATCAGCTGTTTGAGGAGGCTACAGGGCTCACCGGAGCTCTGCTGAGTGCCACAGCCTCCTCACATCTTACCAAGCACAGTGCCGCTCTGTGGATAGTGGCTGTGCTTGCTATTGCAGCTCAGCTCCATTCACTCGAATGGGACTGCGCCGCACCTAGGCCACGCCACTGATGAACTTGACATGACATGGCCTAGGAAGAGGCCTAAGGACTTATGGAGTAGACTCCTCTTCATATAGGTGATTGGCGACGGTGCTGGAAGTTGGACCTCCACCAATCAAATATGCGTTAATAGGCCATATAGAAAAGGGCTGTTGTCATCAGACAACCCCTGTGATCATTGGTAGTCTGCACAACTAAAGTTAATAACCTTGTGAATGTCATTAGTGGTGACTGATATGATTGGTGGCAATATGAATTCATGGGCGTAACTCAGCTTTCATCAATCACTAGGGCAATTGTGTATGAAAGGCCTCCTCCTCTGTGTCTAGGCAGCAGGTGCACTTTACGGGTTATGGTTCATTGGACAAGTATTCCTTTTATTACATTTTTCTTGCTTCCGATAGAGGAAATGTGCTGCCACCGGCCTCCTGTAACTAAAATACTAAACCACTGTTCCATATAGTCTATGACAAGCTCAGACCTGCAGGAGATTAGCAGCAAGAGAAGAGCAGTCTACTCCAAGATCAAACCCTCTGTCCCTTCTTGAAGACGTCTTTTCTTCTCAGAAATTCTTCTCGTTTCAGCATTCCCACCCAATTTTTTTTTCTGCTAATCCTCTGTTTAATTCTGTTGAAATACCGATTGCCAATGTTTAATTTGTGGTTGTCAAATATTGTTTGGAGGCCGGGTGCCAAAATGTTTTCCCACTAGAAATACGCAGGAAGTGACCTCTGTCACAATCAATACATGCAAGGTCATTCTCAAGATGCTGAATTATAATGACAGGGACGGAATCAAGGACCGACTCTCATGGCCCAAGTCATCCTTTACATCTAGGTTAAGTAACCCAGAGATACATACAGGTGAGGGACAGAGGTTATATAAACTGCTTGAGATGCTTGAGCTGATCATGCATGACAAGGACCTGAACCCTATGGAGGGATAAGAGAAGGAATGCTTGGATATATGCATACAGTAGTTGACCAACACATATGAAATCCATAGATGGTGGTCTGGATTTATATCTGAATCACTATATGCCCACATATACAAAACGGTCAGGAACTGTGATCAACCTTAGTCAAATTCCCATTTTATTTTCTCCCTCTTGGCTAGTGACCATCTTTATCTTCAAGTATAAAGCGAATAAGGACCGGCACTCACTCTCTTGATGATATGAAATATCGTTTGAAGTTGAGATATGCAGTTTGAAAAAGGCCCAGGCTTGAGCTGAAACTAGTCACTGATGATGTTGTTATGCCTTGAATAAATGTCTCTTCATATCTTCGCTTTATACTTGTGGGACGTCTTAGTGCCACCACGTGCAAACCGCAGTGCCGACCCATCTTCTTCAATACTCATCTTTATCTTCAGAGACTACTGATGATTGATTGGTCAAGAGGGGCATTTTGGGCACAATGTCTGGCGACATAGTCAGTCTCTACTTATGCCACAAGTAACTGGAAAAAAATAAAATAAAGAAAAAACTATTCCTTCCTTCTTTGTTTACTCCATTTGTCCTCCATTTCCACCTATCTTCCTAGCCCTCCTCCTTAATTCTTTCCATCCCTCCTTCCTTTCCTTCTTTCTCTTTGCCAGCTTCCTCACTGCAGGCTAAGTGAGGAAGCTGGCAGCCGTCCTTCCCTCACCGCGCCTGCGCCGAATACTGAACGGGACAGCACGGGAGCCTCTAGGAGCAGGAGCAACTCCTCCCCTGGTCCCAGAGGCTAATTTGCATATAATAAAACGTTAAATTGCACAAAACCAGGGCGAAAAAGAATAACACAATTAGAATCAGCGGACATTTGCACATGTATAATGTCAGCCCATTCACACGTCCGTAGTGTATTGCGGATCTGCAATACACCCGGCCGGCAGCCCCATAGAACTGCCTATTCTTGTCCGCAATTGCCGCGTACCAGAAGATCGGGGGCGCGCTCCGGAAATGCGGATGTGGACAGCACACCGTGTGCTGTCCGCATCTATTCCTGCCCCAAAGAGAATGATTGGGTTCACACCCGTTCCGCAATTTGTGGAACGGATGTGGACCCATTCTGCGGATGTGTGAATGGACCCTAATAGGGATAATTGTGGTGACAGAAACCAATCAAGGTGACATTGGGCCCTTTGCCTACAGGGGCCCCTAGGTTACTGCACAGGTTTCACATATAGCTGTTCTGTCCTTGTCCTTGATCTGTTTTCCTCAACCTCCTCCCCTCTCTCCTCCTTTCCCTCATGCCATTTCACCCTCCATTCTAGTCTCCATTCTCTTCATCCTTCACCCCTTTCCTTTCTTCTGTTCTTTCCACCGTTCCTCCTTCCCACCCTTCCATCCCTACTTTCTTTCGTTCCTTCCCTTGTTCTTTCCCTCGTTTCATCATCTCTCCTTTCTTTTTCCCTCACACCTTTATTAACTCTATTTTTTATTTGTTTTCACACTCCCAACCTTTCCTTCCATTCACATTCCCCATAGTAACATAGTTCTGCAAAGTCGATCCAGAAGAAGTTCACCAAACCTTCATGAGGTAACAAAAAAAACCCTATCTCATTATACCTGGCAATCAGAATACCGGCCTGTATCAATGAACCTTCTCCAGACGACCCTTCTCCTTCCATAGTCTCACTGCCCTTACTGTAAAGAATCCTCTTCTATGTTTGTGTACAAACCTTCTTTCCTCCAGACGCAGAGGATGTCCCCTCGTCACAGTCACAGTCCTGGGGATAAATAGATGATGGGATAGATCTCTGTACTGACCCCTGATATATTTATACATATTTATTAGATCTCCCCTTAATTGTCTTTTTTTTATAAACTAAACAACTATAAAACAACTAAAAAAAACTTCCTTTTCATCTTCTTTCCCTCATTCCTTCCTCCATTCCTTCCGTCTCTCAATCCTTTTGTTCCTTCTTTTTTCCTTCCTTCCCTTATTTCTTCCCTCATTCCTTTTGTCCCTCAATCCTTTTATTCCTTCCTTTCGGGCGCAATGTGAGGGTGGGTGAGGGAGGAGGCTAGAAATACTGGCACACCGATGAGTGATACCATGTGGGAGAGGAGATGGTCTTGTTTTGGCTATCTTCATCAGACCCATACTGTTAGAATGGAGCAGCACTGCGCATGCTGAGTTGTCACTCCATTCTGCAATTCGGTTGGGGTCCCTGCTTTAGCCCCCCCCCCCCCTAACAAATTAGCAATTCTAAGCCAAATACCCTACCCTACCAATTTTTACATGGACCTACTGGGGGTTACTATTTGTCCCAGACATGACTCCCTGCTGACTCAGTTCAGGAAACAGGGAAGATTCCCTTTACAGAGTTCCTGAGTACCACAACCGGACAGGTTGGTAAATATGACATAAGTGGTAGGACGGCCTCATGCAGAGGTGAAACCAATAACCGTGAGGCACTGTAGCAAAATTTAGAATGCGGCCACGCTCCACTATGACCACTTTCACCAGCGAGGTCACAGCGAGTATTATTGGTTTTCCTAATGTACAGAGCTAATGCACACAGTGATGTCACAATACAGGGATAATGATATAATGATGGAGTTGGATAATGTGCACAATTATGTAATTATGATGGGAAAATGCACACAGTGATGTCACAGTACAAGGGTAATGTACACAGTGATGTCACATTATAGTGAAGTCACAGTACAGAGTTAATGACTCACAGTAATGTGACAGAAAAGTGATTATGAACACAGTGATGTCACAGTGCAGAGATAATGACGCAGTGATGTCACAGAACAGAGATAATGACTCACAGTGATGTCACAGTGCAGAGATAATGACACAGTGATGTCACAGTGCAGAGATAATGACACAGTGATGTCACAGAACAGAGATAATGACACAGTGATGTCACAGTGCAGAGATAATGACTCACAGTGATGTCACAGTGCAGAGATAATGACACAGTGATGTCACAGTGCAGAAATAATGACACAGTGATGTCACAGAACAGAGATAGTGACTCACAGTGATGTCACAATGCTGAGATAATGACACAGTGATGTCACAGTGCAGAGATAATGACACAGTAATGTCACAGAACAGAGATAGTGACTCACAGTGATGTCACAGTGCAGAGATAATGACACAGTGATGTCACAGAACAGAGATAATGACTCACAGTGATGTCACAGTGCAGAGATAATGACACAGTGATGTCACAGAACAGAGATAATGACTCACAGTGATGTCACAGTGCAGAGATAATGACACAGTGATGTCACAGTGCAGAAATAATGACACAGTGATGTCACAGAACAGAGATAGTGACTCACAGTGATGTCACAGTGCTGAGATAATGACATAGTGAGGTCACAGAACAAAGATAATGACTCACAGTGATGTCACAGTACAGAGATAATGACACAGTGATGTCACAGTGCCGAGATAATGACACAGTGATGTCACAGAACAGAGATAGTGACTCACAGTGATGTCACAGTGCTGAGATAATGACATAGTGAGGTCACAGAACAAAGATAATGACTCACAGTGATGTCACAGTACAGAGATAATGACACAGTGATGTCACAGTGCCGAGATAATGACACAGTGATGTCACAGAACAAAGATAATGACTCACAGTGATGTCACAGTGCAGAGATAATGAATGCAATGATGTCACATACTGGGATAGTATTTTCCCTGCACACAGGGTAACCATTCAGATAGATGTAAAAACTACCATGGGAACACATTAAATTTTCTATGCCATTTTATGTACATTTTACTAACAGCACCTTTTGAGTTGTTGGACCCCATATATAATACCTTGGTAGTTACGCCCATGGCCCTTATGGGAATTGTTATTAAAAAACTGACATGTCCCAACCCTTCAGGCTGCTCATTTGGTTACATGGTACAGGCGACCCGTAAAGTGACATCACTGACTAGGATGGTGATGTCACTTGCTTCCATCGTGAGCAGTCATTGTGGTGTCATTCAGTCTGAGAAGGCACAGCATTGATTCGGTTGGTGATGTCACTTGCTGCAGATATGAGCAGCCATGGTGACATCATTCACCTTGAGTAGTCAAAGCATCAACTAGGCCGGTGATGTCACCTGTGATATGCAACATGAGTAGTGATTGTGATGTCATTTAGCCTGAAAAGTCACAGCATTGACCAGGCCTGTGATCATGAGCAGCCAGTATTGACTATGCTAGTGATGTCACTCAGGCTATGAAGGCACATTGTTGTCTAGGTCAGTGATGTCTTTTGGTTCCAAACAGCCAGGTATACCCACAATACAACCCAACTGGCTCTTTCTATCCCACATAAAGGGTAGCAACACTTTTGGGGGAATTTTTTTATCCTTGCATTCTATTCATTTTGGGCTAAAATAATTTTTTCATTGGTGTTTAATGATTTTCAACAGTTTTTCCTTGATAGCTTTCACTGTAATTGCATTTGCAGACTATTGCTTTCTGCTTCACATTGAATCCGTCAGAGAGCTGCTGTGATGGTCCAACCTGTAGTCCTTATCTCTGAAGCCCTGACAGTTCATAAACACACATTACAGGTAAATTCTCATCAGTTTTATAAGAATGAAAAGGGTCTTCTGAGATTTAAATACATAAAACCTATCATCTGGATAGGTAATCAGTATCTGATCAGTGGGGGCCTTACACCCTGGACCTTTCGCCGATCAACTGTTTGAGAAGGCATCTGCCCCCCTGTGAGCACCGCAGCCTTCTCCCCTGCTCACCGTACACTGTATAGCGGCTGTGCTTGGTATCGTGCTCAGCACCATTCACTTGAATGGGGCCAAGCTTCCCCTAGGCCATATCACCAATGAACGTGACGTCACTGGCCTAGGAAAAGCTTCGAGCGCCACTGCTTTCTGGGTGTTGGACTGATGATCAGTATAAAAGTCTCGGAAAACCTCTTTACGCTTAAATGAGTATTTATGAGCTGTTAGGAGTTCAGAGATAAGGGCTATAGATCCAGCCATCAGATCAGCTCTCTGAAGGATTCACTGAAAACGGTGAAGCAATAGTGTGCAGATACACTGAAACTGAAAGCTGTAGAGGAAAAACTGTTCACACTTTTTAATAAAGACCAATAGAAACATTTTTTTTTAGCCCAAAATGAGTATAATGTTATGTTATGATGGAGATGAGACAATCGATTCTGACTAGTCGGTTCGTCTCAAAAGCCAGTCTTCTTCATCTGTGAGGGGCTGATGAAGAAGCAACCACCTGCCGTATGATTGTCAGGGCCAGACTTTCCGCACAGCCCTGTCAATCTCCTGCCTGCACCTCAGCTAAAGCTCGAATATTGGCTTTGGGTGCAGCTACTGTACATGTGCCACTAGAGTTCCGGGTAGTGGTGCGTGCACTGTAGCTGCTCCCGAAGCTGAATTTGAGTTTCGACAGTGCTGCAAGCAGGTGATTGACAGGGCTGGGTGGGATGTCTGGCCCTGTCAATCATATCTCAGGTGGGCACTTCTTCATCTGGGGGGACAACTCCCAGAAGTGAGGAAGTCTGTCTAATGAGACAAATCAATTTATTAGAATCGATTCGCTCCTCTCTACTCCGAAGGCGTCCAAAGCCTTTAAAGAGATTAGGTGACCTCTCACCCCACCAAACCACAGTAATCAACAAATAGCTTAAAATATGCCAATTCCATAACTGTATCTTTCTTTAGACTTGCATTACACCACTGTGTGCTTGCACTGAAAGTCCTAGGAATCGTCTCCGCTATGTTTTGCCTTGTCTGTGCATCAACTATCAAGCCAAGTGTCCTCTAGAGACTGTAACTGCCAAGTGGTGTGCCCATCAGAGATTGTAACGGCCAAGCTGTGTGCCCTTTAGAGACTGCAACTGTCAAGCTGTGTGTCCATAAGAGACTGTAACCACCAAGATGGGTGTCAGTACTTGTAACCACCAAAATGTGTGCCTATTCTTGTAACCACAAAGCCAAGTGCCCTCATAGAACTGTAATCACCAAGTTTAATGCCGCTGGTTATAACCATTACATTTGTTTCCCAAACCAGAATAAAGATTCTGTTCTTTGAAACTTTGGTGTGTCTGTCTCAAAAACTGCACCATCCTCAAATGGGGGACCGCGTCAGGGTCAAGTGCCACACCTCAAAAACTCATAAACTCTTACAAAAGTAGAAAGACAAAAAGTTCAGGAGGGTTTGGAGGTGCTTCAGAGATTCTTTAACTGGCTGCTTGGATCGAGCTCCTCATCCACCTCTCATGAAGCAGTCTTACGTTTAATGAATTCCACACAAGGCTGACATTTGGGTGGAGTCATTTCTTAAATATACATCCAATATACAGATGTCAAAGTTGAGATCTGTACGATAAGCCGTACAAATTAACCCTTTGAAGCCTGACATTTGTGTAGGATAATGCCGACGGCTTTTTTTCCCTCTGCCCTTTCAATAACTTTTTCTTTTCGGCTGAACGTCAGGGTGAATCACAGCAGATATTTCATACAGTTCTCCTGCCAATTAAAGTATTTCTTCTCTCAAGAAAAGAACAACTGGATCTTCTTAAATAAATTCTTTAAAGAGGGAGTTTACTTTTGACCCTTCCATTTTGTTAGAAAAAAAGGATCTCCCTTCCCCCTCCCCCCCCCTCCCAAAAAAAAAAACCAAGCTGATCTCAAGGTATCACATGGCAAGGAGTCTCAGCGATCAGTTGCAATCCGCGGTGGAGTCTGACAGCGAGTGTTCAATTCTTCTGCAGCGCCACCACAGGTGAAATAAAGTATTACATGGCTGTCATCCAAATCAGTGGGCTGTGAATTGCTTCATCCTCTAAAACAGGGATCAAACTCGTGGCCCTCCAGCTGTTGCAAAACTACAACTCCCATCATGCCTGGAGTCCCACAGCTATCAGTGTATGCTGGGAGTTGTAGTTTTGCAACAGCTGGAGGGCCATGAGTTTGAGATCCGTGCTCTCGAGAAAGCAAGAAACAACCCCATGATCAACATGGTAAGACATGGACATAATTAGGGAATTCTCTTACATGAAGTCTAGCAGATGTTCTGTCAGTTTCTTTTTAAAGGGGCATTCCTAATGGACTGGCTGCTCTTCCGGTGTCCGGAAACAACTTCATCCTTGTGATCAGTGTGGTCCCCAAGGTTGGATCCCCATCAGTCATAAAATGATGGCATGTCCTAGCAATATGTCATGAGATGGGAATGCCCCTTTAAGCCATTGAATGTCTACAGG
Source organism: Bufo bufo (assembly GCF_905171765.1). Taxonomy (NCBI): domain Eukaryota; kingdom Metazoa; phylum Chordata; class Amphibia; order Anura; family Bufonidae; genus Bufo; species Bufo bufo. The sequence continues at coordinate 785,305,795 of NC_053389.1, read as the reverse complement.
GAGCATATGGTATCCACTTTGACTGGTGTGATTATGCATTCATACAGCTATAACATCTACATGACCCAGCATCATATTTGCATCGTGCATCTCAAAAATTATTGGGTACCACTGCACATCTAGAATAACCATGTGGTTCAGACAATATGAAAATTGCCTAGACCAGGGGTCAGCAACCTCCAGTACTCCAGCTGCCCTTAAACTACAACTCCCAGCATGCACCATTCAAAAGCAGCCAAGCAAGTGTGCATGCTGGGAATTGTAGTTTCATGACAGCTGGAGTGTGGGATGTTGCTGATCCCTGGCTCACACCATCCACTGTGAGACATCCCTTACCTCAATGATATCCTCTTGGCCAATGATGACACCAGGAGGACTCTCATTTGAGTTGATGTCCAGTATAGAAAAAGACATAGGAACATTCATTAATTGTAATTGAGTATATGAAAATGTAATGTGACCAACCAGATTCATGGATTAATGTCCCCATGCTAATATTGGTGTGTCACTTTAAATTAAAGGGCATGTATATCCAATAGAGAGGTGGGTTCTAATTTTGGGAACACAAGTCACAAAATGTGTCCAGCCCAGCTTGTGTTTTAACACAACATCTCTTTGGACTGTGAAGCTGCCACACCGCTCCAGTACCATCAGCAACCATCTGCTGCCAGGGACTCTGTCTTGTACCTCACAGCACCCACCAATACCAAAGGCACCCCAAGCCACTTTCAGGCAGGAGATAACCTCGAAATCAGGGCCTGGATTAATTTATGCGCCCTTCCCGTCATTGCACAGACCAGTGGGCACCAGAGTGAGAACTACCACCATGAGTACAACTAGTCCCATCCTCTCCACCACCTTATGGCCTGCTGCAAATACTCATGAAGAAACCGGAGATTCCGCTCCCCTAACAGCAGTAATGGAGGACATTATACAGCAGAACAAAGCAGTGTAGCTGTGGATCCCAAAGTGAAGTGAGAGTAAAACTAGCCAGCAGCATGAACTGTGTCTGTCTCTCTTCCTCTGTCTCTCTACAGCAACCTCTCCCTTCTCCTCCTCCAGCCCTCCTCTCTCTAACTCAGTGAAGATGGATTTGAGCAGTGAATTGAAAGTTAGTGAAGAGAGGAGAAGGAGAAAGCATATTTCCCTGATAGGATATATTACAAAGTTTCTTAGTTTTGATGATATAATTTGTGAAAACAATGGAACCCTATCAAGATGCTGTGACCTGTGCCTTCAGGGCATCCTAGAAATACTGATGTATTAAAATACATTTAGATGGAGGAACGGTTCTAAATGCCTTCTCTACTATCTTACAAGTTATTATCTTACGAGGCTTCACTTACGTTTCCTCCCTGCGCTGCGGATGTTTACTCAATGTGCTTAAAGGGGTATTCTCATCTTCCCTTTTCATACTTACCTTCCTTAAGCGCGACGTTCGCTTCCTGGATTCTTTTCCCGGCCGGGCCGCGCTTGCGCAGAAGACTGAAGATTTTCTCCCGGCCGGGCAGCGCAATGTCCTGAACGCGCACGCTGCCGCGCATGCGCCATGGTGAATTATTCCTGGCCTGTATAGTACAGAACCTGCGTGCGCGTTCGCGGCTCTGTACTATACTGGTCAGGAAGAAGTCATCATGGCGCATACGCGGCGGCGTGCGCGTTCAGGACATTGCGCGGCCCGGGCCAGGAGAGAATCTTCAGTCTTCTGCGCAAGCCCGGCAGGATTCGACAGGAGAGGTGGCCGTAACCAGGGGAGACCAAAGACAACATCAGGTAAGAGGAGACTTATTTTCTAAAAAAGGGTGGCAATTGGGTAATAACATGTATTTAGAAAAATGATCACTGTCAAATCATTAACAGATTTAACAGTGACCATTAAGATGAGAATACCCCTTTAATAAAAGACATGAACAACTGCTTGTGTGTTATTAATTTAGTTGCACTGGGTTTGTCTATAATTGTGTCATTTTATTATGAATCACTGCAGAAATCCAGGTAATTTCAAAGGGTTCACTTACTATATGGCTAAATAGATAGGTATTGAATATATTGATTGATAGATATGAAACATAGACAGAAAGAAAGAAAGAAAGAAAGATTAGATAGACATAGATATTAGCTAGATAGATAGATAGATATGAGATAGGTAGATAGATACATAGAACAATAGATAGATAGATAGATAGATAGATAGATAGATAGATAGATATACATAGATAATAGATAGATATGAGATAGATAGATAGATAGATAGATAGATAGATAGATAGATAGATAGATAGATAGATGATGGATGGATATTAGACAGACAGATAGATAGATATATGAAAGAAAGAAAGAAAGAAAGAATAAATAGATAGATAGATAAATAGATATGAGATATAATATACTGTGACTTTTTATAACAGGCCGCTATTGTAATTGTGGTTTTGAAATTACAGCTAAAAAATGTATTTGAGGGATTTTTGTGCTGCTTGGACCTGCAGTGAGGTATTTGCAGCCCGGAGCAGTGAACATAACAGGAGGAATAGCAGTGCTAGGAGAGCGGCGAGGACCCGCGGGACATAGCATTCTGTAAACAGTGTGACAGCTCCTAATCCTGCTGCGCTGGAATGAAAGTCAATCTCTTCTAGAAGCTAATTTGACATGTGGGACTTAGAAGACAACAAGGCGTAGAGCAGGAGGCGGATTAGTCTGTGTCAGAGGCAATGTATAATCCAGATCCTCTACAATCCCACGTTGTAAGCAGCATAGTGGAGATTTACTCCAGAAATGGTCTCAGCAGTCTACTTCCTACAGCTGTGGGGTTGTAACAATCCAGTCCTTAAAGGGCTATTCCCATCTCAGTAACTGGTGGCATATCTTGAGGATATGCCATCAATATCAGATAGCTGCTGCACCCACCTCTGGTAACTGCTCCTATCTCCAGAATTAGGCCCCTGATATGAAGGAGAGCATGCCATACATGTGTAGCCACCAGGGGCGGACTGGGAACTTAAAGTGGCCCTTGAAAAAATACTAAAATTAGCCCCGTTTTGTAGTCGGATCCAATTTGATGGAAGGCAGAGTCAGCAATACCATATTGTGGCACATTATACCACCCCAACAGAGCCAAATACCACAGTCCATCACAAAATACTGCCAAAAGCACAAAACACATCCTAAAAGCTTCCACTGGCAAGCCGTGAGAAGGGCCCAGGTGGCCCCCTGGGCATCGGCCCACCGGGAAATTTCCCTGTAAGGTCTATGGCAATCCACCCACTGGTAGCCACCCTACCTTCACCGGTGTGGGAGCTTAGAAAACAGTAGAGCGCTAGCTTATCAATTTACGGCAGACCCATATCGATGAATGGAGGGTGGCTACACATGTGTGGTATGCCCTCCTTCACTTTAGGGGCCCCATTCTGGATACAGCAGCAGGTCCTGGGGGTGGGTCCCGATTTATGCATGGCTCCGCCAGATATCATAATGCAGGTCTCTTTCCACAGTCTTCTTCATAATGTCTACTTCAATCAGAAGAACGATGCAAACAAAACATTCTCTAGCAGGGAGATCGTTCATGATGGAAGTTCACATGTCCACCAGCAACTTGTTAAGCTTGTCACTACCTTTGCTGTTTTACCTCTGTAATGACCCAGAGTGGGCATTACCACCTACTTGTACCCCCACTATCTTGGTTGTTGCATCCTGTGTCATCATTGATATTTAATGTAATTTCCTGTAATGTGTATATTCATTTCCTTGCATATGTTATGTTACTATGTAATATGCCTGGTCTACCAGCAGGTGGCAGCAAGTCTGTGCAGAGATGGTTTCTCTGGAGAGGAACCTCCTAGTTCCCTTCCAGCCCTCTCTAGAGATGGAGGAGTTTTGTTAGTCAGTGAGTCAGTCAGTCTAGTCCACCCTCCTTAGGGGGAGGTTGTGCATTGGCTAGCAGAGCACTGCCTGCTCTGCTAGGCCCAGAGGCCCTGCCTCTGAATTCTACATGGTTGCTTGTCCCCTCCTGGGCTTGCATTGCCTTCATCCAAGCTGAAGCTAGAGCTTGAGGTACTCCAAAGCCAGGACAAGAAGTTCCTAGGATTAAAGTAAGAGACAGACTATAGACAGCTAAACTAAGTTCCAGCAGAATAGGGAAGTTCCTATTTACTCCAGCTAGCATAGCAGTGCTGAGATTGTTGCAGAGAAGTGTTTGCCTGCCAGATTATGCCAATACCTGCTGATGACCAAGATACAGTTTGAAAACTGTTTGCAATACCGTTTATGCCAAGTAAAGCTGTGTTCAACGTTACTACATCATCCAAATTCATCTACTTATTCATCATCCAAGTTCGACTACCCTTTTTGCACTGCTTCGGACCACTTCACGTCTGGGATCCAAGGATATCCAGGTAGGAACACTGTGACACGTGTATACAACATCCACAGAGACATTGTAGGCCACTCTACACCACTCTGGCAATCCTACCCTGGGTACCAACATTACCATCTACAAAGGGGACTCCATGTCCTTGTTGCTTAACTGCAGCTGATGTCACGTTTACTTGCTCTATAAGAGGTACATATTTTGTAGAAACCTCCTAAGGGGCAAGAGATACCCCAGGTGCTTAGTGAGCCCGTTGCACCTCTAGAATGCTTGACCCTCTTGAGCTTCTGTATGTTAAGTTTTTTGATAATGTCCCATCATACCCTTCTCATGTTGGCTTACAAAGTTCTCCACCATGCTGCACCTTCCTACACACCCTCCTTCATCTCTGCCACCCCACCCTACAATCTAAAATGAATATTTTCCATAATCTGAACTTTTCACTCTCGTCTCAAAGACTTCTCCAAGCTGTACCAGTTCTCTGGAATATGCTAAACCAGAGACTCAGGTTATTTCCCAATGCTCACAGTCTTAGGCATTCACTGAAAAACATCCCCTTTATAGGGGCGCTGTTACATCCCGTAATCTAACTCTTCTCTGTTCTCATTCCTCAGATGAAAAAGTAGCCGCCTCCATCGATAGTGTGACAAGATGCATCTTTAAGCACGTTGGAATCTGTCGGCTGGTACTGCTTGTGATGCTGCGGATAGTGTCTGTAGTGTCTGTGATGTTCTCCTTGAGTTCATCCAGGAGATGTGGATTGTTATTTTAAAGGATAAGTGTCATATTTTATTTGCTAGTTTATTAGAGCTAGGCATGTATACCTGAGTTAGCCCTTCAATGATTGTCAAAAGATCTCTAATTACCTTATAATAACAGCTTTAATTAATGTCTCCTGTCCCTTTCCACTGTTCCCTTAAAAGACCGTTGCTATGGCTCATCTGTCTCCGGCTAGGAAGACAGAGGGGCGGTCCTTCACACTGCATGCCTGCATTAGGCTTCAGAGTGAGGAGGCGTGTCTCTCAGTAATCCAATCTGATTGGCTGGCAGGAAGCAGCTGGCTACGGCAAGTTTGTATGTGACCTGAGGGAATGCACTTTTGGCCTCAGAGAACTGGCAGAGGAGCCATCTTGAGAAGATCCTCATAATGTAGGATTCAAAACAGCCGTAACTAAGGGGAAAACTCAAGGAAAACAGTGGTAAGTGAAGAAACTAAAGATTGGTTTATGCATAATGCTGCTGCAGCAGGAACATATGCTAAAATTGATTTTTCTATAAAAATATGACAGTTATCCTTTAAATTTCCCCACAGATAAAAATTGCATGTGGACAAGTGGTGGTCATAACCCCTCGCTCACAGTTTGCTCCTCCTTAAACAGTTCATGAACCCATGCCAGGGTGTGGCATGTTGCCCCATCTTGTTGACGTGCCGAAAGATGCATAGACGTTAACGGGGACCACTTTCAGCATCTTTTGGAACTTGTGGGTAATTTAAAAAAAACAATCCACTTGCTCGTTCATCTTGTCACACTATCGCTGGAGGCTACTTTTTTTGTGGGCCACCCTGTACAACACAAGAACTTTTTACCTCCAGTATCACCCTAATTCCTCATAGATTGTAAGCTTTTAGGCGTAGGACCCTCACTTCTATTTTTCTGTCTCATTTGTATCTCATATGCAGGGGCGTAGCTAAAGGCTCATGGGCCCTGGTGAAGGAGTTCAGCTTGGGCCCCCCACCACCACCTTCCCTCAGTGCTTTATGGTAAGGGGCAGGGGTGCACCTAGCCTTTCGGGTGCCTGAGGCAAAAATTGAAACAAATTTCCCCCCATGCCAAATTCTCAACCTAACCCATTCCTTCTAGTCCTACTGTTAAAGAGGTTGTCCTCTTTTTACTACTGATGACCTATCCTAAAGATAGGTCATTAATATAAAACTGGCAGGGGTGTCCGGATATCAGCTGTTTGAAGAGAGGGCAGTGTTGATATCAGAGCTGCTTTCTCTGCTCTGTTCATCTGCTCACCGCACCAATTGTAGTGGTGAGCAGGTAAACAGAGCAGAGAAGGCAGCACTCCTATGAAAAAAGAAGTGGACAACCCCTTTAAAGACATACTTGGAAAACATTACATACAGTGCTACAGAACATACAGGGTAATACAGCCCCACATATGTACCTCTTCCATCCAGTGATGTCTCCTCTGATGTAGATATTCTCTTTCCTCATCTTCTTCTTCAGACCAGACCGCCATGGTGACTTCTTTAAGCTGCGTCTCGTCTCTGCAGAGTTTAACAAACAGACATCTTACTTTCCTACTTTTCCATCATCCTCCTCACCTTTTCAACACCCCATTCTGCCCCCCTCCCCAATCCCCAATACTAAACTGTAGAAACAGTCCTCCTAAAAATACTGGTACCACACAGATAGTGTGCCAGTACAAAAAAATACCCCCTTACCTTTCAGATCAGCCCCCCATATCAAACCCCAGATGAGACCCCCTATCTCAGACCAGACCCCCTTTAAACTTCTGTCAGACCCCATATCAGACCCCCATTAGACCTCAATGTCAGACCCCGCCCCAATATCAGACCTCAGATAAGACCCCCATTAAATCTCCACACCCCCATTTGACCTCCAAACTCCAATATCTGACCCCTATTAGACCTCTAGACCCCCAATCAGACCACTATTAGACTTCCAGACACCCATTCAGACCCCCATTAGACCTCTAGACCCCCAATAGAACCCCCATTAGACCTGCAGACCTCCAATCGGACCCACATTAGACCTCCAGACCCGCAATCAGACCCCCATTAGACCTCTAGACCCCATTAGACTTCTCTAGACTCCAGTCAGACCCTTCAGACCCCCAATCAGACCCTTTAGACCCCAATCAGATCCTTCAGACCCCCAATCAGACCCTTTAGTCTCCTAATCAGACCCTTCAGACCCCCAATCAGACCCTTCAGACACCCAATCAGACCCTTTAAACCCCCAATCAGACCCTTTAGAGCCCCAATCAGATCCTTCAGACCCCCAATCAGACCCTTCAGGCCCCCAATCAGACCCTTCAGACCCCTAATCAGACCCCCAATCAGACTCTTCAGACTCCCAATCAGACCCTTCAGACCCCCATATCAGACCTCAGATCAGACTATAAAATAAATAAATAAACTTACCTCCCTGCTGTGCCGCTCCTCTTCCGGTCAGGCTGTCTCCTGGGGTCTTATCTTTTCTCAGGTCCTGCGCTGCAGTCACCTGACCTCCTGCAGCGTCAGGTCAGAGTGCGCTATGTACGTCCTGGCGCAGCAGGCAGCCAGAACACAGCAGTGCAGGTCCTGGGAAGAGCGAGCAGAAGGAGGGGTAAGTACTGTACAGCGCTCACAGCGCTTCTCTCCCCCTCCTCCTGCAGACTAGTGAGAGCTTTCGGTATGGAGGCGCTCACTAGTATTCCCGTTATAAGATGCAGTGCATCTTATAAAGAGAAATATACAGCACCACTGGTGATGGGGGCCCTCTGGGCCCCCCTGGCTTAGGGGCCTGGTCGCAACTGCAACCACTGTGACCCCTATAGTTGCGCCAGTGCTCATATGTCTCCAGGTACAGGAGATAGATATATAGATAGGTAGATAGAAACATTAGTGTCATCTGTAGAAATTCTTCATGGTGTGAATGGACAATGTGTCTGTTAATACTGATATCTAAGCCCCTTTGTACTTTAGGTCTGTCTCTTCCTTCTGCATCTTTTCAGGGCAGTGACCTTGTCTTTCTGACTCTTCTTTTTGTCATGTTTTTCACCTTGTCCTTGCTTCGTGACAGTGAAAAAGTTAAGTCTACAGAGGGTTCCCTTGTGTTTGTTTCTCACGGGTTATCCCTCACAGACCAGTGACGCCCACCGTCACCACCATCATCTATCAATTCTGGGCATCAAGCCAACTGTTATACAAGCGTTACAGGGAGGAACTGGGAAAGGGCAGCCGGGAAAGTGAAGTTCTTGTAAAGAATAGTTTAGTCAGATGAGAAACACAGGACCATGATGGAAGGAAGAGGACAGTGTGGTCAGCAGATCATGAGGGCAGGGTCAAGAATGGGACATTGGACATTTACAGTACATAATGCTTAATACTTAATAAGTAAAATGAGGTCTACAGACATACCGTAGTTTTCTGGCTCACACTAGTATTAACACTATTGTAACTGGGTCACACTAGAGTGCCCAAACAAGAACAAAGAAGCACATGCAGATACGACTGCACCTCAGAAATTCAAAACTAGTGCAGACTTTATTAAATTAACAGAAGGGCAAAGCAGAATTAGAAGCAAGTAAAAAACCACAAGGCAATTCAACAAATATGTCTTGGACTCAAATTGATTTTAAACAGATTCGACCCGAATTTTGTAAATATTCGAGTTAAATCAGATTTTTTTTTTTGTGAAGGACATAATAGAGAAATATGAGTCCTAGAAGACCTCAGAGTGTTACACAAATTGTCAGGCCAATTGGAAAACATTCGATTCAGGTTGAATTGATTAAGTCCCATATGGAATCAATCAACTACGGTAATTCAGCTGAATCAAACCCAAATGGAATTTTGAGGGATTCGCTCATCTCTATTTGTATATGAGGGTCAGTGCTTTATAGCCCCAAAAATGCCACAATTGGATCATTCAAACTAGGTACACATAAAAAAGAGCAAAATGGATTCAGTCCATTCTCAAATACCACTCTAGCCCTCACAGCAAAGAAATGGCGGCGTATATTCCAGCGCCAAAACTATAGTGCACCTGTTCCTAAAATCTCATCTAGGCACCCCCGAATACATAGCCAGTGCTTCCGCTCTATATACAGGCCTGTGAGGTACATCAACAGTGCATGTGCTAAATATACAATCAGCGCATGCGCATTGGAGCATCTTCAGGTTGCTAGAATAACACCACACGCAGTATTAATGACCATGTGCAAATACTTCCTGGTTTTGGTAAGTTGCTTTGCAGCACATGCGCAAAGTAATGGTGAATGAAGAACTCATGATAACAGCACATAAAGTAATCGAGCACAGCAAATGTGGACCATGAAAGACATGACTAGTGGTCACCTCGATACCGTAATCGATCACATCTGTGTGATGAAATGCTATAGATCAAATATAAAAGAAAAAATATATATATTAAAGGAGTTGTCTCATCATAGACAATGGGGGCATATCGCTAGGACCCGCACCTATATCGAGAACGCAGCCCCGCAAGGTGGTGGCTGGAAGATTCCGGTTTGGCCACCACCAACCCGGCTCCCCATAGTAGTGAATGGGAGCGCACTGCGCATGACCGGCCACCGCTCCCATTCACTTCTATGCGCTTGACAGAAATAGCCGAGCCAGCGCTCGGCTATTTTCGCCGGCCCCATAGAAAATGAATGAAGGGCGGCTGCGCATGCGCAATGCACCCTCCTTCACTTTCGGGGCTCCGTTCTCGATATAGGTGCGGGTCCCAGCGGATGCCCCCATTGTCTGTCATGAGACAACCCCTTTAAGTGCAGATATATATTAGTAGGTGATGTCATAAATGTGATAATAAATCAATTCAATAGGTCAAAATCAATAAAATAGTAATAGTGCAAAATCAAAATGTAAGCTCATCCCTAACAAGATCACAAGTGATATGCATAAGAAGTAGAAATGCACATGTGTCCTATGTAACAAAAAAACCTCTCTGACTGCTAGAACAATAAAAATCACCTAAAGGGGGCGAAGCAACACGGGGGGGGGGGGGGGGGGGGGTAAACAATATATTATGGAATCCAATGTGGGCAATGACAATATATCTGCCATGAAGCAGATGTGGATCTGCTCTATCTACTGGACAGATTTGACTTGGGGCTACTCCCAAGGGCGTTTTCTAATTGGCCTCCATGGTCTTCATCCTTTAACCCATATACAGGGATCTAAGCTCTGCTGCAGAGGAACCACCATGCTGCTGCCGCTTTGAGTAGTCTCTGTTCAGTAGATTGCTGACCCGTTGAGGTCAAGAGAGCACCAAGTGATCAGACAAAACTGTACTTAGAGAGAGGCTGGGATTAGGGCAGGCAGAATATGTGTTGGGGTGGGCAGATCAGGGTCAGTACAGAGAACAGGCAGAGATCAGGTCAGGCAGTGAAGCGTCAATTCAGAGTCATGCAGAAATCAGAACATGGGAGATCAAACAAGACAAGTAGTGCACTTTATCCAGAAACTTGTTGCTCGAGCATCCTCCTACAGATGAAGGTGCCTTACATGCCCTGTGGTGGCCAGGCATAGGCTTGGGAAGATATAGGTGTATGCATGCTAGCATTTTAAGAGCTGGAGAGAGAGAGAGAGAGAGAGAGAGCGCACACATGGCCTAAGGGCAGACAGAGGCAGGCCTCAGCCTGTGTGTGACTTGGATAGAGCAGAGTTGTGCCTCCTGGGAGAAAGCAGAAGGTCACTAGACCACCAGGGGACTAAAGCAGTGGGACAGATGAGTGTTCTGGCAGCTGTATCGGCTAGAGAGAGGGCTATAGTGAGGAGTAAGGATCGCTGGTGTAACAGTATCTATATCTAGCCTTGCATGCCCGATACCAAAGCATCTGACCCAACAATGGTGACCTCATTCAGCAGCCTCAACCTGGCGCATCATGTAATCTCCCTATATCAAGAAATGGCTCAATGTATTTCCCTAAAAAAATTAATAGTTCCTCCGTGACCATCATAGAGGAAATTCATTTGGACCAGTTTTTAACCCTCAATATTTGTGAATTTAATCGAGAGATTAAAAATTATATTTTGATCCACAGTTTTCCGTCAGTGATGTTTTTAATAAGGCAAAGACCACAGGAGTTATTCGCCAAAATAGACCCCAATTGGAACCACACATGGGTATGATGGCGGCCATTTTTAAACAAATCAGTAGCCTGTTCAGGGTTCATGAGTTACAGAACATTAGCCAAAAAATAAAGAAAAACAGGGAAAAACGGGTCCACGTATTGCACCACGGCCAAATCAGTTGGTACTTTGGATGTCCCTAAAAGGACAATTAATGTTCAATGCCACCGCCATTCCAGGGAGCAATGAAAGGACCTCCTTTTAAAAGGAATGTATGAGAAAATGATCTGTTGTTTAAATCATTCTCTTTAAGCATCCCTCCTACACTTCTCAGATCCAGTCCAGCAGGATTGATACAAACAACCGCTCTACAAAAGGGGTCAGAGAAGATGTCAGGAATCGTTCTGATGAACAGGTGCACAGTCAAGAAAACTGCAGCCAAGTACAACGCTGGTCCTCCAACAAACATGTTGGTCTATAACAGCCGACTACTGGTTTCAGTGCCATTGCTGTCTAAGAGAATCAGAAACACTCCAGTGTGCGAAAATCAATGTACAGCACCTCAACCAGCTTATGTTCATATTAAAACTTGATAGATTATTAACCTAAAAAAATTGTACCAATAAAACTGTCACCTCATCCCTCAAAAAATGAGCCCCTACATAAGAAAATCGCTAAAAAAACAAAAAAAATATATAGCTCTCAGAACATGGAGACATTAAAACATCATTTTTTTGTTTCAAAAATGCTATTATTGTGTTAAAGTGAAATAAATAAAAAAAGTATACATATTAGGTATCGCCATGTCCGTAACAACCAGCTCTATAAAAATATCACATGACCTAACCCCTCAGCTGGGCACCATAAAAAAATAAAAATCAAAACTGCGCTAATTTTTTTTTGTCACCTTACATCACAAAGATTTTAACACCAAGCGATCAAAAAGGTGTATGCCCCCCAAAATAGTACCAATCAAACTGTCAACTCACCCCTCAAAAAATGAGCCTCTATATAAGACAATCACCCAAAAAAGACAATCGGTCAAATAAATAGGAAAACTATGACTCTCAGACAATGGAGACACTAAAATATGATTTTCTTTGCTTCAAAACTGCTATTATTGTGTTAAAGTGAAATAAATATAAAAAAATATTAGGTATTGCTGCGTCCGTAGCAACCTGCTCTATAAAAATATCACATGACCTAACCCCTCAGATGAACACCATAAAAAAATTAAAAAAACAGTGCCAAAAAAAGCTATTTTTGGTCACCTAACATCACATAAAGTAAAACACCAAGCGATCAAAAAGGTGTATGCCCTCCAAAATAGTACCAATTAAACCGGAACCTCATCCTGCAAAAAATGAAGTCCTACCTAAGACAATTGGTCAAAAAATAAAAAAGCTATGACTCTCAGACAATGGAGACACTAAAACATTTTTTTGGTTTCAAAATTGCTATTATTTTATGAAACAATACGAGAAAAAGTAATACATATTAAGTATTGCCACGTCCATAACGATTAGCTCTATAAAAATGTCACATGACCTAACCCCTCAGTTGAACGCTGTAAAAATAAATAAATAAAAAATGTGCCAAAACAACCAATTTTTTGGTCACCTTGCCCTATAAAGTGTAATAATGAACGATTAAAAAATTCTATGTACCCAAAAATGGTGCCAATAAAAACGTCAACTCTTCCTGCAAAAAAACAGCCCCTGCACAAGATGATCGGCAGAAAAAAAATATATATGGCGTTCAGAAAGTGGCATTCAAAAATGCCTTATTATATAAAACTGAAATAAACAAACAAAGTAGACATATTTGATATCATTGCATCCGTAACAACCTGCTCTATAAAAATAGCACATGATCTACCCTGTCAGATGAATGTGGTAAAAAATAAAAAATAAAAACGGTGCCAAAACAGCCTTTTTTTGGTTACCTTGCCTCACAAAAACGTAATATAGAGCAATTAAAAATCATTTATACCCCAAAATAGTTCCAATAAAACTGGCTAGTTTCCAAAATGGGGTCACTTTTTGGGAGTTTCTACTGTGAGGGTGCATCAGGGAGGCTTCAAATGGGACATGGCATCGAAAAACCAGTCCAGCAAAATCTGCCTTCCAAAAACCATATGGCGCTCCTTTTCTTCTGCGCCCTGCCGTGTGCCCTTACATCAGTTTACGACCAAATGTGGGATGTTTCTGTAAACCGCAGAATCAGGGTAATAAATATTGAGTTTTGTTTGGCTATTAACCCTTGATGGATTAAAATGGAAAATCTGCCAAAAAAGTGAAATTTAGAAATTTCCTCTCCATTTTCCTTTAATTCTTGTGGAACACCTAAAGGGTTAACAAAGTTTCAATACCGGCATTTGCTATTTACTGCGCAGCCTAGTATCAGTTAGAGAACATGGTACGCGCCATCCTCAGCAGACCGTATATGAAACCATTCATTTCAATGGGTCCGCAAAAAAAACGCAAGGTACTCCGTGTGCATTCCGTTTCTGTATTACCGTTCCGCAAAAAAATAGTAATAATGTACTATTATTGTCCGCCTTAGGCCTCCTGCACAAGACCGTATGGTTTTGCGGTCCGTTTTAAACTGATCAGTTTTTCCGGTTTTTGTTTCAGTAGTGTTTCTAATTCCGTTCTGCTTCCGTTCCGTTTTTAAGTTTGGTTTCTGTTTGTGATCCGTTTTTTGCAGATTGCAAACGGAAATGGAAGAATATAATAATATTTAAACAGTAAGTACATAAAAAAATTGGTCTGGGCATAACATTTTCAATAGATGGTTCCCCAAAAACAGAAAGGATACGGAAGACATACGGATGCATTCCGTATGCATTCTGTTTTGTTTTTTTGGGAACCGTTGACTTGAATGGAACCACGGAACATGATTTGCGGGCAATAATAGGACATGTTCTATCTTTGAACGGAATGGAAATACGGAAATGGAATCCATACGGAGTACCTTCCATTGTATTTGCGGACCCATTGAAGTGAATGGTTCTGCATACGGACAGCAAACGGAACACAAAAAAACTGAAAGGAAAAAAAATACGGTTGTGTGCAGGAAGGCTTAGGCCTCTTTCACACGAGCGTGTCTGAATTAGGTCCGGATGCGTCCCGGTGCATTGCGGCAAACCCGCGCGAGTAGGTACGCAATTGCAGTCAGTTTTGACTGCGATTGCGTTCCGTTGTTCAGTTTTTATCGCGCGGGTGCAATGTGTTTTGCACGCGCGTGATAAAAAACCGACTGTGGTACCCAGGGCCGAACTTCTTCACAGAAGTTCAGGTTTGGGTTCAAGGTTGTGTAGATTGTATTATTTTCACTTGTAACATGGTTATAAGGGAAAATAATAGCATTCTTAATACAGAATGCATAGTACAAGGACCTTTGATGACGTCACTACGCTCATCACATGATCATTCACATGATCCATCACCATGGTGATGGATCATGTGATGGACCATGTGATGACCGCAGTGACATCACCACAGGTCCTTTACCCAGGTCCTGAAGAAAGAAGACAGAAGAGATGCCGGCTGCGCGAACAAGTGGATTAAGGTGAGGTAAAATATATATATTTTTTTTTTAACCCCTCCTATTTTACTATGCATTCTGTATTCAGAATGCTATTATTTTCCCTTTATAACCATGTTATAAGGGAAAATAATAATGATCGGGTCCCCATCCCGATCGTCACCTAGCAACCATGCGTGAAAATCGCACCGCATCCGCACTTGCTTGCGGATGCTTGCGATTTTCACGCAACCCCATTCACGTCTATGGGGCCGGCGTTACGTGAAAAACGCACAAAGAGGAGCATGCTGCGATTTTCACGCAACGCACAAGTGATGCGTGAAAATCACCGCTCATGTGCACAGCCCCATAGAAATGAATGGGTCCGGATTCAGTGCCGGTGCAATGCGTTCACCTCACGCGTGTGAAAGGGGCCTTACGGACAAAGATAGTACTGTTCTATTGGGGGCCAGCTGTTCCGTTCCACAAAATACGGAATGCACACGGATGTCATCCGTATTTTTTGTGGATCCGTTTTTTGCGGACCGAAAAATACATACGCTCGTGTGCAATTGGCCTTAGGGTTAATAGGACAAGGGATTAAAATATTCCAGGTTCTAGCCTCTAAGGGGGAAATAGTTATTAAATAAAAAGTAAGTAAAAAAAAAGTTTTTAAAAAACATACCAAAATATTAAGTATAAATCACCTCCTTTCCCAATTTTACATATAAAATATATAAACAATAAAAAAATAATCATATTGCATATCACCAGTCGCCACGACTGAAAAAGTCCAAACTATTAAAATCTGAAAAAATATCTCCTATGTGGTGAACACCGTAACAGAAAAAAAATTGCGTGATTCGCCATTTTTTTGTCACTTTGTTCCCCCAAAAAATAGGATAGGACTGTTCTATTATGGGTCGGACGTTTCATAAAATGCGGAATGCATTTGGGGTTTTTATTTTTTTGCGTGGTATCGAATGGTATCAAGTATAGCAATACTTTTTTATGGTATCGAAATTGAATCAAAATTTTGGTATCGTGACAAGAGGCCTAATTTGAATGTATCCGTACGGTGGGCCCAAAATAAATTTTACTGGTGGGCCCAGTCCGACACTGGGTACATTGCTAAATAAACCACATCCTTCCCTTAATGTGCTCTCAGACTCCTAGCACTAGGAGCCCTCCCAGCCTAAACCAGTACAGCAGAGCTGGTTAGTCACAGGATGGACTGTGCTAAATAACAAACTCAGTCCTCTCACATCTGTATATATAGGGGGAGATTTATCAAACTGGTGTAAAGTAGAACTGGCTTAGTTGCCCATAGCAACCAATCAGATTCCACCTTTCATTTTTTTACAGCTCCTTTGGAAAATGAAAGGAGGAATCGGATTGGTTGCTATGGGCAACTAAGCCAGTTCTACTTTACCCCCATAGTTTATATCTAATACAGAAATCAAAGGTTTTCCCCTCCCAATAATTATGTGCTCTGAGGGTCTGAACAGCATTGCAGCATTGCCCAAATACAGCCATTTCTTACCTAATTGTGCGAGAGCCAACGTATCTGCCATTGCAGCTCTCACGCAGGGTTTTCACTCAGCTTTTCCAGTTTCCTGAATGGCACATGTGTAATTCAGGAGGCTGGGTAGCAACTGCATGGAAACTATAGGGCCACATGCACACAGCGCGTATTACTCATGGTTTTCCATCTTTTGTGCGCATTTTCAGTACGGATTTCAATCTTTGCAATGCCAAGGGTGATCTGTGGCAAATCCACGTCGAAATCCGCGGATTTCGCAAATTCTGGTGAGGATTTGGCGCAGAAATGTTGCGTAATCTGTTACCCTCCCTTGTCCATATACCAGGGATGGCCAGCCTGAGGCTCTCCAGCTGTTGCAAAACTACAACTCCCAGCATGCCCATACTACCTACAGCTATCACCCTACAGCAGGGCATGGTGGGAGTTGTAGTTTTCCAACAGCTGGAGAGCCGCAGGTTGGCCATGCCTGCCATATACCCTAACGGTATGGTTACGCATCTCGTAAAAGCGGCAGATTTTCCACAGCGGGTGGAAAATCCTCCGCAATTCCAGGAGAATCCACATCCAACCAACTCCGCACACTGCGGAAATATCCCACAACAATCTCCGCACATCACTGGACGCATAATGGCAGCATATCCTTACATGTTGCCGACATCCGCTGTGGATTTCCGTTTAATCTGCGGAAAATTTGCAGCATTTCCACATCGAAATCCGCAACAAATTTGGCGGGGATTTTGGACAGATATGGTGCTGACCCGACATGTGGGCATATCCTCCTGGGAGCCGTAGTCATTGTCAAACAGCTTCCCCAGACAGATGTGACTCAGAAATGGCGGCCAGGACGTCCCGGTGACTATTATTCACTGACAGTTTTCAGGCCTGGAGATACGTGATGACTGCGATACGCTGGTGACCAGTCTTCAGACCTCCGTTCCCTAATGTTTGTCCTTCACATTGTCTCACTCCTGGCAATGATAGAGTTAAATTCTCGCAAACAAAACCCACAGGCCAAAAAGCACCAAGAACGTGACCCCACGTGCATTCAGCGGGAGACCCCATGCCCTTAAACAGTGCTGAGAAGACTGCCTTTTCTTGGAGTCTCCATGGGGACAGGAACCAGAGGCCTCAAACCATCACGGAATTGAGATTCAGACATCGTCCTCTGCCTAGCAACGTGGAATCCGACCACATGAAAAAGTGCTCAGTCATGCAACGTATCCATGAAGTAGTTTTTTCCTTTGCTTTCTGTAGACCCGGTCGTGGCTCAGAAATCTTGTCATATCAGATGATGATCAAAGTTTTGAATAAGCCCTAAATATCGCTGGCATGAAATTACACTTAAAGGGGATCTCCACTTTCCAAAATATGTCCCATTTACTAGGGTCTCTACTCTTAAGGTTCTGCTGCTGCTGTCCCCCGAGGTAGGGATGGGGTGAGAACGTGAGATGCCAATTTCTGTAGATCAAGAATCCTTGACATAGGGGCAGATTTAAGAAACTGTCTAAAACAAATATGGCCTTTGTTGCTAATGGCAACCAATCACAGCACAGCTTTGATTTTTCAAGAGCAGAACCTGAAATGAAAACTGCGCTGTGATTGGTTGCTTTGGGCAACGAAGACACAGTACTGTTAAAGGCCCCCGGAATATTAAGTCATGTGATTTATGGTACTGGTTTATTTTTACATGGCAGATGGGGCTTTTGGGAGCCTGGGCACTACCTATACCTATGCCAGAACTGAAGGATACCGAAAAGGGAATGATATATCATTCTGTTTAATTCTGATTAAATGCTCTGTACACCAGTCACCTACCATAAAAAAGGTCCTTTCCTGTACATAAAAAATGAGAAAAAACACATTTTAACATCTCATATCAGGGCTAAGATGTGATTACTTAAAGTTACAGGCCCAAAACCTGAGGCTGTACTACTGAGACATTACGTTGACATCATGTGCCCTTCTGATTTCTGTAAGGTGCAGTGTTGCCATGGACACCCGATGACCAATGCTATAGTCTGCCATGATTTGGTGAGGTTGTTCGGTCCGGACAACCCTTTTTAGCAGGTCCTCCAGGGACAAGCTGGTCTCGGTGGTCTTTTATTACTTAGTGAAATTCATACTGAATGCTCATTCCCCCTGGAGTAACTAGAACGTATGCAGCATTACACACTTTCCATTGGACTCCATGGTCGTCCAATGTTTCTGGTAGATCAGTGGGGGCCGAATTGGGGCAGATACCAATAAATAGTCACTACTCATTTACAATATTGGACTTAAGGGGGTGCTGTTGCATTGGTGTCTATGGAAATTATATGCTAGCGGTAAAGGTGCAGACTGGTACTGCACGTTATAAAATGAATGGGTGAATTCAAATAAAATGATTTGCCCCAGTTTCCCCAATGTTTGCTCCACTCCAGAAAACACATATATTAAACACCAGTATATACTCAGAATCAATGCTGCAAGCTGCTGACACCCCACCTTACCATCCTGTGTGTTGTCGTAGTCAGAAATCACACGCAGCAGGGAGAAGCCAGTCCCCTTCCGTCTACTTTTGCCATATGCTGTAATGATGGCAGTCAGAGAAGCCAGGCGTTTCACTTATGTGTAGTCATGGATTCTAATATCTGGGGCAATGGGTTAAATTGAATACATGACTTCGTAACCCACCTCTGTGTACCCAATGTCCCTATACAGCAAACCAATTGGTAAAGGCTTGACCTCCATAACCACCTCTGTGTACCCAATGCCCCACACAACCCACCCCAATGCAGTAAATGTTCTAGTGATGTGCTAAACAACCTTCCCCATCAGTTTGCGCTGGCCACAGATACCCCTTTTTGAGGCAGCTGGCCTCTCTTTTGAAGATACTCCTTTTGTGCTTCTGACCAGTTGTCTCCTTTACTGCTTCTTCTTTAGTTACCTCCTTCAGTGACTCTTCCCCATAAGTCCCTTGTTTCTGACCCAGTTGCCCCCACTAATAGCTCCATCTGAAGACTTATCTTGGGTTGTCCCAGTCCCTCAAAAAGAGCAATTCGTTACTCGCCATAACTGCTGCCATAATGTGGACAGATATTACAGAACCCCCCCAATGTATCTGGCCCAGTGCGTGACAGAACCAGGAACATGGTAGCTTGTGAGTATATTCCATGCAGTGACTGGTGGGAGATTACCAACTGCACCCATCTCATGTTACTGAGGAATATCCATCAACAACCTGAGAAATATCTCCATGTCCCAAAGGTGTGACCTGCTGGATCTACTCAGTCTTACACACCATGCTTGGTCACTTATGAAGTCTCAAGATGAATCATCAATCAATATGAGTCCTTGACTACTTCTCTTCTGAAAAGTTAATTCTGTTCATCTACTCCTTAGTCATACCTGTTTCTAGTAAATCGGGTGACAACCAGTATGGCTCAACAGCAAATATAAGACCTGGAGGTTAATTACTGCACTTTATACCTATTGTGTCACATTCCTACATATTATAGACACGGCCATTGCCCAAGGGGATCCTTCAAGTATGAGATCCCCAGGAGCAACCTACATTTACCAGTCACCCATTGACTGCCTAAGACAAGTACCTTACAAATAACCCTTTTCCTGTCCTAGACCTCCAGCGACTTTGAGAAGAAAAAAAAATTACATATGGCCCCATTTTCTAATAAACCAGCCCTGATCATTGAGGTAGACAAGGAGGCTACTACGGAGCCATGAATGATAGGCGACCACATCAGGTTGCCCCATACTTTTTGATCAGTAGTGTATACATGCACAAGACTCCCTCTCCATAGGGAACTACACATACGTAATAAGGAAGGCAGATCAAAGGACACAGGCCACTTGTGCAAGAGATGGATAGGAGGGACCACAGTAGCCACAGGGCTACCTTAATGTTAACCACATTTTAGAGGCACACAGCTTGGAACATCAAGATTGCCCTGAGAAGGTTGAGGTCGTAGGTCCATAGTACATAGTGAGTTCCTCATATCCTGTATGATGGAAGAAACTAAAGCACTCAGCAGATATTGCCTTTGGCAGATGTCTGGTAACCAACCTCCATCCTGGTTATCACCACTATCATACTCATGGTGACACATAATGAGTGAGACTTGCCAAATGCTTACACACATCTCACATAGCTTTTGTATAGAAATCTTGAACACATAGAAATATACTGTGCAGGTGCTGATCAGGAAGGTGATTGAGGAGTTATTCTGTCCGCAATGGGAGCGCAACCAAACGGAACGGAATGCATTTTGGTGCACTCCGTTTTGTTCAGTTCAGTTTTGTCCTCATTGACAATGAATGGGGACAAAACTAAAGTGTTTTCTTCCGCTAATGAAATCCTATGACGGATCTCAATAGCAGAATTGAAAACGCTAATGTGAAAGTAGCCTTAGGCTTTGTACCTGATACTTACATGTGTGATACTATCTACAAAGCTGGGGTATCTAAGCCTCTTAGGTGACATACTGCCTGAAAGAACCACATAGCACTGCATTCCTCATCGCTTAATAATTGTAGACACATTAGATAAATAACACTACCTGGTTTAGAAGATAGCTATGGGCACTCTATCTCCAGGCTCACCATGCATATCATCCTCTAAGCAGTCATTTACATGGATACTGTAACTTTGGTTCCTTAGGTTATATATCCTCATATGTCACCACTTTTCTATGATCCAAGTAGAAGTAGATGTCACATGCAGATTTTCTTAGTAAAGGACAAACCCCCTACTCCAATAATGTCCCTATTTCATATGAGGACAGAGAAATGTGTCAATTATGGAACATCTGACCATCTATGCTCTGCTTACATCCCATCAATTATAGGATCTACGTATAGATTTTCTGGAGCATGTGGAATCAAAGTTTGTGGACCATCTGGCAGCTCCCAAAATGATTTTGGGACGTGTTTTGATGAGCAGTAGAAGACATGTACTGTAGATCAAACTTCCTGAGCCCAGATCCACAACAGGGTCCCTTGCCCCACACTATAATTGTCACTGACCACTGTTCTGTTATTATCTGACAAATTGGCCAGATAATGTATCCCAATTGGCCAATGTGCCTAAAAATGTGCCTACTGTTCCCTAAAATTTTGCATTGTTCTCTATGAAAATAATTTAACTTAGAAAAGGTCTACATGGTTCCTGGGCTTTTCAAAGGATTTCTGGACCATGAGGTAGCCACTAAAGCAATGTAAGCCTGAGTTTGTATGGGACATAAATCACTCCAGTGAAGTAATGCACATCATGACTTTCATTCTCTATAGAGGTCAATAGGAAAAGTCCAGCAACCACTATCTCCAAGAATCCTGAGAGCCATGGTACAACTGCTAGGGCATTAATTATACCAGCCAAGAAGCAGTGAAGTGAATGTGGCCGAGCCACACCCAGGCCCGTGAAATAGACGTGACGTCACTGATCAGTGGGATACAGCGAGAAGGCCATTGCGTTACTGCGAGCACCACTGCCTTCTCAAACAGCTGATCTTTGGATAGGTCATCAGCATCTGATTGGTAGCGGTCCGACGATGGGACCCCCACCGATCAGATGCTGATGACCTATCCAAAAAATAGATCATCAGTAACAAAAAAGTGTAGAACCCTTTTAAGTATCATGAGCCTAACTATATGATTTCTGTCACCCGGTGGTGAAAAGATGTGATAATGGAAGCTCTTTACTGTCCTTCTATTCAGGGTCTCCTTCTATATGCTGGAATGTAAATCCCACGGCACCAGATTACAGATAAAACCTAAACCTTCTGATCCTCTGCATAGTTAACAACCTGGAACATGTCTAATTCTTTGTATTTCAATCCTGTCCACACTACAGTCTACATGAGATCATCACTTTCACATATCCACCATACTTTCTACATAGATGTCTTCTTTCTTGTTTCCACCAGCACTGTTTCTCGGATGGTATCCGCCAGGGGTGTCCTGAACAGTTGGGAGGGGCAATATTCGAATTCGCGATATGTATTATTCGCGTAATGCGCGCGAAGTACCGGTGTGGGTCACTTATTACATTTTTCAAGCTGGTATAAGTTTCCTGAGACTGGAAAAAATGGTTGGCCCAGCGGAACATTAGAATAGCTTTATATGGAGATAGAGTGCTCCAATATATTTGCGCTTGTGTATTTTCGGCAATTAATGATGCGCATATTTTTCACAAAACGTGCAACTTGTGACATCACAGCACTATGTCTGTAGCATGTATGTATGGACAGCAGAACCTATCACATTGCCTAGCACCCTGCACTGGAACCTATCAGCTACACTATAGATCAATCTGAGGGTGGGTTCACACTAGCGTTATGGAGTCCGATATGGCTTTCCGTTATAACAGGGTTATAACGGAACATAACGGAATCCATAGGATGGAATGCAAAATGGAAGCCTTTAAGAGGCATTCCATTTTGCTCCGTCCTAATAGAAGTCTATAGGAAAACATAACGGATCCGTCCAGGACTTTGTTTTCCGTCTTGCATAACGGGAACCAGACGGGTCCGTTTTGATTCCCATAGACTTCTATTAGGACGGAGAGCAAACGGAATGCCTTTTAAAGGCGTCGGTTTTGCATTCCGTCATAATGCAAGTCTATGGGCAGCAAAACGGATCTGTCCTTCCGTCTTCTGGATTCCGTTATGTTCCATTGTAACCCTGTTATAACGGAAAGCCATAACAGACTCCATAACGCTAGTGTGAACCCACCCTAACCTACACTGACCATCTCCCCCTAACTATCTGAATTATATATATAAGTTAACTGTCTAATGTAATAACACAAAGCACAGAGCAATGTCACTGGTGTCTCTCTCATAACTGCAATAAACTTTAGAAAATGGCTGCTGGGCAGGTTCTTATATAGTAAGGGGTAGGCAACTTTTCTATTGGTTGCTAGGGATGTTGCTAAGCCGTGACAAAGCCTTCTCATTGGCCCACAAGCTAGAAGAAGGGAGGGATGATCACTTGATATGTACTGTGCTTAAAAAAAACAACAAAAAACAATGAATATTCGTAATTACGAATATATAGCACTTTATTCTAAATATTGGCAAATTCTCGAAGTGCCGATATTCGCGATAAAAATTCGTAATACGAATATTCGAGCTCAACACTAATGATGGAGCCCAGTGGTGGTTTGTACCCTGATAATAGTTGATGATGCTTTGTCACCTGCCACTCAAGCGACATCACCAGGTTGGGTGCAGTGATGTCATCAGATTCGGCTAGAGGACATCTCCCCACAATATCTGCACTAAAGCAAGAGACTTCCATAAAAAAATGGGCAAAAAATCATGTAGAGCACAGGGGCCACCATAGTAAGACCCTAACCAAGCAGAAGTCGATGTCCTAGACTCCTATACCACTTGTAAAAGAGCTCCCTGCACTAGAACTCCAAGCTTCATAACTTTCCTATACCAGAGCTATTTGGCATCATGCATAACTTCCCTACATTATAATCCCCCTGCACTAGAGCTTCATGCGTTATATCTTCCATCCACTAGAGCTCCCTGTATTATATCTCCCCTGCACTAGAGCTTTCTGCATTATATCTTCCCTGCATTATATCTTCCCTGCACTGAAGCTCCCTGCATTATATCTTCCCTGCACTAGAGCTCCCTGCATTATATCTTCCCTGCATTATATCTCCCCTGAACTAGAGCTCCCTGCATTATATCTTCCCTGCATTATATCTTCCCTGCACTGAAGCTCCCTGCATTATATCTCCCCTGCACTAGAGCTCCCTGCATTATATCTTCCCTGCATTATATCTTCCCTGCACTAGAGCTCCCTCCATTATATCTTCCCTGCACTAGAGCTCCCTGCATTATATCTCCCCTGCACTAGAGCTCCCTGCATTATATCTTCCCTGCATTATATCTTCCCTGCACTAGAGCTCCCTCCATTATATCTTCCCTGCCCTAGAGCTCCCTGCATTATATCTTCCCTGCACTAGAGCTCCCTGCATTATATCTTCCCTGCATTATATCTTCCCTGCACTAGAGCTCCCTCCATTATATCTCCCCTGCACTAGAGCTCCCTGCATTATATCTTCCCTGCACTAGAGCTCCCTGCATTATATCTTCCCTGCATTATATCTTCCCTGCCCTAGAGCTCCCTGCATTATATCTTCCCTGCATTGTATCTTCCATGCCCTAGAGCTCCCTGCATTATATCTTCCCTGCATTGTATCTTCCCTGCCCTAGAGCTCCCTCCATTATATCTTCCCTGCCCTGCATTATATCTTCCCTGCATTATATCTTCCATGCCCTAGAGCTCCCTGCATTATATCTGCCCTGCCCTAGAGCTCCCTGTATTATATCTTCCCTGCCCTAGAGCTCCCTGTATTATATCTTCCCTGCACTAGAGCTCCCTGCATTATATCTCCCCTGCCCTAGAGCTCCCTGCAAAATATCTCTCCTGCCCTAGAGCTCCCTGCATTATATCTTCCCTGCCCTAGAGCTCCCTGCAGTATATCTCCCCTGCACTACAGCTCCCTGTATTAAATCTTCCCTGCACTAGAGCTCCCTGCATTATATCTTCCCTGCATTATATCTTCCCTGCATTATATCTTCCCTGCACTAGAGCTCCCTGCATTATATCTTCCCTGCATTATATCTTCCCTGCATTATATCTTCCCTGCATTATATCTTCCCTGCACTAGAGCTCCCTGCATTATATCTTCCCTGCATTATATCTTCCCTGCATTATATCTTCCCTGCACTAGAGCTCCCTGCATTATATCTCCCCTGCCCTAGAGCTCCCTGCATTATATCTCCCCTGCACTACAGCTCCCTGCATTATATCTCCCCTGCACTAGAGCTCCCTGCATTATATCTTCCCTGCACCAGAGCTTCCTGCATTATATCACTCACGCATTATTATATCTTCCCTGCACTAGAGCGCCCCCACCCTCTTCAGGCCGCCTATGTTGATGGACTGTGTCAGGAGACGTAATGGGAGCCACAGACATGGAATCTTGATCTTGACCTCTGACTTGAACTTCAGCAATGAGGTCTTAGAAATAAACTCACAGCTCCCACTGTTGTGAAACTACAACTCCCAGCATGCCCTGACAGCCTGGGAGTTGTAGTTTCGCAACAGGCCGCAGATTACTTTAGAGTCTAGGAATGAGCATCTCAATAAATTTTCTCAAAATCTGACCTATGGCAGATGTTTTAAATTTATATTGACATCTATCAAGCCGAGTTTGTCATCTGGCACAGCTCATTGTGCTATCCAATGACATGGGACTGCTGGTAAACCTACACCGTTATCATCTTATTATTATAGTTATTATGATGCATAAAGTTACTTTCCAAAAGTGAAATGACAAGTTCAGCCCTGCTACATCCAATCCATCTAATTTCAGATACAGTATCTAATAAGCTACACGCCACTCTGCTACATATATATCCATCCTTATTTCAGGTTTAGCATTACCTATAATACATTCAGCTCTGCTACATCTGTATTATTCTCTAATAATCTAATTACATTTCATGTATGAGCTGTATCTGTCATTTTGCATGTTACTACAGGTAAACTTACTGCAATTTGTTATGATGGTGCTTGAGTGGCGCACATGACAAATTCAGCTCAACTACATCTCTATAATGTGTTCGAATGCAGTAGTCCAGAGTATATCATTGCTAAAAATGACATCAATATGATATCACATTATTACACAGGACTGCTGGTAAGTATAATGAATCATCTTAAGGAAATCACAAACACTGCTCTGCTAAATCCAGCACTTATATATAAGAAGCAGTAATGTTATTTTTTTGCATAACTGATGGTGACCTCCCAATGTATTATCTTTGGTTTTACATAGGACTGCAGGTCAACCATCTACAGATTTATTCCAATGCATACATGTCAGCCCCAAGTATCGCTGACCAATTCAGCTCTGCTATACCATTTTAGGTTGTAATAGGACTGTACCTGTTCTGACAGTGCAGAGCCTCTGCAGGACCAGGAGCAGCACGGTGACTTTCCAGCAATCCCATGATACTATCCACCTTTCCATAGTGAGGGATGGGAGAGGGTCTCTATGTAGCAGTGCTGAGTTCACACACGGGGGACATAGGGCTGTAATCCGCAGTCACACTACCATGTATCCATGTGCGCAGAGACAAGGGGGAGAGATGAGTGCTCGCCTTGGGCTTAGTCCTCTCTCTGTGGTATCAGTTTTCTCGCAGTCAGTACTGTCTGGCTGTGTGTCCTCTTCTGTCTGTCCCTCCCTCCTCCTCGCTCTCCCTCTCATAACCCCCCCTTCTCCTTCTTCTATTCATCTAGTGCAGGCTTTTCGACAATCCTACCCCCCCCTTCCACTCTTCCTTCTGTCACCCTCAGTTGATGTTGTCCTCTGCCTTGTATCTCAGACACTTCCTCACCTGCCTAGTGTCACCTCATCTCAAGTATCCAGGCCCTCAACCTTATCTGGCCTGGGTTCCTCTACGGTTCCTCTTACATGGGACAATGGTGAGCCAATAACGAGCATGTACCAGTCACTTGTTCTCGTTTAAAGGGCATTCACACAGCTCGATGTTAAGTCAAAGGGGATGGGGGGGGGGGGGGGGGGGGCGAGCAGTTTTTTGCGATCATTCATCCCCCATTCACTTTTCATATGGTTGGCAGCATTTACACAGGGCGATGTGCTGCATGAAAGAGGGAATCGCCCGACACATGAATGTTCTACTCATTTTTGGGGGGCAATGTGTGACATCTTTATGTGGTTCAGGCCATACCCATTAGATAGAAGTTGGTTGATAGTTGAACGACCGCTGAACTATTGATCGTCAGGTCAATGATCGTTTCGCTTACGTGGCTATAACACATTTTAGTCCATATCGGCCGCTATAGTCGTACAAACTGGCCATATTTGTTCAGAGGCACGGGCCGAAGGATGAACGATCTTTTGTGGAATGAGTTTGTGGACTAAAGCTCTTCCTTAAGACGAAAGATCTCTATGTCTGACTATTGAAATAAAAATTCATGATGATGGTGTGATTTAGTGATGGAAACAATTTAGGTCAGAGATCCTCAACTCCAGTCCTCAGGGCCCACCTGCTGGTCAGGATTTGAGAATATCCCACAGAATGAGTACTTGTGGTAAGTCCTGATGCATTGACACTAAATATATCACCTGCTCAATACTAAGGAAATCCTAAAAACATGACCGGTAGGTGGGTTCTGAGGACTGGAGTTGAGGAACACTGATTTAGGCAACTCTAAGTCTTTTATAATGGACAATTTTCAGGTCCAACTTTTCTAAAAAGTTGGAAGCTGGATGGATCCATGAAGAACAGGTCTTCTCTGGTTTGCTGGTTAATGGTAACCTTTCACAGTGGACTTGTTTGGAGTAGGGCTCTCTAGGCCAGCGTCAACAGATGACCCACTTTGAAACGTTCTTGGGTTCCAGATGTTGGAGGCATCTCCTCTTACATCTCTGACAAGCCAACAACCTTGCAACCAGGGGGTCTCCTCTTGTCTTAATTTTTTCAGAACAGTTCATGCTTCTCACCTTGGTAGATCTAAATGAGCAGGGTTCGAGTAGAAGGCTCATCTGCAAAAGAGGTAGGTAGCAATTATGGTCTGGGAAAGCACCAGGTGAAGAAGTGCTGGGGATGGGAGGCATCTCCACAGGATAATTGACAGAAGTCCTATCCTGCTTTTATCTATACGGTTCTAGGAATGATGAGTGCAGGATATGTAGTATTTAGCTGAATGATTGTTCTGAAGCAAGTCCACTATTGAGGCATGTTCACAGCATCAGTAGCCATATTCATGTGGATGTGTGTCAACTACTAATGCAATGAAAAATGGAGGTGAACATTCCCTTTTCTACGGTATTTACAGTGAATGAATTCCTTATAATAAGTGCTGAGTCGTCCTTAAGGGCTTGTTCAGAAGAGCAAAGACGAGCTGCGTCATAGATGATCACATTGGGATTATTATCTTTTGATGGTTCCCTTAAATTCACTTACTTTTTCTATCTTCATTCATTTATTCATTCACCTCCTCTGGTTTGTAGGCCTTATTTACACGTCAGTGTTTGTTATCCAAAGTAGGAGCAGATCCTCCACCAAGATGAGGCATAATGGAAAGATCTGCGTTTCGGCCTTGCTCCTGGTTTGGGATACTAAAACCTGAAGCGAAACACTTCTCTTTCATTCATTTATTTTATTAGTTTAGGTTGGGTCATTTTTTACAAAAATGTATTAATTCATTCATCATCTGAATAGCATTTACCGTATATTAACCTTTCCTCTGCTGGTTGTATATAATTCACACCCATATAATGTTATTCATTCATTCTTTCATTCAATCACCTTCCATTCTCTGGTTTGTACTCTTAAATTCATCAGTTCTATTTGGGTTCATTCAATCCATCAATTAGTATCTGATTATGTTTTATTAATTAATTTGTATTTTCCTTTTTGGCAAGATGGTAAGATCATGAATTCATAATTCTCTTTCATCGATCTGTTCTTTCAGCAGTGAAAAGCCAGCCTGAAAATGAAAGCAGTCATCTTAGGCCTCTTTCACACGGGTGAGTTTTCCACTGTGAAGAAGTCCGGATTCAGGTCTGGGTACCGAACATGCCTATTTTACTCACGCGCGTGCAAAACGCATTAAAACGCTTTGCACTCATGCAGAAAAATCACGCATTTTCCCACGACGCACCCGCATCCTATTCGGCCCTCACCTGCGACGCCCATGTGAAAGAGGCCTTATTGGTTCCCATGGACAAAACTTCCACTTCTCATCTCCATGTGCACTTCTTTATTCACCATTCTTCTTTATTTCTTTATTATTAGGCTCCTTTCACACCTGCGTTCGGGTGTCCGCTCGTGAGCTCCATTTGAAGGGGCTCACGAGCGGCCCCGAACGCATCCGTCTGGCCCTAATGCATTCTCAATGGAGGCGGATCCGCTGAGAATGCATCCGCCTGCCAGCGCTCAGCCTCCGCTCCGCTCAGTGAGCGGACACCTGAACGCTGCTTGCAGCGTTCAGGTGTCCGCCTGGCCGTGCGGAGGCGAGCGGATCCGTCCAGACTTATAATGGAAGTCAATGGGGACGGATCCGTTTGAAGATGACACAATGTGGCTCAATCTTCAAGCGGATCCGTTCCCCATTGACTTTCAATGTAAAGTCTGAACGGATCCGCTCAGGCTACTTTCAGACTTAGAAATTTTTCTAAGTTATAATGCAGACGGATCCGTTCTGAACGGATGCGAACGTCTGCATTATAGGAGCGGATCCGTCTGATGAAACATCAGACGGATCCGCTCCGAACGCTAGTGTGAAAGTAGCCTTAGATTGTCCATTCATTCATTTGTTCGTTCATTCATTCATACATTGTTTCATTCTTTGATTCATTCGATTATACACTTGTCTATTCATTCATCAATCTTCCTTCCTCTAGTTCTCTGTTGATTGTTGGCATGGTCCTGTTTCAATAATAAATTCATGTATTTTTATTCTTAGGTCCCTTTCACACGGGCGAGTATTCCGCGCGGATGCGATGCGTGAGTTGAACGCATTGCACCCGCACTGAATCCGGACCCATTCATTTCTATGGGGCTGTTCACATGAGCGGTGATTTTCACGCAACGCAGGCCCCATAGAAGTGAATGGGGTTGCGTGAAAATCGCAAGCATCCGCAAGCAAGTGCAGATGCGGTGCGATTTTCACGCACGGTTGCTAGGAGACGATCGGGATGGAGACCCGATCATTATTATTTCCCCTTATAACATAGTTATAAGGGAAAATAATAGCATTCTGAATACAGAATGCATAGTACAATAGGGCGCAGCCGGCATCTCTTCTGTCTTTAACTGTGAGCAATAGGACCTTTGATGATGTCACTACGCTCATCACATGATCCATCACCATGGTGATGGATCATGTGATGGACCATGTGATGAACGCAGTGACATCATCAAAGGTCCTATTGCTCACAATTAAAGAAAGAAGAGATGCCGGCTGCGCGAACAAGTGTATTAAGGTGAGTTAAATTATTTATTTATTTTTTTAACCCCTCCAGCCCTATTGTACTATGCATTCTGTATGTTATAAGGGAAAATAATACAATCTACAGAACACCGATCCCAAGCCTGAACTTCTGTGAAGAAGTTCAGGTTTGGGTACCAAACATGCGCGATTTTTCTCACGCGAGTGCAAAACGCATTACAATGTTTTGCACCCACGCGGAAAAATCCCGCAACGCACCCACACCTTTTCCCGCAACGCCCGTGTGAAACCAGCCTTAAGTTCTTTGTCATTAGTTTGCCTGCTCCATTCATTCATTCATTCATTCATTACACTTTAACCATTCTTCCATTAATTAATTTGATATATTCATTCATACATTCATTGACCTTCATTTGTCAATTTCTTACATTTGTTCATTCAGCAAGCTTTTTCCATCTAGTTCTCTCCACTGTTACATTTTGGGTCATTCGTACTTCATTCATTCATTCACTTGATTGATTGATTAATTCATTAATACAATTGTTTACTTCATTCATTTATTTATTCATTTAACAAACATTAACTTTATTCCTTTAACCCCTTAAGGACCGGGCTCATTTTCACCTTCAGGACCAGGCTATTTTTTGCAAATTTGACCAGTGTCACTTTATGTGGTGATAACTTTAAAACGCTTTGACTTATCCAGGCCATTCTGAGATTGTTTTTTTGGCACATATTGTACTTCATGACACTGGAAAAATTCATTTTTATTTATAAAAAAATACCAAATTTGCCAAAAATTTGGAAAAATTAGCAAATTTCCAAGTTTCAATTTCTCTACTTCTATAATACATATTAATACCTATAAAAATAGTTATTACTTTACATCTCCCATATGTCTTCTTCATGTTAGGATCATTTTGGGAATGACATTTTATTTTTGGGGGACGTTACAAGGCTTAGAAGTTTAGAAGTAAATCTTGAAATTTCTCAGAAATTTTCAAAAATCGTTAATTTCTAACGATAATTTGTTTTTCCTTAGTCCTAACAGCAGCACAGATGGGGGTTAACTGCCCCTGTGGACTGGTAGGACCGGCGGAATTTTAATGAGCCCAAGAACCAATAAACGATCTTCAGCTTCCTGAAAGGGAGGAGATCACCCCCCAGCCCACCGTGTTTTTAACAAGCATAATGTATTTAGGGTGGGATATTTGTGTGCTGCTGTTAGGACTAAGGGAAAACAAATTATCGTTAGAAATTAACGATTCCCTTACGTCCTACCAGCAGCACAGATGGGGAGATAGCAAGAAGAATCCCCTAGGGAGGGTCCTCATGCCTGGCAGAACTAAGAACAGTCTGCCCAAAAGCCGAAAACTCTGCCATCCTAGCATCTATCCTATAATGGGAGATGAAGGTTGACTCAGAGCTCCAGGAGGCCGCCTTACAGATCAACTCTAAGGGGAGGAGTCTTCTCTCCGCAACCGAGGTGGAGACCGCCCAAGTAGAATGGGCTCTCACAAACTCAGGAGGATCTAAGGATTGGGAGACGAAAGCTTCCATAATGGCCTCCTTAATCCAGCGACTAATGGTAGCTTTAGACACTTTACGGCCTTTAGACTTACCGGCAAACAGGATAAGAAGATTCTCATCTATCCTGAACTCTCTAGATCTATCCACATAGATCTGGAGGCATCTTGAAATATCCAGCGGGTCTCTAGCTGGAGTATCAGAGGAGGAGGCTGTAAACAAAACTGGTAAAGAGATTACCTGATTGATGTTCTGGAAAGTAGGCACCTTAGGCCTGAAGTAGGGTAAAAACTTCAGGAGTACTCTATCCTGTAGGAAAATAATGTACGGGTGAATTGCAGAGAAAGCCTGCATTTCAGAAATTCTTTTGGCTGAAGCTATAGCCAGAAGAAAGACCATCTTTAAAGTCAAAAATTTGAAATTTACCTCCTCCAAGGGCTCGAAGGGGGGAGATGCTAGCCCCCTGAGCACTACTGAAAGATCCCACTGGGGGATAGGTTTCAGTATAGTAGGCTTTAGTCTTTCAGCTCCCTTCAGGAAGCGTTTAATGAGTGGGTCCCGAGAATGTGGCCTGTTGAGACAGGCCGAGATGGCATATACCTGTACCTTCAAGGTAGCTGGAGATAGGCTTCTATCTAATCCATCTTGAAGAAATTGAAGTATCGCAGGAAGGGGCGGATCTGCGGACGCCACCTGTTTGGAATCACACCATGCCACGAAGATTCTCATGATCCTGGAGTAGGCCTTCTTTGTAGACTCTGCTCGGGAATGCGACAAAGTTCTCAGGACCGACTCGGAAAGCCCTTCTATGTTGGGAAGGGACTGATCAACCTCCAGGCTGTCAGGTTGAACCTGTGCTGATCTGGGCAGAGGTGAGTGTCCCACGACACCAGGGTCTGCTCCGGGGGGAGTCTCCAGTATTGTCCCCGACTCATCTGAATGAGCTGGGTAAACCAGGATCTTCTGGGCCAAAACGGTATGATGGCTATTACCGAGGCCTGATCCTGACGGATTTTCATCAATACCCTCGGTATCATGGAAAACGGAGGGAAGATGTAAGCCAGCCTGAACCTCCACGGTATTGACAGAGCATCTATCGCCAGGGGGTTGTCTTCCCTGTAGAGGGAACAGAACCTCAGCACCTTGGCTTTGAACCTGGTTGCCATGAGATCCACTTCTGGCATACCCCATCTGTGAACTAGCTGCCTGAAGATCTCCGGATGCAGACACCACTCCATGGTCGGTAATCCTCGACTTAAGCGGTCCGCTATCATATTGAGGGAGCCTCGAATATGAACGGCAGATAGATGGGAAAGGTTCGTCTCTGCCCACCGAAGAATCACCCCGATCTCTGACAGAAGGGGCAATGATCTTGTGCCTCCCTGTTTGTTTATATAGAGAACTGCAGTCATATTGTCTGACTGGACTTTCACTGCTTTGCCCCGGATCTGAGGGGCAAAGTGAAGGAGGGCTAGCCGGATAGCTCGCATCTCGCGAAGATTGGAAGAAAGACGCCGCTCCAGAGGAGACCAAGATCCCTGTATTGGGGATCCGTCCAGGTGAGCGCCCCAGCCTACAAGGGACGCGTCTGTAGTCAATATGACCCAAGCTGGTTGGGTCATAGACTTCCCTGGTGGTAGCTGAAACCACCATCTGAGGGAATTCCGGGTTTGACCGGACAGGGAGCACAGGGAATCTAGCCCCGCAGGGCTGCCGTTCCATAGGTGTAAGACCTCCGACTGAAGAGGACGGAGGTGCCATAGCGCCCAAGGGACTGCATCCGCAGCCGCTGACATGAGCCCCAGCATCTTCATGAGAGTCCGGATAGAGACTCGACGAGGGACATAAAGGACCTTTGCTAGGTCCTGAATCCGCGCTCTCCTTTCTGGAGTCAACCGGAGGGACATCTCCACAGAGTCGACCACGAATCCTAAGTAATGGATTGAAGTCGATGGGCTCACATTCGACTTCTGCCAGTTGATAATCCAGCCTAGGCGGAAGAGAAAAGAGATTGCGACCTGAAGATGGTGGGTAAGGATCGGAACTGAAGAGGCTATGAAAAACCAATCGTCCAGATAAGGAATAATAGTCAGTCCTTGAAGTCTCAAAGCTGCCACCACCGACACCACCACCTTGGTGAAGATAAGGGGGGCAGAAGAGATTCCGAAGGGAAGCGCGGCGAACTGAAAGTGCCTGCGAACCCCTGAAATCTGGACCGCGATCCTGAGGAGTTTCCGGGAAGCGCAATGGATCGAAATGTGAAGATACGCATCCTTGAGGTCCAGAGTAGCCATGACGTCCCCAGGGTTGAGGATATGGCTGACTGACCTTATGGTTTCCATGCGAAACCTTGTTTTCCTTATAAATCGATTGAGAAATCTCAAGTCGATGATCATCCGGAGATCTCCCGTCTTTTTGGGAACCAGGAACACTGGTGAATAAATCCCTAGGCCCCTCTCCCCTGCCGGCACCTCCTCTAGGGCTCCCTTGGAAATATAGTCCTGAATGTAAGCTTCTAGGACCACTTGTTTGGCAGACCCGAAGTTTCGTGTGGCGATGAATCTCTCTGGGGGGAGAGAGATAAGATCTACCCGGTACTCGAGGGAAACTATGTCCTGGACCCAGGTGTCTGCAATCAACCGGCTCCAAGAGTCTTTGAAATGGGTAAGACGACCCCCCACGGGAATCTGGGGGAGGGGTACGGGAAAATCTAGGGGAGATACTGCAGGGGCAGCAGGGCTTATCCAAGAGCCTCGAAGAGGCCCATAGTCAGGAGGGTTTTGCCTCCCTGGTGGGTTTACGGGAGCGTCTCGAATATTTACGAGATGGTCCCCCCCAATCTCTGCGCCTAGACTGCTGCCCTGGACGACCTCCGCCTTTCTTCTCCTGCCTGGGGCGTCCCCGAAAGGGCTGCTGGGGGAGGCTCTTCCCCTTTTTATCGGAGAGCCCCTCCATTATCTTGTCCAATTCGGACCCGAATAGCCTATCCGGTTCGAAGGGGAGCCCACAAAGATTGAACTTGGACGCGTTATCAGCGATCCAAGGTTTCAGCCAGAGTGGTCTGCGGGCAGCCGAAACTAGGGCCATAGTTTTGGCGGCCAGCTTCAGCTGCATCTGGGTAGAATCGACCAGAAAGTCCATGGCCAGATTGGCCGACTTGAAGGCTGCCAGGATATCATCCCTTGATACGCTCTGATCAACGTCCGTCTGGATTCGGTTAAGCTTAGAGCGTAAATAGGCGGCTACCTCCGTGGCCGCAATAGAAGTTGATGCGGAGGCAGCAGCCGCCACGTAACTCCTCCTAAGAGTGCACTCTGCCCTCCGGTCTAGAGGGTCCTGCAGACTAGACCCATCGTCTGCAGGAACTAGAGTGCGCCGGGACAACTTGGCAATAGCCATGTCCACCTTGGGAACGGAACCCCACGATTCCACCAAGGGTTTAGCCATCGGGTACATCAGTTTGAATTTTCTAGTGAGAACTGGACCTTTCTCAGTCTTTCTCCATTCCGTGCGCTTCACGGAGAGAAGGGTCTCATCCGCTCTAAAGACACGCTGTGTCCGTCCGGCGGGATCGGAGGACTCCCCCATGTCAACATCATGGTCCCCCGACCTGATGGACTTGAGTAACTTCTGCGTCTTTTCTGGAGGGAAAAAGCAAGAAGTAGATTCTTCTTCCTCAGAAGAAGAAGACCCCGGAGAACAGGGGGTAGGTCTTTCGACCGGTGCGACCACCTCCATGGGAGTCTGAGAGGGTCCTGGTAGCCTCTCATTCAGCAGCTGCACCACTCCCTTAATGGAGTCATCCACGTATGTCTTCATCCACTGAAACATTTCTTGCATCGTGGGTTCCGTGGATGCCGTGCGACAACTCTCACATCTAGAGTACGGACAGCTGTCGTCTAAGGGGGTGTTACATTCGTAACACGCCAGATGCTTCCTCTTGGCCCCAGCTTTACGCTGATCCGGATCCTTAGGGGAAGCCATAGTCTGTAATTAGAAAGAACACAGGTCATAACACCTACAATTTTACCTGGAGGTGGTGAAACAAGACCTTATGGGGGCCCACCAGCACTAGCAGAAAATAGAGCTGTAAAAGAGGAAACCACAATCCCAAGCCAAGCAATACTAAATATCTCAAGGCACAGGGAACTCTGGAGCTAGCTTGTGAAAGCGACGCAACCAGAGCACTGACTGACAGGCTCTGGGCGCTTAAGAGGAGGAAGCGCCGCCCCCTGGGCGGGGCCTCAATCGTAACTAGCCCAGAGGGATAACAGAGCCTAAACAGGCTCAGCAAGCCCTAAATGTCTCCCCCACTTTTAATAGAAGTAGTGAGGTTTAAACCCTCACGGCATCGCTATGGAAAAACCGGAAGTGACGTAGCGCACCTAGTGCGCGTCACTTCCAGAGATGGCGGCGCCCATAGCGCCGCCACATGCGGCGAGAGAAGGACGGGATACCGCAACACTCGAGTGGAAGAAGAGGGGAGGGAACACCCCCCTCCCTGACAGTACCCCAGCGGCACCCGACGACCATAGCGCCGCTCACATGCGGCGAGGGAGGATGGGATACCACAGCTGGGTTCAAAGAAGAGGGGAGGGGACACCCCTCACCCCGACGGTACCCCAGATAGAAACGCCGACCAGCCTATAATAAAGGCAATGAGAGGCCATGGAGGGCAAACTTTAGATTTAAAGAAAAATAGAGCCCCTAGCACTCTTCAGCTCCCTGAGGGGGAGCGACACCGCCAGTCCACCTGTCCAGAGGACAGAAAAAAACACGGTGGGCTGGGGGGTAATCTCCTCCCTTTCAGGGAGCTGAAGATCGTTTATTGGTTCTTGGGCTCATTAAAATTCCGCCGGTCCTACCAGTCCACAGGGGCAGTTAACCCTAATCTGTGCTGCTGGTAGGACGTAAGGGAACCAACTTTTTAAGGACCAGTTCAGGTCTGAAGTCACTTTGTGAAGCTTACATAATAGAAACCACCCAAAAATGACCCCATTCTAGAAACTACACCCCTCAAGGTATTCAAAACTGATTTTACAAACGTTGTTAATCCTTTAGGTGTTCCACAAGAATTAATGGAAAATAGAGATACAATTTCAGAATTTCACTTTTTTGGCAGATTTTTTTTCCAGTTACAAAGCAAGGGTTAACAGCCAAACAAAACTCATTATTTATGGCCCTGATTCTGTAGTTTATAGAAACACCCCATATGTGGTCGTAAACTGCTGTACGGGCACACGGCAGGGCGCAGAAGGAAAGGAGTGCCATACGGTTTTTGGAAGGCAGATTTTGCTAGACAGTTTTTTTTGGACACCATGTCCCATTTGAAGCCCCCCTGATGCACCCCTAGAGTAGAAACTCCATAAAAGTGACCCCATCTAAGAAACTACACCCCTCAAGGTATTCAAAACTGATTTTACAAACGTTGTTAACCCTTTAGGTGTTCCACAAGAGTTATTGGCAAATAGAGATGAAATTTCAGAATTTAAATTTTTGGGCAAATTTTCCATTTTAATAAATTTTTTTCCAGTAACAAAGCAAGGGTTAACAGCCAAACAAAACTCAATATTTATGGCCCTGATTCTGTAGTTTACAGAAACACCCCATATGTGGTTGTAAACTGCTGTACGAGCACACGGCAGGGCGCAGAAGGAAAGGAATGCCATACGGTTTTTGGAAGGCAGATTTTGCTAGACTGTTTTTTTTGACACCATGACCCATTTGAAGCCCCCCTGATGCACCCCTAGAGTAGAAACTCCAAAAAAGTGACCCCATTTTAGAAACTACGGGATAGGGTGGAAGTTTTTTACTAGTTTAGGGTACATATGATTTTTGGTTGCTCTATATTACACTTTTTGTGAGGCAAGGTAACAAGAAATAGCTTTTTTGGCACCGTTTTTTATTTTTTTATTTACAACATTCATCTGACAGGTTAGATCATATGGTATTTTTATAGAGCAGGTTGTCACGGACGCGGCGATACCTAATATATATACCATTTTTTTTTATTTATGTAAGTTTTACACAATGATTTCATTTTTGAAACAAAAAAATCATGTTTTAGTGTCTCCATAGTCTGAGAGCCAAAGTTTTTTCAGTTTTTGGGCGATTATCTCAGGTAGGGTCTCATTTTTTGAGATGACGGTTTGATTGGCACTATTTTGGGGTGCATATGACTTTTTGATTTCTTGCTATTACACTTTTTGTGATGTAAGATGACAAAAAATTGTTTATTTAGCACAGTTTTTATTTTTTATTTTTTATGGTGTTCATCTGAGGGGTTAGTTCATGTGATATTTTTATAGAGCTGGTCGATACGGACGCAGCGATACCTAATATGTATACTTTTTTTATTTATGTAAGTTTTACACAATAATATCATTTTTGAAACAAAAAAAATCATGTTTTAGTATTTCAATAGTCTAAGAGCCATAGTTTTTTCAGCTTATTGCCGATTATCTTGGGTAGGGTATGATTTTTGCGGGATGAGATGACGGTTTGATTGGCATTATTTTGGGGTGCATATGACTTTTTGATCGCTTACTATTACACTTTTTGTGATTGATGTAAGGTGACCAAAAATGGTTTAT
Source organism: Bufo bufo (assembly GCF_905171765.1). Taxonomy (NCBI): domain Eukaryota; kingdom Metazoa; phylum Chordata; class Amphibia; order Anura; family Bufonidae; genus Bufo; species Bufo bufo. The sequence goes on along the minus strand of NC_053389.1, from coordinate 785,267,405 downwards.
TTAGCACAGTTTTAATTTTTTACGGTGTTCATCTGAGGGGTTAGGTCATGTGATATTTTTATAGAGCCGGTCGATACGGACGCAGTGATACCTAATATGTATACTTTTTTTTATTTATGTAAGTTTTACACAATAACAGCTTTTTTAAAACAAAAAAAATTATGTTTTAGTGTCTCCATATTCTGAGCCATAGTTTTTTTATTTTTTGGGCGATTGTCTTAGGTAGGGGCTCATTTTTTGCGCGATGAGGTGACGGTTAGATTGGTCCTATTTTAGTGGGCGTACGCCTTTTTGATCGCTTGCTGTTGTACTTTTTGTGATGTAAGGTGACAAAAAAATTATTTATTTAGCACAGTTTTTATTTTTTACTTTTTACGGTGTTCATCTGAGGGGTTAGGTCATGTGATATAATTATAGAGCTGGTCTATACAGACGCGACGATACCTAATATGTCTATATGTCTTTTCCCTATTTTTTTTTACTATTTTTTTTAACTTTATTTTTGGAAAAGGACGCTTTTTTTTTTTTACTTGAAACTTTTTTTGTAAAACTTAAATTTTATTAACTTTTTTTCACTTTATTTTTTGTCCCACCATGGGACAGGGTCTGATCCTTGTTTCAATACAGAACAATACATCTGTATTGTGCTGTATTGAACTGTTAGTGTCTTACACTGTAAGACGCTAACAGTTGCCTAGGAGACCCAGCCTGGGGGCTGGGCCTCTTAGGCTTCCGTACATGACAGGCCCCAAGCCTTGGAATGGCTTGGGGCTGCCATGGCAACCATCGAGTCCCCGCCACAGCAGCGCGGGGACCTGATGCATGAGGTGAGGGAGCGCAAACCTCCCATATGCCGCGGTCAGTTAATCCTCCGGCATCGGCTGTCAGTAACCGCCGGATCTCTGCTGCTGATCAGGGGGACCGCATTCGGGGGGAGGAACGACTGCAGAACGAGAACGCTCGTCCTCGAACGCTAAGTGCCGGCGATTGAAGATGAGAATTCTCGTCCTGGGTCGTTAAGGGGTTAACTTCACTTTTTCTCTTCTGGTTCTTTCCTTTACATTCATTCAGTCTCCTTGGGCCTTGTGCACATTTCCATGTCTGATTGATATCCGTAGAAGATCCGTCTATGTTTCATCCGTGAAGTTGTCCATGAGGAATCCATGTTTGGTCCGTGTGTCCATTTTTTGCCCTCCCTGTGTCATCTGTATTCCACGGACACTTCTCAGCTGAAAATAAATTTCCATAACATCTCCTACCAATGGTCCTTGAAAAAACACTGAGAGAACATAGATGCCCTCAGTGATTTTTCACGAACCCATAGACTTCAATGGCCATGTTTGCTCCGCATCATGGACCAAAGTAGGGCATGTCTCTGTGTTTTTTCCACTGACCAACAGAAAACCACATTAAAATCAATAGGTAGGTGTTCAGTCCATGGAGAACACAGATAACGCACATCTGTTATTCCCTGCAGTGTAACCAAGTCCTTAGGCTGGAGCTACAATTAGACTTTCTGTAGCACTTCTAATTGACCTGTATGTGTGGTACCCTCGGCCGGTGGCCAGCGCCTGGATGATCCCTTGCCCCTTAGGAGGTTTCTACGAAATATGTCCCTCTTATAGAGCAAATAAAAGTGACGTTAGTTGTGTTTAAGCAACGGGAACATGGAGTCCCCTTTGTAGATGGTGATGTTTGGTACCCAGTGTAGGAAGGCCAGAGTGGTGTTAAATAGGCCACAATATCCCTGGAGATGTTGTGTAGCACTTTTGTCACGGTGCTCCTACCTGAATACGGGTGTATCCCAGACGTGGTCGACCGAGGCAGTGCAAAAGGGGATGAAGAACTTGGATGGAGTAGAACAAAGTTGAGTCCAGACTTGGTAAACGTTGAACAGTTGCTTTTACTTGGCATAAATGGTAATCCATACAGCTTCCAGACTTGATCTTGGTTTCCAACAGGTTTTAGCAGGCAAATGGCAGGCAAACACTTCTGCAAAACATTCGCAGCTCTGCTATGCTGTAGGTTCCTCAGCTCTGCTATGTTAGCAATAGTAATAGTCTCTTTCTCTTCAGTAGGTAATCCTAAGAACTACTTGTCCTGGTATGTAGCTTCAGCTCAGCTTGGGTGAAGGCAATGCAAGCCCAGGAGGGGACATGCAACCAAATTGTCCTGTGCAGGCCAAACCTGCAGGCCCAGCAGAGCAGGCAGCGCTCTGCTGGTCTACACAAAACCTCTCCATTAGGAAGGTAGACTAGAACTCTCTAACATTAGCTAAACTCCTCCTCTCCTTCTCCCTCTAGAGGGAGAGAGAGAATAAACAATCCAGTCCATTCCCTGCTACTAGCACTGCCAAGTGTTGCTGCCACCTTGTGGTAACCAGGCACATTACATGAACATAAGAATTACTTGGAATACATATGCACATTACAAGAAGATGATATGAAATACATTGGATGAACAATATTAGCACATAGGAAATAATAGCAAGGTGTCAAAAGGAGTGGTAATGGCACTCTGGGTCATTACATATGTATCCTGTGCACTGCGGCTGTCTCGCTACAAAAACTCTAGGTGTAGCCTCAGACTTCACTGCATGTTTTGCTGTCCATTAAAGGGGTTCTCCAGGAATAAAAAAAAATGAAAATACTTAAATATTATTTTATAATAAATATATTCACAAATACCTTTCATTACTTAGAATGGCTTGTTTCGTCTGGGGAGTGGGGAGCAATCATTAGGAAAAATAAAATGGCCGCCATCCTATCAGTACACACAAAACCTGTCCTAATCACACAGGAGGACAAGTTACTTCACCACAATGAGCCAAAGAGCTGCCTCATCCTCCTCTCTGCTCTGCTTGTCAGGAATCATGATCCTGAATACAGGTGAATCTCTGTGGGAATGGAGATGATAAGGAGACATGAGAGGAGGGTGAGGTGTGGCTAATGAGCAGCAGCTCTTGTTTACAGTCTCCATTACCACTGCCCCACATTACCACAGTCTGTCCTGTCCGTCCTCTCTGTACTTCATGTCTCCTCATGAACTAAATTCCCCAGAGATTCAGCTACAGATCTTATCATCTGTATTCAGGATCATAATCCCTGACAAGTAGAGAGGAGGATGAGTATGAGGCAGCTCTTTACCTCAGTGTTGTAAAATAACTTGTCCTCAAGTGTGATCAGGACAGGTTTTGCATAGACTGATGGGACAGCGGCCATTTTGTTTCCCCTGATGATTACTCCCCAGACAAAATGAGCCATTAGAAATAATAAAAAGTATTTGGGAATATATTTATTATAAAGTAATATTTAAGTATTTTCATTTTCTTAATTCCCTGAGAACCCCTTTAAGAACCTGTGTTTTTGCCAACTCTGTCTCCAGGACAGCTGCTAGTAATCTGCAGGCAGCGCTAAGCAGGTTTTATACGCCACCTATAGGATTTTATTGGATTTATACAATGTGCGTCTCAGGTTGCACTTGTCAGACTTCGTTATGTCAGTAATTTGTGATTACAATCGTCAGTATCCTGATTCCTAAATCACCCCCGGGGGTGCAGAATTCCACATAAAATATAGGTCCAGTACTGGATCACTTGAAATGATCACATAGTTGATAGCTGTTTTGCCTCTCCTTCTGGGGTGACAGAATGATGATGTCAGCAGAGAGGTCAGTAAAGAGAGGGGGCAGTCTGTGGTAGGACAATGTAGTGGGGCCAATGTAGTATACCTAAGCAGTTGGATTAGCGTACAATCTATAACAAATTTCCTTGAGATTTCAACTCTAAAGCCTGTGGAATTGTGAATGCGGCTCTGGGTGGGGTATAATACAGGATATATTTAGGATTAGTAGAAGATAAGTACACGTAATGTATTTACAGTACACAGTGACTGCACCAGCAGAATAGTGAGTACAGCTCTGGAGTATAATACAGGATGTAACTTAGGATCAGTACAGGATAAGTAATATAATGTATGTACATAGTGACTCCACCAGCAGAATAGTGAGTACAGCTCTGGAGTATAATACAGGATGTAACTTAGGATCAGTACAGGATAATTAAAGGGGTTTTCTGAGAGTTTATAACTGATTGGTGGGAGCCTGACATCTGGGCTGAGAAGTAGCACAGTAACTAGCAGTAGCATCGCAGCCTTCTCTCAGCTTTTCCTAGGCCAGTGACGACATGTTCATTGGTCATGTGGCCTAGGCACAGCTGAGCCCCATTCAAGTTGGGCTGAGCTCGATACCAAGCACAGCCACTATACAATGTACTTGCGGTGTTCACAGGAGCGCCGGTGCCTTCTCAAAAAGCTGATTGGTGGGGGTCGCGGGTGTTGGACCGCCACCAATCAGATATCCAGAGGATAGGTCATCAGTTATAAAATCTTGGAAAACCCTTTTAATGTAATGCATATGCACAATGACTCCACCAGCAGAATAGTGAGTGCAGCTCTGGAGTATAATACAGAATGTAACTCAGGATCGGTATAGGAGATCATTGTAGCTTATGTAAATGGTGACTCAACTTTTTTGTAGATTCATTGTATAAGTAAAGATAGAATGGTGCCTGGAGGTGATCATATGCTTGAAGACATTTTCCTTGAATGTCTTCATGCTCAAAGTACTTGAAGAAAAAAATATCCTTATCACCTTTGACACTATAGATGTAACTTTTACACCTTGTGTAGTTTTGTAGAGGAGTCATCACTAAACTCCTAATATGACCCCTTCTAACCAATGAGCGCTGCACACAAGAGGTTCAGACACATACAGAAGGAGCAGTTCTTCTCGGCACTCTGCTTTCTCCTAGGTTTGGTGAGTGCCCACTATAACAATATCAGCTGCAGGACCGCTAGTAACATCAACAGCTGAACCTAACAACAGTTTAAGACCTCAACTTACAGTTACACCACCCACAGACAGTCACAGCTCAGGCAACAATGCAGCCACAGACCCCCAGTATCAGTCACGGCCTGAGAACACCCATAACAGGTACAGCCAGGTGACCCACCAGTGGTATGAACTTAGTAGTTTGAGCTGGATGTAACTCCAGCTTTTGCACAGATTTGCCATGTCCTAGGCAGGCTTCTCCTACAATCCAGCACATATTAAAGGGGTTTTCCAGTTTCACCATCACCATGAACAATCATGCTACTCCATTCAAATGGGGGACCCTCAGCAACTTAGAGAACGGAGGTCCTCGAGTTTCCTGTTTGAATGGAGCAGTTGTGCATGTAAGGCCATTGTTCCATTCACCTCTGTGGGACTGACATAGACAGCACTTTGTCAGTTTCATAGACGTGAAAGGAGAGGTAGAACGTCATGAGCACTACTACTGCATTCAAACGGGGAACTTGGGGGCCACCGTTCTTGGAATTTCTGGAAGTCCCCCATTTAAATGAAGTTTATGTTTAAAGTTTATGATCAATCTGTTCTGTCACAGGAACCGAAAACCAAAATTGACAGAGAGCTAGATTTGTCATATGATTGACATTGGGGTCTGTCGGGTTCCAAAACGGTGTCCAACATTTTACCGGAACAATAGAGCAGTATGCTGCACTAATTTCCTGAAGAAAACTACAGTTTCTGTGGAGGCTCTGAACTGAACCCCCAGGCAGTTTGAGCCTAGCTTTACTCACGCAACTACATCTGGTTGTGCAATAAGTGACTGCAAGTTGAAGTGATAAAGAAAAGTTTCTTATTTGAGGTTCTAATGGGTGTACATGTCTAAGGAGGTACTTGGAGTAATTCACAATATTTCACTGATATCAAACACAACATGAATGATTTATTTCTTCTGATCCTGGATCATGGCCAGTAACAGTTTTCCAAAGCTCAAAGGACCTTATTTCAACCCACATTTATACACTGGATCTACTGTGCATATTCATTGTAGTACAAGGTTGACTAAGGTCTCCAAAAACTTTAGAACATGATTTTATTGAGGTATTGTCATTAGTCAATAAGTGACTTATGTAAATTATAATTTTTGGAGCTGCTCCTTAGTGATCTCGTCCTCCTGATCATGGGGTTCATTTAGCTAATTCTGAACTTCATTTCGTCAATGTTTTTGAATTTTGATGTCTTGAGAAGAATGTAACATTTCAGTCCTTGACCAAATCTTCTACCAAAGTTTTCATTTATGCACTTACAGATAACTAGTATAAAGGGTGGTCATGTTTTGGATTTATTCTGAGTGGACCCAGCTCATTGAGAAAGACAGCAATGGTTGAAAGCATTGAAGGGCGAAGAGCAAGAGGACAACTAACTAAAAGATGATGACCCAACAGAAGACCCAAACAGAAGAAGACTCTCTCTGGAGAAACAGTATTTGATTTCCAGGGGCGTTAAAATCAATACATTGAGTGTGGTAGATTTTACGTTGAAGGAGGCACCACAAAAATTACCTTTTTGTCAATGCTTTAAAGTGGTCCTTTCTCCTTCCCAAAATTTTATAGGAGAATGATCCACATTTTACTTAAGAAATGCATGGTTTTGACCATGTTTGTGTTTTTGGTATTGACTAGAGATGAGCACATTTTTACAAAAATTCGATTCGCCGGTTCACCGAACTTCTTTGAAAATATTTGGTTTGAGCCGAATATATTAGCGGTGAATTTCGTGTAGTGTAGAACACTGTGCCTTACAGTAACACGCATAGGGTGGCTGCTTTGGTAGTGAAATAATACTGTGAGTCTGTATGACATGCAGATGACAGGCGTCGCTCTCAGAATCACTGCACACTTCACTTATTTGGGCAGTCACAGGGCCAAAACTGACCAAATAACTCAAGTATGAACTCAGCCTTACAGGTCAATGTTAGCGCCAAGAAGAAGCACAGTCCTTTTACACCGTCGTCAGCTGATTCCACATAGATGTCTACAGAACCTGTTCTATTAAACGCTTATACAAGTAGAGAGAGTGGAGAGGGTTTCAGCAGTAAGTTTGTGTTGACGTCACTGATTATTTTGCCCTTCCACTGATCCGTCAGAACAATAACCCACAAAAAACGGATCCTGGAGCATCCCCTTTCACTCGGTCAGCATTTGGACAGTAATCCATCAGTATTGCTAATGCCAAAAAAAACAGGAGTGGATCCAAAATAGAGATGACATGTAAACGGAATGTAAAATGTAGAGCAGATAACCAGTGGCACTACACCAAACCTAAAATTGTCAGGATGCGACTGCCGAGGAGTGGTGCCTCACGGAGGTGCTCAGCTTGTAGCTGCAGTGAGCATATATGATAAAAAGAAAAAGAAAACAAAACGAGCGGCACTCACCGTTGATAGGCAGGTAACTTTATTCCATGGCAGGAGGGGGGTGCAAGGGTTGCAGATACAGCAGCAAGTAAGCAACAGCCGTTTCGCGCGTGTATGCGCTTCTTCTGGCTTTCCCAGGGAAACCAGGTGCAGAACAACGTGAGAGGGGTCGCACATGGCTTGCATACACTACATGCCTCCAAGATAATTCTTGGATCTCTATATGAAAATAATGTATTTGCTGTAAATCGCGAGAGGTGCATAGTTGGAGACATTGACATCACAAGAGATACAGAGCAGCGGAGTTCAGCCACCTCTTTTTTTTTTCTGCTGTTCACTGCTCCTCAATTAAAATTGGGGCAACCAGCTTCAGCTTCCTCTGATGTGTATGCCTACGGAGTCCTTTTGTTATGGCTTTGCACAGGGAGCAAGAATGTTACGCACAATTCTGATGGAACTCCTGATCTTGAGAAACTGGACTCCAAAGCAGAGGCTCTCCTGTCATGTCTTGTGTGCTGTTGAGATCTAATGCAGACGTAGCAGATAAAAACATGTGAATATTTTCAACTTACTGAAGCTGCTTGATTTAATTGTGAATGGGTGGTAAAGGCAAAGTCTACTGGTGTGTTGTCATCAGCGTCTTCATTATGTTTACTGCAGGACCCACGACAACGTAATTCGGTCCATACAGCAAAAGGAGGTATGCAATCACCCATCAATTTTCCAGAAAAAAACATGTTTGAAATAAAAAATTTCATCAATGAAAGGATAATGGAATTCAGTTCATACAGAACAAAGTCTACAATCACCCATCAATTTTCCCCAAAAAAGCTTGTTTCACATAAAAAATGTCACCACTACGTAATTCGGTCCATACCGCAAAAAGGGCTTTACCACATATAACTGCACCGCTGAACGGTAAATAGGCCCTTATTTTTTTTCCACTTTTACACTACAGAAGGCTTTTCAACATATAAGTGCAACGCTGAACGGCGAAAATATTTTTCTTTTGCCACTAATACATGTCAGACAGGGCTTTAGAATATATAACTGCACCACTGAACGGCAATTAGGAGCGAGTTTTTTCCACTTTTAGGGTACTTTCACACTAGCGTTTTTCTTTTCCGGCGCTGAGTTCCGTCCTAGGGGCTCAAATCCGGAAAAGAACGGATCAGTTTTATCCTAATGCATTCTGAATGGAGAGTAATCCGTTCAGGATGCATCAGGATGTCTTCAGTTCAGTCTTTTTGACTGATCAGGCTTTTCAGAAAAACATAGCATGTTGTATTTTTACCTCCGGCCAAAAATCCTGAACACTTTGACTGAACGCCGGATCCGGTCTTTTTCCCATTGACTTGCATTAACGCCGGCGCTGTGTGTTCAGTCAAACCGGATCCGGCTTTTGCATGTTAAACCCGAAAAATGTGAAAAAAAAGTTAAAGTCCATAAATGCCGGATCCGTTTTTTCCAATGCATTTTTTCATTGTGATCAAAATCCTGATCAGGATTCAAATGTAATCCGTTTTCACACGTTTTTCCGGATCCGGCAGGCAGTTCCGGTGTCGGAATTGAACGCCGGATTAAAACAACGCTAGTGTGAAAGTAGCCTTACACTACACAAAAGGCTTTTTAACATATAAGTGCAACGCTTAATGGTGAATATATTTTTCTTTTGCCACTAATACAGGGCAAAAAGGGCTTTACAACATAGGCAAATAAGACGTACTGTAGAAATATTTCCTTGTAATAAACCCTGTTAATGGCTGTATCCAGTGGCGTAGGGATCGCCATAGCAGCCATAGCAATGGCTATGGGGCCCTACGCCACTGGGGGCCCGGGATGCCGGCTGAGGATAAAAAAAAAATATTCAAGTGGCGGTGCGATCGGGACCCCCCCTCTCCTCATTGGTGGCAGCGGCAGCTCCGATCGGAGTCCCAGCAGTGTAATGCTGGGGCTCCGATCGGTTACCATGGCAGCCAGGACGCTACTGAATTCCTGGCTGCCATGGTCAGTTAGTCATACTTACATGCGCTGTGGCCGCCGGGCGCTCTTCCTTCTTGTAACTCGTCACAGGTCTGTGCGGCGCATTGCTATAAGCATAAGCAATGCGCCGCACAGACCTGTGACGCGTTACAAGAAGAAAGAGCGCCAGGCAGCCACAGCACATGTAATGATGTAAGTATGCTGCAGAGTAACTTACCAACTGCCGCTGACACCACTGATGGGGGGGCTGGAGGGCACACTGCCCACCAATGATTTTGATACCGGGGGGGAGGGGGGGCACACTGCCCACCAATGAATGGTTTTAATACAGGGGAGGGGGGGGGCACACTGCCCACCAATGAATGGTTTTAATACAGGGGAGGGGGGGGGAAACTGCCCACCAATAAATGATTTTAATACAGGGGAGGGGGGGCACACACTGCCCACCAATGAATGATTTAAATACAGGGGAGGGGGGGGGAAACTGCCCACCAATAAATGATTTTAATACAGGGGAGGGGGGGCGCACACTGCCCACCAATGGATGCTTTTAATACATGGGAGGGGGGGCACACTGCCCACCAATAAATGATTTTAATACAGGGGAGGGGGGGCACACTGCCCACCAATGCAATGATTTTAATACCGGGGAGGGCGCACTGGGGGCTGATGGAGATGGTACTGGGGGCTGGTGAGAGGCACTGGGGGCTGATGGAGAGGGTACTGGAGGCTGGTGAGAGGCACTGGGGGCTGATGGAGAGGCTACTGGGGGCTGATGGAGAGGCTACTGGGGGCTGATGGAGAGGCTACTGGGGGGCTGATGGAGAGGCTACTGGGGGCTGATGGGAGAGGCTACTGGGGGCTGATGGAGAGGCTACTGGGGGCTGCAATGAGGCTACTTGGGGCTTCTATGAGGCTACTGAGGGCTCTTATCTGAGGTCTGATTGGGGGCCATTCATATTGGGGTCTGAGCTGAGGTGTGATCTGAGGTCTTATTGGGGTCTTATTACCATTGGGGATCTTATTGGGGCTGTTAGCTGAGGTCTGATTAACATTGGGGGTCTGATTGGTGGTCTGACCTGAGGTATAATGAAAAATATTTTTTTTCCGGAGCAGCTTGGAGAAAAAAGGCCTCACAGTCTCCCACACTCCTTCTGCCCGGCCAAGCCTGCCAGCACCCCTGAGACCAAGCCTGCCAGCACCCTTGAGACCAAGCCTGCCAGCACCCCTGAGGCCAAGCCAGCCAGCACCCCTGAGTCTTCAGAACTGTAAGTAAATTATATATAAGGGGAGCTTATAATATGAAAGAGACGAATTATGTCAAAGCGGCTCTTCACCTACACGTGTATCAGCACTAGATATATACCCCTTACTCTCCCTAATACCCAAACTACACAAGATACATATCCCTACCTTCTGTCTAATGCACATACACACCCCACAATATGTACTTTCACCTTCTTGTGTTACAGACCCCTGTACAATTTAACAATTTTCTTTAATACACAGACATTTAGATTCATACATTTCCTACACTGGCCCAAATGCGTTGCCAGTGACCAACTGTCTGTGCTCAGTCCTACGCGTAACCGTCGCAAGTGCATGAGGAGCTGCGGATGTGGTGGCGAGGTCCGAAAGGTGTGTGGGGGTTGGAAATCCGGGAGGGGGGGCCCATACATTTTTTTTGCTATGGGGCCCAGTCATTTCTAGCTACGCCCCTGGCTGTATCAAACAGCACTTACACCCCAATAACAAGAACGGTTTGCTGGAATGACAGAGCTGTATAATGGCAATTTGAATCCCCAGTCAGTGCAGCAAGGTGTAACAGGATTGTTCCTATTACCCAGTCTGTAACCTCCCCTATTGAACCCTGTTCTACATAAATGCTGTGGAATGATTCCTACCTATCCTTTCCCTTCACTTATAAATTGTTTTTTCACCACAATCAAGTCTTTCCTAGCACTGTCCCTAGCGCTTGCTGACGTCTCTCACTGCACTAAGTATGCTGGTAAATGGCAGAATCCAAGGTGGCTGAGACTATTTATAGGGCTGTAACATCACAGAGCTGTCTGGCTGTCTGCTGATTGGCTTCATCCATGGCATTATGGGTGATCCTGTCTTCCCAGAGTTCCTTGCTCCATGTCCTCACACATGTAGCAGCAATTTTAGTAAAAAATGCAATTCGCTACCACGAATCGTGAGGAAATTCGGCTTTGGTGCAAATCTAATTTTTCCAGAAATTCGGATCGAATTTTACTACATCAGCTTCGATTCGCTCATCTCTAATATTTACATGTTTAATAACTATTGGTTTCATGTCAAGGACGCTTGCAAGGTGTCACTTGGTGGACCACAATCTTTGGTTAAAGATTATGTCCACTTTTTCAACTAATTTCTTTAATCCAATGCATCTAAAATGGTAGTGACCAAAAATATCCTACCATTTTGTGAATAAAGCTCCTAGGCAGACCTAGGTGTCTTCTTCGTTACTACTTCTGGCTCTACAGACAGTGGATTTGAAATGAAATGAACAAGATGTGCTTTAACTGCAGACTGTCAGCTTTAATTTGAGGGTATTTACATCCAAATCAGGTGAACGGTGCAGAAATTACAACAGTTTGCATATGTGCCTTCCACTTGTTAAGGAACCAAAAGTAATAGGGCAATTGGCTTTTCAGCTGTTCCATGGCCAGGTGTGTGTTATTCCCTCATTATCCCAATTACAATGAACAGATAAAAGGTCCAGAGTTAATTTCAAGTGTGCTATTTGCATTTGGAATCTGTTGAGAGAGATAGCAAAAACATTAGGCGTGGCCAAAACAACTGTTTGGAACATTCTTAAAAAGAAGGAACACACCTGTGAGCTCAGCAACACCAAAAGACCCGGAAGACAACGGAAAACTGTGGTGGATGACCAAAGAATTATTTCCCTGGTGAAGAAAACAACAGTTGGCCAGATCAAGAACACTCTCCAGGAGGTAGGTGTATGTGTGTCAAAGTCAACAATCAAGAGAAGACGTCACCACAGTGAATACACAGGGTTCACCACAAGATGTAAACCATTAGTGAGCCTCAAAAACAGGAAGGCCAGATTAGAGTTTGCCAAACGACATCTATAAAAGCCTTCACAGTTCTGGAACAACATCCTATGGACAGATGAGACCAAGATCAACTTGTACCAGAGTGATGGGAAGAGAAGAGTATGGAGAAGGAAAGGAACTGCTCATGATCCTAAGCATGCCACCTCATCAGTGAAGCATGGTGGTGGTAGTGTCATGGCGTGGGCATGTATGGCTGCCAATGGAACTGGTTCTCTTGTATTTATTGATGATGTGACTGCTGACAAAAGCAGCAGGATGAATTCTAAAGTGTTTCGGGCAATATTATCTGCTCATATTCAGCCAAATGCTTCAGAACTCATTGGACGGAGCTTCACAGTGCAGATGGACAATGACCCAAAGCATACTACAAAAGCAACCAAAGAGTTATTTAAGGGAAAGAAGTGGAATGTTATGCAATGGCCAAGTCAATCACCGGACCTGAATCCGATTGAGCATACATTTCAATTGCTGAAGACAAAACTGAAGGGAAAATGCCCCAAGAACAAGCAGGAACTGAAGACAGTTGCAGTAGAGGCCTGGCAGAGCATCACCAGGGATGAAACCCAGCGTCTGGTGATGTCTATGCATTCCAGACTTCAGGCTGTAATTGACTGCAAAGGATTTGCAACCAAGTATTAAAAAGTGAAAGTTTGATTTATGATTATTATTCTGTCCCATTACTTTTGGTCCCTTAACAAGTGGGAGGCACATAAGCAAACTGTTGTAATTCCTACACCGTTCATCTGATTTGGATGTAAATACCCTCAGATTAAAGCTGACAGTCTGCAGTTAAAGCACATCTTGTTTGTTTCATTTCAAATCCATTGTGGTGGTGTATAGCGCCAAAAATGTTAGAATTGTGTAGATGTCCTAATATTTATGGACCTGACTGTATGTATTATAAGTCTGTATCAAAACTACTACTGTGTCAATCTGTAGTTGTGCTTCGATACTTGAACCACTCGTTGGAATACGGGTAACACAATTCTTGGAAATAGAAGTTTCTCCAGCATTCACTGTCTTTTTGTTTATTAGATCTTCATTAAAAACAAGAGATGTACACGGGCCATAAAAACTTGCCAACATTTTTTATAGGCTGTGCACAACTCATTGTTTTTAAAGAAGATCTAATAAAGAAGTTTTTTCAACGAAAGTATAGTGAATGCTGGAAAAACTTCAATCTATTTCCATGAGTAGAAGAGGAGGCATCTGGAGGGGATTATTGTTTGACTCCAGGATCAGACTACATGCAGGATTTATTTGTAGTCTGCAACCATAGGGATACATAGATGGACATAGGAGCTGTATACAGAAAATGACCGGAAATTTAGAATCAAGGTAAAGCTATCATAAGACATAATGGGCTTGGATACCCTCGCTCACACCCTTACCGTAAGTCTTTCACAGTAACTAAAAAAAGTTATTAAAAAGTAATAGTTTTGTTGAAATGGTAATGATTAAAATTCCCGAGAAAGCTTTAGATACAGTCAGGTCCATAAATATTCGGACATCGACACAATTCTAACATTTTTGGCTCTATACACCACCACAATGGATTTGAAATGAAATTAACAAGATGTGCTTTACCTGCAGACTGTCAGCTTTAATTTGAGGGTATTTACATCCAAATCAGGTGAACGGTGTAGGAATTACAACAGTTTGCATATGTGCCTCCCACTTGTTATGGGGCCAAAAGTAATGGGACAATTGGCTTCTCAGCTGTTCCATGGCCAGGTGTGTGTTATTCCCTCATTATCCCAATTACAATGAGCAGATCAAAGGTCCAGAGTTCATTTCAAGTGTGCTATTTTCATTTGGAATCTGTTGCTGTCAACTCACAAGATGAGATCCAAAGAGCTGTCACTATCAGTGAAGCAAGCCATCATTAGGCTGAAAAAACAAAACAAACCCATCAGAGAGATAGCAAAAACATGACAAAGGTAGCGTTGATCATGCTCGTTGTTTGCACCCCACCACCCTAACACCCTCACCCCATTGACATAATAACTACACATGACACCAGGTTGGATTTGAATTGGCCACAGCAGCCGTTTATTATAAAATGTACAGGGTGGGCCATTTATATGGATACACCTTAATAAAATGGGAATGGTTGGTGATATTAACTTCCTGTTTGTGGCACATTAGTATATGTGAGGGGGGAAACTTTTCAAGATGGGTGGTGACCATGGCGGCCATTTTGAAGTCGGCCATTTTGAATCCAACTTTTGTTTTTTCAATAGGAAGAGGGTCATGTGACACATCAAACTTATTGGGAATTTCACACGAAAAACAATGGTGTGCTTGGTTTTAACGTAACTTTATTCTTTCATGAGTTATTTACAAGTTTCTCTTTGTTTACAGCCATTGACATGTCGCCGAGGTTAACACTTGAGGAGCGGATAGAAATTGTGTTGATGTCTGGTGAACGCAGTAACCGGGTCATTGCAGCAGATTTCAATGCAAGACACCCTACGAGACCACCCATCTCCCATGCTACAGTTAGCAAACTGCTTGCTAAGTTTCGTGAAACTGGTTCAGTGTTGGATTTGCCAAAATGTGGACGCATGAAATCTGTCTCTAATGAAGAAACATCAGTGGCTGTCCTAGCTTCATTCAGCAAGAGCCCACAGCGTAGCACTTGCCGCATGTCACTGGAGAGTGGCATTAGTCGAACATCCCTTCGGCGGATATTAGCTACTCACAAATGGCACCCTTACAAACTCCAGCTACTGCAGCATCTCAACGAGGATGACCCAGATCGGCGCACTGAATTTGCAGAATGAGCAAAACAAAAATTGGAACAGGACCCTAAGTTTACGCAGAAGATTTTGTTCAGTGATGAGGCAAACTTTTATGTGAATGGTGAAGTTAAC
Source organism: Bufo bufo (assembly GCF_905171765.1). Lineage (NCBI taxonomy): Eukaryota > Metazoa > Chordata > Amphibia > Anura > Bufonidae > Bufo > Bufo bufo. Next base: position 785,252,184 of record NC_053389.1, on the reverse strand, counting down.
AAACAAAACTACCGCTATTGGTCTGACACTAACCCACATTGGATAGATCCCTCCAAGACTGTTGGAACAAAAAAATTGATGGTATGGTGTGGTATATGGGGTACAAAGATAGTGGGGCCATTCTTCATCAATGGAAACCTCAAGGCCACTGGATATGCGAAATTGCTACATGATGATGTGTTTCCCTCTTTATGCACTGAAGCTGGCACGTTCCCTGAGTTTTTCCAGCAAGATGGTGCACCACCACATTATGGGTGTCAGGTCCAAGCATTCCTAGATGAACAGTTTCCTGGAAAGTGGATTGGTCGTCGTGGGCTAGTTGAATGGCCCCCAAGGTCTCCCGATCTGACCCCTTTAGACTTTTATCTTTGGGGTCATCTGAAGGCAATTGTCTATGCTGTGAAGATACGAGATGTGCAGAACCTGAAACTACGGATACTGGAAGCCTGTGCTAGCATTTCTCCTGCGGTGTTGCTATCAGTGTGTGAGGAGTGGGAGAAGAGGGTTGCATTGACAATCCAACACAATGGGCAGCACATTGAACACATTTTATAAGTGGTCAGAAACTTGTAAATAACTCATAAAAGAATAAAGTTACATTAAAACCAAGCACACCATTGTTTTTCTTGTGAAATTCCCAATAAGTTTGATGTGTCACATGACCCTCTTCCTATTTAAAAAACAAAAGTTGGATTCAAAATGGCCGACTTCAAAATGGCCGCCATGGTCACCACCCATCTTGAAAAGTTTCCCCCCTCACATATACTAATGTGCCACAAATAGGAAGTTAATATCACCAACCATTCCCATTTTATTAAGGTGTATCCATATAAATGGCCCACCCTATATAACACTTTTATCCTTAAGTTTTAAATAACATATTTTAACAACAAACCCATATGCAACCGCATATGATATCCAACATATGCGTAACATATAAAATAACGACGAGGGAGGTCCTCGAAGCCCCAACAGTTTCTTTGTTTAACTCTTCCTCCATGTGGTACTCCATCTTGCTCCCAGCCGATGAGCGCCAGCTCGGAGGCACCACTGATGGACCAAAACCTGCCACGAAAATACTACCATGGGAGTCCAGCCCCAACTATGGAGCCCTCCCATCCTCAAGAACCTGATATTCCACCAACTCCGAGGACCTCCCACCGCCACGAACGCACAGGCTTAACACCTTATGCCTGGGCGTCTCTCCACGCCCCCAAAGACGTCTCTATGCCCCCTTGCAGGCCTAGGCACCAGAGATCGATTACAATAGAGTTCAGGTGAATACCATCACTTCTCCTGAAAGCACCAATCCCCTGTTCCAACTCCGCATGTCTCACAGCCACGGCCACATTCCTAGCCATAAACCTCCCTATCGCCCGGTTCACCTTTATCCTGGCTTTGTTCACCCGGTCCGCTGACTGAGCATCCCTGCACACATGCCTGTGGACCATATCAGACCAAACCGTGACAATTCCCGGGAATAAGGACCAGATCCTCAGCAAATCAAATTTTATGTCCCTAATTAGCTCACGAAAAGGTCGTGCCCCCAAATAATTTCCCCCCACATTAAGGACCAACACATCAGGGGCCCTATCTAACCGCACAAACCTGTGTATCTCCGATAACACGCTACTCCACACCATGCCTCTCTTTCCCAACCAACGTATCACTGCTACCTCTCTTGCGAAGCCAAGCTGTCACCCCTCCTGCCTCACTGCCGCTCTTAACGTTCCCCAAAAAACAAAGGAATGGCCCAGTATCCACACTAACGCCGGGCACCGATCTGTAACGAGAAAAAAGAAAAAACAGAGAACCATGCTCGTTAGCCGGCCAGTTCCTTAGGGGACGAACATTAAACCACAACAGGCAAACCCCAACTACATAATCCTTACAGACGAGCCATACGTACATACAACCTGAAACGAAGAGACTCCCACCGACCAATCCTCTTAACCACTTCATCACCCACCCTGTGCCTGGCATCCTCAGTGGCGGCTCCTATGCGCAAAAGAATGCCCAGTATAACCCGCCCGATCAAGGCCCAAGCTGGCGAGACACTGGCGAAACACCGCCAGAAACTGATAGCGGGACAAAGAAGAACCATCCTCATGAATCAAAAGCGGCAAAGCCCTCCCCCTCCTTACTAACCTAAAATCCCTTAAACAACGCACTGGGCACATCTCACAGTTTGGAACCTCATATAGCACTATCTTATACCACCTTCCGCTAACATCCGTCTTCGAACGACGTAATCTAAACTCTACCCTATCGGGGTACAAATCAACGTCCTCCTGCAGCAACCCACCGACTCTCCGTACATTGTCACTAACTAATTCCCCTAACCGCAATGCCCCAAAGAAGGCTAACGAAAACGCAAGCTTAAACAAATTACCCTCAAACACTGACCGGCATACTGCCCCTACCTGTCTACCCATGTCCAACAGTAATGCAAAGGACACCGGACACCTGCAATCCTCCGCTCCCCTTTTACGCCTCCAACCCTTCAATGCCTGACTCACCAGAAAACATTTTGTAGCGTCCCTTAATTTCCATAACCGAAAACCAAAGACTAAACCAGCTATTATTTTATTTAACTTGGCCAACGACCAACCCTCATCCCTACCGTACCCAATATACAATAACATAGGGGCTTCAAGCTCAACCCCCACAACTTCAACATCCACTCCTATCGTTTGACACCAACCCTTCCAATCCTCCCAAGCCTTAGCATATGAATCCCACGTCCTTGGGGACAACGACGATCTTATCAACCCTGCTACCGCTCCTCCAGCAGCTCCCATAGAAAGGTTGGACAGGGCAAGGGGGACTCCTCCGCTTCCGGCACTAGCATCCGAAAATGCTCCCACTGGAAACGAGAAAGTGCATCAGCTATACAATTCTGAACCTCTGGAACATAAACTGCCACCAACCAAGAGTTCAACGCCAGACACTCAAGGACCAACCGTTGCAACAACTTAACTACCTGTGGCGACGATGCCGACAATGAATTGAATGATTGCACTACACTCAGCTTGTCACAATGGAAACGCACTTTCCGATTGCGAAATCTCTCCCTCCACAAGAAAACCGACACTAAGATGGGGAAGAGCTCAAGCAAAGCCAGATTGCGAACCCAACCCCTGGAGAACCACTCCGCCGGCCATTTTTCCGCGCACCATTGCCCCCCACAATAGACCCCAAATCCCATCCCACCTGCCGCATCCGAGAACAATTCTAAATAAAAACAATCCATCGTCTTCCCCAAAATTAGCGACCGCCCGATATAAGATGCCAAGAAGGAAGCCCAAACTGCTAGATCTGCCCGCAACTCCCTACCCAAACGAATGAAGTGATGTGGCGCAGACACCTTTGAAGTCGCCATTGACAAACGCCGCGAAAAAACTCTACCCATCGCGATTATCCGACAGGCAAAATTCAGCTTGCCCAACAGCGACTGCAAATCCCGTAATTGTATCTTACCCACATGTTGTGCCCGCTGCACCGCCAGCTTTAAATCCTCCAATTTGTCTGATGGCAACCGACACTCCATCCTTTCAGTATCAATAATGATCCCCAAAAAACAGAGTTCGGTGGTCGGGCCTACTGTTTTTTCTGGTGCCAGCGGGACTCCAAAACCCGCAAACACAGTTTCCAGAGTGTGCAGCAATAAAGAGCACACTGCCGAGTCTGCCACATCCGTCACCACCCATTCTAAAAAGGAACTGAAAGATTCAAAATATGCGCACGACAATGAACACCCCATAGGGAGGCATCTATCCACAAAAAAATATTTCTTCCCAAAAACAACCCAGCAGGTGCATGCAGTCCGGGTGTACCGCCTCTATATCTGTTTTTGCCAATAACGCTCCTTTGCCAAATTTGTTAACCCACCCTACAGCCGCGTTAAATGACGTATACACCACCAAACAAAGCTCGGGATCTATCCCATCATTGACCGACGTCCCTCGAGGGTACAACAAATGATGAATGAGCCAAAATTTGTTCGGCTCCTTCTTGGGCACAACCCCCAGTGGAGACAACCGCAAATCCGACACTGGGGGTTTCCGCAAATGGCCCCGCCATTCTCCCCAGCCTCACCTCCCGAAACAGCTTTTCCGTTACTACCTCCTTTTGCTCCAGTGCCGAACGCAAATTCTTTTTAATCAAAACTGCCCCCCCCCCCCCCGGGACAAAAGGGATACGAAAACCAGACTGAAACCTCTCCCGTAACAAACACGACGCACCTACATTAGGATACCTACACTGCGTGCAGAATTATTAGGCAAATGAGTATTTTGACCACATCATCCTCTTTATGCATGTTGTCTTACTCCAAGCTGTATAGGCTCGAAAGCCTACTACCAATTAAGCATATTAGGTGATGTGCCTCTCTGTAATGAGAAGGGGTGTGGTCTAATGACATCAACACCCTATATTAGGTGTGCATAATTATTAGGCAACTTCCTTTCCTTTGGAAAAATGGGTCAAAAGAAGGACTTGACAGGCTCAGAAAAGTCAAAAATAGTGAGATATCTTGCAGAGGGATGCAGCACTCTTAAAATTGCAAAGCTTCTGAAGCGTGATCATCGAACAATCAAGCGTTTCATTCAAAATAGTCAACAGGGTCGCAAGAAGCGTGTGGAAAAACCAAGGAGCAAAATAACTGCCCATGAACTGAGAAAAGTCAAGCGTGCAGCTGCCAAGATGCCACTTGCCACCAGTTTGGCAATATTTCAGAGCTGCAACATCACTGGAGTGCCCAAAAGCACAAGGTGTGCAATACTCAGAGACATGGCCAAGGTAAGAAAGGCTGAAAGACGACCACCACTGAACAAGACACACAAGCTGAAACGTCAAGACTGGGCCAAGAAATATCTCAAGACTGATTTTTCTAAGGTTTTATGGACTGATGAAATGAGAGTGAGTCTTGATGGGCCAGATGGATGGGCCCGTGGCTGGATTGGTAAAGGGCAGAGAGCTCCAGTCCGACTCAGACGCCAGCAAGGTGGAGGTGGAGTACTGGTTTGGGCTGGTATCATCAAAGATGAGCTTGTGGGGCCTTTTCGGGTTGAGGATGGAGTCAAGCTCAACTCCCAGTCCTACTGCCAGTTTCTGGAAGACACCTTCTTCAAGCAATGGTACAGGAAGAAGTCTGCATCCTTCAAGAAAAACATGATTTTCATGCAGGACAATGCTCCATCACACGCGTCCAAGTACTCCACAGCATGGCTGGCAAGAAAGGGTATAAAAGAAGAAAATCTAATGACATGGCCTCCTTGTTCACCTGATCTGAACCCCATTGAGAACCTGTGGTCTATCATCAAATGTGAGATTTACAAGGAGGGAAAACAGTACACCTCTCTGAACAGTATGGATATGTGGAGAGAATCTCTAAATCGCACATCCTCATACCTATGCTTCTGATATACAACTGTTTTCAATTATCAGCATTTCTTATGATAAAACATGGCTATACAGCGATGCTATCAATCATTTGCTGTGCACTATAAAGAGGCAATTAGTATACAGTTTGATCAAAGCGCATAGGCCCACTTACCGCGACAAGGATGCCTCTTGTTTAAGTGGGAACCTACTCTAACCATGGCGCAGAGCCGTGCGGCGACCGACACGCCTCCACACCGCTCCAGCAGGCAATGGGATCCAGCAGCCGCACAGCGGCCCCACTGTACAGTGAGGCCACATGGGACCCGGGTCCCATCACTCCACCAGCACGGCACAGAAGCAGAGACGGCCGCCGTCCAGCGCCGCATGTGAACTGGTGCAAATGGCTCACCTGTTCACAGCCTCTCAGGAACTCCAACTGAGATGTGGTAGGAATATATAAACCCTTTGCAGACTTCTGCTAATTTAAAAAGCACCTGAGCCACATGGGGAGGAGTGCTGATTCAGGGGAGGGGGGAAAAGAAGTTTATAGCATAAATTGTATGGATATGTGGAGAGAATCTCTAAATCGCACATCCTCATACCTATGCTTCTGATATACAACTGTTTTCAATTATCAGCATTTCTTATGATAAAACATGGCTATACAGCGATGCTATCAATCATTTGCTGTGCACTATAAAGAGGCAATTAGTATACAGTTTGATCAAAGCGCATAGGCCCACTTACCGCGACAAGGATGCCTCTTGTTTAAGTGGGAACCTACTCTAACCATGGCGCAGAGCCGTGCGGCGACCGACACGCCTCCACACCGCTCCAGCAGGCAATGGGATCCAGCAGCCGCACAGCGGCCCCACTGTACAGTGAGGCCACATGGGACCCGGGTCCCATCACTCCACCAGCACGGCACAGAAGCAGAGACGGCCGCCGTCCAGCGCCGCATGTGAACTGGTGCAAATGGCTCACCTGTTCACAGCCTCTCAGGAACTCCAACTGAGATGTGGTAGGAATATATAAACCCTTTGCAGACTTCTGCTAATTTAAAAAGCACCTGAGCCACATGGGGAGGAGTGCTGATTCAGGGGAGGGGGGAAAAGAAGTTTATAGCATAAATTGTATGGATATGTGGAGAGAATCTCTAAATCGCACATCCTCATACCTATGCTTCTGATATACAACTGTTTTCAATTATCAGCATTTCTTATGATAAAACATGGCTATACAGCGATGCTATCAATCATTTGCTGTGCACTATAAAGAGGCAATTAGTATACAGTTTGATCAAAGCGCATAGGCCCACTTACCGCGACAAGGATGCCTCTTGTTTAAGTGGGAACCTACTGAATCAGCACTCCTCCCCATGTGGCTCAGGTGCTTTTTAATTAGCAGAAGTCTGCAAAGGGTTTATATATTCCTACCACATCTCAGTTGGAGTTCCTAAGAGGCTGTGAACAGGTGAGCCATTAGCACCAGTTCACATGCGGCGCTGGACGGCGGCCGTCTCTGCTTCTGTGCTGTGCTGGTGGAGTGATGGGACCCGGGGCCCATGTGGCCTCACTGTACAGTGGGGCCGCTGTGCGGCTGCTGGATCCCATTGCCTGCTGGAGCGGTGTGGAGGCGTGTTGGTCGCCGCACGGCTCTGCGCCATGGTTAGAGTAGGTTCCCACTTAAACAAGAGGCATCCTTGTCGCGGTAAGTGGGCCTATGCGCTTTGATCAAACTGTATACTAATTGCCTCTTTATAGTGCACAGCAAATGATTGATAGCATCGCTGTATAGCCATGTTTTATCATAAGAAATGCTGATAATTGAAAACAGTTGTATATCAGAAGCATAGGTATGAGGATGTGCGATTTAGAGATTCTCTCCACATATCCACCTCTCTGAACAGTGTCTGGGAGGCTGTGGTTGCTGCTGCACGCAATGTTGATGGTGAACAGATCAAAACACTGACAGAATCCATGGATGGCAGGCTTTTGAGTGTCCTTGCAAAGAAAGGTGGCTATATTGGTCACTGATTTGTTTTTGTTTTGTTTTTGAATGTCAGAAATGTATATTTGTGAATGTTGAGATGTTATATTGGTTTCACTGGTAAAAATAAATAATTGAAATGGGTATATATTAGTTTTTTGTTAAGTTGCCTAATAATTATGCACAGTAATAGTCACCTGCACACACAGATATCCCCCTAAAATAGCTAAAACTAAAAACAAACTAAAAACTACTTCCAAAAATATTCAGCTTTGATATTAATAAGTTTTTTGGGTTCATTGAGAACATGGTTGTTGTTCAATAATAAAATTAATCCTCAAAAATACAACTTGCCTAATAATTCTGCACTCCCTGTATCTAGAAAAAGCGCCATTACGTCCAGCAAGTACCATCCCCCCCTCTTTGCCTAACCCCTCTAAAACACTGGTTCACTCTGTGTGGGTTCCCCCACAGGAAGTGCACTCATGCTTAAAATTTCACTTCGCACTGAACTTTCATCCCCCCTCATTAAACAGGAAGCACAGTCCCTTGGCTGAAGCTGTATGCAACGAGGTTTGACCAGCCCCTCCTGTATCCCCCCGAAAGGACTGACCCGTTCTCCACTGCACTGTAACTTTTAGCCACAACGCAATGTCCTTGTGATCCCAACGAATATTGGGACGCACTGCTTTCCACTGTCGAAATTGCTCATCATATCGTAACCAAGCCTGACCGGCATAAACCCGGTACGCCTCCCCAATCGCACTGGGGCCAGTGTCCTGCTGCCCGCTAAGTCTCTCTAGCCTGCCCCCCCACAACTGCAGGGGGAAACAGCCATCTCCACATTGCTTCCAACACTGCCCTGTCTCTACCTCTGCCTGCGATCCTAAAATGGCTCCCTCTCCCCTTTCACCTACCTATTAAAGACCTCCCCTCTTTTCTCTCCGCCCCTACTTTTAAACAAAACTCCTATCCCCCCCTATCCTAACTCGCCGCTGCCCCACCTTGTCATGCTGGCCTACCCTAAGGCTACACCCTCCAGTCCGGCCATACTTTAGGCGTGGCCAAAACAACTGTTTGGAACATTCTTAAAAAGAAGGAACACACCTGTGAGCTCAGCAACACCAAAAGACCCGGAAGACCACTGAAAACAACTGTGGTGGATGACCGAAGAATTCTTTCCCTGGTGAAGAAAACACCCTTCACAACAGTTGGCCAGATCAAGAACACTTTCCAGGAGGAAGGTGTATGTGTGTCAAAGTCAACAATCAAGAGAAGACTTCACCACAGTGAATACACAGGGTTCACCACAAGATGTAAACCATTGGTGAGCCTCAAAAACAGGAAGGCCAGATTAGAGTTTGCCAAACGACATCTAAAAAAGCCTTCACAGTTCTGGAACAACATCCTATGGACAGATGAGACCAAGATCAACTTGTACCAGAGTGATGGGAAGAGAAGAGTATGGAGAAGGAAAGGAACTGCTCATGATCCTAAGCATACCACCTCATCAATGAAGCATGGTGGTGGTAGTGTCATGGCGTGGGCATGTATGGCTGCCAATGGAACTGGTTCTCTTGTATTTATTGATGATGTGACTGCTGACAAAAGCAGCAGGATGAATTCTGAAGTGTTTCGGGCAATATTATCTGCTCATATTCGGCCAAATGCTTTAGAACTCATTGGACAGCGCTTCACAGTGCAGATGGACAATGACCCAAAGCATACTGAAAAAGCAACCAAAGAGTTTTTTAAGGGAAAGAAGTGGAATGTTATGCAATGGCCAAGTCAATCACCTGACCTGAATCCGATTGAGCATACATTTCAATTGCTGAAGACAAAACTGAAGGGAAAATGCCCCAAGAACAAGCAGGAACTGAAGACAGTTGCAGTAGAGGCCTGGCAGAGCATCACCAGAGATGAAACCCATCTGGTGATGTCTATGCGTTCCAGACTTCAGGCTGTAATTGACTGCAAAGGATTTGCAACCAAGTATTAAAAAGTGAAAGTTTGATTTATGATTATTATTCTGTCCCATTACTTTTGGTCCCTTAGCAAGTGGGAGGCACATATGCCATCTGTTGTAATTCCTACACCGTTCACCTGATTTGGATGTAAATACCCTCAAATTAAAGCTGACAGTCTGCAGTTAAAGCACATCTTGTTCGTTTCATTTCAAATCCATTGTGGTGGTGTATAGAGCCAAAGATGTTAGAATTGTGTCAATGTCCCAATATTTATGGATCTGACTGTAATACATTATTCACCTTACATGATGCGGCTAAAGACGGGTTAAGTTTTTCTCTGCCTTGGGTGATGAATTCCTGTCAAGACAGAACAGTTTGACATCTGCTGCATTCATAAAATTCCCTTTTTTTACCCTGCGACCTGGTGTAGGAGTTTCAGAACTGTAACGATAATACCATGAGCACAGGAGACTGCTAGTTCTTGCTGTTATTATGACTCTCTAGAAAACACTGACATAGTTGAGACTAGCCTAACACTGGGGAACTATAAGTCCCAGCATGTTCTGATTTTAACCACTAATTTGACTAAACATTCACAAGAGTTATAAGCTAAGGACAAACTTTCACTGGAAATTTTTCTAGATTGGCATCACAAGGACCCCCCAGAGAGTGCAGTATTATTGCATTGGGTATTTATGTCACACCACAACAGTGAACATAGATGGCTCCACCCGGCAGTTTTACATGCCATAAACCTTGTCATTCGACTCAGAAAGTGCCTATAGCCTTACACAGAGACTATATGCAACAAGCGTGGCCCACAGAGGGGAGGTGTGCTGGTGGTGAGGAGAGGATGAGAGTGGTTCCAGTGGTGATGAGGTTGGTAGTAGTCCTCAGGGTGGCTGCTCCTATTCTGACACTCCCTTAGGTTTGGACTTCAATGGATGGAGGAGCGCTCCCTTTGTTCCACTCAAGGCACACCCTGGGCTTTAAGGTTCCTTCCTGGTGATAGCTGGGGTGTACTTGATGGTGGATAGTTTGTTATGTTAATTGGTACTTTAAAGTAATGTTCTGATTTACTGTATAATATCCTCAATAGTCCTGTACGAATAGGTCGGAATTAACTATCCTGACTCAGCCCCTTTTAGGATGCTAGGAGATGGACTTAGGTCCACCTAGAGTTCAGTAGAGGTGTTTTTTACTAGTCGAGGAAGAGAGAGGAGGTACATGTGCTTACTCCTCAGAAAACTAGGCCTGAGTCCCAGAGAACCATCATCTCTGAGACATTTAGAGAAAGAAAGCCATTGCTACATTAAAGTACTCCAGAAAGAGAAAAAGAAGAACTAGAAAGTTCAGAATCTGCAAGGCTGATGGAAAAAGAATACACCCTCCTGTCACTGCCTGGCCCTAGGAAGCATCAGTATGAGGATTACCACTGTGATTTTTGTGAACAATTGTCATTGCCAGAGCCACTACCACTCCCACCTTCTGCTCCTCCTTTGCTTGTAGCATATCTGCAATGCCCAACTGCGGGTCGCAGTCCTAGATCCGGTGGCTAGTCCCTCTCAAAAGTGTGGCAGGTGCCAAAAGCATTTAACCCTAACCACAGGCAGTAAAGTCCAAAGCTGTAACTGTGACCCTTAGAGGTCAGTCCTTGGCACAGTTGCCTTTCTGGTAGTGTGCAATCTCACAGGGATGGTGTCTCCCTGCACAATCCAGCAACACATGCACTAACATGTTTTCTCTCCCAACCAGGGAAGAGGACTTGCCTACCACCTGGCAACCATAACCAAGGCTGTCAGTTATCTATGTCCTCTCACGTACAGCCTCTTTTTTAAGTACACAGTGTATAATACAGCTGCATACCACAGTAAATACATAGTTAGTAAAAATCTGTCAATAACATTAACCCGTTAGCAGTGAACCATCAGGTCAATGCACATGGTACAAGAACCCTAATGATTGGGTTCTAGAAGCTTGTCACTGGAAACTGTGCAGAGATAAAATGATGGTACCATTGACCTTCAAATCATACAAGGAGCTCATGAAGCTGATATAGGCCTTGTCAGCCAATGCACAGCTCCACAGGTTTCACCAAGGAGTGATGGCACAAGTTCCCCTTTGTAACCAAGACTTCCTTGGATGGGTGGAAGGATGTACGGTTAGGGTAATTATGAACCTTAGTAGACCAATGCTTTGACCTCTAGGGTTAGCAACCATGGGAAGGATCAATGCACCCTTGCAATCAAGGGAAAGCGGTCCTGCCACCCTTTTCCTCAAGAAGGATGAAAGGGGTTAGAGCAATCGTAACACAGTATGATAGGGCTATTGAACCATAGCCAAGATGTAGAACACACTGCAGAATAAAAGCCTTGAAAAGGAAAAAAAGTTTTGATAAAAGAAAACTCTAAAAAGAGACTTCAGAAAGTCCATCACTTAGACCCTCCAAAATTCCAATACTCCTACAGGGCAAGTACCGTGTGAGCTTACAATGTGGTGTTATATAAGACCTTCTCAGATCATCTTTGTCTCTTCCTCTAATTTTACATTGAGAACGGTTGGTTATACAGAACCTGTTAAATATGCAAAGGCTCTGTCCAGGGACTAATACACTTTGTCAGCCTACTGTACTTATATGTATGCCATACCTGTTAAGAGCTAGGTAAAGAGAAGGTGGATCCTCCTCATCACCTCTGAACACCTTCTTGGTCTTCACAAAGAACCCCTGTTATGAAATCTCTGCCTTTTCTGGAGTTTCAAAGTTGCATCCTAACATAAGCAGATCAGTTCGATGGAGTACATAGCAGAAGGACATAACGTAGATTTGTTGGTCAATCAATTTCAGAACCAAAATTAATGCTTGGTGGAGTAGGCAAAAGGACATCATTTATGACTTTATGTTCTGCATTTAAATTTCTGTGTGTAAAAAACTGGACACTTTTTCGGGCCACAGCTGCTCCACTCACCAGTCCTAGTTTTCTGTAACACAGTGGCATGGACCCAGAGGCATAGCTAAAGGTACATGGGCCCTGGTGCAGGAGTACAGCTTGGGGCCTCCACCACCACCTTCCCTCAGTGCTTTATGACAAGGGGCAGGGGTGCCCCTAGCCTTTCTGGTGCGGAGGCAAAAATTGAAACATCCCCCACCCCCATGACAAATTCTCAACCTAACCCATTCCCTCCAGTCCTACTGTGTGCCAGTACAAAAAAATACCCCCTTACCTTTCAGATCAGCCCCCCATATCAAACCCCAGATGAGACCCCCCCTATCTCAGACCAGACCCCCTTTAGACCTCTGTCAGACCCCATATCAGACCTCATTAGACCTCAATGTCAGACCCCGCCCCAAAATCAAACCTCAGATAAGACCCCATTAGACCTAAAGACCCCCATATAAGACCCTCATTAGACCTCCAGACCCCCATTAGACCTCAGACCAGACCTCTAGACCCCATTTGACCTCCAAACTCCCATATCTGACCCTCATTAGACCTCCAGACCCGCAATCAGACCCCCATTAGACCTCCAGACCCCCATTAGACTTCTCTAGACCCCAAAGACCCTTCAGACCCCCAATCAGACCCTTTAGGCTCCTAATCAGACCCTTCAGACCCCTAATCAGACTCTTCAGACCCCCAATCAGACCCTTCAGTCCCCCAATCAGACCCTTTAGACCCCAATCAGATCCTTCAGACCCCCAATAAGACCCTTCAGGCCCATAATCAGACCCTTCAGACCCCTAATCAGACCCCCATTCAGACTTCGGACCCCCAATCAGACCCTTCAGACCCCCATATCAGACCTCAGATCAGACTATAAAATAAATAAACTTACCTCTCCTGCTGTGCTGCTCCTCTTCCGGTCAGGCTGTCTCCTGGGCTCTCATCTTTTCTCAGGTCCTGCGCTGCAGTCACCTGACCTCCTGCAGCGTCAGGTCAGAGTGCGCTATGTACGTCCTGACGCAGCAGGCAGCCAGAACACAGCAGTGCAGGCCCCGGGAAGAGCGAGCAGAAGGAGGGGTAAGTACTGTACAGCGCTCACAGCGCTTCTCTCCCCCTCCTCCTGCAGACTAGTGAGAGCTTTCGTTCTGGAGGCGCTCACTAGTATTCCCTTTATAAGATGCAGTGCATCTTATAATGGGAAATATACAGCACCACTGGCAAGGGGGCCCCTCTGCGACCGCTGCGACTCCTATAGTTACACCAGTGCATGGACCCACCTCCTGCTCTCCTCTTACCAACGGGCTCGGCCACCAGGGTTGCTCTGTCCGTCCACACAGGCTGTGGCCTGCTTGCCAGCAAGGCCTCTCCTCCTCTGCCTGCCTATGGCTAGCTATCTAATCTTACTCTGCGTCCGAGCAATAGGTTCCTAACTTGATAGCTCCTGCAAAGGTGTGCTGTATTCATTTTATCTGCCAACCAACCACTTTTTGACCTGACCTGTGCCTTACTTCCGTATTGACCCTTCACTGCCTTCTCAAGTGCTCTATCTGCCCTGACCTTGGCCTCTCTCTAACTACCGTTTTGTCTGATCCCTCAGTGTTCTGCGCTGGTTTCAGACTCCAGTGGGTTAGCAGTCACTTGAACAGAAACTACTTCAGGAGGTAGCGGCCTGGTGGTTCCCCTTCTACAGATCCAGATCCCTCTATCTAACTTCAAATCTGTTAGTTGACACAGTGGTTCCACACCCACTGTCGTAACAACACTGTATCTGGGCTGCTTCTGCTGTAGGTACTGAGGTGTGATGAGAACATCCCTTTAGTTTGGTAACATTGCCCAGCACACAGGAATAGGCTAGGGCAGTGGTCGGCAAGCCGCGGCTCGCGAGCCACATGCGGCTCTTTACACACTTTAATGCGGCTCTTCTGCAGGGCTCCAGATGGCGACTTTTTAGTCTTGTCGCCATTTGCGACTAGACCCGCCGCCGCAGCTCTGCTCAATACAGCGGCGGGCACAGGAGATGATCGTTCTCAGCAGCGCAGGAGGAGTCTCTCCCTCCCCCCTGTGCTGCTGCCCCCGCCGCTGCCAATAAGAAGAGAGATGGGAGGAGGAGGGGAGGGGCTGTGGCCACTGCGCCACCAATGAAGAAAACTGACCTGTAATACAAATACAGGAGGCGGGTGCTGGAATCAAATAGCCGGCACCCGACCTCTTTGACAGGGAGCTGCGATCAGCTGCAGTTGAGTTAACCCTTCAGGTGCGGTACCTGAGGGGTTAATTGTAGCTGATCGCAGCTCCCTGTCACAGAGGTCGGGTGCCGGCTATTTGATTCCAGCACCCGCCTCCTATATTTGTATAAGAAACGTTGGTGGCACAGTGCGCCCCCCCACCCAGTATAATAAACGTTGGTGGCACAGTGCGCCCCCCCCTTCCCCAGTATAATAAACATTGGTGGCACAGTGGGAAGTACCAATGAGGGTTAAAAATAATAAAAGAAAATTAACTCACCTCCTCCAGTTGATCGCTTAACTGCCGGTCTCCAGTTCTTACTTCTTTCTTCAGGACCTGTGGTGATGTCACTGAGCTCATCACATGGCCCATTACCATGGTGATGGATCATGTGATGAGCACAGTGATGTCACCACAGGTCCTGAAGCAAAAACAGGAGACGATCAATTGGAGGAGGTGAGTTAATTATTTTTTTATTTTTTAACCCTCATTGGCACTGCCCACTGCGCCACCAATGTTTATTATACTGGGGTGATGGGGGGGCGCACTGCGCCACCAATGTTTATTATATTGGGGTGATGGGGGGGCGCACTGCGCCACCAATGTTTATTATACTGGGGGGGCGCACTGCGCCACCAATGTTTATTATACTGGGGTGATGGGGGGCGCACTGCGCCACCAATGTTTATTATACTGGGGTGTTGGGGGGGGCGCACTGCGCCACCAATGTTTATTATACTGGAGTGTTGGAGGGGCACACTGCACCACCAATGTTTATTATATTGGGGGGGGGGCACATTGCGCCACCAATGTTTATTATATTGACCTTCTACTATGCATTCTGTATTCAGAATGCTATTATTTTCCCTTATAACCATGTTATAAGGGAAAATAATACAGTGAATAGACTTTCATCCTAGGAACCATGCGTGAAAATCGCACCGCATCCGCACTTGCTTGCGATTTTCACACAGCCCCATTAACTTCTATGGGGCGACTAAAAATTTGATTTGGCTCCTAAATTTTTCAGTTCAGGAGCCAATGGCTACTAGGTATTTTTTTTAGTCTGGAGCACTGTTCTGTGTGCCGGGCGCCCGCTCCTCTCCCTCCTCTCGGGGGCGGCGGCCTGCGGCTGTCCTGCCTACATGTGTGCCGTGCGGCGCTCAGGCCAAAGGAGGCGTCACTGACTGTCAGTGGGGCCGCGGCGGAGGGAGGCGAGGAGGCGGAGCTGCTCTGTCTGCTGTGGCCTGTAAAAGCTGCCCCTCCAGGCTGGCAGCAGAAGAACACAGTCACAGAGTAACACTGAGGCACAACTTGTTGGAACTTGGCCGACCCTGCTGGACTCTAGTCTGGACTCTGGAGAAGACACCTTAAGGCAGAGCCAGCTGAGATTGGAGCCAGGACCAGACCGACCCCACTCCAGCCAGACCCCAGTGATATATCAGGTACCGACTCCAACATTGTCCCTCATCATGTCACCCCCCCTGATGGTGCAGACTCCAACATTGTCCCCCATTAGGGAGCATAATGGATGGGGGCTGACGGCTGTCATGGGGGGCATGATGGCTGACATGGGAATAATGATGGATGGGTGCTGACGGCTGACATGGGCATGATGGATGGGGTGCTGACGGCTGACATGGGCATGATGTATGGGGTGCTGACGGCTGACATGGGCATGATGGATGGGGTGCTGACATGGGGGGCTGATGGCTGACTGCTGACATGGGGTGCTAACGGCTGACATAAGGTCATGATGGCTGACATGGGGGGCATGATGGATGGGGGCTGACGGCTGACATGGGCATGATGGATGGAGTGCTGACATGGGGGGCTGATGGCTGACGGCTGACATAGGGGCATGACGGCTGACATGGGGGGCATGATGGATGGGGGCTGACGGCTGACATGGGCATGATGGATGGGGTGCTGACGGCTGACATGGGGGGCATGATGGCTGACATGGGGGGCTGATGGCTGACATGGGGGGTAATGATGGATGGGGGCTGACATGGGCATGATGGGGTGCTGACGGCTGACATGGGCATGATGGATGGGGTGCTGACATGGGGGGCTGATGGCTGACTGCTGACATGGGGTGCTGACGGCTGACATAAGGTCATGATGGCTGACATGGGGGGCATGATGGATGGGGGCTGACGGCTGACATGGGCATGATGGATGGAGTGCTGACATGGGGGGCTGATGGCTGACGGCTGACATAGGGGCATGACGGCTGACATGGGGGGCATGATGGATGGGGGCTGACGGCTGACATGGGCATGATGGATGGGGTGCTGACGGCTGACATGGGGGGCATGATGGCTGACATGGGGGGCTGATGGCTGACATGGGGGGTAATGATGGATGGGGGCTGACATGGGCATGATGGGGTGCTGACGGCTGACATGGGCATGATGGATGGGGTGCTGACATGGGGGGCTGATGGCTGACTGCTGACATGGGGTGCTGACGGCTGACATAAGGTCATGATGGCTGACATGGGGGGCATGATGGATGGGGGCTGACGGCTGACATGGGCATGATGGATGGAGTGCTGACATGGGGGGCTGATGGCTGACGGCTGACATGGGGTGCTGACGGCTGACATAGGGGCATGACGGCTGACATGGGGGGCATGATGGATGGGGGCTGACGGCTGACATGGGCATGATGGATGGGGTGCTGACGGCTGACATGGGGGGCATGATGGCTGACATGGGGGGCTGATGGCTGACATGGGGGGTAATGATGGATGGGGGCTGACATGGGCATGATGGGGTGCTGACGGCTGACATGGGCATGATGGATGGGGTGCTGACGGCTGACATGGGCATGATGGATGGGGTGCTGACATGGGGGGCTGATGGCTGACGGCTGACATAGGGGCATGACGGCTGACATGGGGGGCATAATGGATGGGGGCTGACGGCTGACATGGGCATGATGGATGGGGTGCTGACGGCTGATATGGGGGGCTGATCTGAGGTATGATTAACATTGGGGGTCTGATTGCTGGTCTGACCTGAGGTATAATGGAAAATATTGTTTCTGATTATACTCCTCTAAAACCTATGTGCATCTTATAGGGCTAAAAGTACAGTCCTCAAACCAGATTGAAGCAGATCGAAGATATCAGGACCACACAGAGGAGAAGCCAGCTGCTGCAGACAGAACCAGGACCAGGTGAGCTGCGGGCGGGGAGGGGGGGGGGTCACCGAGATGTAGCTTCGCTTGTGTTGCCAAAAAATCCTTGCACAGGCTCTGGTCACGTCCACGTGACAGGGCCGGTGCAAAGAGTCCCACAGTACCCGACCTATGTGGATACTTGCATGCAGAATATTCTCAATAAAAACTTATTGAAACTAAAAACAGTGTACCATCCTATGTATTTTCGGTTTTAAAAATGTGGCTCTCAAAATAAATTTCAATCGTGGTTTTGGCGAGATTTGGCTCAGTTGAAAAAAAAGGTTGCCCACCACTGGGCTAGGGTATGGCAGGAGCTGTAATAAATCAGCAGCTCAATGACAACATTGTTGGATGGAGCTGGGAGAAGATCTACATAAACTGGTAGACTCTAATTCGGACACGTGGTATAGTCTCCAGTAGGCTCTGCATCAAGTATTGTACTTAGGCACCATTCACACATCCGCAATTCCATTCCACATTTTGCAGAACGGAATTGTGGACCCATACATTTTATGGGGCCACACGACGTGCGGCCCCGATCGGAATTGCAGACCCGCACTTCCGGGTCCGCAATTCCGATCCTGAAAAAAATAGAACATGTCCTATTCTTGTCCGCAATAGCAGACAAGAATAGGCATATTCTCTTAGTGCCGGCAATGTGCGGTCCGCAAAATGCGGAATGCACATTGCCGCTGTCCGCAAAACACACACGGATGTGTGAATGGACCCATATACAGAGGAGATCGGATAGAATGAAGTGGATTGTGTGTATTATAAATAGTCTCCTAGGGAAAGCTGACAAAGAAGGTCAACTTGTGGCAATTAAAAAATAGTCAACATCCAAATACTAGGGTAGGATGGTGGGATGGTTTCTTAAACCCTTGCCTTACACACCATGTATATAGGGACTGTACATGGCTGCCATTAGTGGTTGTCACCTTTGCAAAACCAGCGCCTACTAGAGAGAGAAAGAGGACAACTCATATTCCTGGAAATGTCTCTTACAACACACTTCTACATATATATACTTTACCTTCTGCTCACTGCAGATCTCTCACCTGTTGGCCCTGGATGCCTTAGGGTCCCCAGGCGGGAGGAATCTCTACTATTTTTAGAGGGCTTTTGAGGCTTGCTGTACCTTGTTCCTGGATGAGGTATGATGTATAGGAAATATGTCATATGAGAAAGGGGTGTGTAAATCAGGTGAGGGTCTAGGAGGCATTTTGGATTTCAGATACCGTAGCTGTAGCTTGCAGCACATGGATGGGTTAACATTGCACCTGTGTGTCTACTGGTGGAAATGTAGTAGGGCGTAGAAAGGTATGGAAAGTGCCTTAGATTCTTTCTTTGTTGAGATTGTATTATAGATCTCATGCATATATATAGCATTCTCCATAAATCATAGAGGGATTATTGGATGAGCTGGTAGTCACTGCCACCCTTTTTTGTGCGTTTTATGGCTGCCTCAGGGAAGATATGTCCATGGTATTTTTGGAACGTGCAATGTGTAGGACTTACAGTACTAACAGCGGTGATATGTATGAGGCTGACTGCCCCTGAGCAATATGGTAGAAGAACCACATCTGCTTAGTATGTAGCTCTACCCATGCTATAACTACTGTACTATATGAAGGGCGGGGTATTTAAAAGAATAAAAAATCACCAGACAAACGAAGCCTGTGAGTTAAGAGCCCTTTACACACACTGACAATTGAAGCGTTACTAGTAAATGCAGCGGTTCCTCTGCTAGCGATCAGCAGATTGTTGGGAAGGAAAGCTTCCTTCCTGACAATCTAGTAGATCGACGTCCCATGTGAAAGGACAGTCATTCTAATCACTACAGGTTTTTATCACATTTGTTCCTGTTACTGACGTAGGTGTGGAACCATTGTGTCCACAAACAGATTTTACTTTGGGCCTATCCTAAGGGCATTATCCTGGAAGTCCCCTGGTTTTTGCCCTTTAACTTCTGTACTGGGATCTGGACTTTGCTGCCGGCAAACCACCAGGCTGCTACCTCCTGGTGTATTCTCTGTGTAATTAACAGTTGATGTACGGAGTTCAAGAGACATAGGTGCAGGACACCATGGAGTCAGGCACAATCATAGTCAGGGATAGGCCAAGGTTAGGGCAGGCAGAGTATGTGCTATAGGTTAAATGGTCCAAAAAAAAAAACCTCAGGTCAGACAGTGGAGGGTCAGAATCCAGTAAATGGGCAGAGAGTCAGTACACAGGCAGTCATCGCAATAATCACCTTTGCAGGATACTAGCACATTAGAACACCTAACGCTCTGGCACCCTCCCACATGGGAAGGTGACTTAAGTTCCTCAGGGTTGCCAGCCATTAGCTGGTGAAGATTAGAGTGTGTATGCTGGCCCTTTAAGAGGCAGAGGGAATGTGAGCACATGCCCTTCAAGCAGAGGAGGACAGGCTTGCTGGCAATCAGACTGCGTGGAGGAACAGAGCAGACCCGCCGGCCGGAAGAAGACAGTGGGAAGTGGGTCTGGGCCACTGGGCGAAGTAAGCAGAAAAGAAGAGGCTGTGAACTGCCTCTGTAATAATACCGTTGTTTCTTAGTTATAATTGCTTCTCTCAATTTTCCAAAAATGTGACAACAGTTTTCTGGGGTTGTCAGCTATTTTTTTAGGATCTAACATACAATCAGTGTGATCAACTGACAATTGCATGGGCATCCCGATTCTCACCTGAGGCCAGATGTCATTAGAAAGAAGGATCGCACATGTTGGATTTTATTAACATCGAGCTTCCAGCTTATAGACTGGTGGGCTTAGACCAAAGTGGACAATCCCTTTAACTTGACTATATCTTTAGCAGGCCATGACATCTTTATATAACATTTTCATCCCAGGTGAATGTAATGTAAATCTGCTTTGTCTTTCTTTAAAAAGTTCTCAGTTTCCTCTTATCCTCTTATTACTTATCATATTTTTGGACTATAACTGCCTGTGGACTAGTAACCTGTGTGCCTTTTATGTGCTAAACTATATAAAAAAATGGAGTCAATTATCTTGTATTGATTATGAGAATTATCTTGTATTGATTATGAGTTATACCTTGCATTATAATCCAGAGCTGCTCACTGTTCTACAGATTGCAGAAACAGGTCACCAAATGGGTCAGAAACAAAGCTGCGGAGAAGTATAGATCAGGGTTGGGTTTAAAAAAAAAATATCCCAAACTCTGAACTTTCCGTGGTGAGTCACTAAATCTATTATTCCAACAAGATGGAAAGACTATGGCACAACAGCAGACCTGACAACAGATGGCTGCCCACCAAAACTCACAGACAAGGCAAGGAGGACACTCAGAGATTCAACAAAGAGATCAACAATAAAGCTAAAGAAGCTCCAGAGATCTACAGCAAAGATTGAAGTATCTGTCCACAGGACCACTATAAGCCACTATAAGCCACACACTCCACAGAGGATATAGAGTATCTGTCCATACAGCAACTATAAGCCATACACTCCACAGAGGAGATGGAAGCATCTCTCCATAGGACACTATAAGATGTACACTCCACAGAGGAGATGGAAGCATCTGTCCATACAGCCACTATAAGCCATACACTCCACAGAGGAGATGGAAGGATCTCTCCATAGGACACTATAAGATGTACACTCCACAGAGGAGATGGAAGCATCTGTCCATAGGACCACTATAAGCCTTACCCCCCACAGAGGAAATGGAAGCGTCTGTCCATAGGACCACTAAAAGCCGTACACTCCACAGAGGAGATGGAAGCATCTGTCCATACAACCACTATAAGCCGTACACTCCACAGAGGAGATAGAAACATCTGTCCATAGGACCACTAAAAGCCATACACTCCACAGAGGAGATGGAAGCATCTGTCCATACAACCACTATAAGCCGTACACTTCACAGAGGAGATAGAAACATCTGTCCATAGGACCACTATAAGCCGTACACTCCACAGAGGAGATGGAAGCATCTGTCCATACAACCACTATAAGCCGTACACTCCACAGAGGAGATGGAAGGATCTCTTCATAGGACCACTATAAATATTGACTTTCAGGGGGTGAACACTTATGCACATTAAAGTTCTCTAATTTTTTAATTTTTTTTAGTGTTTGTGTCACAGTAAAACTTTTGTACCTTAAAAGGGGTCAGCATGTTGTGTAAATCAGATGGTCCAAACCCCACCAAAAATCCATTGTAATTTCAAGTTGCAAGGCAGTAAAACAGGCAAAACACCAAGGGGTGAATACTTTTTTAAGTCATTATAGTCTGAGAAAGGCAATAACTCTTAAATATTTTCAATTACAATCCGACTTTCACATATATAGATGCCGATGTAAAATCCTCTCTAGGGGACTCATACTAAACATCTGACAGATTTATGGCCATACGGACTGTCCAGACTTTGTGAGAGAATGATACGCGGGGGTGATAAACTTTTTATAGGCAACAGAAAATATATATAGCAATTCTGACATTGAAGTCTTCCCAATCTCGACATGCCAAGACTTGGTCGTCTCTTAATAACTACATGAAACTCAGCAAATTTACAAAGCTCCTGCTGCTGGCAACCTGGAGCTTCTTGAAGAAGTGGCCCTCCTGACAATGACACGGACTTGGGTTTCGATGGTTACATAACTGTGCATGTTATGAAAATAACTGATATGATTGACAGCTCAATGGTCCAGGCAAGAGCTTTGGTTTCAACCATGCTCAGACCAGGCCTAGAAGGGTAATTAATGCAGGGCAGGCCTGTCCTTAGCTATTCCTGGAATGCAGTGATCGGAGAGAAGATGGAAACCCTACAAGTATAGAATGAGACATTTAGCTGTCCTTATACCTGTGCGATAAAAACCAGACTAGTCCTCAGACAATAATTATACTGTAAGAAACAGCCCAATGATGAATGTCCCAAGTTTCATTAGTCTGTTTAAACTGTGTTAAAGTTGAATGTATATGTGTTCCTATGTTTCTGTGATTCTGGTCCTTTAGGACAGCAGCCATTGATGATGCTGGAGTGACACGTCCCAATGATGTCCGCCTGCCTGTTTGCAGACAGAGTGTGAGAAGAGAAGCAGGAAGTGACGAGACAGGGAGCAGCAGCCATCTTGGCAAGAGAAAAGACAGGTGTCTGTGCTTAATTGAGAGTGTGTGGAGATATTCGAGGACTTTCCTGTGCAGCCAAGCTGTATGTATTTCAGTCCAGAGGCGGACGGAGTATAAAGAGACAGTACACTTAGTGGAGCCACGCTAAAAGGACTGTGCTCAGTGGCTAATCTGTGTTGTATATTGCCCCCAAAGTTAGAGACTCGCAGTGCTGTTGAGTACTGGACAGTATCTGCAAAACCCCGGATTACATCACACCTCAGTGTATGGATTCTAACCTGTAGTAAATGCATTTTTCTTGAACTTGACCACTGCGTGTGCGTTCTTTTCTGGTTGCGGAGCCCAAGCCACCTGCCTTGCCCTCGGTTCACAATACGATTCAAGGAAATCCTTGCAGGTTAATGGTTCTTGCGTGAGGAGGCGGCAAACAGATGAAGAGTGCATGAAATGGATGGATATCATAAGCATCATATTTAATGTTGATATTTGACCATTTTTATCTCAGGACACTTCAGATTTGACAAGGTGGGGTTTGTCGGGGCATAGCTTGCCATGGAGAAGGCGTTGTCAGGACGTGAGCCTTCCAGTTAGTACAGTATAGTGGGAGGGTACTGCTGTAATTTTGGCATTGCACATGACTGCTGCAGCCAGTGATTGGCCCCAGACAATGTAAACAGAGACCACCGGGGTCTTGAGTGCAAAGGATGAGAAGATATTAGACTTTTCTATCTACAAGACTCCATTTGCCGTTAAAATTACAAGTTTTATAAACTTCAGAAAACCCCTTTAACCCAGACCAGACTACAACATTATTCCAGACCTGACCCCAAGATAAATACAGACTCTAAACCCCCAAATTTAGACCCTAGAATTTAGACCATAATATTCAGACAAAAGACAAGACCCAGACCTCAGACTAGACCCCATATTTCAGAACAAGGACCAGACCCTGAAATTCAGACCACAGACCCCAAAATGTAGACCTCAGACCAGACCTCAAAACTCAAACCTCAGACAAGACCTCATTATTCAAACCACTGCCCAGACCCTGAAATTCAAACCCCAGACCCCACACTTCAGACCTCAAAATATAGACCACAGACCAGACTTCCAAATTCAGATTAGACCCCTATATTTACTTACTGCCCCTCGTACCTGACTCTTTGGCACCAGCACATACAGAGTCTATATGCTGGTGACTTCCACTTGTATGGAATGTCACCCATAGCTGAAGAGAACCTGGAGCTGCTAAAGAGATGCCAGAAGTGAGAAGTCTTGAATGACAGATGATAAAAAGATGGCAGTAGTTTGCCATCTAGATTCCTCACTACCACCCACCTAAATCCACCCATACATTTGCAGGATGGTGGGGCAGTGGTGGCAAAATTTGGAGTGTTTGCAACTGTGATCATAACGTCCCCAATGAGGCTATCATTTATAAGCTTCAACTCCTTTGCTGGCTACAGCTAAAGTAAGGTTACAAGTCTTCAGAATGTCACTACATTGACACAACCTCAGGATACTTAATGAAATACAGGAGAAACTCGAAAAATTTGAATATCGTGCAAAGTTCATTTATTTCAGTAATGCATCTTAAACGGTGAAACTAACATATGAGATAGACTCATTACATGTAAAGCGAGATATTTCAAGCCTTTATTTGTTATAATTTGGATGATTATGGCTTATAGCTTATGAAAACCCCAAAGTCACGATCTCAGGTACCCTTTGCTATGGATTAATTAGCTGACTAGAGTCTGACACTTTGAGCCTAGAATATTGAACTTTTTCACAAAATTCTAATTTTAGGCTGCATTAATGCAATTCCTTTTAATTTGCATTACTGAAATAAATGGACTTTTGCACCATATTCAAATTTTTCGAGTTTCACCTGTATAATACATGAAATGATAATATATTTTCAACAAATCAAGAAATAACAATTGAAGAAATCACAGATCACTATGAAAGTATGATTAATTGAAACTTATTTTTTATTCTTATTTTTACAATTTTATGTTTCTTCACAATCACTGAGTTCGATAAATATTATTCCTTTGATTAATCATGTTAAATAAGAATTCTTTCCCTCAACCATGAAGATATTTGATTTGGGTACAATTATGGAGTAACAAAAAGAACATTAACCATCAATAACTGATTTGGAAACTGAGCATTTTTGGACCATATTTTTTATATTTTATACTTTTATTTTTCTTCTTTTTATATATAATTTTTTACTGCTGTGTTTTATATATGGAATAGTGAAAATATTATATGTATTAGGGTCGATGAAATATTCTGCTAATTGTATCTATATTGACTATTACTTGCAGTAACCAGTCTTTTTCTGTCCTATCCATACATTTCTTTTCTTTTTATCAATTTTTATATGCACAATAGGAATATCCAATTAAAGCACTAGATTGCGTGTTAATATAATTAATCTTTGTAATTTGATATTTGCCTTTGGCGTTATAATGGCAGATAAACTGTTAGGAAATATGTCTGTTAGCATTCAGAATTGTGAATGCAGCTCTGGATTTTTGTAAAATCTGTCTGTGTGCAGAATTGTGAATGCAGCTCTGGAGTATAATAAAATCTGTAACCCGGAATCATTTATGTATTGTATTTACTATAAAATGGTGTTCAAAGGTGAACATTCCCTTGAAGCTTTGGAACTTGTAGTAAATTGCCTCCCCCCCCTCCCCCCCTCCCCCCCTTGTTACATGCTCGGACAGTACCATGTATACAGGAATGCGTCTTTTGTGTTGTTAATGTCATGTGCTAAATAGAATCTTCTTTCTGGACACATTTGACTTGATTCTCCCACCTTTTCCGACTGTCATTGGACTTCAATGTCTATGTGCTTCAATCAGCCAGGGTTCATCAGTCATTGTCAGTCTATGTCTGTCATATTAGCTTCTGTCTGCTGTCATGTCCATCGTCATCAGGTTTAGTCTGAAAAGAATGATTGGACGCGTTTTGTGTTACGTTTTGCTGATGACCCAGGAAATACTGAAATATCTCATCTGATGTTGACATCTGCAGATGAACCGACATTTCTACAACACCTTTTAAGTGATATGTCATATTGCATCCTGACAACCCTAGACGTGTAGAAGACAAGTCTGTACCATAGTAATGACTTTGTCTAAATTGTATTTCTTAGGCCTCATGCACACGACCTTAGTTTGTTTCCGTGTCCGTTCCGTTTTTTTTGCGGATAGGATGCGGACCCATTCATTTTAATGGGTCCGCAAAAAACGCGGACAGCACACCGTGTGCTTTCCGCATCAGTATGTCCGTTCCGTTGCTCCGCAAAAAAAATAGTGCATGTCCTATTTTTTTCTAGTTTGCGGACAAGGATAAGCATTATTACAATGGATCCCATACGGAACGTCATCCGCAAAACACATACAGTCGTGTGCATGTAGCCTTAAGCAGTGGGGCTGGGTGGCCCCTGGCAGGGGTGGACCGGCCATAGATCCTACAGGGAATTTTCCTGGTGGGCTGATGCTCATAGGGCCACCCAAGCCAGCTCACTGTGCTGGCCGGGTACATACTACTGGGGGGAACTATAGGGGTCATTATTAGAAGTCCAAGCAGCATGCTGAAGGTAGGGCTGGCCTGGTGCTATGGCCCATATCTCAACTTCTAAGCCCCCCCTCCTTCCTGCTCCATATCCATGTTAGAGACAATTGGAAGAGGACGAGAACAGTACGTGACAGCTACTGATGACCACCACAGAGGGACAGCTTCTGTGGAGGTATTTTGTGCTGCACTGTGGTTTTTGGTTCTGTGGGATACTATTCTGTGCTGCACTATGGTATTACTGACCATGAAAACTTGTATTGGCCCTATCTAATTGTCCACCTTCTGTCAATTTGGACCCACTTACAAAATTGGGGCCACTTTCAGTTTTCCAGGGCCACTTTAAGTTCCCAGTCCGTTCCTGGATCCTGGGACTATGCTGACTATATCCTAGCAGTAGTCTGGCTTTAGTGGATGCAGATGTAGCAATTGTGCAGTGGCCAGGTTTAAAGTGGCCCCCAATGCTACACTAGGTCTCCCGGACACCACTGAGGTGCCACCACATGTTGCTGCTCCCTAGAGGGATTGGTAAGCCGTGGTGCACCCCAATAGCAAATCAGTTCAGGGAGTCAGGGTTTGCAGTAAACCAGTGTGCTTTATTACTAGCATTCATTATTACCATTCTAACTGATCTAGAACCTTCTAGTGTGAGGAGTGGAGCTGGAGATGCACAGCCTAACAGAAAAAATGTTGCCGTTCAAGGCGGCCATAGACTTGTATTGTTTACTAAGCCGTAAAACAACTGTTTGACAAAGCTAAACCAGACGGTCAAAAGTTTACGGTGTCTGCCTTTTCCCTTCAAACTTAGCTCTGCATAGTCCCTTATGACAGCAGTGGAAAACTCTTAGCTTCTCGCTGCAAAGACTGGAAATTCCTAAAGTCCCATGAACTGGCTGTACATTAACCCTTTCCACAATTCAGTGTAAATACAGTGCAATAACAATGCAAATGAACAGGACATATAATATAAAATGCAACTATATAAAATATATCATTGCATACAGTCCTATAGGTAACTTCACCAAATATAGGGCACGGCTGCTAATATTAATCACCAATCAGATATAAACAGCAACTGAGCCAATATCTGTTTACCCCTTAAAACAGTCTTTATTAAATATCCGATGAAACTTATAATAACCAGAATATTATTCTGGGTTATTCTGGTTATTATTTTATCGGATATTTAATAAAGACTGTTTTATGGATAAACAGATATTGGCTCAGTTTCTGTTTATATCTGAATAACAATATAAAATAGTATAAGTGCAAACAATGGCAGAAATGACACTGCAAGGTATCCCTTCAAAGTGAACTAAAGTAGGGAGTCGATGACTTTGCATAGCAGCAATGGGGCAAATGTCCAAACGTTCAGACTCCAAAGTACCTTTGTTCCGGAGCACTACAATGGCACGTGTTCATGGTACCTAAGGGGGCTCAAAGTGTAACTGTCATATTGTTTTTTATTTGCTAGTTTATTAGAGCTAGGCATGTATACCTGAGTTAGTCTGTCAATGAGTGTCAAAAGATATGTAATTACCTTATAATAACAGCTTTCAAAAATGTCCCCTATCCCTTTCCATTGGTCCCTTAAAACAGCGTTTCTATGTCTTCTCTGTCTTCCCTTTAGTGTAAACAGAAGACAGAGGGGCAGTCCTCTACACTGCATGCCTGTGTGTAGATAGTATTGGCTGATTGGCTGGCAGGAAACTGCTGGCTAAAGGAAGTGTATATGGGAAGTGAGGGAAAGCAGTTTTGGCCTCAGAGAACTGGCAGAGGAGTTCTTGAGAAGATTGTCATAATGCATGGTTCAAAACAGCTGTAACCAAGGGAAAAATTCAAGGAAAACATGTGAAGAAACTAAAGAGTGCTCTATGCATAATGCTGCAGCAGCAGTAACATATGCTAAACTTGATATTTTGATGAAAATATGACAACTACATGTTAAAGGCCCTTCTGCCACATTAAAAGGTTCCGGTATTATAAGTGGCTCATGGTAGGAAGGAGCTCTGCTACACATTTTATATTGGGACACACAGCAGATGCTATGCGTAATGGACCTTGGGACATTGACATGCCCCTCTGGATTTAATGGAGAGACTATGCAGCCTGCTTTCCCACATACTGCTTGGAAAGATTGGGGCACATTTACTAAGACCAGCTTTTTACGTCGGTTTTAGTTTTCCCCGCTGTGCTGCCATTAGATTTGTCTAATTTATGACGAGTTTGCATATATTTCCAAGTTTCCAGGCGTAAATGTTAATAAATTTGCTGGGACTGGAGTCCCAGTCCCGGCACAGACCCTGACATGCCCAATTCATGCCCAACTGGTGGACACAACATAAAAAAAAAGGGGGGTTTAAATAGTCGCAAGTCCTTTAGGAAATGTGCCCCATTGTGTGTGGGAATTTGGAGAGACTGAACTTATCCTCACAATTGTTTTTTGCCAAGATGACCTCAGTAAAGCTTTTTGGACTTGTTACCTTACACTGGACTCCTATTTGCCTTGCATCCAGCACCTGCACTGCTGGCACCATTGCATTGCCTACACCACCAGTAGTCCTCCCTTACACCCATCTCCCTAACATCAAGGGCCCCCCAACTTTCATCAGACAGACAACCCATAGCTAAATTCATGGCCCCACGGCATGTCGGAGTGTAGCTCATGCAACAGATATAGACACTGAATTTTTTACATGCTTTACAATTATAAAGTAATTACCGCCTTCCGCCATCAAAGCGTTTGCATGTTTATTTAATATATTGTGATGACTTGATGTAAAAATGTATTGCATTTTAGCAACCACAACGACATAGCTCCCATGACCTTTAGCCTTGTGTCTGGCTGTAATAGTAAAAGTATAAGATATAATAACCCAAACATTCACATGACGATCATTAGATACTTTAGCTGAACATAAATATACAAGGGGTCGGGTCTCCAGTGTGCAACTGTCGCCATATAAACACTCCTGATACTTCAAGGGGTAGTCCAGTTTGGACAATCCCAACCATTAGATGATGACAGTGACAAAACCTCTCCTTCCTGGAATCTCAAGCGATCATCTGTAATCAGTGGGAAAACCTAGCACTAAGTGTTCAGTTTCCCTGGAGTGACACCAGAGTATTACACAGTCCATTCATAACATGCAGGATAGGACAGGTCCTCCAGAGTGAGAAACCCTCATTATAACCGCTCTCCACTTTCTCCAGAGCAGAGGATTCCCTTTTATTAACTCAATTTTCCCTAATAAGATATATACAACTGGGCTTTCTAAACTTGATGACCCCTTTAAAATGGTTCTCTTTTACACCAGTTTGATAAATCTCCCCCAGTGACTCCACCAGCAGAATAGTGAGTGCAGCTCTGGAGTATAATACAGGATGTAACTCAGGATCAGTACAGGATAAGTAATGTAATGTTTGTACACAGTGACTCCACCAGCAGAATAGTGAGTACAGCTCTGGAGTATAATACAGGATGTAACTCAGGATCAGTACAGGATAAGTAATGTAATGTTTGTACACAGTGACTGCACCAGCAGAATAGTGAGTGCAGCTCTGGAGTAAAATACAGGATGTAACTCAGGATCAGTACAGGATAAGTAATGTATATACACAGTGACTCCACCAGCAGAATAGTGAGTACAGCTCTGGAGTATAATACAGGATGTAACTCAGGATCAGTACAGGATAAGTAATGTAATGTTTGTACACAGTGACTCCACCAGCAGAATAGTGAGTGCAGCTCTGGAGTAAAATACAGGATGTAACTCAGGATCAGTACAGGATAAGTAATGTAATGTTTGTACACAGTGACTCCACCAGCAGAATAGTGAGTGCAGCTCTGGAATATAATACAAGATGTAACTCAGGATCAGTATAGGATAAGTAATGTATATACACAGTGACTCCACCAGCAGAATAGTGAGTGCAGCTCTGGAGTATAATACAGGATGTAACTCAGGATCAGTACAGGATAAGTAATGTAATGTATGTACACACCGACTCCACCAGCAGAATAGTGAGTGCAGCTCTAGAGTATAATACAGGATGTAACTCAGGATCAGTACAGGATAAGTAATGTAATGTTTGTACACAGTGACTCCACCAGAAGAATAGTGAGTGCAGCTCTGGAGTATAATACAGGATGTAACTCAGGATCAGTACAGGATAAGTAATGTATGTACACAGTGACTCCAGCAGCAGAATAGTGAGTGCAGCTCTGGAGTATAATACAGGATGTAACTCAAGATCAGTAGAGGATAAGTAATGTAATGTATGTACACACCGACTCCACCAGCAGAATAGTGAGTGCAGCTCTAGAGTATAATACAGGATGTAACTCAGGATCAGTACAGGATAAGTAATGTATGTACACAGTGACTGAACCAGCAGAATAATGAGTGCAGCTCTGGAGTATAATACAGGATGTAACTCAGGATCAGTACAGGATAAGTAATGTAATGTTTGTACACAGTGACTCCACCAGCAGAATAGTGAGTGCAGCTCTGGAGTATAATACAGGATATAATTCAGGATCAGTACAGAATATGTAATGTATGTACACAGTGACTCCACCAGCAGAATAGTGAGTACAGCTCTGGAGTATAATACAGGATGTAACTCAGGATCAGTACAGGATAAGTAATGTAATGTTTGTACACAGTGACTGCACCAGCAGAATAGTGAGTGCAGCTCTGGAGTAAA
The DNA here is from genome assembly GCF_905171765.1 of Bufo bufo. Taxonomy (NCBI): domain Eukaryota; kingdom Metazoa; phylum Chordata; class Amphibia; order Anura; family Bufonidae; genus Bufo; species Bufo bufo. The sequence continues at coordinate 785,221,069 of NC_053389.1, read as the reverse complement.
ATACAGGATGTAACTCAGGATCAGTACAGGATAAGTAATGTATATACACAGTGACTCCACCAGCAGAATAGTGAGTACAGCTCTGGAGTATAATACAGGATGTAACTCAGGATCAGTACAGGATAAGTAATGTAATGTTTGTACACAGTGACTCCACCAGCAGAATAGTGAGTGCAGCTCTGGAGTAAAATACAGGATGTAACTCAGGATCAGTACAGGATAAGTAATGTAATGTTTGTACACAGTGACTCCACCAGCAGAATAGTGAGTGCAGCTCTGGAATATAATACAAGATGTAACTCAGGATCAGTATAGGATAAGTAATGTATATACACAGTGACTCCACCAGCAGAATAGTGAGTGCAGCTCTGGAGTATAATACAGGATGTAACTCAGGATCAGTACAGGATAAGTAATGTAATGTATGTACACACCGACTCCACCAGCAGAATAGTGAGTGCAGCTCTAGAGTATAATACAGGATGTAACTCAGGATCAGTACAGGATAAGTAATGTAATGTTTGTACACAGTGACTCCACCAGAAGAATAGTGAGTGCAGCTCTGGAGTATAATACAGGATGTAACTCAGGATCAGTACAGGATAAGTAATGTATGTACACAGTGACTCCAGCAGCAGAATAGTGAGTGCAGCTCTGGAGTATAATACAGGATGTAACTCAAGATCAGTAGAGGATAAGTAATGTAATGTATGTACACACCGACTCCACCAGCAGAATAGTGAGTGCAGCTCTAGAGTATAATACAGGATGTAACTCAGGATCAGTACAGGATAAGTAATGTATGTACACAGTGACTGAACCAGCAGAATAATGAGTGCAGCTCTGGAGTATAATACAGGATGTAACTCAGGATCAGTACAGGATAAGTAATGTAATGTTTGTACACAGTGACTCCACCAGCAGAATAGTGAGTGCAGCTCTGGAGTATAATACAGGATATAATTCAGGATCAGTACAGAATATGTAATGTATGTACACAGTGACTCCACCAGCAGAATAGTGAGTGCAGCTCTGGACCAGCTGTTCCTGAGCTGTAATTACCTGTGGGTGTGGTTGTCTGTGGCTGCATGTGCTGGTGCTCCTGAATCACTTGGAGGAAAATCTATCCACCTGAGGCCGTCTCTCTCCTCCCCAGGGAGGGAGTGCGTTCTCAGGCATAAGTGAGGTAATCAAGCAGGCTTCTATTCCCAGCAGCAGGCGATTGGCGCACAGGAAGAGCCAGAGTTTGGCCTGTGTGAGGACTCAGGGGTAATAAGATCTGGCAGGAGTCGCAGTAATGTGGCTTCAGTCTCCCCTGAGTCTGTGGACAGTAGGAAGAGCCTCAAGACTGGATCTAGTAAAGAAAACCTGAATGCCAGCTCAGGTGAGAGTGGCCCTTCCAGGGCCCAAAGAAAGCAGAGTGTTCACGGAGGAGAAGCAGATCTTGAGGAGGAAGGCTGCGGCGTACCGAGGGCCTGGGAGTCTTTTTCCACCTACGGCTCCCGGGTCATGAGCCACCACCACTTGTGGCATGCCAGAACCGCAGGGGCTACATGTGAGGTGCACGGTGGGCCGATGAGGGGCCAGTAATAATACAGTTCATCGGTTTACTCACGGTTAGCAGAAAGCCTCCCTGGGCCAGCAGCACAGTGATGAGGAAGACAGCACAAAATCCTCCGGGGCACACTCTGTGGTAGGGAAGCACCAGCCTAGATGGAGGTTGAGGTGCCCTTGATGGCAGTGGTGTTTAGGGTGCTTGTGGCGGCTGGGTCCCTTGGTGGTATTTGTCATGACGCCAGTACCGTTAATGGTGGTACAACCAGTTGTAGTGGTGGTATTGAAGAATGAAGTAGACAGTGGTAGGATACAACTCACAACTTTTACTGTGGCTGGTTTTAGTTGTGGCATATACATCCAATCAGAATACAGTCTTTTGTTCTTTAGAGGAATTCTGTGGATCCACTGTTAATAGGGTTGGCTAGGTTTTGACTTTGCTTCAAGGTCCCTTTTGAACCAGAGTAATTTGGTGAGGTTGCCTGTAGTACTTACTGGTATGCTTAGTCCTATTGGTTCTGTATCTTCCAAGCCCTTGAACAGGTAGCTAATCTGTCTTCTTTAACGTATGGTGAGGCTGCCTGTAGCTAGATTGTCCTCCACCATGTGCAAAGGTGCCCATTAAGCCTTAGGTAATGGCTGTTATCCCCGATGTCTCTCTTTTGGATTTCTTCCAGGGACACAACACTATTCTCTGGTTGTAGGATATAAAGGAACTAAGAGGATCACAGGAGGAAAACACTCTCCTGCCCCTCATACCTTGGCTCTACCTCATTGCTGCATCAGACTTCCCCCACTGCTCTGTGGTGTGTAGCTTCAGCTTAACAACTGACTCTGCTCCTCTCTTCTCTCCTACTCTACCCTCTTCTCTCCTACTCTACCCTCTTCTCTCTTTTTACACTAGGCCTGACCTAAGTATTTATATAACCTAAGTGCTATCCCCATCTAGTGGTGGGATGTATAAAATACACCTAACCAACCTATAAACAAGGATACAACAGGTGATGTAATGCAGAATGACATGCAACACCGTAATGCAGTTTTAAAGCTATTTTGCAGTTCCCACATGTCCTGAGTGGGACGCTGCACACTGCTTGCACCATTGCATTGCCCACACCACCAGTAGTCCTCCCTTACACCCATCTCCCTAACATCAAGGGCACCCCAACTTTCATCAGACAGACAACCCATAGCCAAATTCATGGCCCCAGGGCATGTCAGAATGTAGCTCATGCAATAGATATAGACACTGAATGTTTTACATGTTTTATAATTATAAAGTAATTACCGACTTCCACCATCAAAGCGTTTGCATGTTTATTTAATATATAGTGATGACTTGATGTAAAAATGAATAGCATTTTAGCGACCACAGCGACATAACTCCCATGACCTTTAGCCTTGTGTCTGGCTGTAATAGTAAAAGCATAAGATATGATAACCCAAACATTCACATGACGATTGTAGCTGGCCAGCTAAGACTTTTCCTAGTTTGCTAATATGCCTTATATGTGTATATAGCTAAACCTGCCAATAGCCTTAATACAGTTCCTATGTTTATGTGTTAAAGACAAAAGCAGAGTTATTTACAGTGACATCATGTTTTATTTTATTTTGTTATATTTTGTGTTCACAGAAGCAGGAAAAGATAATATGCCTTTAAGATTCATTTTGTAATGTAAGGTAAGCTCAGTGACACAGCAGAAACAACAGAAAGTATAGTGTTAATCTGTTGTTGCTGGGCAGAAGTCTAGACCAATCACAGCCAGCTTCTCACACAGCAAGAGTTTTCACCAATCACAGCCAGCCTCACACACAGCCTGTCTGGGAATTCCCCTAGCAGGAGCTGCTGGAATCATTACTCACCAGAGACAGGAGCTGAAGAAACATTCACTCCACTGAGAGTCAAGTTTTATGGGAACAAGAGGCCAAAATAGGTATTTAAAACAGTTATATAATGTTCCTGTTGTTAGTATTGTGATTGGAACTGTAACTGTGTAACGGGGTTCCGAAGGCGCACTCGGTCTCCCATTAGCCGCAGACCTGCTGCTTAGCTTCGGGAGCGAGGATCTGTGTTTGACCTTGTTCCCAGGGCAGCTTTGCTAGCTGGGAGGCTCCCTGCTCCTAGGTCTGCCTTGAGCGCCGAGCTTATCACTCGGTGCTCGACTGGTCGGTCTGTCGGTCATGTGATGCTGGCCACGTCACATGACCCTCACTCCCCACTATAAATACAGGCAGCCTGCTGGCCACAGGTTGCCTGTTAATTTTAGGTATCTGGTGATTGTTTTGTTCCTGCATACTTACCTGATCCTGTGTTCCCTGACGATTCTCTGCCTGCTCCTCCTGTACTGCGCATCTCTACTGGTATCCTGACCCCGGCTTCCACCTGACGATTCTTTGCGGACTCCTGTTGTACTTCGTTTCTCTCCTGCTTTTTGACCTTGGCTTTTCCTGACTATTCTCTGCTCATTCCTTAGTACTGCGTAGATCTCTAGGTATTGACCCGGTCCGTTCACGTTCCGTTATTTGTCTTGTCTGTCTTCCCAGCACCTATCCTAAGTTAGGGACTGCCGTCTAGTTGTCCCCTGTCATTAGGACTTGCGAGGCAAGTAGGCAGGGCCAGGGGTGAGGGTGGAGCGCAGTGGTCACTATCCTCCCCCCTGTGTGTAGTGTACGTTACCGTCACATGTATATTGAACCAGTTATATGTGTGTTTACTTACAGTTCCGCCAATTGCAACCAAACTACAATTGCAACCATACAATTGCAAATTCAAATACAAATGAAATTGCAAATACAAATTGCAAGCATACAAACCAGATTCCATACAAATTGCATGCGAACTGCTCATACCAGATCATAAGCAATTGCATACTGCAAACTGCAAACCAAGTTGAGCAAGCAGAACTATTAGTTAGACCTCAGATATACCTCTCAGAGAGATAATAAAGTGCTTAAAAAATTTAAAGTGACAGTACAGATACTCAAGAGAGAAATATATCCCCCATTTTATGTTGAATGACAAGATTGAACAGTTGAACCACCATCTTAATAATACCGCCATTTTGTGATATCTTTTCATCATGTGGTATGTAAATTGACTATCTGCTGCGGAGGAGGCAGTGTTATATATGAAGAAAAGTGGAAGTTAATAAAGAAGTCATTTCAAGCATTTGGTGTGCTCTTTAAACCTACTGTTTCCATAGAATGGCGCTAGAGGAATTACAGAGTAATAGACAGTCTGGTTAGACTAAAAGTCAGAAATACCAAAATTCTTCTAATGCCACAGCGCAAAAGGCACTTAATAGTGCTGCGCTTGCCACAATGGAACTATTGCCCTCAGAGGGCGAAGTGATAGCGCTCCTCAACTTGCACAGTAAAGAGCGCATTAGAGCAGCAGAGCGCCAGCATATATCGCAACGCAGCAACTGTTCCCTGAGTGAGCAAGCAAAGACATCTCAGTTGAGCTACCATAAAGGCAATAGAACGTGTGCATTAGTCAAACTGCAGCCGACTCTTAAAGTGGCAGAACGGCAAAGGCAAAATAGTCAGAGAAAGAACGCCAACCCTCCTGCGATTCCTAGAGAGAGAGAGAGACGCATAGTCGGAGGCCAAAGTCCAGAGTTAGAGTGCCTGCACCGATATCCACGGAGAGACCACATACTGCAGTCAGCTAGTTTCCCTCTACTAGGCCCAAAGCCTGCAGCAGCGTGTCCAATCCAGCACATCGCAAGTCATCACAGATCATCGCAAGTCATCAACAGATCATCGCAAGTCAGCGCAGAGCATCGCATCACATCAAGAAAAGACAAGTCTCCTTTAAGACAGACATTTGTTCCAGCAACCTTCAGATCACCGTATCCTGCTCTTCAGAATAAGGTCAGAGCTTTCCTTTTATTACTTATCTTTGCATATAGGCTTTGGCATAAAGAGACATTTTTGTGTTCAGATAAAGACTTTAAAGTAAAACAAAGTGAAAATCATTTATTGCCTGCATTTATCGCTGTTACATTCAAAGTGAAAGTCATTTCAGGGCTCCAGATGGCGACCAAAATGGTCGCCAATGCGACTTAGAATTTACAAATGGCGACAAGACTTTTTAGTCTTGTCGCCATTTGCGACTAGACCCGCCGCTGCAGCTCTGCTCAATACAGCGGCGGGCACAGGAGATGATGTTCTCAGCAGCGCAGGAGGAGTCTCTCCCTCCCCCCTGTGCTGCTGCCCCCGCCGCTGCCAATAAGAAGAGGCAGGAGGAGGAGGAGGAGGGGCTGTGGTCACTGCGCCACCAATGAAGAAAACTGACCTGTAATACAAATACAGGAGGCGGGTGCTGGAATCAAATAGCCGGCACCCGACCTTTGTGACAGGGAGCTGCGATCAGCTGCAGTTGAGTTAACCCTTCAGGTGCGGTACCTGAGGGGTTAATTGTAGCTGATCGCAGCCCCCTGTCACAAAGGTCGGGTGCCGGCTATTTGATTCCGGCACCCGCCTCCTGTATTTGTATAAGAAACGTTGGTGGCACAGTGAGGCCCCCCCCCCCCCCCCCAGTATAATAAACATTGGTGGCGCAGTGCGCCCCCCCCCTTCCCCAGTATAATAAACATTGGTGGCTCAGTGGGAAGTGCCAATGAGGGTTAAAAATAATAAAAGAAAATTAACTCACCTCCTCCAGTTGATCGCATAGCTGCCGGTCTCCTGTACTTACTTCTTTCTTCAGGACCTGTGGTGACGTCACTGAGCTCATCACCATGGTAATGGATCATGTGATGAGCACAAAAAATAATTAACTCACCTCCTCCAATTGATCGTCTCCTGTTTTTGCTTCAGGACCTGTGGTGACATCACTGTGCTCATCACATGATCCATCACCATGGTAATGGGCCATGTGATGAGCTCAGTGACATCACCACAGGTCCTGAAGAAAGAAGTAAGAACAGGAGACCGGCAGCTATGCGATCAACTGGAGGAGGTGAGTTAATTATCTTTTATTATTTTTAACCCTCATTGGCACTTCCCACTGAGCCACCAATGTTTATTATACTGGGGGGGGGGGGGGGGGGGGGCCGCACTGTGCCACCAACGTTTCTTATACAAATACAGGAGGCGGGTTAGGGTTGAGTAAATTATTTTTTTATTTTTTAACCCTCATTGGCACTGCCCACTGCGCCACCAATGTTTATTATATTGGGGGGGGGGGCACACTGCGCCACCAATGTTTATTATTTTGAGGGGGGGCGCACTGCGCCACCAATGTTTATTATATTGGGGTGATGGGGGGGCGCACTGCGCCACCAATGTTTATTATACTGGGGTGATGGGGGGCGCACTGCGCCACCAATGTTTATTATACTGGGGTGATGGGGGGCGCACTGCGCCACCAATGTTTATTATATTGGGGTGATGAGGGGGCGCACTGCGCCACCAATGTTTATTATACTGGGGTGATGGGGGGCGCACTGCGCCACCAATGTTTATTATATTGGGGTGATGGGGGGGCGCACTGCGCCACCAATGTTTATTATACTGGGGTGATGGGGGGCGCACTGCACCACCAATGTTTATTATATTGGGGTGATGGGGGGGCGCACTGCGCCACCAATGTTTATTAAATTGGGGTGATGGGGGGGGCGCACTGCGCCACCAATGTTTATTATACTGGGGTGATGGGGGGCGCACTGCGCCACCAATGTTTATTATATTGGGGTGATGGGGGGGCGCACTGCGCCACCAATGTTTATTATACTGGGGTGATGGGGGGCGCACTGCGCCACCAATGTTTATTATATTGACCTTCTACTATGCAGTCTGTATTCAGAATGCTATTATTTTCCCTTATAACCATGTTGTTATAAGGGAAAATAATACAGTGAATAGACTTTCATCCTAGGAACCATGCGTGAAAATCGCGCCGCATCCGCACTTGCTTGCGATTTTCACACAGCCCCATTAACTTCTATGGGGCCTGCGTTGCGTGAAAAACGCACAACAGAGCTTGCTGCAATTTTCACGCAACGCACAAGTGATGTGTGAAAATCACCGCTCATGTGCACAGCCCCATAGAAGTGAATGGGTCCGGATTTAGTGCGAGTGCATTCCGGTATTTTGAATGCCGGATCTGGCACTAATACATTCCTATGGGGAAAAATGCTGGATCCGGCATTCAGGCAAATCTTCATTTTCTTTTCGCCGGAGATAAAACCGTAGCATGCTGCGGTTTTATCTTTTGCCTGATCAGTCAAAATGACTGAACTGAAGACATCCTGATGCATCCTGAACGGATTACTCTCCATTCAGAATGCATGGGCATAACACTGATCAGTTCTTTTCCGGTATTGAGCCCCTAGGACGGAACTCTATGCCGGAAAAGAATAACGCTAGTGTGAAAGTACCCTAAAATATTAAGTTTAAATCCCCCCTTTCCCAATTTTACATATAAAATATATAAACAATAAATAAATAAACATATTACATAGCGCTGTCCAAACTATTAAATTATTCAAAAATATCTCCTATGCGGTGAGCATTCGCCATTTTTTAGTCAACTTGTCACCCCAAAAAATAGGATAGGACTGTTCTATTATGGGCCGAATGTTTAATAAAATGCGAAATGCACGCGGCTTTTTTTTTTTTTTTTGCGCGGTATTGAGTATCACAATACTTTTTTATGGTGACGAAAGCGAATCAAAATTTTGGTTTCAAAACAACCCTACGCCGATCTGATCGGCGTAGCGTTGTCACGATACCAAAATTTTGATTCAGTTTCGATTTGGCGACTAAAAATTTGATTTGGCTCCTAAATTTTTCAGTTCAGGAGCCAATGGCTACTAGGTATTTTTTTTAGGCTGGAGCACTGCATTTATTTCTCCATTTGTCAATATTGCATTTAATGTGAAAGGACTCTTAATATTCGTATTGATTGTCAGTATTGCATTTAAAGTAAAATGTCTGAACCTAGTATTACCATGCCACTGTTAGAGGATACAAAGATAGATAGAGTAGAGGGGGGAGAGCAAGGGAACCTGTCTGAGGTAGAAGAGTCTGATGCAGCATTAGTCTTGCCTCAAACAAATATAGCCCAAACAGATGAACTAAGATGTTCATCACGTGCCAGAAAACCGACCTCAAAGAAAATTCGGAGCAAGAATCAGCACTGAAAAAGGTTCGCCAGAATGTATGATAAATGAAAATTATACATTAAAGACATTCGTAAAAATCTAAAGCAAGAAAGTATTAAAGGGAACTTGAGTGATATGGTAGAGACGGTAGAAGAATCTGAATCAGAGCTTATGGCAGCATATGTCAACCTGCGGTCATCTACAACACCTTCCCAGGATATTGTAAGGAACATGGACACATGTACTGCGGTCACGAAAGATTTGGTAAAGCTCATGAGAGAACTATCATCTGCAGAAAACTATGATGAAGTTAAAGCAAAAAGAAAAATGAATGAGCTTTTTATGAGAGACTATGCTAGTTCCTTAAGTGGTACCACAATCTCAAGTGTGACTTCCTTCGCTAGCAGAAGTGCCACCCATATATCAGAGTCCTCATATAGTTCACCCACAAGAAAGGAATTAGCTGAACAACTTGCTGTCAAGAGAGCAGAAATTGAAATGGAAGCTGCCATCGAGGCGCAGTGACAACTGATGGCTGAAAAGGATGCACAACGTCATCAGATGGAAGTTGAAATGGAGGCGCAGCGCCAACAGATGAAAAGTCTTGAAAGGCAGAAAGAAGTTAAGATCATAGAAGCCAGACTCAGAGTACATGAGGAGCATATGAGTCAGAGTAGTCATAGGTTCAAATCTGTACTAAGTGAAGAAAAAGACTCCTATTTTCCTTTGCACGCTCAAGAGAATAAAAGGAAATCTCCAGCACTTAGTGAAGAAATAAGTTATTATCCTTCCATCCCTGCTCAGAAAAACAAAGAGAGGCCTAGTCCAATGTTAGGAAAAAGGTGTGTGAATTTACCCTCTATCTCTACCGGAAAAGATGAAGAAAAGGACTCGGAATGCCACGGAAATGCTCAGGAGAATGTTACAACCATTGTCCCAGTAAAAGAACACAGAGAACAGTCCTAGTTAGACTTCCAGTTCCGGAACCCACTGTATTTTCAGGAGACGTACTGAAGTTCATAGAGTGGAAGTCAAGTTTTGAAATGATCATTGAGCATCATTGCTTCAGTCCAGTTGACAAGTTATTCTACCTTCAGAGATATGTTGGTGGAGAAGCGAAGGAAGTTCTTGAAGGTAACTTCTATAGAAAAGATGAAGAAGCCTACAAACAAGCTTGAGAAAATTTTAATACAAGATATGGTCATCCTTTCTTAGTACAAAGAGCCTTTAGAGAGAAACTGAATAACTGCCCTAAAATAGGTCCTAAAGAACACTTCAGACTCCAAAAGTATGGTGACTTCCTGCAAGCATGCAGCAATGCCATCCCACATGTTTAAGGACTGGAAGTACTGAAAGACTATCTAGAAAACCACAGGATGCTAATTAAGCTACCTGAAGAAGTGACTTTTAGATGGAAAGGCTATGTGACTAAACAGATCTAGGTCAGAACTTCCCAAGTTTTAAAGAGTTCTCTGAATTTGTCAATGAGGAAGCACGGATAGCATGGAATCCAGTAACATCATCTTATGTCTTAAAATCCTTAGAAGAAAGGCCTGCAAGAGAGATAAGACATGCAAGAGCAACTAGCTTTGCAACCAACACAGCAGCTAAAGGTCCAGATACCTACGAGAGCAAGTTCAAAGTCACTACTGAGATCAGTAGTGAGACAGAACTGACCAAACTTCAGACTACCTTCAAGTGTATGTTCTGTGGAGAGAACCACTCCATACCTAAGTGCCAACAATTGATGGCGAAGTCCCCAGAAGAAAATAAATAATTTGTGCTGGATAACCAACTGTGTTTTGGATGCCTGAGAAAAGGCCATGTTACTAATGAGTGTAAGAAAAAGGCCACATGCAGCATTTGCAAAGGACGCCATCCTACACCACTACAAGAAGAACGTCCAAAGAAAGATAAATCCTTAATACCTAAAGATACTGAGGAAGGAAATAAAGTATCGGTATTCTCTTGCAGAGTGAGGGAAGGAGAAAGCAATGGCACATCAATGGTTGTACCAGTTTGCATATTAAATCCTAAAAGGAGGAACAACAAGGTATACGCCTGTGGGCTACTGGATGCCCAGAGTGATGTCACCTTCATTGATCAAGAAATCTGCAAGAAATTACAAGTGGCTACAGAACTAGTGAAGATCAAACTCACCACAATGACGGGGAGAGACACATTAGTTAACAGTCAAAGGGTCAACGGACTGAGAGTTAGAGGACTTCATTCAAACTGCACATTAGATCTACCTCCAGCTTATACAAAAGACGATATACCTCTAGATCGAGATCGCATACCTACCTGTGAAACAGCCAATGAATGGGAGCACCTATCTGTCATATCTCATGAAATGTCCCCGCTGAAGGAGTTTGGTGTTGGACTGTTGATAGGCTACGATTGTCCCGAAGGCCTGGTACCACGAAAGGTAATCACAGGAGGAAAGGGTGAACCCTACACTGTTCAAACTGATCTAGGATCTTGGAGGAAAACAGCAGATAGCAAACTCAAGACAGGTGACAGTTTTGTGTCATCGAATATCTATCCAAGAGTTACCAACTGTAAGTCCAGCAAAAGTAATCAAGATCCTTGAATCCGACTTTGCAGACATAAGTTCTAAAGAAAAGAGTGTATCTCAAGAAGACATAAAGTTCGTACACACTCTAGAAGAAAGTATTCAGAATCAACAAGGTCATCTTGAAATGCCCTTACCTTTTAAAAAAACGACCTCGTCTGCCAAATAACAAAAATCTTGCCCTAGCAAGATTAAAATGTTTGAAAAAAAGATGGGAAGAGATCCCAAATTCAAGCAGGATTATTTGAAATTCATGGAAGGCATCCTCGAAGAAGGACATGCAGAGAAAGTTAATAAACAACCTAAAGAAGGAGAAGTGTGGTACATCCCACATCAAGGTGTTTACCGCTCAAAGAAACCAGATAAGATTAAAGTAGTATTTGATTGCTCAGCAAAGTACAATGGTGTTGCATTGATTGATCATCTACAAAAAGGACCAGATCTTACAAACACTCTGCCTGGAGTACTCTGTAGATTTAGAAAGTATCCCGTAGCGGTCATGTGTGACGTTGAAAAGATGTTCCACCAGTTTCATGTGAAAAATGAATATAGAGACTTCCTGAGGTTTCTATGGTGGGAGGACAGAGATACAGATTCAGAGCCAGCAGAATACAGAATGAAAGTACACTTGTTTGGAGCAGCATCGTCTCCAGGTTGCGCCAATTATGGTATGAAGTACCTGGCTAATCAGAATGAAAAGGCTTGCCCATCAGCAGCAAATTTTCTAAAGAAAAACTTTTATGAAGATGATGGTCTCATAAGTCTAGAGTCCACAGAATCTTCACTCAAACTAGTGAAAGAAAGCCAAGAGTTATGCGCAAGAGGAAACCTGCGCCTTCACAAATTCATCTCAAACAACAGAGAGGTACTGGAATCCATCAGTGACTCTGAATGTGCAGCAACAATGAAGAATGTAGATCTCAATTATGATCATCTTCCAGTTCAGAACGTACTTGGATTGGGATGGAATGTAGAGAACAACAAGTTCTTCTTTGAAATATCTATTGAAAAGAAAGTTGCAACTAGACAAACCATTCTTTCCGCAGTGGCTTCTATATTTGATCCATTGGGATTCTTGGCCCCAGTAATCCTCAGAGCAAAAGGAATACTGAAAGAATTATGCAGACAGAAGTTGGGATGGGATGAGTCCATACCTGAAAATTTGAGGCCAAGGTGGGAGAGTTGGATAAGAGACTTGCAAAACTTGAGAGAAGTTCGGATACCCAGATGTTTTGAACCTCATGATTTCGGAAAGTACAAGAAAATAGAACTTCATCACTTTTCAGATGCCAGTAGTTATGGTTATGGTCAGTGCTCCTATATCAGAGTAATAGGAGAAGAAAAGATACACTGCGCCCTAGTTATGGGGAAGGCCAGAGTTGTACCTACCTGTATTCAGACAATACCAAGACTTGAACTGACAGCAGCTGTTGTTTCAGCATCAGTAAGCAAGTTTCTGAGAGAAGAATTGGAATTGAAAATAGATGAAGAATATTTTTGGACAGACTCACAAGTTGTCCTAGGATACATAAACAACGAAGCTCAAAGATTCCATATCTTTGTCGCCAACAGAGTTGATAAACTTTGGGAAGTAACAAATCCGGAACATTGGCATCACATTGACACAAAGCATAACCCAGCAGATCATGCTTCAAGAGGCCTGAATGTAAAAGAATTGAAAAATTCTAACTGGTTCACCGGTCCAGAGTTCCTTTGGGAAAAAGGAAATCACGTCCAGTAAAGGTTACACAGAATTGTCTATGGGTGATGCAGAAGTAAAAGTTGTACAAACATTGAGCACTGCTGCCAAGTGTCAAGATGACATACTTGAAAGACTAGCCAGATGCCGTAGTAGCTCGAATTCAACGTTTGGCAAAGGGAATCAGAAAGAAGGAATTGTTGAATGTAGAAGAAAGAATGAAAGCTGAAGAAACAGTCATAAGACTCATTCAACAGAGATTCTACAGTGAAGAGTTGAAGAGATTTAGACAAGAACCTAAAAGGCTTCCAAACAACCACCCATTGTACAAGCTTAATCTTGTTCTGCAGGATGGTATACTGAAGGTGGGAGGGAGACTGGAAAATGCATTGATACCTAGCAGAGTGAAGCATCCAGCAATTCTACCCAAAAACTCTACCTTCACAAGATTGATTATTGATCACTACCACAACATATCCTTGCATCAAGGAAGAAGCTTTACCCAAAGCTGTTTGAGAGAAGGTGGTTACTAGATTGTGAAAGGAAGCAAAGTTATAGCAAAGTATATAAGTAAATGTGTAGTCTGCAGAAAGACACGTAGACCTACAGAAAGAACAAAGAATGCCAGATTCACCGGCAGATCGTGTAAATCCATCACCACCATTTCTTTATAGCGGAATGGATTGTTTTGGCCCATTCATCACCAAACAGAACTGCAAGGAGTACAAGAGATATGGACTAATATTTACATGTCTGAGCTCCAGAGCAAGTCACCTGGAAATGTTAGAGGATATGTCAACGCCTTAAGATGTTTCATAGCCATTAGAGGTACTCAGGGCTTTTTTTCTCAGAGAAAAGGTGGTGGAACTCACCCCCCCTCCCCTGGCCACGCCCCTACCCAACCCTAGGACCGCCCCCCCTACCCGGCCCTAAGACCGCCCCCTACCCACCCCTAGGACCGCCCCCTCTACCCAAACCTAGGACCGCAAGTAAAATTTGAGGGGGGCCAGCCCAGCAAAGAAACCCTTTGGGGATGGCACTGTTAATGGGGGATCTGGGGATGGCACTGTTAATCTGTTAATGGGGGGATCTGAGGATGGCACTGTTACGGGGTGGAGGATCTGGGAAAGGCATCCACAGATTCCCCATCCTATAACAGTGCCATCCACAAACCCCCCCACCCCATAACAGTGCCATCCATAGACCCCCCCACCCCATAACAGTGCCTTCCACAGACACCCACCCCATAACAGTGCCATCCACAGACCCCCCCACCCCATAACAGTGCCATCCACAGACCCCCCCACCCCATAACAGTGTCATCCACAGACCCCCCATTGCCGCTCCAGTAGAGACTTATAAAATGTGTAATTACATGAATAATGATTCCTGCTGCCCCTCAGTAAGATAACTTTCAATATATTGTACTCACAGCCGGCTACTGTTATCGTAATGCAGGCGGCCGGGCAGACGAGCGGCAGCGTCACTGACTGACGTCACGTGCGTGCGCCGCCTACTTTATGAATGAAGCAGGCGGCCCAGGCAGGTGACGTCAGTCAGTGACGCTGCCGCTCGTCTGCCCGGCCGGCCTGCATTACGATAACAGTAGCCGGCTGTGAGTACAATATATTGAAAGTTATCTTACTGAGGGGCAGCAGGAATCATTATTCATGTAATTACACATTTTATAGGTCTCTACTGGAGCTGGGGGCCGGAGCACAGTGAACGCACCGGCCCCCAGCTCCTCCTCCCAGTCCCTCCCCGCTGATACATCGCAGGCTGTGATGTCAAAAGGTGGCGGAACGCCGTTCCGGTGCGTTCCGCCAGAAAAAAAGCCCTGGAGGTACTGTCAGAGAGCTTAGATCTGACCAAGGATCTAATTTTGTCAGAGCAAAGAATGAATTGAAGAAAGCTCTAAAAGAGATCGATAAAAGTAACTGAGTATTTGTTAGAGAAACAGTGTGATTTTCATATGAATGCTCCACATGCAAGCCATACAGGAGAAGTTTGGGAAAGACAAATCAGAACTGTGAGAAATGTGTTAAGTTCAGTGTTGAAAAAGAATGCCGGAAGAATAGATCATGCTTCACTTAGGACCCTATTCTATGAAGTAATGTCTATTGTTAACAGTCGTCCACTTACAGTTAATAACATCAACGATCCAACAAGTTTGGACCCTTTAACTTCCAACCATCTACTTCACCTTAAAGGAACCTGTCATGTGGATATTTGATTATAATCTAACTAATTATATACAATCATTAACTACTAAAAAGTGCCTTAGATGTATTCATTTACTGGTGTGACAGATGGTTACCTCATAATATACACACAAAGATGCCACATGCCGCATGCTAATGAGCTGGTGACAGGTTCCCTTTAGGTCGGATTACATACAGCCACCGCCTGGCAAGTTCACCAAAGAGGATTTATATGCTACAAGGAGATGGCGAAGAGTTCAATATCTATCAGAACAGTTTTGGAATAGATGGAGGAAAGAGTACTTAGTGTCACAGATGATGTTGCAGATAGCTGGAAGTTATGAATAAACATCCGACTGGCCTGATCCCAAACTAAGGAGCATATTGGTGACCCCTATAAAACCCTAAGAGCTCACCCTTACTGCTGAGCACATACAAGGGTCTCAGAGGTAGACGATTGTATGCCCATGTACCTAAGACTGTGTGACACCTGAAAACCCTATAATAGTGAGGGGACACGACCACCGGCTCCCTGCAGGGAGTCAGGGTCACCTAGAATCAAGACAGCAAGGAAACACAATACATGAAAGGACTTATCTGAACAAGCAGCAGCAGAAGCCTCCAGCAGTGAACACTTCAATCCAGGAAGTAGTATAAACCGCAAAGTGAGGCAGTATGGGAGGGAATATAAAGGAAAGAGGATTAGTCTAAATAGGTGACACCTGGGAGAAGGAAATGAGATGAGAAAGTGAAACCAAAACAAAGAACATCATGCAAGAGGTAGAGAAGGATGTCTGTCAGACCTTCTCACAGAACTGGTGGTGACACTTAGCCAATCTTATGCTAAGAAGTAAATGGCAAACACCCAGAAAAAATGTCCAAGTTGGTGACATAGTGTTAGTGAAAGAAGAAGATTCACCTAGAAGTCAATTGAAATTGGCCAAAGTTCAAGAAGTTCAAAAGGATGAAGACAAACTAGTAAGAAGAGTGTTGTTAGAAATAGGAGACTCAAAACTTGACAAAAAAGTAAAACATCTCACTACTCCACTCAAGTTGGAACATCCTATACAGAAGTTAGTTGTTCTACTTGAGAGTGATAAAAGACACTTGGAAGTTGAAAACCTGATGGAAAATTTCTCAAATTCATGTTCAAGTCCTACCACTAAGAACATAGAATTATAGGAAATTTAGGTGGGAGTGTAGCTGGCCAGCTAAGACTTGTCCTAGTTTGCTAATATGCCTTATATGTGTATACAGCTAAACCTGCCACTAGCCTTTATACAGTTCCTATGTTTATGTGTTAAAGACAAAAACTGTTATATTTTGTGTTCACAGAAGCAGGAAAAGATAATATGCCTTTAAGATTAATTTTGTAATGAAAGGTAAGCTCAGTGACAAAGCAGAAACAACAGAAAGCATAGTGTTAATCTGTTGTTGCTGGGCAGAACTCTAGACCAATCACAGCCAGCTTCTCACACAGCAAGAGTTTTACACCAATCACAGCCAGCCTCACACACAGCCTGTCTGGGAATTCCCCTAGCAGGAGCTGCTGGAATCATTACTCACCAGAGACAGGAGCTGAAGAGACATTCACTCCACTGAGAGTCCAGTTTTATGGAAACAAGAGGCCAAAATAGGTATTTAAAACAGTTATATAATGTTCCTGTTGTTAGTATTGTGATTGGAACTGTATATTGAACCAGTTATATGTGTGTTTACTTACAGTTCCACCGATTGCAACCAAACTGCAATTGCAACCATACAATTGCAAATTCAAATACAAATCAAATTGCAAATACAAATTGCAAGCATACAAACCAGATTCCATACAAATTGCATACAAACTGCGAACTGCTCATACCAGATCATAAGCAATTGCATACTGCAAATCAAGTTGAGCAAGCAGATATATACCACTGGGCTTTCTAAACTTGAGGCCCCCTTCAAAATGGTTCTCTTTTACACCAGTTTGATAAATCTCCCCCAATGACTCCACCAGCAGAATAGTGAGTGCAGCTTTGGAGTATAATACAGGATGTCACTTTTATTACATTTGACCCACTAACGCGTGTTGAGACATGACAAACTAATTATTTACAATTGGTCACTGAGACCAGAGATTGTCTCTAGGTTGACACGCGTTATTTATTGTCTAAAATTTAACATTTATTTCTTGTCATTAAAATAACCTTAACTGTAACTACCATAAAACTATCAGCCGTATCTGCACTACCGCTATTTAGTTATCTAAATTGAGCTGAGGGATTGGCTGGAGGGCAATCAGTTCACTTGGCGTCTGCCAAACAACCCCTGAAGACGCCAAGTGTTTGGCGAAACATGTCGGGAGGCAGAGTGTGATCTTTATATTTTAGACAGCCAGTACTGCAAAAGCAATAGTCTTGAATACTGGTCTCAGTGACCAATTGTAAATAATTAATACAGGATGTAATTTAGGATCAGTACAGGATAATTAAAATATTTTTACACAGTGACTCCACCAGCAGAATCGCTACAATTTTGTTGTCTCACGTGATTGTGGGTCGTGTACGTGATCGCGCACTACATTTTTGGTGCACTTTTTCTGCAGATTGCACAATATCAAAAGAATATTAAATGAATAAGAGAATTTTTGCACCGTACCAAGGACTTAAGACTAGAGACTTTAACTTTTTTATATATTTTTCTAATTTCATTTTTACTACTACTCCATTTTTACCACAATTTCACTACCACTCTTTTATTACTTTTTTACCACATCTCAATGAATTATTATTGATAATTATTATTTATTATTGATATTTATTATTGACATTTATTATTGATATCTATTATTCAATTTTGATATTATCTGTCTCCACCAACTGTTACCTGATATTTTACCCTACTACTTTATTCAGTTTTAATTATTAAAAACATACATTTTTTACATTGCTCTCAGATAGTTTATGTACATAGTGACTCCACCAGCAGAATAGTGAGTGCAGCTCTGCAGTATAAGATGTAACTCAGGATCAGTACAGAATAAGTAATGTGATGCATATGCGAAGTTACTCAAATGTAGATCATACCTATGTGTACCTTTGCTCTACTGCTGCTCGGATCAATGTTGGTCATTCAGATAGATTGACCCCTAGGACTCCTACTCAACATCAATATGAAAGACTGCGATACTCCCGCTACCTTCACAGTATCCATGCCATGCGGCTGTGGTCCGAGAGTCATAAATGCTATAGCCTCCATTAAGCTGTGGTGGAGTGAGTACAAATCTGGAATATAATACAGGGTGTAGCTCAGGGTCTGTATAGGATAATAATGTTGTTTATGTACATAGTGACTACCAGCAGAATAGTGAGTGCAGCTCTGGTGTATAATACAGGATGTAACTCAGGGTTTGTATAGGATAAGTAATGTAATGTACACAGTAACTCCACCAGCAGAATAGTGAGTGCAGCTCTGGAGTATAATACAGGATGTAACTCAGGGTCTGTATAGGATAAGTAATGTAATGTACACAGTAACTCCACCAGCAGAATAGTGAGTGCAGCTCTGGACCAGCTGTTCCTGAGCTGTAATTACCTGTGGGTGTGGTCATCTGTGGCTGCATGTGCTGGTGCTCCTGAATCACTTGGAGGAAAATCTATCCACCTGAGGCCGGCTCTCTCCTCCCCAGGGAGGGAGTGGGTTCTCAGGCATAAGTGAGGGAATCAAGCCCCAGGCTTCTATTCCCAGCAGCAGGCCACTGGGGGACAGGAGGAGCCAGAGTTTGGCCTGTATGAGGACTCAGGGGTAATAAGATCTGGCAAGAGTCGCAGTAATGTGGCTTCTGTCTCCCCTGAGTCTGTGGACAGTAGGAAGAGCCTCAAGGCTGGATCTGATAAAGAAAACCTGAATGCCAGCTCAAGTGAGAGTGGCCCTTCCAGGGCTCAAAGAAAGCAGAGTGTTCATGGAGGAGAAGCGGATCTTGAGGAGGAAGGCTGGGGCGTACTGAGGGCTTGGGAGTCTATTTCCACCTATGGCTCCCGGGTCATGAGCCACCTCCGTGAAAATGAGGACACCTAAAGACCTTGAGGAAGCTCCGGGAGGAGCTGCGTGGCTTGAGGGCTTGTGTTGAAGTGGCCCCCAAGAGGAAGAAGCAGGGGCTGCAGAACCAAATAAAGCAGCTCCAAGCTGAGATGGGGGAACTAGAGGAAATGAAAACTGTCCTCAGAGAGAAAAGTGGCCCGTTTAAGGAGAAACTCATAAATGAGGACCGATTTCAGAAAATGGCGGAGGAGAGGGATAGAAGGCTGTTGGGGCTGCAGCCTGACAACCAGGTGGAGGTTGTCCAAGCTGTAAAGGAGGATGATAATGGTGACCAGCAAGATCCACCTGGCAGCCTGCAGGAGCATCAGCAGGTTCTGTACAGTGGGCCCCCTGCACGCCAAGCAGCAATGTCACCCAGCTGCGGCTCTGGCGGCTCGGGGGATGAATGTGAGACCTGTAGCACGGGAGGGGCCCTCATGGAGGAGATCCAGCTCCTGGAGTCCCCAGTGCATTTCTAGGACTTGTGCTTTGGTGATGAGCTGCCACAGGAGACGCCTGGGGGGTGTGGAAAAACTAAAAAAGCTAAGAAGACCAAGCTCCAGGAGCAGGTAAGATACATATACACCCCCCTCCCTGGGACCCCGAGTCGTCCGCAGGGCTGGCTCACTGTATTAGCCCCTCTTCTCAGCCCAGCCCGTGTCCTACAGTGGACTCGGTGCAGGAGAGAGGGGAGAGTAAGGAGTCCAACATGGTGGTAAGCTCCGTCTCTGTTTGCAGTAACGGGGATGGAGCTGGTGTGGCACTGGGTGAAAAGCCAGACAAGAAGGTTGAGGTGGGCGATAAAAAAAAAAGTTTTTTGAGAGGGATTACGGGAAATACCGCACACCCGATCAGTGAGTAGTAAGATTGTGTCAGGACTAGAGATGAGTGGCAGGGGCAATATTCGAATTTGTGATATTTTGCGAATATTTGGGCGAATATTCGCGAATTCGAGAATTCGTTATCTCAGTCATTATTTTCTTTAAATCGGCAATTAAAAAATTCACGATAAAAATTTGCAGTCCGAAAATTCACAGTACGAAAATTCGCAATCGAATTAGTTATCTCAGTCATTATTTTCTTGATTGCGTAAATCAGTAATTGAAAAATTTGCAGTAAGAAAATTCACAGTACGAAAATTCGCAATCAACACTACTCCTAAAGTCAAAGCTATTGCAGCCTTCTCATTGGCCCACAAGCTAGAAGCAGGGAGGAATCATGTGTACTGTTTAAAAAAAATCTTGAATATTCAAAATTACGAATATATATCACTATATTCTAAATATACACAAATTCTCGAAGTGCCGATATTCGCAATAAAAATTTGCAATTCGAATATTCGTGATCAGCACTAGTCAGGACTGTTTGATAGTACGGGTTCCCTGAGAAGGTCCAGATCAGGGATCTTGGAGGTTGTCAGATCCTTTTACTCACATCTCATGGCGAAGAGGGATCTTAATCGTGATAGAATGTCTTTCCTGGCTGAAACTGTTCCTAAACCAGGAGTGGACCCCTCTCTTGACATTATGACTGAAATGATCCAGAAAGAGGTAGTCAGTCTGGTGACTGAGGGGCTTGCTCCCAAAAACTCGCCAGGTTCGGATGGCTTAACATCTGAGTTTTATATGACCTTTAAGGACACCTTAGTTGCCCTCTTGACTGAGGTATTCAATGAGTGTCTCTCCTCAGGTACTCTGCCAAAGTCAATGAGGAGGTCAGCCCTGATCATTCTGTCAAAGGGTAAAAATCCATTCTACATTGAGAATTGGCGTCCCATAGCGTTCCTCGGTGTGGACAGAAATATTCTGGCAAAGTTGCTATTTAATCGGTTGGTGAAGTTTGCACCCCAGCTCCTTTCTGGGGCCCAGAATTGCTCTGTTCCAGGCCGCAGAACTTTTAGTGCTGTGCTCAGTGTCCGGGAGGCCGTTGAGCAGGGCACGGGAAGTTACTGGAAGGGGTACATGCTGTCCTTAGATCAGGCAAAAGTGTTTGATCGATTTGACCACGAGCACCTCTGGTCTGTCCTTCTAAGATATGGCTTGCCGGGGGGGGGGGGGGGGGGGGGGGGGGGGGGGGGGAGGGGTTGTTGATTGGCTTAAGACCTTGTATGCAGGAGGAGAGAGGTTCCTGCTTATGAACGGTTGGATTGGCTGCCCTTTTGAGGGTTGTCCTTTGAGCCTGCTATTGTACGTGTTCGCGATTGATCCCTTCCTTAGAAGGGTTGATCGTGGACCATTGGCGGGTGTCGGGATGGGTCAGGCAGCTCCGGAGACCACACTGAGGGTGCTGGCGTATGCTCATGACGTAACTATCTTTGTGTCTTCGAGAGGGGAGGCAGAGTGGGTGCTGTCGGAGGTAGAATGCTACTCAGAGTCATCTGGGTCCAAGATCAACTGGAATAAGTGTGATAGTCTCTGGCTGGGAGGAGAAGATCCAGGTTTTGATCTCCTGGACACCCTTCCAGAGCCCCAGGAGTCTACAAAAGTCCTTGGCATTGAATTTAGCCAGGGGGATTACCCAAATCAAAATTGGGATAGCAGGCTGATTGCCGCTCAGAGGGTGGACCAGTTGAAGGGTTGGTCTTTGACCCTAAGGGAAAGGGTGAACATTTTTAAAGCCTACCTGATCCCTTTGCTGTAATATCTGGGCAATGTGTGCGTCTTGCCAGAATCTTTCTGGACTCGGGCCTACAGTCTGTTCTTTCAGATATTATGGGGAAATAGACTGAACCTTGTCAAGAGGGAGGTAACTTGCCGTACGAGGAGACTAGGAGGGTTGGCTATGGTGAACCCTGTGGTGTTCCTGGTGAACACCTTTATTAAGATTAATCTCGCAAGCCTCTGGAAAGAGAGGGCTCCTCTGTGGGTAGTCTACTGTCAGGGATAGTTTCGGCCTTTCTTCCAGGAATGGGAGACAGGGGGGCAAGTGAAGGATCTCCGCACACCACATGGGCATCTCCCGGCTTATGCTGCCCTAGTTCTGAAGGTATTACGTCGGTGGGGCCTGGGGATGTGGGAAATCAGGATTCAGTCAAGGAAACTCCTTGACCAAAGGGTTCTGTTGATCCATTTCTATAAACCTCTGGCTCTCAGGGACTGCCCATGTCGGGATCTGGGGGTCGGGTTACGGCTTTTAAATTCCATCAGAATCCCTTTGAAGTTTTTTGACTTGACTTGGTGCTGCTTTCATGGGAAACTCTGTGTGAGGGACAATCTAAAGCAGACCTGGGCAAACTACGGCCCGCGGGCCGTATACGGCCCGGCGGACCTTTTAATCCGGCCCCCGGGCGGAGCCAGAGGCGTGCCAAGCAACGATACCCCTCCTCCGCGAATGAAGAGGACTTCCGACTCGGCGTGCTGCGTGTGGCATGGCGCGGTGGCAGGGAGGCAGCGTCAGCGGCAGTACTGTCTAGGTAAGACACAGCAGGGGGGGGGGGTGCCTCGTGCGAGCCGTACCCGGGACCCGGCCGGCCGCAATTATTCCCTTCTCTGTAACAGCGCAGCGCCCGCGGCTCTCATAGTATCGGCTGTGACTGTCTGACACTGACAGTCACAGAGCCGACAAGCATGAAGCTGCGGCCGCCTCCCCCTGTGCTGTGTGTAGTCAGTGTGACTAACACATGGCTGATCATCTCTGAGCATTACGTTTCTAAAGGCAAGGGGGGGGGGAGGGGTGTGTACTATTGTAAGGGGGGGGGGGGGGTGTTCTGTATATGATGGGGGGGCCGGGGGGGTGTTCTGTACACAAGGGGACAATGGCTGGATTCACAGGGGACAATGGCTGGATTCACAGGGGACAATGGCTGGATTCACATTGGACAATGGCTGGATTCACAGGGGGACAATGGCTGGATTCACAGGGGACAATGGCTGGATTCACATGGGGACAATGGCTGGATTCACATGGGGACAATGGCTGGATTCACATGGGGACAATTGCTGGATTCACAGGGGGACAATGGCTGGATTCACAGGGGGACAATGGCTGGATTCACAGGGGGACAATGGCTGGATTCACAGGGGGACAATGGCTGGATTCACAGGGGACAATGGCTGGATTCACATGGGGACAATGGCTGGATTCACAGGGGGACAATGGCTGGATTCACAGGGGGACAATGGCTGGATTCACAGGGGGACAATGGCTGGATTCACAGGGGGACAATGGCTGGATTCACAGGGGGACAATGGCTGGATTCACAGGGGGACAATGGCTGGATTCACAGGGGGACAATGGCTGGATTCACAGGGGGACAATGGCTGGATTCACAGGGGGACAATGGCTGGATTCACAGGGGGACAATGGCTGGATTCACAGGGGGACAATGGCTGGATTCACAGGGGACAATGGCTGGATTCACAGGGGGACAATGGCTGGATTCACAGGGGACAATGGCTGGATTCACATGGGGACAATGGCTGGATTCACAGTGGGACAATGGCTGGATTCACAGGGGGACAATGGCTGGATTCACAGGGGGACAATGGCTGGATTCACAGGGGGACAATGGCTGGATTCACAGGGGACAATGGCTGGATTCACATGGGGACAATGGCTGGATTCACAGGGGGACAATGGCTGGATTCACAGGGGGACAATGGCTGGATTCACAGGGGGACAATGGCTGGATTCACAGGGGGCAATGGCTGGATTCACAGGGGGACAATGGCTGTATTCACAGGGGGACAATGGCTGGATTCACAGGGGGACAATGGCTTTCACTAATATGAGTCACAAATAGTGAAAAATGTTCATTGTTTTGGGAAATTTTGTTTAATAAATTTAATTTTTTTTCTTGTAAGGCAACCTCACTTTTTCATTGTTTAACTATAACAAGTACTCGTACCAGTTGTCCAACAATGATATTTACTGCTTTTTATAAAGAAATACAATTGATTTTATGCAGTATTGAGTTTAGCCTTTTGGCCCGGCCCTCCAAAATATTTTCAGTTTCTCATGTGGCCCCATCGAAAAAATAATTGCCCACCCCTGATCTAAAGTGTAGGAGCTCTGAGGACAGGGAGTGTTCCCGGGAGGAGTGCGGTGGTGTGCTGGAGAGCATACACCACTTTCTGCTTCATTGTCCCATTAACACAGAGGTTAACACCAGGGTGGGGACCTCCATCGGCTGGCCTAGGCTGGTCACTCTCTCCTATGCGGCATTTAGACACTGGGTGGTAGGGACCGCTGCACTTTATTCTAATCAGCTCAGTGGTCAGGTACTACACGTGGATTGCACGATGTTTAGTCTTGACGCAGAGCAAAATCCTCCCGTGGATGAGGTGGTTAGGAACATTCTTGGAGACCTGGTGAAGGTGCGCTCTCTGGCTTATGAGAGGTTGGACGCAGGTAGAGCCTCTCTTTTCTGGAGAGGTTTTGCCTTTGGGATACCCTAGCCTGTTGTCTCCCTTCCCGGTGGTGGGCTGATGCTGACACTCTAGATTTTTGTTTTGTTTTGGTTGCTGTATGAGGACATAGGGCTTGCAGGCGCCGAACTTGGGCTATAGTGGTTGTGTGTGGCTGAAAAAGCCTCACTATGGGTTGCATGGGTGCCATGTATTTTAGTTTATATATCTATATGTATATTTGTATATATTGGTATGTAGTGTGTATATATATACATATATTATATATTGTATATTTGTATAGTGATTAGGGATGAGCGAATCAACTTTGGATGAAACATCCGAAGTCGATTCGCATAAAACTTCGTTCCATGTATTGTATAAGCCGAAGTTATTGCTTCGCGAAGTATAAATTAATTTATACTGTAAAAAAAAAAATTCCCGAACTTGGGTGGTACCTTGGAACTGAACCCGAGTTCAGGAAATGTTTTTTTACAGTACAAATTAATTTATGAAGTTATTACCCGAAGTCTCTCGAGACTTCGCAAAGCAATAGCTTCGGCTCATCTGAGCCAATACATTCTAAGGCCTCATGCACACGACGTATGTCTTTTGCGGTACGCAAAAAATACAGATGACATCCGTGTGCATTCCATATTTTGCGGAACGGAACAGTTGGCCCCTAATAGAACAGTACTATCCTTGTCCGTAATACGGAAAATAATAGGACATTTTTCGGAACGGAAATACGGACATACTGAAACGGAATGCAGACGGAATAACTTTTGCAGACCCATTGAAATGAATGGTTCCACATACGGTCCGCCAAAAAAAAGGAACGGACACGGAAATAAAATACGTTCGTGTGCATGAGCCCTAATACTATTTGGAGCTCCTGCTCCGTACAGTATTGGAACGAAGTTTTATGCAAATCGACTTCGGATGTTCCATCCGAAGGCGATTCGCTTATCCCAAATAGTTATGTAAATATTGTAAATCCTGTATAGAAGTATATGGGCAAACATAACGGATCCGCCTGGTTTCCGTTATGCTGGAATGAAAACAAAGTTCTGTCGACAGGATCCGTTATGCTTGCCCATAGACTTTTATTATGACGGATCAAAACGGAATGCCTCTAAAGGTTTCCGTTTTGATTTCCATCTTATGGATTCCGGTGTTTTACGTTATAACCATGTTATAACGGAAAGCCATAATGGAATACATAACAGTGATGTGAACAAGCCCTAAACTGTAGAATGGTCCCTGGAGGCGATGTTATTTTTTTACACTACACTATATACACCAAGCATTTGTTTCTAGAAACCTCCATACCTGAATATTATGTGAGATGGGGAAACAGCTCTCCTTGTCTGAACACTGTTTGTGTAGATTAAATTAAAGGACTTCTGCCACCAGAAATACTGTTATGTAGCTGACTGATATAGCGATGCGCCAATGTCAGCACTACATAACAGTATGTTTCTAACATTAGTCCCTGCAGCCGTTTTTGTAAAAAATGCACTTTTATTATATGCTAATGAGCCTCTAGGTGCTATGTGGGCGTAAAATCAGCACCTAGAGGCTCCGTCCACTCACCCATTATCCCGCCCAGGTCCCCTGTTCTGCCCTCCCCGCTCCTCTTGATTGATGCCACGGTCCACCGCATCATTGACGAAATCCTGCGCCTGCGCCGTTCACTTCTGTCTTCGCTCCCCTGATGCCGTCTTCCTCACTGTGACGTTGTCGGCGCAGTGAGGAATCCGGCACCAGGAGCGCATCATCCACTCACTGCGCCTGCGCCGAAGACAGAAGTGAACGGCGCAGGCGCGGGATTTCGTCAATGAGGCGGTGGACCGTGCCATCAATCAAGAGGAGCGGGGCGGGCAGAACAGAGGACCTGGGCGGGATAATGTGCTTTTTTTACAATAACGCCTGCAGGGACTAATGTTAGAAACATACTGTTATGTAGTGCTGACATTAGCGCATCGCTATATCAGTCAGCTACATAACAGCATTTCTGGTGGTAGAAGCCCTTTAAATGATCTGTACTGACATTCTGCTCTTTGGGCACAAGATGCCGCTGTTTCCTACACACAGCTACAGACTGCATATATTTCCATATTCATAGGAGGTGGAGTTACCATAAGGCCTGGAGAGGAAGAGAAAGAGGAAGTAGCCATCTTAGAGGGAGTTGAGACTGAGGAACTGTGTTAGCAGAGGATACGGCGGCATCCAGGTGTGAGAGCATCCCTCAGTGACCAGAGTTGCAGCTAAGTGAAGCTGATCGTGTCCAAGACCCTTATCCTGTCCAGAAGAATGAGGATTGCTTCCAGGAATGCTTATGAGAGCTGAGGAGCAAAGCAACATACACTGCGGGACCGCATGCTGGTTGGAGAGGCATTTGCTCTGTTCAGAGTCACCAGCTGATGCAGAGCAGACCCGGGTCGGTAAGATCGTGCACGCACCTCATTACAGTGTTGGCACCTAGAGACTGAGACCAGGCCTGTAGTTATTTAGTTAGGGTCTCTGTTTGTGTCAGGCCAGAAGTGTTGCTATTGTTCATTGCAAGGACTCTATAACTTAAGGTGACATTTCACACTGGAGAGCTGATAAACTTCCCACAAACTCAAGCCAGGCTGGCGTTTTGCTCAGGAGGAATACTCAGGCACGTGCTACAGGACCAGTTATTGCAGGTGGAATACTGTAGAGCTCTGTAATATTGGAAGCTGTTGTGCTGCACCGCAGGCTAGCCCGTACCACACACCTATACAGTTATTCTTGTTATTTTAGGGTAATAACAGGTAAGGTGTGGCTGTTTAGTTGTGCCTGCCAGTAGGTAAATTACCACGCTTTCCTCCTGCATCCATCGGAGGGCGCCACGCTGTGCAGCACAAGGGTCTCAGCCTTCGGGCTGGGTGTATGTAACTTTATTGTGTGTTCCCAGCATTTGTGGTTGTGTTCATTACCACGTTTAAGTAAAATTCTGTTTTGCCAAAAGCTGGTGGTGGAGTTGTTTTCCTCGTTCGTGACTTCGCTGTATCCTGGGGAGCCCACCCCGGTACACGGCTTACAGTTACATTTTCTGAGGAGGAGACAGAACGCACCTTGAATTGTTCATCCCTCAGGCAATTGGCAAGAAAAATACTTTTCTTTGACAGATGCCCGGGGTAGACATAAGGTTTGTAGTCAGAAGCATAGCTGAGATTTGAGCCCCTAAAGCTCATTGACCTTTGTACAGTTCCATTTTTTGAATTTTTTCCTTTACATGTTTTTGCCTTTTAACTTATGAAAATTAGTTTTACTTATTTTGCATGTATTTTGTACCTATCACCTGTTTTACATATCTAACACCGCCTGCCTGGTCATTACAGTTTTCACTTAATGGACTCATCCTTCTAAAATGAAAAAAAAATATTCTATATGTCATCCTCCATCTCCCGTCATCCACCCATTTCCATATATATCTGATCCTGGGAAAGCTGAGTGATGAGTAGTGTGATTTCAACTCCCATAAGGATAGTCACCCATCTTTCCCAGATGTCTGAATGGCAAATCTGCTTACCTATGCAGTTACAAATGAGAACTCTAGGAAAGCCAGTGACTACGAATGTGGTTATCGTTACAATTCCCATAGGGTTAGTCTCTTACCCAGCTTTCCCAGACTCTTATATAACAAATCTACCTGCATCTGCATTTATCCGTTTTTTTTTCCCGTTTACGTTCTGTTTTTTGCGTTCCGTATACGGTCCGTATACGGAACCATTCATTTCAAAGGTTCAGCAAAAAATAAACGGAATGCGTATGCATTCCGTTTCCGTATTTCAGTTCCATTGAAAGATAGAACATGTCCAATTATTGTACGCAAATCACGTTCCGTGGATCCATTCAAGTCAATGGGTCCGCAAAAAAAACGGAACACATACGGAAATGCATCCGTATCCGTTCCGTTTTTGCGGAACCATCTATTGAAAATGTTATGCACAGCCCAATTTTTTCTATGTAATTACTGTACACTGTATATGCCATACGGAAAAACGGAACATAAACGGAAACACAACAGAAACAGAAAACGGAACAACGGATCCATGAAAAACGGACCGCAAAACACTAAAAAAGCCATACGGTCGTGTAATAGAGGCCTAAGGCTACTTTCACACTGTCGTTTTCAATTCCGCTATTGAGATCCGTGCCCATTCATAGTCAATGGGGACAAAACTGAACGAAACGGAGTGCACCAAAATGCATTCCGTTACGTATGGTTGGGCTCCCATCGCGGACAGAATAACGCTGCAAGCAGCGTTTTTCTGTCCGTGATGTGGTGCGGAGCAAGATGGATCCGTCCTGTAACACAAAATGTAAATCAATGGGGACGGATCCGTTTTCTCTGACACAATAGAAAACGGATCCGTCCCCCATTGACTTTCAATGGTGTTCATGACGGATCCGTCACGGCTATAGAAGACATAATACAACCGGATCCGTTCATGACGGACGCATGCGTTGTATTATGGTAACGGAATAGTTTTTGCAGATCCATGACGGATCCGCAAAAAACGCTAATGTGAAAGTAGCCAAAGCCTGAAGGATAATCTGTCCATCCATCCTCTTTGCCCTTCAGAACTCTAGACAACTGAGTGACAACCAGCATGGCCACCATTACAGCGTCCATAAGGGTGGTTACCCAGCTTTCCTAGACCCCTGAATGACAAATCTGCCTATTTATGCCTTTATCCCTACAATAATACTAGCATTCCATACTCTAGGAAAGCTGGGTGAGACACCCAGCTTTCCCGGAAGAAGATAAAACTACTTGAACATCTTAAACGGGTTGTTCAACATTTAGGGAATCCTGTGTTGTGCCATAGTTGCCAGCTGTCCTCAATTTTTAGGGACTGTCCCTGATTTTCAGAAACAGCCCTGGCAAATTCGTGCTGTCTTGGGTTAAAAAATGGACGTGCTACGTAGACGTTTCTTGTTGGGGGATCAACGTTTCTAGGATGGGGCTTAAATGTCCCGAATTTACCAACTAAAATGTTGGTAAGTA
Source organism: Bufo bufo (assembly GCF_905171765.1). Taxonomy (NCBI): domain Eukaryota; kingdom Metazoa; phylum Chordata; class Amphibia; order Anura; family Bufonidae; genus Bufo; species Bufo bufo. The sequence goes on along the minus strand of NC_053389.1, from coordinate 785,191,474 downwards.
TGGATTGGGGTTAAAGGGGTTGCGTCCTTTCAGCAAACGGCATTGATCATGTAGAGAAAATTAATACAAGGCACTTACTAATGTATTTTTAATATCCATGTTGCTTCCCTTGCTGGCCGGATTCATTTTTTCCATCACATTATACGCAGCTCGTTTCCATGGTGACGACCACCCTGCAATCCATCAGTGGTGGTCGTGCTTGCACACTATAGCAAAAAGCGCAGGCGTCTCCGGTGGCCGGGAACGTTGGAGCCCATACTGTATAGACCGGTGCTTTTTGCTATAGTGTGCAAGCACGACCACCACTGATGGATTGCAGGGTGGTCGTCACCATGGAAACGAGCTGCGTATAATGTGATGGAAAAAATGAATCCAGCCAGCAAAGGAGGCAATATGGACAATCACAATACATTAGTAAGGGGCTTGTATTAACTTTCTCTACATGATAAATGCTATTTGTTGAAGTGACACAGGCCCTTTAAGTGTCTGACCACCAGGACCCCCAACCAACACAGCGGTTGAACATACTTGCTTCTACTCCATTCATTTTCTATGGGATTGCTGAGTACAGCGATGGCCACCTGCGTCGGTTCGTTACGGATGAATGTAGTGACAGCGCGCGTGCCCCACGGCTCCTCCATTCATACGGGGAAACACTGGACCCCTGTTTATTTATGATTGGTGGGGGTCCCGGCAGCTAGACGCCAAGTTGCGGCGACCGCTACAGCATGGTTGTTTTTTTTTTAAATTGTCTAACTGAGGCAACGCGTGGGTAGCGCTCAACTGTGGTTTTCGGCGGTGCGACATGTGCGGCATCCAAATTCGCGATTTAACCTCAGCCTAAGGACTTAGGTGTATTCACATCTCAGACAATGGGAGTATATCGCTAGGATATGCCCCCAATGACTGATAGGTGTGGGTCCCACTTCTGCCCGCAAAGTGCCGGAGGGCTTCCATCCATTCCTATGAGAGTGTCGAACATAGCTGGGGCACACTCGGCTATTTTGGGAAGTCCCATTGAAATGAATGGGAAGCTCGGCCACCACTCCTTTCACTTCTATGGGGCTGACGTAAATTTCGCTCAGCTATTTTCAGCGCTCCCATAGGAATGAATGGAGGGTGGCTGTGCTTGCGATGCACCCTCCAGCACTTTGCGGCTCCCAGAGGTGGGACCCACACCTATCAGACATTGGGGACATATCCTAGCAATATGCCACCAATGTCCAAGATGGAAATACCCCTTTAAGGCTACATGCACACGACCGTATGTGTTTTGCGGTCTGCAAATTGCGGATCCGTATACCATCCGTTTTTTTTTGCGGATCCATTGTAACAATGCCTAAAACGGACAAGAATAGGACATGTTCTATTTTTTTGCGGGGCTACGGAACGGACATACTGATGCGGACTGCACACGGTGTGCTGTCCGCATGTTTTGCGGACCCATTGAAATGAATGGGTCCGCATCCTATCTGCAAAAAAAACGGGACAGACACGGAAACAAGCAACGTTCGTGTGCATGTAGCCTAAGGCCTCATGCACACGACCGTATGTGTTTTGTGTTCCGTATGGCATCCGTTTTTTTTGCGGATCCGTTTTTTTTGCGGATCCATTGTAATAATGCCTATCCTTGTCCGCAAACTAGAAAATGCACTATTTTTTTTGCGGAGCAACGGAACGGACATACTGATGAAATTAATGGGTCCGCATCCTATCCGCAAAAAAAACGGAACGGACACGTGCATGAGGCCTAAGGCTTGGTCTTACTATGGAAAAAAAAGGCCTGATTAAAGCATCATGCTTCCAAGGTGAAGGGATCAGGTTCATACACTAGATAAGGTACCCTATGAGGTTCAATGTGCTCTAAGCAGTTGTCAGAGAAGTTGTCACGGCACTCGTATAGTTAAATAACCCTTCCCATCCCGGTCTGTAGAGGGCACGGGGCATAGTGAGTCTGCCAGAAAGATTCATTTGGCCGCATTTACGTTCCTAACACATTGAGCCCTTTGGGACCTTTGTCAGTAACAGCGGGGGAGATCTGTAATGGCCGCGCAGACAAAAGATGGGTCTGTCTGCATTCTCTGTCCAAGCCGGGGTACCGAGAAGGGGGAGAGGGTGTGATCTGGGTTGGTAAATGTCTTCGAAACAATGAGACCTTGTTTTCTTTTCCACAAGAAGGCCCACTGGAACATTCTTCCACTGGCGGAATAACTCTAGTCAGGCCTCGGCCTACGTTAGTCTGTCAGAGAATGAGTCTGCAGTCACACAAACAGCGGCTTATATGTGGGGCCAGAGCTGAAATGTCACAGGGTTACGGCATCCTGGTGGAAAAATCTATAGCCGGACTGATATGTGACATAGAATAAGAAGAACCTCCTCTGTGTCCATGGATATGCGGGAGATTACTCACCACCTAAAACATCCAGGGTCCCGAACTACGTAAGCTCTGCTTGAATAGACCAGCAGTGAACTTTAACCCCATCCACCAAGCCTGGACAGGAGGAGCAGTAATGGTCAATGATTACAATAATTATAATATCCCTGGGGGTCTGGAAGGTTTAAAGGGGTTTTTCCGGGAGAGCACGATATTAGTAGTCTATTCTCAGGATAGGTCATTACTATCTGAATGATGAGGTTACGAGTCACGACTCCTGGCACCCGCACCAGTCTGCCATTATAGGAGGCTCCAGTGAGTGCCTTAACTGGCCAAGTGAATGAGATGCAATACCAAGCACAGCCACTATAAAATGTATGGCGCTGTGCTTGGTATGCTGTGAAGCACTTATCAGCTGATCAGAGCCGGTGATGTTGGTTGGACCCCCACCGATCAGATATTGATGACCTATCCTGAGCATAGGTCATCTTACTTCCAGAAAGCCCCTTTAATAATAAAATGACTTTGTTCTAAGGGATAATAATATTCTGGCTCCTGGTCTAATAGTAATTATCCATGGTGGTCTGGGGGTTTTCCTGCTGTAAGCGTTATCATGAATAATAATAGTAACACTGATAAACCTGTTAGGCTACGGTTTAACCACTATGGCCATATGACTATATACATCAGTGTTAGGGTCTTTAAATGTGGCGCACGCGCCAGAGTAAGGCCCCCTGCACACGGACGTTTTTTTGTCCCGTTTACTGGCCGTTTTTTGCGTTCCGTATACGGAACCATTCATTTCAATGGTTCCGCAAAAAAAACAGAATGTACTCCGTATGCATTCCGTTTCCGTATTTCCGTTTTTCCGTTCCGTTCTAACATAGAACATGTCCTATTATTGCCCGCAAATCACGTTCCGTGGCTCCATTCAAGTCAATGGGTCCGCAAAAAAAACGGAACACATACGGAAATGCATCCGTATGTCTTCCGTTTCCGTTCCGTTTTTTGCTGAACCATCTATTGAAAATGTTATGCCCAGCCCAATTTTATCTATGTAATTACTGTATACTGTATATGCCATACGAAAAAATGGAACGGAAAAACGGAACAGAAACGGAAACACAACGGAAACAAAAAACGGAACAACGGATCTGTGAAAAACGGATCGCAAAACACTGAAAAGGCCATACGGTCGTGTGCAATAGGCCTAAAGCTGTTTTGAATAACAGACAAAGCAATGTCTGTAATCGGTGATAACGCCGATGCTGGGCATTTAACCCCTCTAATCTGAGGAGGCTTTCCCCAGGAGCTGTGTGGTCCCGGGGGCCTGAACAGTTTCCCCATGTGGAGATCGGAGAAGCCATTACTTCTCTGTAATAGCCTCAGACTCTCCGAAGAATTCGAGACTATTACAACTGTAGTTCTTATGGAGGCCTGCAGGTGGCAAGGCACCTTAGGAACATAGCGAATCTCCCATACACTGCAATGGTAATTCATTGCTGTGTATAGGAGAAGCGATGTGAAGATTGCATATTCAAGTCCCCTGTGGGGACTTAAAAAAAGTAAAAAAATATTAAATATAAAAATTCACCCTCCTTTCTTCATAATAAAAATAAACAATAAAAAATAAAGACCATTCGCACCATCACATCCTAAAATGTCCATACTATTAAAATATAAATGTATTTATCCCGTACGGTGAATGATGTAACAGAAAAAAATCAAAATGGCTGATTTGCCATTTTTGTTGCTTCACCAACCCAAAAAATTGAATAAAAAATAGATCAAAAAGTCAAACACAGTCCAACATGGTTTAAAAACTACAAAATGCCCCCGGAAAAAAAAGGGGCCCTCATACAGCTCCGTAGACATAACTATAAAAATGTTGTGGGGGTCAGAATATGGCAGTGCAAATAAATTAAGTTTATTTCTTTCATTTCCACCCCATTTGAATTTTTTTCCAGCTTTCCACTCGATCGTATGCAATATTAAATGATGTCATTAAGAAAGTGCAACTTATCCCATAAAAAACAAGGTGACATACCGCTATGTGAGCGGAAGAATAAAAAATAAAAAAGTTATGGCTCCAGAAAAGCAGGAAGTGAAAAATGAAAAAGCAAAAACAGAAAATTGCCTCTTTTAGTGTCTAATGATTTCCCTTCTATTCCTGGAGGTGTAAGGGTCGAGATGAATAATAATAGTAATTTTTATAAACCTGGTGGTCTAGGGGTTAATAAAAAAAGTGTCATCCTTTGTAGTTTAGGAGTAATGAATGGTCCCTAGTGATTTCCATGTTATACCTGGAGGTGTATGGCTTATTATCAATAATAACTATGATAATCCTGGTGGTTTAATAATTATAATATCACCTAGGTTCAGTGGATGAAAATACTATCTTTCCTAGTCTGGGAGTAATCATACACCTGGTGGTCTGGGGGATTTCCTTATCATCCTAGGAAGTGGTTATCATTTTTATTAATAACTAATTTTAATACTAGAGGACAATGAAATGATCACTTGTGTCTATTACGTAATGTTATCATTTCTCCTGGTTTAGGAGTAATAATATCCCTGGTGGTCTAGGGTTTTTCTGGTTAACCCTGGAGGTACAGTATAAGGGCTATCATTATTAGCAGTGTTGAGCGAATAGAAGTATCCAAAGTGGACTTCGATCCGAATTTCAGGCAAAATTTGATTTGCCACGAAGCCGAATTTCTTCATGTTTAGTGGCGGTGAAATGGCGGTAAAAACAAAACAAAAACATACTCGCCTCATCCATTTGAACGTGAAGAGGCCACGGCGGCCATCTTGATTGAAGATCCTGTGTGAAATCTCATGCGCGGTGACTTATGACCTCACCACGCTGGCCAGCATGATGACATCATCACGCGTCACGTGGGATTTCGCGCAGGATCTTCAATCAAGATGGCTGTGACGGCCCAATGGATGAGGTGAGTATTTATTTTAACGATTAACCCCTGAAAGCCCCAACTTTTGATCAGCGATGAACGCGGCATCTAAAGGGTTCGGTGACGGGGGCAGCGCAATAATTGTTTCCCATCATTGTGCCCGCTACTCACAAACAAGTGCACTTTGTGACGAAGCGAATTTCTTTGCGAAATTCGGTGAAGCAGCTGAATCGAGTTTTTCTAAACTTTGCTCATCTCTACTTATTAGTGATAACCATAAACCTGGTGGTCTAGTGCAGAGTAAGCCACACAGTACCACTACTCAAAGTGCCTCCAGCTCTATGATCATACATGGTGCTGCACCAATTAAAAGCCCAGCATTAGGATAATACGAGTAGCCCCTAGAGGCATGGGTATGCTATCCCTGAAGGTCTAGGAATAATAAACTGACCAAACAGAAATGAGATCTCTCTGAGCTGCCTCCACGACCACGTGAATTTCCACATCTTACTCTATTCGGAAGGAGAACTCAAGTACAGGAACAACCCCGCGAGGGGAAAAGAATACACATAGCCATAAAGTAATTGACCAAATTTTCTCTGCCTACAACCACCACAAGGGGGAGCTCCTGACATAGGAATTTATAAAGCTTATGAGAAAAAATAGTTTGTGGTGAGCTCCCCCTAGTGGTGGCTGCAGGCAGACACAATTTTATAATTAGTCAATACTTATGAAGATAAATTATGAAATTAACCTGCACAGAGGTCTAGGCATAAGTACTGTACATCATATCTAATGAAATGATAGCGTCAGATAAAATACCATTAACCCTTTCATCATCCTTAAATCTACCATTAATGCCCCATGCACACTTCAGTGATCAGTGATTGTGAGCCAAAACCAGGATAGGTATAAGGGAAAGATCTGCACCTGTTCTGCGTTTAGAGCCGCACCTGGTTTTGGCTCAAAATCACTGATGGAAATCACTGACCGAACACTGACATGTGAATGAGGCATAAGTATTTACCTCTAATTCACCTGAGATGCTCAGGACTATTGCAGGACCCTCGGCCACTAGTAGTGCAACCAGCCATACCGTCCCAAGCTGATTCCTGGCTTTGCTATGAATTCTAGTGAGTCCTCACTAGGTGGTCATGAGTGGGCAGTTAGAACCATGTGGAACGCTGCTCCCTCTAGTGGACACCAGGGGTTTTACACTCATAGAGCTAATGGTAATATGAGCGATCACAATCTGAGCACCTCACCCCTCTATAAATGTCTGCAGCGCTGATGGAGGGTGTCACACCTGCATTGTACGCAGTCACAGCCATGATTTATATGGACGTTAAGAACATCGCGGCCCCTAGGGGGACTAGAATTATTAAATGGGGTCTACGTTTTTTTTAATTAAACGCGGCATCTTCGTATTGAGGCTTCAGGCACGCTGCGCAGCGATGTCTGTTAATTGCCTGAACGTCTTATGATAAACATATTTGTTGTGTCTTTAGGCAAAGTCATCATCTTAAAGACAGAAGCTGAGATCCTCCCATCCCCCCCCCCCCCCCCCCCACGTATCTTATAGACCATACAAAGATGACGAAGGAGAATTAATACTTTTATACAGGAATGCACACAGGAGACCTTGAATCACCCCTGCAATGTCTAGGAAAATATCATGGCGCATTGCTCTACTGCAGGGGTGGGCAACCTCCGGCACTGCAGCTGTTGTGAAACTACAACTCCCAGCATGCGTATTTACTCTGCTCTTCTCAGAACTCTCGTAGAAATGAGTAGAACATGCTGGGAATTGTAGTTTCACAACAGCTGGAGTGCCAGAGGTTGCTGATCCCTGTTCTACTGAGTGTGCATTGCTGCATCTATTCATTTCCCTAAGATACTCTGTGCTGCTGTGAGATCCTGCCCCACTAACTATTAGAAGGTGATCTGTCTCCATTTTACTCTTCATATCATGGCTCCTGTGATATGCAGCCATGTCTCAACTAGCATAATTATAGGAGTGGGACAGGTCACTCAACTAGAAATACTCTGTGCTGCTGTGAGACCCTACACCACCAGCTATCGGTCTGAAACCCCCCAGTTATCTCCTTTCCTCTCCTCATGCAGACCTGTCCTTCCTAACCCTAGAACATTATTTACAGGTCACTAGGCAAGATCAGCAGGCCCTTCTCCTGAAATACTTTGTGCTTCTCTGAAACTCTACTCCACTAATGAATAGTCTGTGGCCTCCCACTTGCCTCCATCCCCCTCCTCCTATCACACCGCCCTATCGCATGCAGTCCTGTTTTTATTAATCACGGCCCCTGAAATACTCTGTGCTGCTGGGCAACTTTTTCTTTCTGAGTGAAAGAGAAATATAAAGAACATGTCCTCCCCCTGGTGGAGTCTTGCAGAACTGCATGCTATGTGAATTCTATTTTATAGTAAATTACTATTTTTATGTATGGTTATCTATATATATATATATAAAAAAAAAAAAGTATATGAAGTTAGTATTTGATATCCCATTACTGAATGCCTAGCAGAACTTGATTGCTGGAAAATCCTCAGAATCTTGGTAAAACAACAAAAACATTCAAAAACTTGGCACATGCTGCCATCTGCTGGCTGCCTGAGAGAAGTACTCAGATAAGCATGGTTTATCATCCATACATGGCAATTTTTGGGATCATCGTTAACAGTAAGTGTGGCTTATAGTAAGATTTACATTGCATAGTTCGCTGCATGGAAATGGTGATGGTGATATTGATCGCCGTGCTTTCCTAAAACAGAGGCAGATTTGTGAGGAGAGAGGAGCCCTCCGCTGAACCTCTACTGCTTTCTGGCATAGTCATACAATTTTCCTGCAGCTGCCACTAGGGGGAGCTCACTGCATAAGGAATTTTATACCTGTAACAACTGTATAAATCCGTACACACTGAGCTCCCTCTAGTGGTGGCTGCAGACAGCCAGAGATTTATCATGTACTGTGTAAAGGGAAGCAGAGGATTTGGACCATACCATATATACATTAAAAAAGAGGTTCCTTAGCCTGAACGCCATATTTATGAATCACCTTTGTCCTTTTTTTCAACAGACAGGAAAAGACAGCGAGGATTCAGTGAGTAGTATCTAGAACAGGGTTTCTTGGGACCCACTTACCGGTCAGGATTTGAGAATATCCCACAAAATGAATACCTGTGCCACTTTATTTTGTTGGTAGCATTCTTTTGCACCTGGTGGCTTCTGTGTCACATGGTCTGTTGTGGGTGCGGCTTCTGTGTCACATGGTCTGTTGTGGGTGTGGCTTCTGTGTCACATGGTCTGTTGTGGGTACGGCTCACAGCTTTATCCTACCTCACAGTGCATTGGTGATACCACTATGGAGGCATGTGAGAGCCTGGCTGTGAGTTGGTTTCTAGCACTGTTCAGACCCTGTTCACACATCGCGGGTAGTTGAGTGGTAGGACCCCATGCGTGCTGAGACACCGTGACGTGGTGCATGAGGGGCTCCGATATGTTCCTGACTGAAAGATATTGGCAAAGTTCTCAGCTTTTCACATCGGCCTGAGGAATTAGCTAGTATTGTCAGTTGCGTATCATTTTGGTGCATTTTTTGCAGTGATTTTTGTAAGTCCTGATGCATGGACACTAATTATATCACCTGCTCAATACTATGGAAATCCTGAAAAAATGACTGGTAGGTGGGTCCCGAGTTTGAGAAACCCTGATCTAGAGCCTCTTGTTCTTCAGATGTTCCATCGCTTTTCAGGTCCACCCAGGAATTTTAACCTTAAAGGGGTTTTCCAGTACTTAGATATCCATGACCTAACCTCAGGATTTGATCGATGGAGGTCCAGGTGCAGACAACCCCAACAATCATTAGAACATGAGGGCGGACAAGTTTAGGGTTAGGGTTGGCTGCCATGGTAAAGCCACTGAAGCAGTCACCTCCCTCTATCAAACACTTTGACCTCTGGGTGGGTCATTGTGTCTGAATTTTTTATTATCATTCTACAGCTCACAGTAAATGCTGGTAATGATTTCAGTATAGTGAGACATAATTGGGAAGAAACAAAGTTCTTAACATTATTCATTGCAAATGGATGCGTGGAGAACAGGAAGCTGTCAATCAAGGAGAGGAGAACCTGTAGGAACCCCTCTACAGAGACTACCTGGAACAACCTGGACAAGTACTTAAAGAGGTTGTCTCATTTAGGAAACATATTTTCAAAGACCCTAATAGTAAATATTTCTCCATTAAAAGAAGCACCATCCCCTACTTAGGACCCTCGTCTACTAATCAGGGTGTCTCTTGCTCTGGAGGACCCAAAGTGTCTGTTCATTCCACAGAAAACTCATAAAATTTTAATGTAATCTGTGTAATGCTTTGCTTCTCCACTAGTGGCGCTGCAGGGGAATTGAACACCTGCTGCCACAGATCTCAGCTGATTGCTGAGGGTCTCAGCAGCAGAGAATATACGACCTAGAGAACATGACTATTATTTTACATTTAATTAGTGGTAAGAACATAGATGAGAAAGAAGAGCAGCAGGATACATTATAATACTTTAACATAGGAAAGTGATTGGGACCTTTGACCCTTGAGGTATTGAAGAGGTTAAAAGGGACAGTCATCTGGAAAATGCTCTGTCACGTGGTTTTGTGATAATCCGGGATCTCTTGCAGAGGAGGGTTGTCAGCGCACTGAGAACAGGGCACAATGGCTAATGACAGCAAGAAGACCGTCCTTATAACAGGGTGCTCATCAGGCATCGGCCTGAAGATTGCAGTGCAGCTGGCGAAGGACCCCCGGCAGCGTTACCATGGTAGGAAACTATAGGGGACACCTTGATGAAAACTTATATAGAGTCCAAAAGAAATGTTATGTGGAGTAATAGAGGGAGAGGTTAACAGGGGTGACAGTGAGCACTAATAACGGAGAGTAGTTAAGGAGATTTAAAGTGGCCTTTAACCTAATCGCTTCCTATATTATAATCATATTAGATTTTTTTTTTCTTCCATTTATACCTTGTGTGACAGTATGCAGTAGTTCTAATAAAAAGGGCATAACTAGTGCAGTTTTTCATACTGTGTAGTCCCGGGTCCCAAACCATAACTCAAATGTGACCTGTAACCACTGATCCCAATACAAATTTACTTGGGACTCCAGCCAAAGAACATTGTCGTGTGACTTCTAGCTGCAGACATATTGCACACTTTTTGATATGCAGCTTTGTGTCAGGTAACTAAAGCCCTCGCCAAGGTGGACTTTCCAGACTGCTGATTGACTTTAAGAACCTTACATTTCTTTGAGGGGTTTTCTGTTATTGCAACGTGCCGGTCCGCAGGGGAGAACACGTGAGGTTCACGGTGAGCCGAAAGGGTTCAGCAGTTCATCGGTTACTCACGGTCAGCAGATGCCTCCCGGGGCCAGCAGTGTGAAGGGGAGAACAGCACTGCATTCTCCGGGGCACACTCTGATATGAGGGACACAGGCCAGATGGTGGCTGAGGTGCCCTTGGTGGTAACGTGGCTTTATGTGCTTATGGCTAGGTCCCTTTAGTCGTGACTGACGCCAGTACCGTTGTGGCACAACAATGGTGGGACTAGTAGTTGAATTAAGGAGTAAGACAGCAGTTGAATTCAAGTCACAACTTTTACTGTTTTGCTGGTTCTCAGTAGCAATGACATTCACAGATAACGGTGGTTTCTGATCCTTCCTTCCACTTAAGTGACATAACAGATTGACCTTTCTGTCTTCTATATACCGGTGAGGCTGCCTGTAGCTAGATTGTCCTACACCAAATTCAAAGGAGCCCATAAGCATAATAAGATGGATATTATCTTCCTTTGTATTTTCTGTAGTCAAAACACGATTTTCCACTTGTCCTCCTGGAGGGATAGACTGCAGAAGGAGATCTCACCTTAGCCTTGCTTCTTGGCCTAAAACTTGGGAAAAGATCACTTGGCTCCTCTGGAGAGAGGTGAGAGGAGGGGGCCTCTGTCCTTCCCCCTGATCCTCACTACAGCTACTCCATCTCCTCAACACACACACACTGAACTCCAACTCTACATCTTCTCAACTCACTAACTAGGCCTGAACTGAGGTATATATATACTAGTGCTATCCCCATCTAGTGGTGGATTTGATGTAGTGCACCCTACCAGCCTGTTAACAGAGATTTAAGAAGCAAATAATATATGCAGTATACAATACAACTTGGCAGTGCCCACGTTCACTAGTGGGACGCTGCATACCCCCCTAGTTTAATCTGTGTCGTCCTCGACACATTCTTGACATGACGCAGTCTCCTGAAAAATATATAAAGGGGGAGAGCATGCAGGCAGATATACTGATATAAAATATGAAAAACAGTATGAAAATTCACATTCTTGTAATACACTTTACAAAAACACAATAAATTATGTGGTTCACAATGCAAAATGGGATGTTGGGCGGGGCTTCTTCTGATCTTGGAGGTGACACAAATGGGCGTTGATCTCACAAATATAATATAAAGTCCATGGCAAAGTCCAACCAAGTATTTAGAATATAAAACTTTTTAAGTGCAGCATAATAAGAAAAGTGCAAAAAGTTTGTGAAATTGCAAACATAGGAATTGCACATAAACAATCACAGAAGAATGTCTTTCTGGGTAAAATTGATTAAACATTATAATAGTCCTGTTGCATTACCCTCATCAACCTGAAGAGGGAATAGGAAGGGAAAAACTTTGTGTAAACTAGGCGCAACTACAGGTAGGGCGAAAAACAAAGGTTATCTGGCAGGGAGTCCTGAAATGTTAAAGGGCCACTAGGCTGTACAGTGGCCTAGGAAACTGCCATTTGCCGTGGGGAACTGGCATCAGTCCATACTGGGACAAAAACACTGGATCCATTGGAGACAGTTGCTGTAGAATGGCCTACAGGCCTACTTACAGGTAGGTATCTTGTTCATCCGGTTCACCTTCTTCCTATGAATCCTCCACTTGTCCAGATTCCCGGCTTTGAGGAACAGCAGGCCACACAACGGTACCATCAGGATGCAAGATGCAGACTGGTATCTCACTTGGTGTAGGCTTGAGGACGTCCGCCAGGATCTCTTCCTTAGTGCGAACCCTGGACCGGGCATAAGTCAGTCTCTCGGGTAAGTAGACGTGTGCCGGCGTTGAGGCACGGGCAAGCAGGCTGTCATCTGGCTCTTGTGCAGCAGCGGTTGTGGGATCATAGGGACTCCGGTGGTCAGGTGCTTGACTCTGTCCCTCTAGGTAAGTCCATATCCTCTCTTGCTCCTCCATATCAGCTATCTCTTTCGTCCACCAACTGAGGTTAGGCGATGGCTAAGGACTGGCTTCTCCTTCCAGGACTGTTGGTTGCCAAAAGATATTGGGGCCTATGAAGGACGATCTTTCTTGATATGTGGACCGGGCAGGCCCTGGCGGGGTCTTTGACTTCGTCTCTGTTTCAGTGACATCAGCGGTACACTCCCAGTCCTCTGGCTCAGGGTGCGAACGGGACACTGCGGCGGTGTAGGGGCCTCTCAGGCCCTACGCGTGGGTGAACTCTACTTTTTATCCCTCCCGGAGGTTGTGTAAATATCCCGGTAGGTAGCTCCGCTTTACTGACCGGCGATTAACATAATAATCCCGGCTGGTGCCACTCTCTTTAAAATGAAGCCGAAGCCTCGGTCCTTGTCAAATGTCACAACAACTCCCGTCCTCCTTTCCAGGTGGGGCTGACAGTCACGGGGATCCTCAACGATCGTCTTGGCGACTTCTTCAAAATATTTCTTTTTCTGGGTGGTTTTCTGGATGGCAGCCTCACATATTTCAGCCATTAGTACAGGCCATAGGGGGGTCTGGTTTTAGGAAACCCTCGCGTGGGCGATGAAAACGACAGGGCCCTGACCATGGCCATGGGCGGGGCGGCAGCTCCAATCCCGGTGTATATGTTGGCGGCTCACCCATCTCATGCTCTGGCTGTCTTGCCCTATCAGTAGGCACATCATCTCCTTGCATGTCTGGAGGCAGAAACACATCTAGCAGAGTCGTCCACTGATCGCATAGACTCCACCTTTCCTTTGGCACGCCCCCCAGGTTTGGCAGCACAGGGGAGGCGGCGCTCATATTGTAAACCCTGCTAATGAGGTGATGGCTTAGCAGAGATATCTTTCCCGCTCTCTCAGGAGGGGCGTCACTTAATATTTTTTTATCTGGAGGCTTAGATGCAGCGATAATAGTAGTTGTAATACTAGGCACTGGTAGTTCTTGCAGGGGCACCAGTGGCGCTGGTGCATTATCCTCGTCAGGTTGAGTCTCCAAAGGAATAAGAGTATTAATAGGCAGTATCCCAATTTGTTTTGGTGGCTGGGAAAAACACGGAGGCTGACTCAACACTGGAGACGGCTCTGCAGTCTCCCGCACACTAGAACACCCACACTGGATTGAGTCCTCAATGAAGCACCCAATAGGCGGGCACAGTGACAACCCACACAGACTTCCACCCATTTTGTCCAATGGCAGAGTCTTGCTTTCAACAAAGGGCGGTGCTCAGGTTTTCGCGCTCTGAAGAGGGTGTGAACCACTTCTTCGCGCAAACAGGGCGTTTCTGCAAAGTGATGGCGCAGTTGAAATTTATAAGCACTTTAGGCGGCCATCTTGGACGCACAAAAATGTCCATTCAAATAAAACAAGCAGTGTTACTAACACAAGAAAAATCCACAATTTCTTAATTTCAGTGATGCGGTTTTGTAGCAGACGATCAGCACAGGACAGTCAGGCACTTGCTAAACATTTTGAACAATTCTTTGGCCCAATAAAACAGCAATTTTTATATGCAACGTGCTGGTCCGCAGGGGAGATACTCTGTGCTGCTGGGCAACTTTTTCTTTCTGAGTGAAAGAGAAATATAAAGAACATGTCCTCCCCCTGGTGGAGGCTTGCAGAACTGTATGCTATGTGAATTCTATTTTTATAGTAAATTACTATTTTTATGTATGGTTATCTATAAAAATAAAAGGTATATGAAGTTAGTATTTGATATCCCATTACTGAATGTCTAGCAGAACTTGATTGCTGGAAAATCCTCTGAATTTTGGTAAAAGGACAAAAACATTCAAAACATGGCACATGCTGCCATCTGCTGGCTGCCTGAGAGAAGTACTCAGATAAGCATGGTTTATCATCCATACATGGCAATTTTTGGGATCATCGTTAACAGTAAGTGTGGCTTATAGTAACATTTACATTGCATAGTTCGCTGCATGGAAATGGTGATATTGATCGCCGTGCTTTCCTAAAACAGAGAGAGGAGCCCTCCGCTGAACCTCTACTGCTTTCTGGCATAGTCATACCATTTTCCTGCAGCTGCCACTAGGAGGAGCTCACTGCATAAGGAATTTTATACCTCTAACAACTGTATAAATCCGTACACACTGAGGTCCCTCTAGTGGTGGCTGCAGACAGCCAGAGATTTATCATGTACTGTGTAAAGGGAAGCAGAGGATTTGGACCATACCATATATACATTAAAAAAGAGGTTTCTTAGCCTGAACGCCATATTTATGAATCACCTTTGCCCTTTTTTCCAACAGACAGGAAAAGTCAGCGAGGATTCGGTGAGTAGTATCTAGAACAGGGTTTCTTGGGACCCACTTACCGGTCAGGATTTGAGAATATCCCACAAAATGAATACCTGTGGTAAGTCCTGATGCATGGACACTAATTATATCACCTGCTCAATACTATGGAAATCCTGAAAAGATGACTGGTAGGTGGGTCCCGAGAACCAGAGTTGAGAACCCCTTATCTAGCGCCTCTTGTTCTTCAGATGTTCCATCGCTTTTCAGGTCCACCCAAGAATTTTAACCTTAAAGGGGTTTTCCAGTACTTAGATATCCATGACCTAACCTCAGGATTTGATCGATGGAGGTCCAGGTGCAGACAACCCCACCAATCATTAGAACACGAGGAAGGACAAGTTTAGGGTTAGGGTTGGCTGCCATGGTAAAGCCACTGAAGCAGTCACCTCCCTCTATCAAACACTTTGACCTCTGGGTGGGTCATTGTGTCTGAATTTTTTATTATCATTCTACAGCTCACAGTAAATGCTGGTTATGATTTCAGTATAGTGAGCCATAATTGGGAAGAAACAAAGTTCTTAACAGAATTATTCATTGCAAATGGATGCTTGGAGAACAGGAGCTGTCAATCAAGGATAGGAGAACCTGTAGGAACCCCTCTACAGAGACTACCTGGAACAACCTGGACAAGTACTTAAAGAGGTTGTTTCATTTAGGAAACATATTTTCAAAGACCTAATAGGTAATATTTCTCCATTAAAAGAAGCACCATCCCCTACTTAGGACCCTCGTCTACTAATTAGGGTGTCTCTTGCTCTGGAGGACCCAAAGTGTCTGTTCATTCCACAGAAAACTCATAAAATTTTAATGTAATCTGTGTAATGCTTTGCTTCTCCACTAGTGGCGCTGCAGGGGAATTGAACACCTGCTGCCACAGATCTCAGCTGATTGCTGAGGGTCCCAGCAGCAGAGAATATACGACCTAGAGAACATGACTATTATTTTACATTTAATTAGTGGTAAGAACATAGATGAGAAAGAAGAGCAGCAGGATACATTATAATACTTTAACATAGGAAAGTGATTGGTACCTTTGACCCTTGAGGTATTGAAGAGGTTAAAAGGGACAGTCATCTGGAAAATGCTCTGTCATGGGGTGTTGTGATAATCCGGGATCTCTTGCAGAGGAGGGTTGTCAGCGCACTGAGAAAAGGGCACAATGGCTAATGACAGCAAGAAGACCGTCCTTATAACAGGGTGCTCATCAGGCATCGGCCTGAAGATTGCAGTGCAGCTGGCGAAGGACCCCCGGGAGCGTTACCATGGTAGGAAACTATAGGGGACACCTTGATGAAAACTTATATAGAGTCCAAAAGAAATGTTATGTGGAGTAATAGAGGGAGAGGTTAACAGGGGTGACAGTGAGCACTAATAACGGAGAGTAGTTAAGGAGATTTAAAGTGGCCTTTAACCTAATCGCTTCCTATATTATAATCATATTAGATTTTTTTTTCTTCCATTTATACCTTGTGTGACAGTATGCAGTAGTTCTAATGAAAAAGGCATAACTAGTGCAGTTTTTCATACTGTGTAGTCCCAGGTCCCAGACCACAACTCAAATGTGACTTGAAACCACTGATCCTAATACTAATTTACTTGGGACTCCAGCCAAAGAACATTGTCGTGTGACTTCTAGCTGCAGACATATTGCACACTTTTTGATATGCAGCTTTGTGTCAGGTAACTAAAGCCCTCGCCAAGGTGGACTTTCCAGACTGGTGATTGACTTGAAGAACCTTACATTTCTTTGAGGGGTTTTCTGTTATTGCAACGTGCCGGTCCGCAGGGGAGAACACGTGAGGTTCGCGGTGGGCCGAAAGGGTTCAGCAGTTCATCGGTTACTCACGGTCAGCAGATGCCTCCCTGGGCCAGCAGTGCAGTGAAGGGGAGAACAGCACTGCATTCTCCGGGGCACACTCTGATATGAGGGACACAGGCCAGATGGTGGCTGAGGTGCACTTGGTGGTAACGTGGCTTTATGTGCTTATGGCTAGGTCCCTTTAGTCGTGACGCCAGTACCGTTGTGGTACAACAATATGAGAGTAGTAGTTGAATTAAGGAGTAAGACAGCAGTTGAATTCAAGTCGCAACTTTTACTGTTTTGCTGGTTCTCAGTAGCAATCACATTCACAGATAACACCGTCTCTCTTGTATGCAGAGGTAATACATTGTAATCCAAGGTAACAGGCTTCTTGTAGATAATAAACTTCAGATTAAAGTTCAGTTGGCTGGTATCTAGCTCCTTGCCTTATTCTAATCCCAGTAGGTGGTTTCTGATCCTTCCACTTAAGTGACATAACAGATTGGCCTTTCTGTCTTCTATATACCGGTGAGGCTGCCTGTAGCTAGATTGTCCTACACTAAAGTCAAAGGAGCCCATAAGCATAATAAGATGGCTGTTATCTTCCTTTGTATTTTCTGTAGTCAAAACACAATTTTCCACTTGTCCTCCTGGAGGGATAGACTGCAGAAGGAGGTCTCACCTCAGCCTTACGTCTTGGCTTAAAACTTGGGAAAAGATCACTTGGCTCCTCTGGAGAGAGCTGAGAGGAGGGGCCCTCTGTCCTTCCCCCTGCTCCTCACTCCGGCTACTCCATCTCCTCAACACACACACACTGAACTCCAACTCTACATCTTCTCAACTCACTAACTAGTCCTGAACTGAGGTATATATATACTAGTGCTATCCCCATCTAGTGGTGGATGTGATGTACTGCGCCCTACCAGCCTGTTAACAGAGATTCAAGAAGCAAATAAATGCAGTATACAATACAACAACTTGGCAGTGCCCACGTTCACTAGTGGGACGCTGCATTATGTTTTTTGCCAGTCATGTCATATTATCCCCGATCATCCTCTGGTACAATGAAGAATGCATTGTGGATGCTATGATGGTGGTCCCAAACCACAGGATCAATTTCTTCAGGTTAAATACAGGCTTTGGTTTTTTGACAAACATGTCTTATCTGCCTAGAGCACCAGAAGTTAATGAAGTTTTAAGTTGCCTTCAAGAGTTATCTCCCCAATACATATAAACATGTTCGGTTCGACTGAGAGCGAATGGGTTTCCGAAGGGGAGAAAAGTAGAAAGCCACCGCCGGACGTGTCTTATCTCCTGGGAGAAGAAAGGAGCAGGTGTTGAAATTCAACATGCTCGATCCTTCTCTCCCCCGACATGGCTAGTTGGGAAGACTTGGAACTCCCCATACACATTAGGCTACTTTCACACTCGCG
The DNA here is from genome assembly GCF_905171765.1 of Bufo bufo. NCBI lineage: Eukaryota > Metazoa > Chordata > Amphibia > Anura > Bufonidae > Bufo > Bufo bufo. Next base: position 785,173,314 of record NC_053389.1, on the reverse strand, counting down.
TTTGGTGCAGATCCGTCATGGATCTGCACAGACGGATCCGTTCAGATAATACAAACATCTGCATCCATTCAGAATGGATCAGTTTGTATTATCTTTAACATAGCCGAGACGGATCCGTCTTGAACACCATTGAAAGTCCGTGCCCATTGACTTACATTGTGTGTCAGAACGGATCAGTTTGGCTCAGTTTCGTCAGACAGACACTAAAACGCTTCAACCAGCGTTTTGGTGTCTGCCTCCAAAGCGGAATGGTGATCGGAGGCAAACTGATGCATTCTGAGCGGATCCTTTTCCATTCAGAATGCATTAGGGCAAAACTGATCCGTTTTGGACCGCTTGTGAGAGCCCTGAACGGATCTCACAAACAGAAAGCCAAAACGCCAGTGTGAAAGTAGCCTTAGATTGCCAGTGGTCTTTCCAAAAATGTTGGTTTCAGTCGATAATTGTCTAAGGGTGCATTCACACAACCGTATATATTTTGCAGTCCGCAAAACACAGATCCGCAAAAAAATATGGATGATGTCCATGTTGCATCCGTTTTTTTTTTTTTTAGACGACCAATTATAACAATGCCTATTCTTGTTCACAAAACGGACACAAATAGGGCAGGTTCTATCTATTTTGCGGGGCTGCGGAACGGACATACGGAGGCGGTCAGAACACAGTGTGCTGTCTGCTTTTGTTGTAGCCCCGATTAAATTAATGGGTCCACATCCAATCCACAAAAATGTAATGTGTATGTGGCCTCTAGGATGAGTTCACAGTGGGAGGTGTATACTGTACCAAGTATTTTCCAAGTGGATTTTAGGTGCTGCTTTGTGTAGGCTCGTTGTAATAGTAGACTCCTGCATGTTGACATCAGTAGTGATGAAGGCTACCTGTAGGTCTCATGATAAAATCCTGGGGTTCTTAGAAATTTCTTTCAGCATCCTGTGCCGATGAACTTGCTGGGTTGGCCTGGGTAGGTTGATGGCGATCTTTTTAAATCCCTTTTGAAACATCTAGACATCTATATCTTGCTTTCCTGACTTCAGGAACCATCTAGATGCAGATGGTGATACCATGCAGAGAGAACCAAACTAAACATCTCAATGGTTTTATCTTGGTTTTGTCATGATATTTAGAAAATCATGACAACATAATACAACATGACCGCACCTTGTGGCCCCACCCTTAAACCTCATTCACACGTCAGTGTTTTGGTCAGTGATTTCCCTCAGTGATTGTGAGCCTCCACAGAGATAAGGTATAAGGGAAAGATCTTGCACCTGCTCTGTGTTTAGAGCCGCACCTGGTTTTGGCTCAGAATCACTCAGGGAAATCACTGACCGAACACTGACGTGTGAATGAGCCATTAGACCTTATTCACTCATCAGTGCTTTGGTCAGTGATTTCCATAAAGGTCCATTCACACAACCGTAAGGGCACCGGCTGTGTGCACTCCATGGATCGGAAGCACAGATGTGCTTCCATGGGCTTTCGAGTCTGTGCCTTCGCACTGCAAAAAATAGGACATGTCCTATTTTTTGCCGTATTTTGTGGATCACGGACCCATTCAAGTCAATGTGTCCGAACCGCAATACAGGATTCACACGGCCACTGCCCATGCATTGTGGTCCGCAGCACTGAGCCCTTACGCTTGTGTGAATATGGACCCTAAGTGATTGCGAGCCAAATCCAGGAGCCAGACCAAATCTTTTCATTATACCGTATCCTGTGGGAAGATCCACTCTTGGTTTTGTATAATAATCACTGATGCAAAAAACACTGACCAAAAACACAGACGTGGGAATAAGGCCTTGGATCTTGCTCACCCATCATGGATTCTCATTCGTGTGCTGTCCATGTTCTCCACAGACAGCTGACTGATTCATTGAATTCTGTATCTGTATTCAGACTTGATCAGTGTTTTTTTTATTGGCTTTTATAGGAATTGTTGCCCATATAGTGTGTTTTACCACCATTCTTTTTATAGTATTTTTTTGTGTCCTCCATAATGTCACTTCCTCTGTAGAGCAGCATGGAGAAAATACATTCATACAAAAAACACCATGCAAAGACACCTGTGTTTCTTAATGCTGGGCACAAAATAGCAATGGAGGTCTGGGGGACAAAAATGCCAGGCAATGACAGGAAAACAATCACCAGATCTAGAGCATTTGGCGATTTGAGAAGACAACTATGACCCAAAAATATCACACCTCAAGGGTCAAAAAAATTTTTTTTTGCCGTGTTTGATATTTCCTGTAGACTTCATTGTAACATCTGGAACTGGTGCTTTTTGACCAAAAGAACACTGCAAAAAAGGCCAGTAAAAGAAAAACCACCAAAAACCACAAACCCTCTCAAAAACACCAAAAACAAAACTATGTGTGACATAGTAGGAATCAAGAAATTTCTGAGAAATCTAGCTTTAAAGAAATATTTCTTAAAAATGAACACTATCTCATGTCCCAATACTAATAAAATTATGCCAACGGTTGGCATAACACCATCTATAGTACCTAGAAATCATTTACAAATCAATATGGGACGACAGCACACTGCTGACCTAGGCACTGCTACCAGGTCCCCTTTACATACAACGCTGAGACCTAAATCCCATTTTAACCCTCTTGGTGAATACTCCGATGCTTTTACTGCATTTCAAGCTTTGGTATTGAGAGATTTACGCAAAATTAATCCAAATAGTAAGCGAAAGGGCCCTCAAAATTTATCTCTTTGGGAAAAAAAGGCTATTAGGACACTACAAACTAATAACCAAATTGTGATTAGGCCTGCAGACAAAGGGGGGGGGTATTGTTATTTTGGATGAGGACTCCTATAATAGTGAATCAATACGACTCCTTAGTGACAAAAAGACATATAAAAAACTGAGCTTTGATCCAACCAACACATACAAACAAAAACTTGGATCCCTGGTCAAAAAAGGTAAAATGAGAGGCATTTTAACTGGTGATGAAGCACAATTTATTAATAACCAATGCCACAAGATTTCGATCTTTTACTATTTGCCAAAAATCCACAAAAATCCAACAAACCCACCTGGTCGCCCGATCATTTCAGGGATAGACAGTCTGACGGCCAATCTATCCAAATATGTGGACACTTTATTACAGAATCATGTTCAGAAACTTCCAGCGTATCTTAAAGATACCAAACACATTTTACAACTTCTGGAAGATATAAAATGGGAGGATAACTATATCCTGGGGACCCTGGATGTCACCTCCCTATATACCGTGATTGAGAATACAAAAGGCAGGACAGCTACGGAATACTTTTTAGAAAAAGATGGTAATATGCCGAAAGAACAAATAGAATTTACTGGCGATTGTATTAGTTTTATTCTCACACATAATTATTTTAAATTTAACCAGGAGTTTTATTTGCAGACATGGGGTACTGCGATGGGGACCAGATTCGCACCGAGTTTCGCTAATTTATACATGGGCCACTGGGAGGACACTACCATCTTCCCCCAGGGCAGACTCGGTGCGAATCTGGTCCTATGGAGACGTTTTATCGATGATATTGTTTTTATTTGGAAGGGTGGGGAATCTGGACTGAACCACTTTTTAAATGATTTAAATAAAAATGAATTTTATCTAGAGTTCACACCCAAATTTAGCAAACAGCAGGAAAAATTTTTAGATCTCACGAATTTCACGATATTTATTGAGGAAGGGCAGATTCGCACCAAGACATACTGTAAGCCCACGGACTGCAATAGTTATATCCCTCTCAGAAGCTGTCACCTACCCACGTGGCTCACGAACATTCCTCGGAGCCAATACATCAGGATACGTAGGAATTGCACAAATATTGGTCATTTTGAGGAAGAAACCAGAGACCTCAATATTAAATTTATTGAAAAGGGGTATAAAATGGAGGACTTGGAACCTACCATTAAACAGATTAGAGAGGTAAACCGTAACCTATTATTGAAGGATAAAGTGCAGGATCCAGAAAAACTTGCTGCAAATGACCGCACCAATGCCCCTATAAAAATCCCTACATTTAATGAAGGGGCAACAATCCTCAAAAGAATTGTTAGAAAACATTGGGAAATGTTGCGACAAGACAAACTAATAGGTGACAGGATCCCAAAAAATCCCACCTTTATCTTTAGGAAAGCGCAAAATTTGTGTACTATGGTAGCGCCCACTGTAAAACTGCCCCAAACAAAGAAATTGAGTCACTTGACACAAAAAGGTTTTTTCCCATGTAAAATGTGTAAAAATTGCAGGAAAGTCAAACATGGCACAACTAAATTCCCCATTAGAGAAATAGGGGACAATCACCACAAATACAAAATCAGTCAGTATATTTCATGCAATACCCGAGGTGTGATATATTTTATTAAATGTCCATGTTTTAAAATATATGTGGGCCGAACCAAACGTGAATTAAAAACTAGGATGGGGGAACATCTCAACAATATAAAGAAAAAATATGACGGACATCCTCTGTCCCGTCATTATACCCAACACCACGCAGGTAGTTTTGCTGGTTCTTTCTTTGGGGGTATTGAAAAAATAAAACCAAATCTGAGAGGTGGAGATATCATTAAACGAATGTCGAGATGTGAAAGCAAATGGATATTCAGATTGAATTCCCTAGCACCAAATGGCCTTAACCGTGAGATGGAGTTATTTGCATTTTAAATGACCATTATTGTGAAACCCAATTGATGTTTTCTATAAACAAGTGGATGCGACCCTTTATCCATATAGGATTTTATGCAGGACTTTATGCAGTACGTTTGATGAAGTAACAAATAGCAGTTGCCATGGGGACCGGGCACCTATTTAACCCAGAGTACAAACAGAACAACTATCCCTGACGAAGAAGCCCGTAGGCTTCGTAACGCGTAGGATTGCTTTTTGGTCTCTGGATCACTCCGTAGGTCAGTCGTGACGTCACGCCGCACGCTCCGGAACCCTGTACCAACACAGCTCCCTCGCGCGCACGCCAGCCACCGGCCGGGGCGGCATACGCGCTCAGAGGTTGAGCAAGAAGCAACAAGCAAGTAAGAAGCACTGCAGAATTATTTCATCCTACTGCCAGACCGGACAGTCGGTGCATACCTCATTTGACCATACCCCAGGTCCTGCCGGAACAAGGTAATTACTAAACTAATACATCCCCAGCGCTGGTACCGAACATTAGTTTGTTCATTTCCTTCTTTATACTTACCATTTTGGATCGGAGCAGCCGTAATCCATCCAGGTACCAAGCAGCGGCTCTGTCTGCCTGAGTGCATATAGAGAAAATCTAATAGCGTTAGCGCAGGCACCACCGTATATTTACCTATGTGTGACAACAGCGTTAGCCTTCTGAAATAGGTAATCGTCAGGTATTCAACTCCTGGTTGGCACTTTCACCGATCAGCTGTTAGCAGGAGCAACTCTGCACCTGAACCAGGCACCAGAACAGCACAGCGCCGTACACTTTGTAGTGGCCATGTCTGGTTACTGCAGCTATTGACAGAAGAACAGTGATGGCCAGTTCGCAGTGTTCGCCCGCGAACACATGCGAGCTGCCATCATAACTCACAAGTTCGGCGATGCACAGGTAAGTCCTTACCTGTGCCTGTGCACAAGCTGGTCTGAAACAAATGCTGTCTCCGGGTGCAGGCAAACTGGCCATCACTGCAGAAGAACACTGAAAAGTAATCAAAAAGTTGTATGTACCCCAAAATGATACCATTAGAAACATCAACTTATCCGATAAAAAACACAAACCCTCACACAGCTCCATCGAACGGAAAAATAGAAAGCTATGGCTCTCAGAATATGGGTCAAAAAAAACCTGAAAACTTTATTTTATGTTTTTATTGTGCAAAAATTAAAAAGTAGATGCATAAAAAAATAGAAACTTGGTATCACTTTAATGGTATAGAATAAAGGTAACGTCATATCTCACTTTGAGTATCGTAAATTTGAAACCCAAAAAACAAAACCCCGAAAAATTGCAGAATTGCTGTTTTTTTTTTCATTCTCCCTAAAAATCTTATAAAAAATGAGGCCAGTGATTGTCTGTAGTGGTCTTGTGGGTATATAGCCCATGACTACTGCATCGAAGTAAACAGTGACCAGCCATGATGACATTTTAACATTTTTTATCAGATTTTAGTTCCTCAGAGAGGACCCCCAATTTTAAACATAGTGGTCCTAAAACCTCATTCTTGTACTAGCTTTGCCTGTAATATAGTCAGGTATCACATTTATTCGTATATATACACTAAGGACAATTGCTGTTTTTGAGAAGTGGAACATGGTTTCGTAATAAAATTACTCAGTCTCAGACACTGACCTTTTGCTCCAAGCAAATCTGCTTATTCTTAAGACTCATTCCCTCCAATCATGAAGCCTCTTAAAGTACCATATGACTGCCAACTAATACCCACTGATAGCTCGGGGGATGAGGAGGAGTGTTTTGTAATCTAAAGTGATAACTGTTTATTCGTAATTCTGGCATGGCGTAATACTTAACGCTATGATAACGTTTCATAGCCAAGAAGGGATCAGACCTGGACTAAGGAGATCAGTTGGGTCATGTCACAAAGGACACCTTCATCCCTCCCACCATCCATGTACTTTTCACACAGCTACAGTGGCTGGGTTTGGGGTGGCTCCATTGAGGTGTTATCACATTTTGCTGCTCTACAGAGAGGATGATAGGCGTGGTGCACCCCAATGGGAAATAAGTCCAGAGAGTCAGGGTTTGCAGTTAACCAGTGTTCTTTACTGGAGGAACTTAAGTGCAAAACAATACAGGCAATGCAGTTAACTGGTTTGTCCAGTCTCCCCTCTGGTAGAAGAAGGTTCTGTGCTGAGAAAAGGCCTGAGATGGCTGCATCACTGATCAAAGGGCTAGTGACCCACTGACTGTGGCAGAATATCTCCATCTCAGCATCTTCTTCTGGTTACTGGTGAAGTCTGGCAGAGTCTCTCTTACTGAACACTGGTCCCTAATTGCAGACAACTAGGGGCTCTGACTACTTTTTTTTTATACAGTTTCTGATTCAGAACCTTCTATTGGAGAAACACCGCCTAACAGAAACAATGTTGCAATTTCCATCTGCCATAGACTTGTATTGAGCCCTTAATACAAGTCAATGGGAATGAATAAGCAGTTTTCAGAAATAAACAACAGTCTAGATAGAGCTTAACTAGACAGTCAAAAGGTCACTGTGTCTGTTTTCCCCTCCAAAACTTAGTTCTGCATATTCTCTTATAGTAACTGTGAAAAATGACTAGCTTCTCAGTGCATAGGTAGAAAGTCCCAAAGTCTCTCAGTATTAGCTGGCTGTGTATTAAATCTCCCTGCAGTGCAGTGCAAATACTGTACAATAACAGTGAGAATGAACAGGATATATCACAATAAATATATAAAATGCAGTTCAACAACACAAGACAATATAAGTATAAACAATGGCATAAATCATGGTGCAAGTTAACTCTTCAATGTGCAATAAAGTAGGGTGTTGGAGGTTTTCTATAGTACCAATGGGGCAAATATCCACAAAGGTCCCAACTATAAAGTACTCTTGCTCCAGGGCACTACACATCAACTAAAAATATATTTGGACGGCACTCCTCTATTTCTTGTTACGGTGCTCAGCGGTAATTGCGGTAATAGTATAATGGGAATGACCACGTGTCACGGCGGACGTGCACTCAGTCTAACAGATAACGCACCAACCAGGCTCTGGGCGAGAGACAGGGGAAGGGTCACCTCCTAACTAATCCCTGACCTCTTTCCCTGCACTGCTCAGCTTACCTACAGACCTTTAAGGTAGGTATGAGGTGTCCCCGTGCCTGGGCTGACAAAACCCTGAGTTCCCTGAGATGGTGAAGTGGGGAAATAGGAGCAGCCTGCTCGCACAGAACCTAGATGGGATAGATGACACAAAACAACCAAACTTTAAATAACACTTATCTTCCTGAGCTGGAACAGACAGCCAACCTTCCTTCCTAGCTTCCAAGACCACAATGATTAGTATAATCCGCCCAGAGCACTGGGCTGGTGTACTATTTAAACTAATGACCCCACCCAGTGCACTTGATGAGAGGCGGATCCAGCACGGCTCCAAAACAAACACTAAACTCGTGCTGCTATCCTGGCCGACCTCCGCATATCGTCAGAGTGGGGCATGACACCACGGCACTCGTTTTATAGTTGAATTAATAATGCTTCTTTATTATCCATCCAGGAAGTAATAATTAATACTGGCCAACGTTTCTGTCTTATCACAAGACGTTGTTCACGGCCTGAGGCAAAATAGGAAATATGGTACATATGAAGATACGTACATAGGAAAACAATATTCCTAGATATTAGTAATATATGTCAAGGTACATAGTGCAAATCGGATAGTAGATTTAGTACACAGAGTATAGAATACAATGGACAGAGGAGATCTGTCGGTATATCAAGAGTCTCAAAGAGATTAGTAGCCAAAAAGGTAGGTATATGCGTAAAATCATAGGTCTAGGTGAGGTCACAGTGTAACACAAGTTTCCGAAGATTCCTGCTACATATAGTCGGACCTGCAGGTTATAAGACGTATTAGTAAGTCTCTAGGTTAAATAATAGAAGTCCTGTTTTTTTATATATATATATATATATATATATATATACATTCCATGCAGCACCAAAGAAATATAGAGACTGCCATAAAGAAAGAATACCTTAGTATTGAGGGCATCTTGTTTGCTGGATGGCTTAGGCCAAATAAGTAAGGCCGCGATAATACACATCAACTAGACATACAGGAACAATGCAGCCATATCTGGTCAAAAATCTGAGATTGTCAGAGACCTTTGTGTCATCACTGCCTCGTTCTTAGTATATGAATAAAAAAATCACAAAGTTTGATAGTCTGCTTATTTATTGGAGAAGCACATTCCATGGTGAACTCAAGCTCTTGCTCTATCAACAGTGATTGCCACTATGAGAGACCCCAACAAGAGTGCAAAGTTGGTAGCAGAAGCTGGAGAGTCCTTCAATAAGACCCTGGTAATCAGACAGCTGGATGTAACCAATGAAGAGTCAGTGAAGAAATGCATAGCAGAGCTGCCTGGTCAGACAGTGGACATCCTTGGTAAGCGATCAACATGGTTGAGTTACACATTTAGTTTGGTGTTAATACGGAATGAAGTTTGTTATAACTCTTGTAATATGATGTACATTGTTGATTCCCAGTGAACAACGCTGGTGTAGGCCAGGCTGGTCCCCTTGAAAGCATCTCAATGGACGACATGAAGAAAGTCTTTGAGACAAACTTTTTTGGGGTGGTGAACTTGATCAAAGAATTGCTCCCTGCCATGAAGAAGAGAAGAAGTGGTCACATTGTGGTTATAAGCAGCGTCATGGGGTTACAAGGTGAGATATGGGTATTTACTATACTTAATACCACAATGTTATTTCTCTTAGGCCTCTTGCACACGACCGTATGACTTTTTCAGTATTTTGCGGTCCGCAAAAACAGGATCCGCAAAAAATACGGATGACATGCGTGTGCATTCCGTATTTTGCGGAATGGAACAGCTGGCCCCTGATAGAACAGTACTATCCTTGTCCGTTATGCGGACAATAATAGGACATGTTCTATCTTTCAACGGAACGGAAAAATGGAAATACGGAAACGGAAGGCATACGGAGTACCTTCCATTTTTTGGGCAGATCCATTGAAATGAATGGTATACGGAACGCAAAAAAACGTAAATGGAAAAAAAAACATTTGTGTGCAAGAGGCCTTAGGGTATGAGGACAGATAGATGCCTCAAAGACTATCGATATTAGTAAGACATCTGCCAGTCTATGGCTACTTTCATATTGGGCATCTTGTTTTCTTTAAAGTAGTGTCACTGTCACTTCCCGCCCAAGAGAATGTTTGAACAGAAACATTGTGGTCAGTATTTGGCCATCATTTTTCAATATTTGCTAGTCAAAACCAGGGATGGACTCAAACTACAGAAGAGGTGAAAGTCTTTCCATTTTATGTTTTCTCCTGGTTTTGGCTTACAAATATTGATGCAAAACGCTGTGTGAAAGTGGCCTTACAACCCTGGTGGCTTGCACGCCATAAGAGGTTCAGAAAACATTTGTCTAATGTGTGTGGCCACCTTTAGGTTAATGACAACTGGGGGTCTACTGTGCACCAAGGACAAGCCTAGGCTAAACAGTCATGCTGTTTGTCCATATAACTAAGACATGCTTTTGAACATTTTCAAACCTTTACTGACCACGATCCTTGTGATTCAATCCTGTCGATACCCTGATGATAGCTCAAAATAACTCCAGTGACATAAGTAAAGCTTCTTGAATAGTGATTTTCAATCATTATGCGGCTTAGATGTGACGTTTCGGCCAACACGGCCTTTTTCAAACTGAAGTACAATCAAAAAGAAGTATATACAGTAAATAACAATTTGATCCATCACGACAAACATAGTAAACATTAGGTGGTTATGTGGCCAGAGATATATCATTCATATCTATGGCATTTTCTGCGGAAGTCCATGTATTTCTATTCCATACAAAGAGTGATATGAACATAATACAATTAATGTAGCATCTAACCCCTTTTTCATTTTTTTCTGGTTCCTTTTGCCTTTTTTTTTCCATTTTTCCCACCTTTCTTTCACTTCTTTCATTTAATTCCATGCTTCACCTTTTTTCCCTTAATTCTCTCTTTTCCCTCATTTCTCTCTTTTCCCTTAATTCGTTTGTCCTGAGTTGCCCAATTTTTTTCAGCTCTTTTATTTGGACTTTCTGTTTTCTTGCCTGCTCATTACTTACTAAGTTTTGGTTCATTTTTGTTGTCTTTCAACATTGTCCTCTCTATACGCCTGATCTGTCTCACCCCCTTCGATAATCTGCCTTCTAACTTCCTTTTCTCTCTATTCACTTCCCTACATCCCCTCCTATAGCGATTCTCTCACTCTCGCTGTACTGTATTATCCCTCTTTCACTGTTGCTGCCCCGATTGTCCTGCACAGTTTAACATGCACACATTTAAAATTCACACCACGGGAGCGTAGTCTCGCGAGACTATCACTCCGGCCGGATGTCTTCCATGCTACAGACCTCATACTGAGGTCTAAAAAGCGCTCGGCGCATGCGCATGTGACAGCCACTGTTTAGCGCACAAGCCTCATAAGATGCCGGCCACACCGGTAAAAACATGGCATCCTCCGGTAGTGCAGCAGCACATTTGGTGAGACCAAGCCATCGCCTTCCATGTTCCTTACAGAGCGGCACCAGGTAGGCCAGTAGTCCAGGTCTCTTAAGTTATCTTATCCCCGTGAGGTAAACAGGACCTGTTCATCCCCCTGGGAGTGTCCCTGTTGTTTCTGCCCCTCCACAGCCTCTTAACAAAGTTTTCTTAACTAGGATGACTCAGTACTCGCTTTGGGACAGCTTTGGATGAACGTCCTGTACACCAGTGATATTTTGGTGGACCTCTACCTTCATACGATTGTATGCTTTATGAGTCGTGGATTTCCGCCATGTGACATCATGTTGTTATGACACAATGCTTCTGTTATATTACGTGTTAGATGCTACATTAATTGTATTATGTTCATATCACTCTTTGCATGGAATAGAAATACATGGACTTCCGCGGAAAATGCCATAGATATGAATGATATATCTCTGGCCACATAATCACCTAATGTTTACCATATTTGTCGTGATGGATCAAATTGTTATTTACTGTATATACTTCTTTTTGTTTGTACTTCAGTTTGAAAAAGGCTGTGTTGGCCGAAACGTCACATTTAAGCCGCATAATAATTAAAAATCACTATTCAAGAAGATTTACTTATGTCACTGGAGTTATTTTGAGCTACATGTAATAGGGTAGGAACCCTACTTCCAGGGACGAGGATCCCTGAACTGCACCTTCTCCCTGGCTGTGACGCTCTGCGCTGCGATAGGACAGCGCTACAGCCAGGGAGAAGGAACGCCCAGGGAGAAAAGCTGATGTCTCCTCCCCGATGTTCCGATAGTAGTAATTAGCATACAGCGCGGGAGACAGTAACGGGGGCCACAGCGGGCGCACGAAGCGGTGCCCAGATATAATAGTAAGTCCAGGGAGATCCCTGGGCGCCGCTCTACATGTCCTGCTACTTAGTTAACAATGTCCAGACCCATGAAAGGTCCTCTTTAAGGTATATTCATTGTTAATACATAGTAGATCTATGGGGGTTGTTTTTCAGTCTTGTAAAAGGTGGCAAAGGCATCTCGCCCATTCAGTACTGGTTGGTTGGGATAAAGTCTTTAGCAGCCTCAGCGAAGTAACTTCTAATGCCTCCTGGATCAAGTTACTGTCACGACTGTGACTGATCCAGACAGGTCTGGGAGGAGAAGGTCGCAGCGACTTGCTACTCGCGATAGCTTGTGAGTTTGCTCCGTGGTTCAGGGTATGTCATCTGGGTTTTGCCTTGTGAACCTTTTTGTCCTGACTGGGAGTTTGTAGGCATCCTTCTCTGGTGAGTCCTGTCTGCCACTCCCAGCTACTATATTAGTTTCACTTTCACTTGCAGTCATTGCCAGATATAGTCCTTACTTCCAGTTCTATTCTGACCTTTGAAGGAGATCGTTTGATGGTGTTGCTGTGGAGCTCTTGTCCGGCGTGGACTGTCGTGATTGGGATCGCCTTCTCTGCTCATGACTGGATAAGTCTATCTTTGATATAGTTTGTTTGTTGCTGTCTTCCCCTGCTGTTCTCCTAGACATGAGTGATGGTGACTAGTGCTCCCATCGGCCTTTCCCCACTCTAGGCTTGTTAGGGTGACTGAGGGTTTAGGCATACTGCTCGCCGCACGGGTTCACACCCCGTCTAGGGTATCAGGGCAGACAGGTGCCAGCTTAGGGTTAGTCAGGGGTGGCCATACTATTCCCATCCGTAGATAAGGGTCCCCCTTCCCCTCTGTCTGGTGCGACACGACTGCTGCTGGGGTAGCGGTCATGACAGTTACACTGCTCAAAAAAATAAAGGGAACACAAAAATAACACATCCTAGATCTGAATTAATTAAATATTCTTCTGAAATACTTTGTTCTTTACATAGTTGAATGTGCTGACAACAAAATCACACAAAAATAAAAAAATGGAAATCAAAATTTTCAACCCATGGAGGTCTGGATTTGGAGTCACACTCAAAATTAAAGTGGAAAAACACACTACAGGCTGATCCAACTTTGATGTAATGTCCTTAAAAACAAGTCAAAATGAGGCTCAGTAGTGTGTGTGGCCTCCACGTGCCTGTATGACCTCCCTACAACGCCTGTGCATGCTCCTGATGAGGTGGCGGATGGTCTCCTGAGGGATCTCCTCCCAGACCTGGACTAAAGCATCTGCCAACTCCTGGACAATCTGTGGTGCAACGTGTCGTTGGTGGATAGAGCGAGACATGATGTCCCAGATGTGCTCAATTGGATTCAGGTCTGGGGAACGGGCGGGCCAGTCCATAGCATCAATGCCTTCGTCTTGTAGGAACTGCTGACACACTCCAGCCACATGAGGTCTAGCATTGTCTTGCATTAGGAGGAACCCAGGGCCAACCGCACCAGCATATGGTCTCACAAGGGGTCTGAGGATCTCATCTCGGTACCTAATGGCAGTCAGGCTACCCCTGGCGAGCACATGGAGGGCTGTGTGGCCCTCCAAAGAAATGCCACCCCACACCATTACTGACCCAATGCCAAACCGGTCATGCTGGAGGATGTTGCAGGCAGCAGAACGTTCTCCACGGCGTCTCAAGACTCTGTCACGTCTGTCACATGTGCTCAGTGTAAACCTGCTTTTATCTGTGAAGAGCACAGGGCGCCAGTGGCGAATTTGCCAATCTTAGTGTTCTCTGGCAAATGCCAAACGTCCTGCACGGTGTTGGGCTGTAAGCACAACCCCCACCTGTGGACGTCGGGCCCTCATATCACCCTCATGGAGTCTGTTTCTGACCGTTTGAGCAGACATATGCACATTTGTGGCCTGCTGGTGGTCATTTTGCAGGGCTCTGGCAGTGCTCCTCCTGTTCCTCCTTGCACAAAGGCGCAGGTAGCGGTCCTGCTGATGGGTTGTTGCCCTCCTACGGCCTCCTCCACATCTCCTGATGTACTGGCCTGACTCCTGGTAGCGCCTCCATGCTCTGGACACTACGCTGACAGACACAGCAAACCTTCTTGCCACAGCTCGCATTGATGTGCCATCCTGGATAAGCTGCACTACCTGAGCCACTTGTGTGGGTTGTAGACTCCGTCTCATGCTACCACTAGAGTGAAACATAGAAACATAGAATGTGTCGGCAGATAAGAACCATTTGGCCCATCTAGTCTGCCCAATATACTGAGTACTATGGATAGCCCCTGGCCCTATCTTATATGAAGGATAGCCTTATGCCTATCCCATGCATGCTTAAACCCCTTCACTGTATTTGCAGCTACCACTTCTGCAGGAAGGCTATTCCATGCATCCACTACTCTCTTAGTAAAGTAATACTTCCTTATATTACTTTTAAACCTTTGCCCCTCTAATTTAAAACTGTGTCCTCTTGTGGTAGTTTTTCTTCTTTTAAATATGCTCTCTTCCTTTACCGAGTTGATTCCCTTTATGTATTTAAAAGTTTCTATCATATCCCCTCTGTCTCTTCTTTCTTCCAAGCTATACATATTAAGGTCCTTTAACCTTTCCTGGTAAGTTTTATCCTGCAATCCATGTACTAGTTTAGTAGCTCTTCTCTGAACTCTCTCTAGAGTATCTATATCCTTCTGGAGATATGGCCTCCAGTACTGCGCACAATACTCCAAGTGAGGTCTCACCAGTGTTCTGTACAGCGGCATAAGCACTTCACTCTTTCTACTGCTTATACCTCTCCCTATACATCCAAGCATTCTGCTGGCATTTCGTGCTGCTCTATTACATTGTCTTCCCACCTTTAAGTCTTCTGAAATAATTACTCCTAAATCCCTTTCCTCAGATACTGAGGTCAGGACTGTGTCAAATATGAAAGCACCGCCAGCATTCAAAAGTGACCAAAACATCAGCCAGGAAGCATAGGAACTGAGAAGTTGTCTGTGGTCACCACCTGCAGAACCACTCCTTTATTGGGGGTGTCTTGCTAATTGCCTATAATTTCCACCTGTTGTCTATCCCATTTGCACAACAGCATGTGAAATTGATTGTCACTCAGTGTTGCTTCCTAAGTGGACAGTTTGATTTCATAGAAGTGTGATTGACTTGGAGTTACATTGTGTTGTTTAAGTGTTCCCTTTATTTTTTTGAGCAGTGTATATTGGCACACCATCCAAAGGTTAAATTATATGCCCAAATTTATTTTTAAAATCCAGGAAATATCCTCTGTTAATTGTCCTAAGTGCCTTCAAGGGTCTGTGGATTTAATATACCTCCTCTGGAGATGTCCAAAGCTCTATCAATACTGGGCTGAGGTACCTAGAATGCTAAGTGATGCACACGAAACAGAGGTACCAACTCTAAGATATTTATCCCTAGATTGTGGATGTTTAATAAGGTTCCTACATCAACAGCATGGAGTAACATGCTGACCTATAATCACCAATTAAAGGAATTTTGCAATATCAAGACAATCACAAAAATATTTCTTCCATATAGATACTGTCCCATATAGAGCAGATACTGTCACAGTAAGGGAAGGTGAAGTAAGATAAGAAGCAAGTGTAGAACGTGTAAAAATCCTAAAACTCATGTATAATTATATTTATGCCTGAGGTTATGATAACCGAGGTTACTGATAACTTTGCGTATGCTAAATTTATTGTATTTGTTTAAAGGTAGTCTCCACTCTGGAAATTCCTATTTTTGGGCTATAAGGGTCAATTAAATAATCCTGCAGTTCCGCTCTCCAGGATCCCTCAGTGATCAGTTGTAACATGTGAGAAAACCTGGCAGCAAGTGGTCAGTTTCCATGCAGTGCCACCACAAGGTAAAAGAAGCACTGAATCAAATCAATGGCATACCTTTGTAATCCAGGACAGGAAGGTCCTCCACAGTCAGAAGCTCTATTTGTATCCACTCTCCACTCTGGCCTAGGTATGAGGAGCATGGGTATATGAAAGGGGTTTATGAAAATGAACTTTCTAAACTAGACAAAATGTTTAACAAAGTCTCTCTTTGACTCATTTTCCCCTCGTAGATGGTATCAAAGCCGATTAGGTTGGGGATCTGAACTATAAGTATATCCTCCTACTTATTTCTATATGTTCTATGTAGAAGGCAGAGCCTCATGTTTCATTAACCTTGAAGTTCATTTTCTTCCTCTCAGTTTAAAGTCAAAGAGGTTGTCCTATCTCAGACATTTATGGCCTATCACTAGGATGTGCCATAAATGTCAGATAGGTGTTGTAACGGAACGCCTAGCACCCCGACCGGGTACCTCCGTCGATAGCTGCTCCTAGTGCTTCCAGAGGACTCCAAGCACTCCACTTGACACCGTCAGCACTGAAGACCCCACGAACCGCCGAAGCTTGGTGGAGGTCTCGCCGTCTCCTACCCACCCTGGAACTACGACAAGGCTCCAGGCTCCAGTGGGTGAACCTCTCCTAAATTCAGAGACAGGAACCAGGAGCAAGCTCTTACAAGAGTTTATACTCAGGGGAGTATTGTGATATAGCAATCCCCAAGAGTGTAGTTATTCCATCCCCCAAACATGAGCCAAGACTTCATGAAGGTATAAAACAGGAACACTTTATTGAGGGCTATCCGCCCGTATTTATGCAGGTCCCCATCTGGTGTACACGCCCCTAGGGGACCAGAAGGAAGACTGTGACACAGGACAGATACGTAGCAACTCAGGATACACAGATACAACACATCCCCACGATGCATCATGGTTTCCTCCTCTCTGCCCTGGAGACACCCGAGGAGCAATTCAATTATCTCTCAGGACACAGAGAAATCGCCAATACACATGTGAGGACAACAGGACAGAAATCACCACCCAAACACCCAATGTCACACCCCCACAGCAAACACAGACATTTAACATAGCCCCAGATAGCTCAAGTCTGAGTGCATATCATTAGGTGAATGGTACTCAGAATACACGAATACAATAAAATTAGCTATCTGGGTACCCCCACATAACAAAATACCATTCCAAAGACAGATTTACGCTGTGTCTGTCTTCTCCTTTAAAGTTATTATGGGCCATAATCCTGAGGCAAGAGGCTGGTAAACAGGCCTCTCCAAAACCCAGTGGCGATGTTGGTTTCGCCACAGGTGTCTCCAGAATGGAACACCAAAGTGAAGGGAAAGCATGTAACGCATACGTGGCCACCCTCCATTCACCACTATGAAAGTTTTGAAAATAACCAAACCCTTGCTCGGCTATTTTCGGTAGTCCCATAGAGGATGCCACCTATGCATGGCATGCCATATGTTTTGCATTCACTTCATGGGCCTTGCTCTAGAGATAGTAGCAAGTCCCAGATGTGATACAGCTATCGGACATTTTTGATATATCCTAGCATTATTCCATAGATGTCCCGGATAGGACGACCCATTTAACCCAAAAGGGACACGAATGAGGAGCGTTAAACTGATTCTGCCCTTAAATTCTCTGTTCGTAGGGTTCACATTGCAGCTCATCTTGTTCAGACGGCTGCTGTGTATTAACACAAGTCTTCAGTCCACCAGTGTGAAATGATGTATTCTTCTTACAGTGGCCCTACTGGTTAACTGAAAGGCAATGACTAGAGGTCCCAGCAGAAGAACACCCCATGAGCTTACTGTCAGAGAATACTTCTAACAAAAACAATTTCTAAAGTGGAAACCACCCCTTTGATATACTATATATGGGACATTAGCAATACTTGTGATGCCCAGTAGTGATGTCGCGAACATAAAATTTTCCGTTCGCGAACAGCGAACGCGAATTTTCGCAAATGTTCGCGAACGGGCGAACCGCCATTGACTTCAATAGGCAGGCGAATTTTCAAACCCACAGGGGCTCTTTCTGGCCACAATAGTGATGGAAAAATTGTTTCAAGGGGACTAACACCTGGACTGTGGCATGCCGGAGGGGGATCCATGGCAAAACTCCCATGGAAAATTACGTAGTTGACGCAGAGTCGGGTTTTAATCCATAAAGGGCATAAATCACCTAACATTCCTAAATTGTTTGGAATAATGTGCTTTAAAACATCAGGTATGATGTTGTATCGATCAGGTAGTGTAAGGGTTACGCCCGCTTCACAGTGACAGACCAAACTCCCCGTTTAACGCACCGCAAACAACCGCAAACAGTCCATTTGCACAACCGCAAACTCACCATTTGCACAAGGTTGGATACCAAGCTAGCCATGTCCCGTTCCTTGTCCTCACTGATGTCATTGAAGGTCTCTTCCTCCACCCAGCCACGTACAACACCAAGGGTCCCCGAAAGGTGACAACAAGCCCCCTGGGACGCCTGCTGTGGTTGGTCTTCCACCTCCTCAAAGCCACCTTCCTCCTCTGACTCCTCTTCTTCAGACTCCTCTCTCTGCGTTGCCTCTCTCTGCGTTATTATAAGGTGTGTTAAGTAGTACTATTCCTATCAGTTTAATCCCTGTTACGTCCTCTATCAGGGGACGTGTATATGGCATCGATTTTAGGAACGGGGAGATGGAAAAAGATGCTTGGTCGGTCCTCCTACTTCAAATTTGGGGCACTGCGCGTGCAATCTAATGTGCTGCCAGATAGTTGTGGTGTGTTATGTTGTTCTATTCTTATCATTTTAATCCCTATTACGTCCCCTACACTGTGTGCCAGACATGCCATGACTTCCTTTTGCACAATCGAGTACAGGTTGGGGATTGCCTTTTGTGAAAATAAATTTTGGCCGGGTACCTTCCACTGCGGTGTCCCAATAGCTACAAATTTTTGGAATGCCTCAGACTCCACCAGCTTGTATGGTAAAAGCTGGCGGGCTAAGAGTTCAGACAAACCAGCTGTCAGACGCCGGGCAAGGGGGTGACTTTGTGACATTGGCTTCTTACGCTCAAACATGTCCTTGACAGACACCTGACTGTGGGCACAGTTTCATTCACAGTTTGAACATAATCCTGTTCAGGGGAATCTATAGTAGAATGAGGTTGTATTACAATTAGTCACAGAATTACCACCATTCTAAAATATAACCTTTAATTGTTTTTAAATAAAAGTCAATACACCCTTATCTATTCAAAAATCAGGAATAAATATGAAAAGAAAATCAAAAAGTAAGGTCTTGTGGTGGAACCCTTTGGAGGCTAATGGGGAAGGGATAGAGCAGGTTTGTTGGGCCTATAGGGAAGAAGGTCCCTGACTCTGGCCCTGATGTAGAGATTCCTACCTATATACGGAATAGCCGCCCTGATAAGGGCGATCCCGTGTCTCGTGCCTCCTAGTGACCCTGAAGGACCCTAGCGGGGAAGAATGAACAGAGAATGATAACCCTGATCAGAGACCTATACTAAAGTACACAAAATAATAAATAGAACAACAGAAGTACCCAAAAATAAGTGACAGTGAAATATCCAAGAGAAAAAGTGAATATATAAAATAATAGAGATGTTCAATACCGTCCCTACGCATTTCACCTGGTTGTTGTCAGGCTCATCAGGGGACAAAACTGATCATGGAATACCCGACACCAAGGTACTTAAGGTAATATTATATACAAGTAGATTAATTTATTTTTGATTTTTAGTTTTAGGCTTTTTCGAGCTATTTTAGATTTTAAATAAAATCATAGAAGCCACTGGCTCTGATGAATACGTTTACACCTGTCAGTAAGATGACTAATTATTCAATCCAAGGGATTCCTATGTAGCCAGTAGTGGATCAGGAGATGAGGGTCCGGATTGATGAAATATAGAGACCTCTATATCTCAAGAAATCCAGGAGGTGGCTAAGTGGCGGTACAACAATTTATATATACACATGTGTGGTCCGCATGAGGAAATCCGCATAGAGGATTATAAGTTTGTTACATTACAGTATAATAAGGACACCACTAAAGGGGTCTGAGAGATAATGTCATAAAAGTACACCATGGCATAGACATATATAATTGATGTTCAGCAAGTACCCCAGAGAATATCTATATGAATGATAACAATATATTACAGCGAAACAACAGGCAGATAATGCTGTTAAGACATGTGGTACTTGCGTTCCCTAAAGAGGAGTTAGGGGGCCATATGTTGAGTCCATAGATTAGGAGGCC
The DNA here is from genome assembly GCF_905171765.1 of Bufo bufo. NCBI lineage: Eukaryota > Metazoa > Chordata > Amphibia > Anura > Bufonidae > Bufo > Bufo bufo. Next base: position 785,153,072 of record NC_053389.1, on the reverse strand, counting down.
TGAGTCTGATGAGGCATCGAGGTGGCGCTAGGATGGTGATGTTCGGCAGGTAGCAGGTAGCTGTGGGCAGATGAGCAGGAACTGCTCAAGGCGAGAGACGGAGTGGCGGGTGGTTGAGAGGGGGCAAGGAGGACAGCAGTGGTTTACGTGGCTGAAGATGCTGGACCAGGAGGAGGATGGCGGCTTTGAGTTTGTGTGCTGCTTGTACTCATGTGTTGATCCCATAGGCGTTTGTGATTTGAGATCATGTGCCTTCGCAAAGCAGTTGTACCTAGGTGGGTGTTGGACTTCCCACAACTCTGTTTCTTTTGGCACAGGTTGCAAATGGCATCGATTTTGTTAGCTCTGCTGAGCTCTGCAATGACGACATTCTGGTGGTGGCAACAGCATGCGTTGATTGGCGTGCTGTCTGGCTGACCCCGGGTGCCGATGCATGCTGTCTGACTGTGCCACTAGCTCCTTGCGACGACCTCCCCCTGCTTTCAACTCGTCTCCTCCTCCTCTCTGTCTCCCCATCAGATCTTTCCCCCTGTTCTTCTTCTCTTCGAGCGGGCACCCACGTGACATCCACGGACACATCGTCATCATCAACCGCTTCACTTGTATCTGACAACTCAGCAAAGGAAGCAGCAGCGGGTACAACATCATCATCATCACACCGTACGTCCATGTGTGTAATGCTGCCTGACTGAGACATATCCCTGTTATCTACATCCTCTGGCAATAATGGTTGCGCATCACTCATTTCTTCCAACTGATGTGTAAATAACTCCTCTGACAGATCAAGTGAAGCGGCTGTGGTGCTAGTGTTGGTGGTGGCGGCAGGCGGGCGAGTGGTAACTTGAGAGGTGCCCGAAGCTGAGCTGGAGGAGGATGGTGCGTCAAGGTTCCGAGCGGAAGCTGTAGAAGATTGGGTGTCCTGTGTTAGCCAGTCAACTATGTCCTTAGAACTTTTCGAGTTCAGGGTACGTGGCCTCTGAACACTGGGCATTAGTCTAGGGCCAAAGGGAATCACAGCACCACGACCACGACGGCCCCTGCGGGGTGGCCTGCCTCTGCCTGTTTTTTTTTTTTAGATTAGTTAAGTTGTACTATGCATGCAAGCTACTGTGACACAAGATATGAGTTGCGCTGAAGTGACACTATGCACTGCACTGGGCCTTAAACACACAAACACGTGTGTGCAACTGACTGCTATTTATTCAGCCAAAATTGTTTTTTGTTCTTTAAATGGAATCGAATGGGACACCAGATATGAATGGCGCTGAAGTGACACTATGCACTGCACTGGGCCTTAACCATTACAGGACCGCCGTACGCAGGATTGCGTCTTTGCGGCGGCCCTGTTATTCCGAGTGGACGCGCCGGCGCGTCCTCTCGCGAGACGGAGATTTCCTGTGAAGGCGCGCGCATTCACAGGAACCGGAGGTACACTAGCTGAAGCCTGCCAGCGGCGATCGTTCGCTGGCAGGCTGTAGATGCGATTTTTTTAACCCCTAAAAGGTATATTAGACGCTGTTTTGATAACAGCGTCTAATATACCTGCTACCTGGTCCTCTGGTGGTCCCTTTTGGTTGGATCGACCACCAAAGGACACAGGCAGCTCTGTAATAAGTAGCACCAAACACCACTACACTACACCCCCCCCTGTCACTTATTAACCCCTTATTAACTCCTGATCACCCCATATTAGACTCCCTGATCACCCCTGTGTCATTGATCACCCCCCTGTCATTGATCAACCCCCGGTAAGGCTCCATTCAGAAGTCCATATGTGTTTTGCGGATCCGATCCATGGTTCCGAGGATCCGCAAAACACATACGGACGTCTGAATGGAGCCTTACAGGGGGGTGATCAATGACATATAGCCCATATAGACTCCCTGATCACCACCCTGTCATTGATCACCCCATTCAGAGGTCCGTATGTGTTTTGCGGATCCACGGATCCATGGATCGGATCCGCAAAACACATACGGACGTCTGAATGGAGCCTTACAGGGGGGTGATCACCCCATATAGACTCCCTGATCACCCCCCTGTCATTGATCACCCCCCTGTAAGGCTCCATTTAGAGGTCCATATGTGTTTTGCGGATCCACAGATCGGATCCGCAAAACACATACGGACGTCTGAATGGAGCCTTACAGGGGGGTGATCAATGACTGTGGTGATCACCCCATATAGACTCCCTGATCACCCCCCTATCATTGATCACCCCCCTGTAAGGCTCCATTCAGAAATTTTTTTGGCACAAGTTAGCGGAAATTGATTTTTTTATTTATTTTTTCTTTTCTTACAAAGTCTCATATTCCACTAACTAAAAAACAAAAAATAAAATCTCACATGAACTCACCATACCCCTCATGGAAATAAAATGCGTAAAAAATTTTAGACATTTATATTCCAGACTTTTTCTCACGCTTTAGGGCCCCTAAAATGTCAGGGCAGTATAAATACCCCACATGTGACCCCATTTTGGAAAGAAGACACCCCAAAGTATTTTGTGAGGGGCATGGCGAGTTCATGTAAAATTTTATTTTTTGTCACAAGTTAGCGGAAAGGGAGACTTTGTGAGAAAAAACAAAAAAAATTATATTTCCGCTAACTTGTGCCAAAAAAAAAAAAATTCTATGAACTCGCCATGCCCCTCACGGAATACCTTGGGGTGTCTTCTTTCCAAAATGGGGTCACATGTGGGGTATTTATACTGCCCTGGCATTTTAGGGGCCCTAAAGCATGAGAAGACGTCTGGAATCCAAATGCCCTCCTAAAAGATACTCATTGGAATTTCGGCCCCTTTACGCACCTAGGCTGCAAAAAAGTGTCACACATGTGGTATCGCTGTACTCAGGAGAAGTAGGGCAATGTGTTTTGGGGTTTATTTTTTTTACATATACCCATGCTGGGTGAGAGAAATATCTCTCTATAATGACAACTTTGTATAAAAAAAATGGGAAAAGTTGACTTTTAGAGAGATATTCCTCTCACCCAGCATGGGTATATGTAAAAATACACCCCAAAACACATTGCCCTACTTCTTCTGAGTACGGTGATAGCACAGGTGTGACACTTTTTTGCAGCCTAGGTGGGCAAAGGGGCCCAAATTCCAATGAGAACTTTTAGGATTTTACAGGGCATTTTTTACACATTTGGATTCCAGACTTTTTCTCACGCATTAGGGCCCCTAAAATACCAGGGCAGTATAACTACCTCACAAGTGACCCCATTTTGGAAAGAAGACACCCCAAGGTATTTCGTGATGGGGATAGTGAGTTCATGGAAGTTTTTATTTTTTGTCACAAGTTAGTGGAATATAAGACTTTGTAAGGAAAAAAAAAATCATCATTTTCCGCTAACTTGTGACAAAAAATAAAAACTTCCATGAACTCACTATTCCCATCAGCGAATACCTTAGGGTGTCTACTTTCCAAAATGGGGTCATTTGTGGGGTGTTTGTACTGTCTGGGCATTGTAGAACCTCAGGAAACATGACAGGTGCTCAGAAAGTCAGAGCTGCTTCAAAATGCGGAAATTCACATTTTTGTACCATAGTTTGTAAACGCTATAACTTTTACCCAAACCAATTTTTTTTTACCCCAAATTTTTTTTTTATCAAAGACATGTAGAACAATAAATTTTGAGAAAAATTTATATAGAAATGTAGTTTTAAAAAAAAAAATTACAACTGAAAGTGAAAAATGACATTTTTTTGCAATAATTTCTGTAAATTTCGATTAATAACAAAAAAGTAAAAATGTCAGCAGCAATAAAATACCACCAAATGAAAGCTCTATTAGTGAGAAGAAAAGGAGGTAAAATTCATTTGGGTGGTAAGTTGTATGACCGAGCAATAAACGGTGAAAGTAGTGTAGTGCAGAATTGTAAAAAGTGGTCTGGTCATTAAGGGGGTTTAAGCACTGGGGGCTGAAGTGGTTAAACACACAAACACGTGTGTAACTGACTGCTATTTATTCAGTCAAAATTGTTGTTTTTCTTTAAATGTAATCGAATGTGACACCAGATATGAGTTGCGCTGGTGACACTATGCACTTGCAGGGCTGTGAGCCTGACACACACGCTGGCAGCCGCAGGCAGGCAACTGCAATTTGATTACTCAGGTAAAAAAAAAAAAAAGGCAGACTGATGTTCTAGCCCTAAAAAGGACTTTTCGGGGTGCTGTCCTTACAGCAGAGATCAGATGAGTCCTTCAGGACTGTAGTGGACACTGAATGCACTGGCCTAGCTATCGATTTCCCTATTAAATCAGCAGCAGCTGCACTGTCCTTCCTCTCACTAAGAATGCAGCTTCCGAATGAATCTAAAATGGATGCTGTCCAGGAGGTGGGAGGGTCTGGGAGGGAGGGTCTGCTGCTGATTGGCTGGAGTGTGTCTGCTGACTGTGAGGTAGAGGGTCAAAGTTTACTCAATGATGATGTATAGGGGGCGGACAGAACATCGCATATGTTCGCCCGCCGCGGCGAACGCGAACAAGCTATGTTCGCCGGGAGCTATTCGCCGGCGAACTATTCGGAACATCTCTAATGCCCATTAATATAGTTTGGAGTTTTATGTAAATGTGAGGTTTTAATGTTTTCTCTGGACTTTCTTTTATTACACAGGCATTGTTTTTAATGACGTCTATGCAGCTTCAAAATTTGCAATTGAAGGATTCTGTGAAAGTCTGGCCGTTCAACTCTTAAAGTTTAATATCTTGTAAGTATAGAAAAAAAATCTTTGTTTCTCATTAACCACATATTTTTTCCATGGAGAGATGAGCAAGTTTCCATCTGCTTGAGGAACCTATTTGAAGAGGTGATCCCAGTGTCAGACTGTGGTTCCTTTTGCCCAGCAGAGGAATTTATTCTCAAGGCCCAACCACTCATAAAATCAATAAAGTCTAAAAGCTTTTGATTCAAATAAACCTAGACCCTAGTGTAGCCTGAGTACTTTAAAGGGATTGTCCACTTTGGATAATCCATTTTAAACTATAAACTGATCACAGACAATCAGCTATATACAATCTCTGAAGGAACCTTGTAGGTGTTTAACTTTCCTACAGCACCACCGCAGGAGCGAATAAGCATTATTGATCAATGATATTCCTGTACATAGGAGCAGTATTATAGTACTTATATTCTTCTACATAAGAGCAGTATTATAGTAGTTATATTCTTGTACATAGGGGGCAGTATTATAGTAGTTATATTCTTGTACATAGGGGCAGTATTATAGTAGTTATATTTTTGTACATAAGAGCAGTATTATAGTAGTTATATTCTTCTACATAAGAGCAGTATTATAGTCATTATATTCTTGTACATAAGGAGCAGTATTATAGTAGTTATATTCTTGTACCTAGGAGCAGTATTATAGTAGTTATATTCTTCTACATAAGAGCAGTATTATAGTAGTTATATTCTTCTACATAAGAGCAGTATTATAATAGTTATATTCTTGTACATAGGCGCAGTATTATAGTAGTTATATTCTTGTACCTAGGAGCAGTATTATAGTAGTTATATTCTTCTACATAAGAGCAGTATTATAGTAGTTATATTCTTCTACATAAGAGCAGTATTATAATAGTTATATTCTTGTACATAGGCGCAGTATTATAGTAGTTATATTCTTGTACCTAGGAGGCAGTATTATAGTAGTTATATTCTTCTACATAAGAGCAGTATTATAGTAGTTATCATGGTTTGTAGAGTGAAACTAAATCGCACCTCCTCATTCCTATACTATTGACTACTGTATGCAATAAGCAGCATTTCTTATGATAAAACATGGCTATACAGCGGTTATATCAATCATTTGCTGTGCACTATTAAGAGGCAATTAGTATACAGTTTGATCAAAGAGCATAGGCCCACTTACCGCGACAAGGTTGCCTCTTGTTAAGTGCGAACCTACTCTAACCGTAGCACAGTGCCGTGTGGCGACCACCGCGTCTCCACACTGCTCCAGCAGGCAATGGGATCCAGCAGCCAATCAGCTACCCCGCTGTACAGCGGAGCCACCTAGGCCTCGGATCCCACAGCTCCACCAGCACAGCACAGAAACAGCGACGGCCGCCATCCAGCGCCGCATGTGAACTGGTGCTAAAGGATCACCTGTTCACAGCTTCTCAGGAACTCCAACTGAGATGTGGTAGAAATTAAAACCCTGTGCAGACTTCTGCTGATTTGGGTAAAGAGCACCTGTGCCACATGGGGAGGAGTGCTGACTTAGTATGGGGGAGAAAAGGACTATAGAGCAATGAAATCATGGTTTGTAGAGTGAAACTAAATCGCACCTCCTCATTCCTATACTATTGACTACTGTATGTAATAAGCAGCATTTCTTTTTTATAGTCTTTTCTCCCCCATACTAAGTCAGCACTCCTCCCCATGTGGCACAGGTGCTCTTTACTTAAATTAACAGAAGTCTGCACAGGGTTTTAATTCCTACCACATCTCAGTTGGAGTTCCTGAGAAGCTGTGAACAGGTGATCCTTTAGCACCAGTTCACATGCGGCGCTGGATGGCGGCCGTCGCTGTTTCTGTGCTGTGCTGGTGGAGCTGTGGGATCCGAGGCCTAGGTGGCTCCGCTGTACAGCGGGGCAGCTGATTGGCTGCTGGATCCCGTTGCCTGCTGGAGCAGTGTGGAGACGCGGTGGTCGCCACACGGCACTGCGCTACGGTTAGAGTAGGTTCCCACTTCACAAGAGGCAACCTTGTCGCGGTAAGTGGGCCTATGCTCTTTGATCAAACTGTATACTAATTGCCTCTTAATAGTGCACAGCAAATGATTGATATAACCGCTGTATAGCCATGTTTTATCATAAGAAATGCTGCTTATTACATACAGTAGTCAATAGTATAGGAATGAGGAGGTGCGATTTAGTTTCACTCTACAAACCATGATTATAGTAGTTATATTCTTGTACATAGGAGGCAGTATTATAGTAGTTATATTCTTGTACATAGGAGGCAGTATTATAGTAGTTATATTCTTGTACATAGGAGCAGTATTATAGCAGTTATATTCTTGTACATAGGAGCAGTATTATAGTAGTTATATTATTGTACATTAGGGGCAGTATTGTGGTAGTTATATTCTTGTACATAGGAGCAGTATTATAGTAGTTATATTCTTATACAGTACAGACCAAAAGTTTGGACACACCTTCTCATTCAAAGAGTTTTCTTTATTTTCATTATGAAGGCATCAAAACTATGAATTAACACATGTGGAATTATATACATAACAAACAAGTGTGAAACAACTGAAAATATGTCATATTCTAGGTTCTTTAAAGTAGCCACCTTTTGCTTTGATTACTGCTTTGCACACTCTTGGCATTCTCTTGATGAGCTTCAAGAAGTAGTCCCCTGAAATGGTCTTCCAACAGTACTGAAGGAGTTCCCAGAGATGCTTAGCACTTGTTGGCCCTTTTGCCTTCACTCTGCGGTCCAGCTCACCCCAAACTATCTCGATTGGGTTCAGGTCCGGTGACTGTGGAGGCCAGGTCATCTGGCGCAGCACCCCATCACTCTCCTTCATGGTCAAATAGCCCTTACTTTCAAAGTTTTCCCAATTTTTCGGCTGACTGACTGACCTTCATTTCTTAAAGTAATGATAGCCACTTGTTTTTCTTTACTTATCTGCTTTATTCTTGCCATAATTCAAATTCTAACAGTCTATTCAGTAGGACTATCAGCTGTGTATCCACCTGACTTCTCTTATTAAACCTGACAGGGCACACCTGTGAAGTGAAAACCATTTCAGGGGACTATCTCTTGAAGCTCATCAAGAGAATGCCAAGAGTGTGCAAAGCAGTAATCAAAGCAAAAGGTGGCTACTTTGAAGAACCTAGAATATGACATATTTTCAGTTGTTTCACACTTGTTTGTTATGTATATAATTCCACATGTGTTAATTCATAGTTTTGATGCCTTCAGTGTGAATCTACAATTTTCATAGTCATGAAAATAAAGAAAACTCTTTGAATGAGAAGGTGTGTCCAAACTTTTGGTCTGTACTGTACATAGGAGCAGTATTATGGTAGTTATATTCTTGTACATAGGGGCAGTATTATAGTATAGTAAGAAAAATATAGTATTAGATTTAAGTGGCACCAGCGTGATATAAATGATGATGTCGAGGAGCTGCTCTCTGTTCTGGTTTACAGAAATTTGTTTGGAATGTGCTGTTGACAAGCTTGTTGACTGCAGAATTCTGAATGCAGCTCTGTAGTATAATATAGGCAGTAATTCAGTACAAGATAAGCAGTACAATGTATTAAGAAAGTCATTGAACTGTTATTAAGATAATATCTCTAGATGAACAGTACAATGGTGGACATAGGTCTTGTTTCTGTAGGGCAGAGTGATGATGTAATCCATGCTCTTTATGTGCAGTATTTCTTTAATTGAGCCTGGACCAGTCAACACAGAGTTTGAGATCAAGATAATGGAGGAAGTGGCTCGCTCAGACTTTCCAGGTGTTGACGCTGAGACCGTAACATACTTTAAGGAGGTTTACCTCCCTATCGCACATGAGATCTTTGTCACCTTGGGGCAGACACCAGATGTCGTGGCAAAGGTAAGTACTATTCCTTCTGGTCATTGTGTGCCACACCACAGTTTACCCTTGAAACTTGGCCCCTTAACCAAAATGTGTCCCTGAAGTTCCTCTTGTAAGAATTTGTTAGTTGAATGTTCGAGAGGCTTGTTTCATTTTCGAGACGTGACCTCAAAAGTTGAAATATTTAGCCTAATCCACACCAACTGTACTGTACCTGTGGTTAGCCACTTCCTGCTCTGCAAATGTTTAACTCATTGTACACTGGCACCCTGGGTATGGCGTGGGCACATATGTATGCATCAGAGGCAGGAGTAATATGTCAGACTCAGATGACTCAGATGATCTCTGGCTTCAAGATGAGGATTGGAGATTACTTTGATCCAGGTCATTTAACTCTTGATGGCAACTGCTATCACTCTATTGGCACTCGTGTTCTGGGATCATGGAGTCCCCATGGGGTGGCATCGTAGTAGAGGCTTAAGAAAGGCCTTCAGGCGTGCCATATGTATGCCTAATACTGCTAGTGTACCACATACAGGCATAATACTAGCACCCCAAAAAATAGTAAAAAGAGGGGCTAGGGTTTTCTCCACCCAGCTCCAAAAATTCATGAGTAAAAGTTAATCAATAAATTAAATGTACCACAACATGGTTTCACTGTAAAATACAATTAATCCAGCTAAGGCTACTTTCACACTAGCGGCACGGACCTCCGGCAGGCTGTTCCGTCCTGCCGCTAGTGACTGTGTGCCCCCGTACTGCCGCTCCGTCCCCATTGACTATAATGGGGGCGGGGAAGAGTTCCGGCGGAGGCTAGGCAGCGCACGGCGAGAGGCAGCCGGAATAAATGTCGGACATGTCGTAGTTTTATTCCGGCAGCCTCTCGCCGTGCGCTGCCGTGCTATAGTCAATGGGGATGGAGCGGCAGTCCGGGGGCACACAGTCACTAGCGGCAGGACGTATCCGACAGGCTGTTCACCCGACGGAACAGCCTGCCGGAGGTCCGTGCCGCTAGTGTGAAAGTAGCCTAAGAACACAAACCTTCATACAGTCAAAATGTGCTGGTCCTAGGGGTGGGTAGGGGCGTGGCCAAGGGAGGGGGGGTGAGTTCCACCACCTTTTCTCTGAGAAAAAAAGCCCTGGTTTTAGCACAAATGCACAGTGAACGCATTACCCCAGTGGTGTACATTAACAGCAAAGTGGATGAGTGTAACGGATCACCTGGCACCCCGACTGAGTACCTCCGTTGATGGATGCTCCTAGCGTTTTCCTGAGGTTTCCAAGCACTCTGGCAGACACCACAATCACCGAACCGAAGAAGCATATAACTCCTCTCAAGCATATGAATGCTGTAGGCAGTTGAATAGGAAACCATACGAATAGGTTTACACTCCTAGCAGTCAAACTGGGACAGCATGCAATAAATCCTCCCCCAAGAATGAGACGACACTTCACCTTGAGTGTTAAAACAGGAACTAACTTTATTTAGACATAGCACACCTACTTTAAACCCCCCAACAGCCTCATTTACATACAATAGGGCACATAGATGACTATGGTACAAGGAAGGGTGGGGCCAGACAATAGCAAGGGCTGATGGGAGATGGAGGAGGGACAGAGAAGCTAGATTACTGGTCTCCCAGTGTCCCTGAGACAACACCTTGCTGGGGGAAACAATGGGACAGGAAAAAGGGTGAGGAGAAGAGGCACAGAAAAGCAATGCCTTTAACATAGTAAACATTACAGTAAGAGCAGATATATACAGTTTACAATACACAGCAATACAATTTAACCGAACCCATAATAACATACATAATATTTAAGACAGCCTGAATGCAATCTGCTACACAGTCTTAAAGGGGCATTGTTCCTAAAAGTCATAATATGTCCACGGATGGCCATTAAAGGGCCAGTAGCAGCAATATAAAATACCACATGCCCAAATTGCATTCAAACATACCAATTTACCAGGGGCCATAGTCAGCAGGTAGGAGGCGGGTAGCCAGGCCTCTCCAATGCCCAGTGGCGAAGCGGGTTCTGCCACATTTTTCCCCCTTCCCATTGAGACTATCCAGACTCCAGACGGTCTGGGGCTCTGATAGTCAGCCGGCCTTTCTCAAAGGGTGTAGTTGTCCCTATGGCCCCCTGCCACTTGTGACCAGTTGTAGATCCATGGCTTGGGGGGAAGGTAACCAGGGTTCCCTCTCCCCTGGTGGAACAAAGCTGTTGCTGGGGGGAAGGGGTAACAGGCTCCTCTCTCTGCGACACCCTCTCTTGTTGTAGGGGAAAACAGACTGCCTCTCCTTCCAATACATTGTCCTGTTATTGTGGACCAGGACAGACTGTCCATATCTCCAGTGGTGCAGGTACAGAGACTACGGTCCCATCTGCACTGTTGTGGGGCTTACTGTCTCCCCTTGGTGTGCTAGGCAAACCGCTGGGGCTACTTGGGGCCCAGCAGCCAGCGGTGTTCTGCACTGATGCCAGCACTTCTGCTGGGGTGAGGGGGGTGCAAGCCAGTCCTGTAACAAGGGGGTCGGTGGAGCAGAGGCTAGCGGCGCTCTGCCCGGATGCCAGATCTTCTGCTGGAGGGACTGGAGTACAGTCCTGCTGGGTAGTAAAGGGACAAGTAGGGCAGAGGCCAGCGGCGCTCTGCCCAGATGCCAGCTATTCTGCTGGGAGGGGGCCAGAGGGGGCTAATGACTCCTCTACTGACCCCAGTACCTGGTTTGGAGTTGGCTGTGGATGGGAGGGGTTGCTTACCTCCTCCTCCTGGTACTGCTGCTGTTGGGGAGAAAGACCGACTGTCTCCCCTCCCTGTAAAGCACACTGCCGCTGTGGAGTGAGACCGGCTGTCTCCACTCCCTGTAGTTCACACTGCCGCTGGGGAGTGAAACCGGCTGTCTCCCCTCCCTGTAAAGCACTCTGCCGCTGGGAAGGAAGGACGACACACTTCTCTCCCTGTATTACCCCCATCTGGAGTTGGAGATCTGGGCCGGCTGCCCAGTATCCCTGTAGGACCGGTAGAGAGACCTCGGTCCCATCTCCACCTGCTATCTGTGGGTCTTCCCAGGACCAGTCGGTGAGGTCCCTCAACATTTGCGAGTAAGGACCACCTGCGTCCACACCTGGCAACTCCGACTGCTGCTGAGGGTCTGGGCCAGCTGCCCAGCATCCCGGTGGAGAGACCTCGGTCCCGTCTCCACCTGCCTGTTGTGGTTCCTCACAGGACCAGTCTATGAGGACCCCTACTTCGGGTTCCTCTGGCCGCCTCAAGGGGAGACGGCTTACCTCCTCGGATGCAGCCTCTGCTCGGCTGCTGTAACACTCCTTCCACTGGGCAATTTCTCTCTCTTTCGCCAGTCGGAATTCTCGTTCCATCCTTGCATGTCGCTTGGCTGTGACCTGGTTCCAGATGGCCTGGCATATATCCATGGACACATTATCTCCATACTGGGCCACTTGCTGCCTCACCTCGGCCAGCCAGTCATCTTCAGAGCCTTCCATACTTGTCTGCTCCAAGTCGCTGGATACCTCTGCTCCCAGGGGCGCTGCACGAGTGCTAGCGTTTGCCCTCAATTTGTAACTCCACACGTTACCGGTGTCTCTGAGCTGCTTCTCCTCGCACTAGGACGCCATCCCACTGCTTGCCACCAATGTAACGGATCACCTGGCACCCCGACTGAGTACCTCCATTGATGGATGCTCCTAGCGTTTTCCTGAGGTTTCCAAGCACTCTGGCAGACACCACAATCACCGAACCGAAGAAGCATTTAACTCCTCTCAAGCATATGAATGCTGTAGGCAGTTGAATAGGAAACCATACGAATAGGTTTACACTCCTAGCAGTCAAACTGGGACAGCATACAATAAATCCTCCCCCAAGAATGAGACGACACTTCACCTTGAGTGTTAAAACAGGAACTAACTTTATTTAGACATAGCACACCTACTTTAAACCCCCCAACAGCCTCATTTACATACAATAGGGCACATAGATGACTATGGTACAAGGAAGGGTGGGGCCAAACAATAGCAAGGGCTGATGGGAGATGGAGGAGGGACAGAGCAGCTAGATTACTGGTCTCCCAGTGTCCCTGAGACAACACCTTGCTGGGGGAAACAATGGGACAGGAAAAAGGGGGAGGAGAAGAGGCACAGAAAAGCAATGCCTTTAACATAGTAAACATTACAGTAAGAGCAGATATATACAGTTTACAATACATAGCAATACAATTTAACCGAACCCATAATAACATACATAATATTTAAGACAGCCTGAATGCAATCTGCTACACAGTCTTAAAGGGGCATTGTTCCTAAAAGTCATAATATGTCCACGGATGGCCATTAAAGGGCCAGTAGCAGCAATATAAAATACCACATGCCCAAATTGCATTCAAACGTACCAATTTACCAGGGGCCATAGTCAGCAGGTAGGAGGCGGGTAGCCAGGCCTCTCCAATGCCCAGTGGCGAGGCGGGTTCCGCCACAATGAGCTTTTAAGAAATTTCATCCATATGTTCAGAAAAAATCTGCAAGGTAAGTTGACCTGCAGTAAGGATTATAAATATACAGCGTGTGAATTTATGCTGCGGATATCCCCTCCATATTTTCACACTTTGGAAAGTGAAATCAACATCGAAAACCCAACAAACCCGCTGTGGAATTTCTTGCTCGACAGAAAATCCACCCCATGTGCCCTAAAATCTCTTGCTCAGCGCAATGTCACTCAGTTTCACCCGTTCAGGAGTGGACTGGGAACTTAAAGTGGCCCTGGAAAAAATTAATAAAAGTGGTTCCAGTGTTTTAGGCAGGTCCAAATTGACAGAAGGCAGGGGGCAACACAAGTAGATGGGGCCAATACAAGTTGGCAGGGTTAGCAATACCGTAGTGCAACACAAAATAATTCCCCAGGAGCTGTCCATCTGTGGTGAACCTCAATAGCTGCCAAATTGGAGCAGGGGGCATAGAAGGTGAGATGTGGGCTACAGCATCAAGCAGGCCCTACCATTAGCATGCTGCCTAGTCTTCGTCTAATAATGACCTCTATAGTGCCCCCAGTAGTATGTTCCCGGCCAGCGGCAGTGAGGAGGGCTTGTGTGGACCTATGGGCATCGGGAAAATTCCATGCAGGGTCTATGGCCAGTCCACCCCTGCACCATTGTAAATCCTGTCTCAGTTCCAGATAACTCTCCCATTGTAACTTTATAGGTGCATAGATTGGTGGTGCCAAAGGTGGCCAAGAGTTGCAGTTCAATATTACGGTTCAAAAATGTATATTAAAATTTAAGAATCGATGGTCTCTAGAGATTTTTGTGTTTTATTTTTTCTGGATGAAAACAGGATCCAACAATAGTTGGAAATAGATGGACATACTGGTAAACCTTTTTTAAAACTTAAGTAACTGTGTAAGGGGGGATGCCCCCTCTGATGTACTTATAAACTGCTTAAAGGGGTTCTGCACTTTGTTTAAACTGATGATCTATCCTCTGGATAGATCATCAGCATCTGATCGGCGGGGATCCGACACCCAGGACCCCCGCCGATCAGCAGCGCCGCGGCCTTCTCACTGTTTACCGCAGGCCCAGTGACATCACGACTAGTATCAACTAGCCTGGGCGGGGCTAAGCTCCATTCAAGTGAACAGAGCTTAGCCGCGCCCAGGCCAAGGATACTAGTTGTGACGTCCCTGGGCCTGTGGTAAACAGTGAGAAGGCCGCGGCGCTGCTGATCGGCGGGGGTCCCGGGTGTCGGATCCCCGCCGATCAGATGCTGATGATCTATCCAGAGGATAGATCATCAGTTTAAACAAAGTGCAGAACCCCTTTAACCACCTCAGCCCCCCTAGCTTAAACACCCTTAATGACCAGACCACTTTTTACACTTCTGCACTACACTACTTTGACCGTTTATTGCTCGGTCATGAAACTTACCACCCAAATGAATTTTACCTCCTTTTTTTTCTCACTAATAGAGCTTTCATTTGGTGGTATTTCATTGCTGCTGACATTTTTACTTTTTTTGTTATTAATCGAAATTTAACGAAATTTTTGCAAAAATGGTTTGGGTAAAAGTTATAGCGTTTACAAACTATGGTACAAAAATGTGAAGCAGCTCTGACTTTCTGAGCACCTGTCATGTTTCCTGAGGTTCTACAATGGCCAGACAGTACAAACACCCCACAAATTACCCTATTTCGGAAAGTAGACACCCTAAGGTATTCGCTGATGGGCATATTGAGTTCATAGAACTTTTTATTTTTTGTCACAAGTTAGCGGAAAATGATGATTTTTTTAATTAATTTTTTCCCTTACAAAGTCTCATATTCCACTAACTTTTGACAAAAAATAAAAACTTCCATGAACTCACTATGCCCATCAAGAAATACCTTGGGGTGTCTTCTTTCCAAAATGACCCCATTGGGGGTGATCAATGACAGGGGGGTGATCAGGGAGTCTATATGGGGTGATCACCCCCCTGTCATTATTCACCCCCCTGTAAGGCTCCATTTAGACGTCCGTATGTGTTTTGCGGATCCGATCCATGTATCCGTGGATCCGTAAAAAACATACGGACGTCTGAATGGAGCCTTACAGGGGGGTGATCAATGACAGGGGGGTGACCAATGACAGGGGGGTGATCAGGGAGTCTATATGGGGTGATCACCCCCCTGTAAGGCTCCATTCAGACGTCTGTATGTGTTTTGCGGATCCGATCCATGTATCCGTGGATCCGTAAAAAACATACGGACGTCTGAATGGAGCCTTACAGGGGGGGTGATCAATGACAGGGGGTGATCAATGACAGGGGGGTGATCAGGGAGTCTATATGAGGTGATCACCCCCCTGTCATTGATCACCCCCCTGTAAGGCTCCATTCAGACATCCGTATGTGTTTTGCGGATCCGATCCATGTATCCGTGGATCCGTAAAAAACATACGGACGTCTGAATGGAGCCTTACAGGGGGGTGATCAATGACAGGGGGGTGATCAATGACAGGGGGGTGATCAGGGAGTCTATATGGGGTGATCAGGGGTGAATAAGGGGTTAATAAGTGACGGGGGGGGGGGGTGTAGTGTAGTGGTGTTTGGTGCTACTTATTACTGAGCTGCCTGTGTCCTCTGGTGGTCGATCCAAGCAAAAGGGACCACCAGAGGACCAGGTAGCAGGTATATTAGACGCTGTTATCAAAACAGTGTCTAATATACCTGTTAGAGGTTAAAAAAATCGCATCTATAGCCTGCCAGCGAACGATCGCCGCTGGCAGGCTGTAGATCCACTCGCTCACCTTCCGATCCTGTGAACGCACGCGCCTGTGTGCGCGCGTTCACAGGAAATCTCGCGTCTCGCGAGATGACGCTTGGATGCGTCCAGGAGGAATGAATCGACCGCCTCCAGGACGCATCCGTGCGTTAGGCGGTCCGGAGGCAGTTAACTTTCGTGAATAAATGAGAACTGCTTTGACCTGCCTGGTGTGAGTGCTGTTTCTTCCATGCAGTAGTTTATTCCTAGGATTTTAGGCCTTAGGCTACTTTCACACTAGCGTTCGGGGCTCCGCTTGTGAGCTCCGTTTGAAGGCTCTCACAAGCGGCCCCGAACGCATCCGTCTAGCCCTAATGCATTCTGAGTGGACGCGGATCCGCTCAGAATGCATCAGTCTGGCAGCGTTCAGCCTCCGCTCCGCTCAGTGAGCGGACACCTGAACGCTGCTTGCAGCGTTCGGGTGTCCGCCTGGCCGTGCGGAGGCAAACGGATCCGTCCAGACTTACAATGTAAGTCAATGGGGACGGATCCGTTTGAAGTTGACACAATATGGTGCAATTTTCAAACGGATCCGTCCCCCATTGACTTTCAATGTAAAGTCTGGACGGATCCGTCTGAAGCTACTTTCACACTTAGAATTTTTTCTACAATATAATGCAGACGGATCCGTTCTGAACAGATCCCAAGTCTGCATTATATGAGCGGATCCGTCTGGGCAGACATCAGACGGACCCGCTCTGAACGGTAGTGTGAAAGTAGCCTAAAATCCTAGGAATAAACTACTAATTTGAAGAAGTAGAGCAAACGCATTTGGCTCTGATTGAGAGCAGCTTTAACAGTTCTAACTTCATCTTCTCATTTCGTGTAGGCCACGGTGAAGGTGATAGGAATGGAGAAGCCGGTCTTGCGTCGACAGACGAATCCTCTCTACACCCCACTCACTGCTATGAAATATGCAGACAACACTGGAAACCTCTCCGTCAGGACCTTCTACAATATGATCTTCAACTATGGCTGCCTCTTTCATTGCAGCCTCAACTGCTTGAAATGTATCACCTGCAACTGTTTTAACCGGAGAGTCATGCCAGTCTGAAGAATGAGAATGTCAGCCTACAGATCAGCATATAAATGGTACAGATGCTTTTGCAAGCAATTTTTTTTTTCTCTAATGCATCTAAAATTAACATAAAGATAAAAACAACTTAGTAAATAGTTTTGATTAACACTATCCTACTGGTTTGCATCCACAGCTTCTATGCATATCTATATGTTTCCATGGAAACAGACTACCATGTGTAGTCAGATGCTGTAATCATGTGTTACTCCCTTCCATATGCCTTCTCTACAGGCAGTTGGTCGAGAATAGAAAAGCATTAAAAAAAAACAAGACGGCACTCTCATAAGGACCCTTAACCCCTTAGTGACCACCAATATGACTTTTTACAGCAGTCACTAAGGGGCCTTAGACTGGGCTGCCTTATCACGGCGGCCCAGTCTAACATGAGAGCCGCGCTCCTGCTCTAACAGCCCAGACTGGCAGGAGCGCCAATCCGGGCTGTTTAACCCCGTACATGCCATGGGCAATGGCGCCCACCACATGTAAGCGGTGACAGAGGGAGCGGACTCCCTATGTCTCTTAAATGCGATTGCGGGGTGCCAATTTGAGTAAAGGCTGGTTGGGGCCTGGTATAGGCCCCAAGCCTGCCTTGAGTGTTTTCCGGCCATTCATATTCGTAAGTGCGTACAACTAGCCTGATGAAGGGCATGCTTTCTGCCCGAAACGTTGTTTCAGTTTCAAAAAGGACCGTCTAATACAAATAAAAATCAATTAATCAAAATTTGGAGTGCTGTCTAAATTGTTGAGTGTTTTCCAGCACTGACATTAAAATGCAATGCACTATAGGGATAGAGCATTGTATTTTAAAAGCAGTCAAAATATTGCCTGTTATAGTCCCCTTGTGGGACTATTAAGTGGTAAAAAAAAAAGGGTCAAAAAAATTGAAAAAAAAGAAAAAATATGCTTTTTTCCATTGAAAATACGCTTTTCAATAAAAAAAATAGCAAAAATAAAATCTCCCTTACGTTTATTATCGCCATGACCATAACAACCCGCATTACACAAATATGTAAATTATTCCCTACGTCGTAAAAAAACTAAGCAAAAAAAATGCCAGAATTGCTCATTTATTCTTAGTCACCACCGAAAAAACTTAATAACAAGTTTTCAAAAAGTATATTGTACCCCAAAATGATACCAATGAAAACAGAAACAAAGAAGAACCAGCTTTCAGGACACCACAATTAGTAATAATGTAGAGACAATAAAAACTTCTGCAAACTTTACTTGGGAGGCAAATGATGGAACATCAATTTACTTCCTTCCTGGAAACCTTGTTAGAACCTGGAAACATCATCCGGTGAAGAAAACGCGAAAGCCAGGAGAAATACGGGAGAGATTGAATGTGTATGCCCAGCTTAACACATGACTGCAGCATCTGACTACCCAGGGAGTTTTGTAGTCTGTAACCATGGTGACATATAGGTCTGTGTACACAAACAGTAGGATATTCTTAATGTAGTCTATTTGAAAATGTGCTTTATTTTGTTTTTACTTTAGAGGCATTGGAACAATAAAAAAAAATGTTTGCAAACGCGTAGACACTTTCACACTTGCGTTGTTGTTTTACGGTATTGAGATCCAGCAGTACCGGAAAAAAACATTTCTGTTTAGTCCTCATGCATTCTGAATGGAAACAGATCAGTTCAGGATGCATCAGGATGTCTTCCGTTTCGGCAGCATTACGTTTTGTGACCGGACACAAAACCACCGCAAGCTGCGGTTTTGTGTCCTGTCATAAAAAACTGAAAAAAACGGATCCGGCACGGAAAACAATGTAAGTCAATTGTCACTTAGGAGCCTAAAAAACCCCATCACTAAATACATTGAAAGTCAATGGGTGACGGATCCCTTTTTTTCCGTTTTGATTTCACACAACCACATTCTAATGGAACAGATGAATCATGATGTGCAAAATCAAAACGGATCCGTGTTATTCCGGTATTGAGATCCTCTGCCAGATCTCAGTACTGGAATTAACAACGCAAGTGTGAAAGTAGCCTAATGGATAAAGTGGCTGATGCCTAACATAGGATTTCCTTATATTTGAGATTTAGGAATTTTAGTGATCAACTGAAGTTAATTTGTTTGCGAAGATTTTCTTGAAGACATTTCATCCTGATATCTAGACAATTGGCTGATGCAGACACACCGTTGAATCAGTCATGGTGCCCTACTGTACTGATAATCAAGGCATCTATGGCCAAGAAAGGAAATCTGACCCATCACGCCATTTAAAGGGGCTTCCTGTCCTCAGGATAGGTCATCAGTATCTGATCGGTGGGGTCCAACACCCGATCAGCTGTTTGAGAAGGCACCGGCGCTCGCAGTAGCACTGCAGCCCTCTTGCAGACTTCCCTAGGCCACGTGACGTTCATCGGTTACATGACCTAGGCACAGCTCAACCTCATTGAAGTGAATATTACTAAGCACAGCCACTATACAATGTACGGCACTGTGCTTGGTGAGCTTAGATAAGGCCGTACCGCTACTGCAAGCTCCTGTGCCTCAAACAGTTGAATAGGTCATCAGTAAAAAAATCTTGGAAAACCCTTTTAAATACTGGTGACTCATGCTTCAGTCATGGAGGTAACATGTTGATTGCATTTGCATGACTTAAGCTATTAGTTGTGATTAAACTGCATTGGGAGAGGTGTTAGAACAGCATTGTAAGTTGCAGATAATAGACCCCTCCATCTCTATACAAGCTTGAATTTAATACTGTAGATTTCTCATACAAGACATTGAGAAAGCCATAAACTTCTTCAAGAAGAGGGAAACAAATATACAAAAAGTCCAGTTGGTCTGACTTATTGCTACTGATATACCATGAACTGGAACTTCAAGGCCTCTTTCACACGGGCGTTGCGGGAAAATGTGCGGGTGCGTTGCGGGAACATGCAAGATTTTTCCGCGCGAGTGCAAAACATTGTGATGCATTTTGCACTCACAGAAGTTCGGGCTTGGGATCGGTGTTCTGTAGATTGAATTATTTTCCCTTATAACATGGTTATAAGGGAAAATAATAGCATTCTGAATACAGAATGCTTAGTACAATAGGGCTGGAGGGGTTAATTTTTTTTTAATAATAATTAAACTCACCTTAATCCACTTGCTCGCGCAGCCGTCATCTCTTCTGTCTTCTTTTTTGCTGTGTGCAGGAAAAGGACCTTTGGTGACGTCACTCCGGTCATCACATGGTCCATCACATGATCCATCACCATGGTAAAAGATCATGTGACGGACCATGTGATAATTGGAGTGACGTCACCACAGGTCCTTTTCCTGCACACAGCAAAAAAGAAGACAGAAGAGATGCCGGCTGCGCGAGCAAGTGGATTAAGGTGAGTTTAATTTTTTATTTATTTTTTTAACCCTTCCAGCCCTATTGTTCTAAGCATTCTGTATTCAGAATGCTATTATTTTCCCTTATAACCATGTTATAAGGGAAAATAATAATGATCGGGTCCCTATCCCAATCGTCTCCTAGCAACCGTGCGTGAAAATCACACCGCATCCGCACTTGCTTGCGAATGCTTGCGATTTTCACGCAACCCCATTAATTTCTATGGGGCCTGCGTTACGTGAAAAAACGCACAAAGAGGAGCATGCTGCGATTTTTCACGCAACACACAAGTGATGCTTGAAAATCACCGCTCGTGTGCACAGCCCCATAGAAGTGAATGGCTCAGGATTCAGTGCGGGTGCAATGCGTTCACCTCACGCATCGCATCCGCGCGGAATATTCGCCCGTGTGAAAGGAGCCTAACAGTCAACCTCTACTGGAAAGTCATTCTGCCTGCCGAAATTTTTATCGGAGAGGGTTGTAAGCAACCACACTTACCTACAGCCATGAGTGTAGCCATAGATGTGCAGAGGTAGTAGTTGCATCTGGATCCTGGTGCTTGTTGAGGCCCAAAGGTCTCTCTGTCACATAAGAACGTACAGGTTGGGAACAAGCACAGATTTTGCACTGGGGCCTAAAATTTTTATATTTTAGGCTCCTTTCTATGTCTAATAGAAAGTGAACCCAAGTCCTGCATATGAACAGGGGTTTTAACATTTTTGAAAATGTATTTTAAATTTTTAAGGGACCTTATAGCACGCTATTGGTCGCGGGACCAAAAACCAACAATAAACCCACAGCAAGTATTATAATTATCAAATGATTTAGTAAACAAGTACTAAAATGATCAAGTATTAAAATCAGCAAGTATTATCAGAACATGATCCTATGGAACTAGCAGGTTTCTAAATCACTTCATTTTAAAAAAAAGCTGTAAAATCATGGCCACTAGGGGTCTCACTTCCACCTAAATTGCAGTCCACTGCCTCAGACAAGATCTGTCCCTGGTAACAGAGACTCAGAGGACGGCCTGTAGGAAGTGGGGGACGTATCAGAGTAGTTGAGATGCCGAGCCAGATAAAAGACCTGCTTCTACACTGCTTCTGAAAATCAGTGCGAAGTATCCCTTGTTATCTGTTCTGTGAGCTCCACAACTGGAAACAAAGATGTAAAGGAAGTAAGGGAAAGGAAGTCACAGCAGTACAGTGCTGGCAAAAAGGAGATGTCTCCTGCTTCTGAGTGAAATGCATCTAGTTGTGCAACAGAAACAGGGAATAATACAGCTGAAAAAATATTAGGGAATACCAAACATCACTGTTCCTTCACAGTTATGATTGCACAAAGAAGCACAGCCATTATGCAAGCTTTTTTTTTTGAAAACTTAGGTATGCTTTAACATGATCCATTGAACTTTGAGCAATGTGTCTACAAACTACGAGATACTAAAAAAGCTTTTATTTAAAAAATTATTTTTAATATTTTATTTTTTAGATTTATAAAATGACACAGAGTTATACAATTCTGGATTGCACATTAACAGCTTGTGGGACAATGTGACATACGAATGATAAAATATCTGTTAAAGAGGTTGTTTGAGATTTTTATATCAGTATAGGTCATCAATATCAGATATGATGGTGGTCCGACTCTCGGCACCGCCATCGCCACTGATCAGCTGTTTGAAGAAGATGAGCTGTTCACCAAGCCCCTTCCTAGGCCAGTAACGTCACGTTCATTGGTCACGTGGCCTAGTACAGCTCAGTCCCCCACAGCTTATCAGTGTCAGACACCCGCTGATCTGATATTGATGACCTGTCCTGAGGATAGATCATCCATGTCAGAATCTTGGAAAACCCATTTAATACCATTTTTTATATAATTAAAGGGGTATTCCGGCTGGATAGGGTTGAAGAGAGCAAATATTTCGAACTGTAAGTACTCACCTTACCCATGCCCAGCCACTGCTCTGCTTCCCACCTCTGTCCGTTTCCTTGTCTTTTGGTCAACACACCGGAAACATATTGGCTGCCCACTCAGCCCGTGATTGGCTAAGTGGGCAGACCAAGCCATAGTATGTCGAGGTCAAGAAGAGGAAGTGGAGAGAAGCGAGGACCAGAGCACCGGCCTAAAAACAGTAATGTGAGAGTACTCACTACTTGTTATTTTTATTATCTCCAACCCCATTTTTATTTAAAATGATTCCACAGGAATATCCCTTTAATATTATAAAATGAATGTAGAATTAATATCTAATACATTATTAAATATTGTTCTTATAATAGCTAATATACCACCTGTATAATATAATAAAGTTTTATTTGTATTCATGATTATAAATTGTCTTATGTGCTTTTTTTTTACTGTTCCGTTAATTTTTATTGTTTATGACTATTTTTGCAATTTTTATTTTATTTATACACTAAAGGAGCAGATTTAAAATAAAATCTCTGGCAGATTTTTTTCTTTATATTTTAATCCAGCCCTTCAGTGTGTGTTCATTGCTATGTCTGGCTTTGTTTGCCTTACTATTTTATAGGGCTACAGTCATGCGGGATTTTTGACCATGCGGATTTCAGCACGCATTCATGCTGAAATCCACACACCATGCTGAAATCCACACACCACCTGCTTCCCATAGTTTGCCACTAGAAATTTGCGTTGTAAAACCTACAGTACAATCGTGTTTTGGACAAAAAAAAAAAAAAAAGTCCCTTCTTGGAGCTTTTTCCAGTGAATGGGGCTAATCCTGGTCGGATTCGTTGCGTGACAAACTACAAATAGCGTGTGACCAAGGCTGTGGAGTGCTGCACAATACAGCGCGTGTGACCAAGGCTGTGGAGTACTGCACAACTAAAGCGCATGTCACCAAGACTGTGGAGTGCTGCACAATACAGCGCGTGTGACCAAGGCTGTGGAGTACTGCACAACTAAAGCGCATGTCACCAAGACTGTGGAGTGCTGCACAGCTACAGCACATGTGACCAAGGCTGTGGAGTACTGCAAAACTACTGTGCAAGTGACCATGGCTGTGGGGTGCTGGACAACTACAGTGCATGTGATCAATGCTGTGGAGTGCTGCACAGTCACAGCACATGTGACCAAGCCTGTGGAGTGCTGCACAGTCACAGCACATGTGACCATGACTGTGGAGTGCTGCACAGCTACAGCACATGTGACCAAGACTATGGAGTGCTGCACAGCTACAGCACATGTGATCAATGCTGTGGAGTGCTGCACAGCTACTGTGCATGTGACCAAGGCTGTGGAGTGCTGCACAGCTACAGCTCTGACTTAATAGGATGGAAGAATCTCCTCCGGCTACAAAAACCTACCCTGCTATCCCCTTTAAATAACCACACCAACACTTACTCGCTTGGTGAAATGACCATGATGGCCTACTTTATTATTTCACAAATAACAAAACCACATTGTACACCATATAACATCCATAATAATCATAATAATCATAACAATAACCATAATAAACATCAGGCATATTACACACACCTACTGCACCGTACCAAGGATCCTGGAGGGCAACCCAAACGAGCCGTATCCTCCTTCACCGCCTCACTTCGCACTTCAAGACTTACCCTTGGCCGCACTCACCGACCCAAGGGCACCAACTCCTTGAAGTATACTAGCATCCCCCCCTGTAGGCCTTGTAGCCCAAACAGGGGCCCCATCCTCGGCATTAACAAACCATCTGAGATGCAGGCTCCAACATGTCCTGCACCTCTTAACCATTGAATTGCTCCCCAGGATCCAATTTCCAGCAGCCCTACTACAACCACCAATCTCCAAACCATAACAAAAGGGTGGGAGGGTGGGAAATTCACGCTGGTTAAGGCTGAACTGACCCTAAGCTCCACCTCCCAATCTTATATCCTCCCGCCGAAAACCCTGCTCCTCCCCACCTCACTCTACCAACCCCTTCACATACCACCATAACTTAACCCTTTCCTAGCCTGCGGTCTTCCCCCTAAGTCAGCTAGCACTGCGCTATGCTGCGCCCCGCTCAGTTGCTTCTAATATCACCAAGGCTGTGGAGTGCTGCAAAGCTACTGTGCATGTGACCAAGACTGTGGAGTACTGCACAGCTACAGCACATGTGACCAAGGCTGTGGAGTGCTGCAAAGCTACTGTGCATGTGACCATGCTTGTGGAGTGCTGCACAGATACACCACATGTGACCAAGGCTGTGGAGTACTGCAAAGCTACAGCGCATGTGACCAAGGCTGTGGAGTACTGCAAAGCTACTGTGCAAGTGACCAAGGCTGAGGTGTGCTGGACAACTACAGTGCATGTGATCAAGGCTGTGGGGTGCTGCACAGTCACAGCACATAAGACCAAGCCTGTGGAGTGCTGCACAGCTACTGTGCATGTGACCAAGGCTGTGGAGTGCTGCACAGCTACAGCACATGTGACCAAGGCTGTGGAGTGCTGCAAAACTACTGTGCATGTGACCAAGGCTGTGGAGTGCTGCACAACTACAGCACATGTGACCAAGACTGTGGAGTACTGCACAGCTACAGCACATGTGACCAAGACTGTGGAGTGCTGCACAGCTACAGCGCATGTCACCAAGGCTGTGGAGTGCTGCAAAGCTACTGTGCATGTGACCATGCTTGTGGAGTGCTGCGCGGCTACAGCACATGTGACCAAGGCTGTGGAGTACTGCAAAGCTACTGTGCAAGTGACCAAGGCTGTGGAGTACTGCAAAGCTACTGTGCATGTGATCAAGGCTGTGGGGTGCTGGACAACTACAGTGCATGTGATCAAGGCTGTGGAGTGCTGCACAACTACAGTGCGTGTGATCAAGGCTGTGGAGTGCTGCACAGCTACAGCACATGTGACCAAGACTGTGGAGTGCTGCACAGCTACAGCACATGTGACCAAGACTGTGGAGTGCTGCACAGCTACAGCACATCTGACCAAGACTGTGGAGTGCTGCAAAGCTACTGCGCATGTGAGCAAGGCTGTGGAGTGCTGCAAAGCTACAGCACATGTGACCAAGTCTGTGGAGTGCTGCAAAGCTACTGCGCATGTGACCATGCTTGTGGAGTGCTGCACAGCTACAGCACATGTGACCAAGACTGTGGAGTGCTGCACAACTACAGCACATGTGACCAAGGCTGTGGAGTACTGCACAGCTACAGCGCATGTCACCAAGGCTGTGGAGTGCTGCAAAGCTACTGTGCATGTGACCAAGGCTGTGGAGTGCTGCACAGCTACAGCACATGTGAACAAGGCTGTGGAGTACTGCACAGCTACAGCGCATGTCACCAAGGCTGTGGAGTGCTGCAAAGCTACTGCGCATGTGACCAAGGCTGTGGAGTGCTGCAAAACTACTGTGCATGTGACCAAGGCTGTGGAGTGCTGCACAGCTACAGCACATGTGACCAAGACTGTGGAGTGCTGCAAAGCTACTGTGCATGTGACCAAGGCTGTGGAGTGCTGCAAAGCTACTGTGCATGTGACCATGCTTGTGTAGTGCTGCACAGATACACCACATGTGAACAAAGCTGTGGAGTACTGCAAAGCTACAGCGCATGTGACCAAGGCTGTGGAGTGCTGCAAAGCTACTGTGCATGTGACCATACTTATGGAGTGCTGCACAGCTACAGCACATGTGACCAAGGCTGTGGAGTACTGCAAAGCTACTGTGCAAGTGACCAAGGCTGTGGTGTGCTGGACAACTACAGTGCATGTGATCAAGGCTGTGGGGTGCTGGACAACTACAGTGCATGTGATCAAGGCTGTGGGGTGCTGCACAACTACAATGCATGTGATCAAGGCTGTGGGGTGCTGCACAACTACAGTGCATGTGATCAAGGCTGTGGAGTGCTGCACAGTCACAGCATATGAGACCAAGCCTGTGGAGTGCTGCACAGCTACAGCACATGTGACCAAGACTGTGGAGTGCTGCACAGCTGCAGCACATGTGACCAAGACTGTGGAGTGCTGCACAGCTACTAGTGCTATCCCCATCTAGTGGTGGATGTGATGTAGTGCACCCTACCAGCCTGTTAACAGAGATTTAAGAAGCAAATATATGCAGTATACAATACAACTTAGCATTTCCCACGTGGAACGCTGCATACCCCCCTAGTTTAATCTGTGTCGCCCTCGACACATTCTTGACATGACGCAGTCTCCTGAAAAATATATAAAGGGGGAGAGCATGCAGGCAGATATACTGATATAAAATATGAAAAACAGTATGAAAATTCACATTCTTGTAATACACTTTTAAAAACACAATAAATTATGTGGTTCACAATTTAAAGTGGGATGTTGGGCGGCGCTTCTCCTAAACTTGGAGGTGACACAAATGGGCGTTGATCTCACAAACATAATATAAAGTCCATGGCAAAGTCCAACCAAGTCTTTAGAATATAAAACTTTTTAAGTGCAGCATAATAAGAAAAGTGCAAAAAGTCTGTGAAATTGCAAACATAGGAATTGCACATAAACAATCCCAGAAAAATGTCTTTCTGGGTAAAATTACTTAAACATTATAATAGTCCTGTTCCATAATCCTCATCAACCTGAAGAGGGAATAGGAAGGGAAAAGCTTTGTGTAAACCAGGCGCAACTACAGGTAGGGCGAAAAACAAAGGTTATCTGGCAGGGAGTCTCTGGCAGGGAGTCCTGAAATGTTAAAGGGCCACTGGGCTGTACAGTGGCCTAGGAAACTGCCACTTGCCGTGGGGAACTGGCATCAGTCCATACTGGGACAAAAAAACTGGCTCCATTGGAGACAGATGTTGTAGAATGGCCTACAGGCCTACTTACAGGTAGGTATCTTGTTCATCCGGTTCACCTTCTTCCTATGAATCCTCCACTTGTCCAGATTCCCGGCTTTGAGGAACAGCAGGCCACACAACGGTACCATCAGGATGCAAGATGCAGACTGGTATCTCACTTGGTGTAGGCTTGAGGACGTCTGCCAGGATCTCTTCCTTAATGCGAACCCTGGACCGGGCATAAGTCATTTTCTCGGGTAAGTAGACGTGTGCCGGCGTTGAGGCACGGGCAAGCGGGCTGTCATCTGGCTCTTGTGCAGCAGCGGATGTGGGATCATAGGGACTCCGGTTGTCAGGTGCTTGACTCTGTTCCTCTTTGTAAGTCCATATCCTCTCTTGCTCCTCCATAACAGCTATCTCTTTCGTCCGCCGACTGAGGTTAGGCGATGGCTAAGGACTGGCTCCTCCTTCCAGGACTGTTGGTTGCCAAAAGATATTGGGGCCTATGAAGGACGATCTTTCTTGATATGTGGACCGGGCAGACCCTGGCGGGGTCTTTGACTTCGTTTCTGTTTCAGTGACATCAGCGGTACACTCCCAGTTCTCTGGCTCAGGGTGCGAACGGGACACTGCGACGGTGTAGGGGCCTCTCAGGGCCTACGCGTGGGTGAACTCTACTTTTTATCCCTCCCGGAGGTTGTGTACATATCCCGGTAGGTAGCTCCGCTTTACTGACCGGCAATTACCATAATAATCCCGGCTGGTGCCACTCTCTTTAAAATGAAGCCGAAGCCTCGGTCCTTGTCAAATGTCACAACAACTCCCGTCCTCCTTTCCAGGTGGGGCTGACAGTCACGGGGATCCTCAAGGATCGTCTTGGCGACTTCTTCAAAATATTTCTTTTTCTGGGTGGTTTTCTGGATGGCAGCCTCACATATTTCAGCCATTAGTACAGGCCATAGGGGGTCTGGTTTTAGGAAACCCTCGCGTGGGCGATGAAAATGACAGGGCCCTGACCATGGCCATGGGCGGGGCGGCAGCTCCAATCCCGGTGTATATGTTGGCGGCTCACCGATCTCATGCTCTGCTTGCCCTATCAGTAGGCACATCATCTCCTTGCATGTCTGGAGGCAGGAACACATCTAGAAGAGTCGTCCACTGATCGCATAGACTCCACCTTCCCTTTGGCACGCCCCCCAGGTTTGGCAGCACAGGGGAGGCGGCGCTCATATTGTAAACCCTGCTAATGAGGTGATGGCTTAGCAGAGATATCTTTCCCACTCTCTCAGGAGGGGCGTCACTTAATATTTTTTTATCTGGAGGCTTAGATGCAGCGATAATAGTAGTTGTAATACTAGGCACTGGTAGTTCTTGCAGGGGCACCAGTGGCGCTGGTGCATTATCCTCGTCAGGTTGAGTCTCCAAAGGAATAAGAGTATTAATAGGCAGTATCCCAATTTGTTTTGGTGGCTGGGAAAAACACGGAGGCTGACTCAACACTGGAGACGGCTCTGCAGTCTCCCGCACACTAGAACACCCACACTGGATTGAGTCCTCAATGAAGCACCCAATAGGCGGGCACAGTGACAATCCACACAGACCTCCACCCATTTTGTCCAATGGCAGAGTCTTGCTTTCAACAAAGGGCGGTGCTCAGGTTTTCGCGCTCTGAAGAGGGTGTAAACCACTTCTTCGCACAAACAGGGTGTTTCTGCAAAGTGATGGCGCAGTTGAAATTTATAAACACTTTAGGCGGCCATCTTGGACACACCAAATGTCCATTCAAATAAAGCAAGCAGTGTTACTAACACAATAAAAATCTACAATTTCTTAATTTCAGGGATGCGGTTTTGTAGAAGACGATCAGCACAGGACAGTCAGGCACTTGCTAAACGTTTTGAACAATTCTTTGGCCCAATAAAACAGCAAAATAGATGGGGCTTATTCACATAAGGTAGTTCACTATGGCGCACAATTTTGTTACTGAGTCCTGTTCACAGCGCCAATTTATTAAGGGGGCACACAAATGCAGCGATGCACAAATCCAGTTATCAATGAGGACGCCAATTTTTATATGCAACATGGGGAGATACTCTGTGCTGCTGGGCAACTTTTTCTTTCTGAGTGAAAGAGAAATATAAAGAACATGTCCTCCCTCTGGTGGAGGCTTGCAGAACTGCATGCTATGTGAATTCTATTTTATAGTAAATTACAATTTTGATGTATGGTTAGCTATAAAAAAAAAAAAAGTATATGAAGTTAGTATTTGATATCCCATTACTGAATGCCTAGCAGAACTTGATTGCTGGAAAATCCTCAGAATCTTGGTAAAAGGACAAAAACATTCAAAAACGTGGCACATGCTGCCATCTGCTGGCTGCCTAAAAGAAGTACTCAGATAAGCATGGTTTATCATCCATAGATGGAAATTTTTGGGATCATCGTTAACAGTAAGTGTGGCTTATAGTAACATTTACATTGCATAGTTCGCTGCATGGAAATGGTGATGGTGATATTGATCGCCGTGCATTCCTAAAAAAGAGACAGATTTGTGAGGAGAGAGGAGCCCTCCGCTGAACCTCTACTGCTTTCTGGCATAGTCATACCATTCTCCTGCAGTTGCCACTAGGAGGAGCTCACTGCATAAGGAATTTCATACCTGTAACAACTGTATAAATCCGTACACACTGAGGTCCCTCTAGTGGTGGCTGCAGACAGCCAGAGATTTATCATGTACTGTGTAAAGGGAAGCAGAGGATTTGGACCATACCATATATACATTAAAAAAGAGGTTCCTTAGCCTGAACGCCAAATTTATGAATCACCTTTGACATTTTTTCCAACAGACAGGAAAAGACAGCGAGGATTCAGTGAGTAGTATCTAGAACAGGGTTTCTTGGGACCCACTTAACGGTCAGGATTTGAGAATATCCCACAAAATGAATACCTGTGGTAAGTCCTGATGCATGGACACTAATTATATCACATGCTCAATACTATGGAAATCCTAAAAACATGACTGGTAGGTGGGTCCCGAGGACCAGAGTTTAGAACCCCTTATCTAGAGCCTCTTCAGATGTTCCATCGCTTTTCAGGTCCACCCAGGAATTTTAACCTTAAAGGGGTTTTCCAGTACTTAGATATCCATGACCTAACCTCAGGATTTGATCGATGGAGGTCCAGGTGCAGACAACCCCACCAATCATTAGAACATGAGGGCGGACAAGTTTAGGGTTAGGGTTGGCTGCCATGGTAAAGCCACTGAAGCAGTCACCTCCCTCTATCAAACACTTTGACCTCTGGGTGGGTCATTGTGTCTGAATTTGTTATTATCATTCTACAGCTCACAGTAAATGCTGGTAATGATTTCAGTATAGTGAGCCATAATTGGGAAGAAACAAAGTTCTTAACATTATTCATTGCAAATGGATGCGTGGAGAACAGGAAGCTGTCAATCAAGGAGAGGAGAACCTGTAGGAACCCCTCTACAGAGACTACCTGGAACAACCTGGACAAGTACTTAAAGAGGTTGTTTCATTTAGGAAACATATTTTCAAAGACTCTAATAGTTAATATTTCTCCATTAAAAGAAGCACCATCCCCTACTTAGGACCCTCGTCTACTAATCAGGGTGTCTCTTGCTCTGGAGGACCCAAAGTGTCTGTTCATTCCACAGAAAACTCATAAAATTTTAATGTAATCTGTGTAATGCTTTGCTTCTCCACTAGTGGCGCTGCAGGGGAATTGAACACCTGCTGCCACAGATCTCAGCTGATTGCTGAGGGTCCCAGCAGCAGAGAATATACGACCTAGAGAACATGACTATTATTTTACATTTAATTAGTGGTAAAAACATAGATGAGAAAAAAGAGCAGCAGGATACATTATAATACTTTAACATAGGAAAGTGATTGGGACCTTTGACCCTTGAGGTATTGAAGAGGTTAAAAGGGACAGTCATCTGGAAAATGCTCTGTCACAAGGTGTTGTGATAATCCGGGATCTCTTGCAGAGGAGGGTTGTCAGCGCACTGAGAACAGGGCACAATGGCTAATGACAGCAAGAAGACCGTCCTTATAACAGGGTGCTCATCAGGCATCGGCCTGAAGATTGCAGTGCAGCTGGCGAAGGACCCCCGGCAGCGTTACCATGGTAGGAAACTATAGGGGACACCTTGATGAAAACTTATATAGAGTCCAAAAGAAATGTTATGTGGAGTAATAGAGGGAGAGGTTATCAGGGGTGACAGTGAGCACTGATAACGGAGAGTAGTTAAGGAGATTTAAAGTGGCCTTTAACCACCTCAGCCCCCAGTGCTTAAACACCCTTAATGACCAGGCCACTTTTTACACTTCTGACCTACACTATTTTCACCGTTTATTGCTCGGTCATACAACTTACCACCCAAATGAATTTTACCTCCTTTTCTTCTCACTAATAGAGCTTTAATTTGGTGGTATTTCATTGCTGCTGACATTTTTACTTTTTTTGTTATTAATCGAAATTTAACGAAATTTTTGCAAAAAAAGGACATTTTTCACTTTCACTTGTATTTTTTTTTTTTAAAAACGACATCCATATATAAATTTTTCTCTAAGTTTATTGTTCTACATGTCTTTGATAAAAAAAAAATGTTTGGGCAAAAAAAAAAATGGTTTGGGTAAAAGTTATAGCGTTTACAAACTATGGTACAAAAATGTGAATTTCCGCTTTTTGAAGCAGCTCTGACTTTCTGAGCACCTGTCATGTTTCCTGAGGTTCTACAATGGCCAGACAGTACAAACACCCCACAAATGACCCCATTTCGGAAAGTAGACACCCTAAGGTATTCGCTGATGGGCATAATGAGTTCATAGAACTTTTTATTTTTTGTCACAAGTTAGCGGAAAATGTAGATTTTTTATTTTTATTTTTTTCCTTACAAAGTCTCATATTCCACTAACTTGTGACAAAAAATAAAAACTTCCATGAACTCACCTTGGGGTGTCTTCTTTCCAAAATGGGGTCACTTGTGGGGTAGTTATACTGCCCTGGCATTTTAGGGGCCCTAATGCGTGAGAAGTAGTTTGAAATCAAAATCTGTAAAAAATGCCCTGTGAAATCCGAAAGGTGCTCTTTGGAATGTGGGCCCCTTTGCCCACCTAGGCTGCAAAAAAGTGTCACACATCTGGTATCGCCGTACTCATAAGAAGTAGGGCAATGTGTTTTGGGGTGTCTTTTTACATATACCCATGCTGGGTGAGAGAAATATCTCGGCAAAAGACAAAGACATACGGACGTCTGAATGGAGCCTTACAGGGGGGTGATCAATGACAGGGGGGTGATCAATGACAGGGAGGTGATCAGGGAGTCTATATGGGGTGATCACCCCCCTGTCATTGATCACCCCCTTGTAAGGCTCCATTCAGACATCCGTATGTGTTTTGTGGATCCGATCCATGTGTCCGTGGATCTGTAAAAAACATACGGACGTCTGAATGGAGCCTTACAGGGGGGTGATCAATGACAGGGGGGTGATCAGGGAGTCTATATGGGGTGATCACCCCCTGTCATTGATCAACCCCCTGTAAGGCTCCATTCAGACGTCCGTATGTGTTTTGTGGATCCGATCCATGTATCCGTGGATCTGTAAAAAACATACGGACGTCTGAATGGAGCCTTACAGGGGGGTGATCAATGACAGGGGGTGATCAGGGAGTCTATATGGTGTGATCACCCCCCTGTCATTGATCACCCCCCTGTAAGGCTCCATTCAGACGTCCGTATTTGTTTTGCGGATCCGATCCATGTATCCGTGGATCTGTAAAAAACATACAGACGTCTGAATGGAGCCTTACAGGGGGGTGATCAATGACAGGGGGGTGATCAATGAGAGAGGGGTGATCAGGCAGTCTATATGGGGTGATCACCCCCCTGTAAGGCTCCATTCAGACGTCCGTATGTGTTTTGCGGATCCGATTCATGTATCTGTGGATCAGTAAAAAACATACGGACGTCTGAATGGAGCCTTACAGGGGGGTGATCAATGACAGGGGGGTGATTAGGGAGTCTATATGGGGTGATCACCCCCCTGTAAGGCTCCATTCAGACGTTTGTATGTGTTTTGCGGATTCGATCCATGTATCCGTGGATCCGAAAAAAACATACGGATGTCTGAAGGGAGCCTTACAGGGGGGTGATCAATGACAGGGGGGTGATCAATGACAGGGGGGTGATCAGGGAGTCTATATGGGGTGATCACCCCCCTGTCATTGATCACCCCCCTATAAGGCTCCATTCAGACGTCCGTATGTGTTTTGCGGATCCGATCCATGTATCCGTGGATCCGTAAAAGACATACGGACGTCTGAATGGAGCCTTACAAGGGGGTGATCAATTACAGGGGGGTGATCAATGACAGGGGGGTGATCAGGGAGTCTATATGTGGTGATCAGGGGTGATCAGGGGTTAATAAGCGGTTAATAAGTGACAGAGGGGGGGGTGTAGTGTAGTGGTGTTTGGTGCTACTTATTACAGAGCTGCCTGTGTCCTCTGGTGGTCGATCCAAGCAAAAGGGACCACCAGAGGACCAGGTAGCAGGTATATTAGACGCTGTTATCAAAACAGCGTCTAATATACCTGTTAGGGGTTAAAAAAATCGCATCTACAGCCTGCCAGCGAACGATCGCCGCTGGCAGGCTGGAGACCCACTCGCTTACCTTCCGATACTGTGAACGCGCGCGCCTGTGTGCGCGCGATCACAGGAAATCTCGCGTCTCGCGAGATGACGCATAGATGCGTGACTCTGCCTGGAGCTGCCGCCTCCGGAACGCGATCCTGCGTTAGGCGGTCCGGAGGCGGTTAACCTAATCGCTTCCTATATATTATAATCATATTTGATTTTTTTTTCTTCCATTTATACCTTGTGTGACAGTATGCAGTAGTTCTAATGAAAAAGGGCATAACTAGTGCAGTTTTTCATACTGTGTAGTCCCGGGTCCCAAACCATAACTCAAATGTGACTTGAAACCACTGATCCAAATACTAATTTACTTGGGACTCCAACCAAAGAACATTGTCGTGTGACTTCTAGCTGCAGACATATTGCACACTTTTTGATATGCAGCTTTGTGTCAGGTAACTAAAGCCCTCGCCAAGGTGGACTTTCCAGACTGCTGATTGACTTGAAGAACCTTACATTTCTTTGAGGGGTTTTCTGTTATTGCAACGTGCCGGTCCGCAGGGGAGAACACGTGAGGTTCACGGTGGGCCGAAAGGGTACAACAGTTCACCGGTTACTCACGGTCAGCAGATGCCTCCCGGGGCCAGCAGTGCTGTGAAGGGGAGAACAGCACTGCATTCTCCGGGGCACACTCTGATATGAGGGACACAGGCCAGATGGTGGCTGAGGTGCCCTTGGTGGTAACGTGGCTTTATGTGCTTATGGCTAGGTCCCTTTAGTCGTGACGCCAGTACCGTTGTGGTACAACAATATGAGAGTAGTAGTTGAATTAAATAGTAAGACAGCAGTTGAATTAAAGTCACAACTTTTACTGTTTTGCTGGTTCTTATTAGCAATGACATTCACAGATAACACAATCTCTCTTGTATGCAGAGGTAATAAATTGTAATCCAAGGTAACAGGCTTTTTGTAGATAAGAAACTTCAGATTAAAGTTCAGTTGGCTGGTATCTAGCTCCTTGCCTTAGGCTACTTTCACACTAGCGTTGTTCTTTTCCGGCATAGAGTTCCGTCACAGGGGCTCTATACCGGAAAATAACTGATCAGTGTTATCCCCATGCATTCTGAATGGAGAGTAATCCGTTCAGTTTGCATCAGGATGTCTTCAGTTCAGTCGTTTTGACTGATCAGGCAAAAGAGAAAACCGCAGCATGCTACGGTTTTCTCTCCGGCGAAAAAAACTGAAGACTTGCCTGAACGCCGGATCCGGCATTTTTTCCCATAGGAATGAATTAGCGCCGGATCCGGCATTCAGAATGCCGGATCAGTCGTTCCGGCATGCGCATGCGCAGATCGGTAAAAATGTGAAAAAATGTACAAGACGGATCCGTCAGTCCACATGACAAGCGGAGAGGCGGATCCGTCCTTGCAATGCATTTGTGAGACGGATCCGCACCCGGATCCGTCTCACAAATGCTTTCAGTCAGCGGCAGATCGGCGGAACTGCCCGCCGGATCACACTGCCGCAAGTGTGAAAGTAGCCTAATTCTAATCCAAGTAACGGTGGTTTCTGATCCTTCCTTCCACTTAAGTGACATAACAGATTGGCCTTTCTGTCTTCTATATACCGGTGAGGCTGCCTGTAGATAGATTGTCCTACACCAAATTCAAAGGAGCCCATAAGCATAATAAGATGGCTGTTATCTTCCTTTGTATTTTCTGTAGTCAAAACACGATTTTCCACTTGTCCTCCTGGAGGGATAGACTGCAGAAGGAGGTCTCACCTTTGCCTTGCTTCTTGGCCTAAAACTTGGGAAAAGATCACTTGGCTCCTCTGGAGAGAGCTGAGAGGAGGGGGCCTCTGTACTTCTCCTGAAAAATATATAAAGGGGGAGAGCATACAGGCAGATATACTGATATAAAATATGAAAAACAGTATGAAAATTCACATTCTTGTAATACACTTTATAAAAACACAATAAATTATGTGGTTCACAATGCAAAGTGGGATGTTGGGCGGGGCTTCTTCTGATCTTGGAGGTGACACAAATGGGCGTTGATTTCACAAACATAATATAAAGTCCATGGCAAAGTCCAACCAAGTCTTTAGAATATAAAACTTTTTAAGTGCAGCATAATAAGAAAAGTGCAAAAAGTCTGTGAAATTGCAAACATAGGAATTGCACATAAACAATCACAGAAGAATGTCTTTCTGGGTAAAATTACTTAAACATTATAATAGTCCTGTTCCATAACCCTCATCAACCTGAAGAGGGAATAGGAAGGGAAAAACTTTGTGTAAACCAGGCGCAACTACAGGTAGGGCAAAAAACAAAGGTTATCTGGCAGGGAGTCCTGAAATGTTAAAGGGCCACTAGGCTGTACAGTGGCCTAGGAAACTGCCACTTGCCGTGGGGAACTGGCATCAGTCCATACTGGGACAAAAACACTGGCTCCATTGGAGACAGTTGTTGTAGAATGGCCTACAGGCCTACTTACAGGTAGGTATCTTGTTCATCCGGTTCACCTTCTTCCTATGAATCATCCACTTTTTCCCGGCTTTGAGGAACAGCAGGCCACACAACGGTACCAACAGGATGCAAGATGCGGACTGGTATCTCACTTGGTGTAGGCTTGAGGACGTCCGCCAGGATCTCTTCCTTAGTGCGAACCCTGGACCGGGCATAAGTCAGTCTCTCGGGTAAGTAGACGTGTTTCGGCATTGAGGCACGGGCAAGCGGGCTGTCATCTGGCTCTTGTGCAGCAGCGGTTGTGGGATCAAAGGGACTCCGGTGGTCAGGTGCTTGACCCTGTCCCTCTAGGTAAGTCTATATCCTCTCTTGCTCCTCCATATCAGCTATCTCTTTCGTCCGCCGACTGAGGTTAGGTGATGGCTAAGGACTGGCTCCTCCTTCCAGGACTGTTGGTTGACAAAAGATATTGGGGCCTATGAAGGACGATCTTTCTTGATATGTGGACCGGGCAGGCCCTGCCGGGTCTTTGACTCAGTCTCTGTTTTAGTGACATCAGCGGTACACTCCCAGTCCTCTGGCTCAGGCTGCAAACGGGACACTGCGGCGGCGTAGGGGCCTCTAAGGCCCTCCGCGCGGGTGAACTCTACTTTTTATCCGTCCCGGAGGTTGTGTTAATATCCCGGTAGGTAGCTCCGCTTTACTGACCGGCAATTACCATAATAATCCCGGCTGGTGCCACTCTCTTTAAAATGAAGCCGAAGCCTCGGTCCTTGTCAAATGTCACAACAACTCCCGTCCTCCTTTCCAGCCGGGGCTGACAGTCACGGGGATCTTTAAGGATCGTCTTGGCGACTTCTTCAAAATATTTCATTTTCTGGGTGGTTTTCTGGATGGCAGCCTCACGTATTTCAGCCATTAGGCCATTAGGACAGGCGATAGGGGGTCTGGTTTTAGGAAACCCTCGCATGGGCGATGAAAATGACAGAGCCCTGACCATGGCCATGGGCGGGGCGGCAGCTCCAATCCTGGTGTATATGCTGGCGGCTCACCCATCTCATGCTCTGGCTGTCTTGCCCTATCAGTAGGCACATCATCTCCTTGTATGTCTGGAGGCAGGAACACATCTAGAAGAGTCGTCCACTGATCGCATAGACTCCACCTTTCCTTTGGCACGCCCCCCCAGGTTTGGCAGCACAGGGGAGGCGGCCCTCATATTGTAATCCCTGCTAATGAGGTGATGGCTTAGCAGAGATATCTTTCCCACTCTCTCAGGAGGGGCGTCACTTAATATTTTTTTATCTGGAGGCTTAGATGCAGCGATAATAGTAGTTGTAATACTAGGCACTGGTAGTTCTTGCAGGGGCACCAGTGGCGCTGGCGCATTATCCTCGTCAGGTTGAGTCTCCAAAGGAATAAGAGTATTAATAGGCAGTATCCCAATTTGTTTTTGTGGCTGGGAAAAACACGGGGGCTGACTCAACACTGGAGACGGCTCTGCAGTCTCCCGCACACTAGAACACCCACACTGGATTGAGTCCTCAACGAAGCACCCAATAAGTGGGCACAGTGACAATCCACACAGACTTCCACCCATTTTGTCCAATGGCAGAGTCTTGCTTTAAAGAAAGGGCGGTGCTCAGGTTTTCCCGCTCTGAAGGGGGTGTGAACCACTTCTTCGCGCCAAACAGGGCGTTTCTGCAAAGTGATAGCGCAGTTGAAATTTGTAAGCACTTTAGGCGGCCATCTTGGACGCACCAAATGTCCATTCAAATAAAGCAAGCAGTGTTACTAACACAAGAAAAAAAATCCACAATTTCTTAATTTCAGTGATGCGATTTTGTAGCAGACAATCAGCACATGACAGTCAGGCACTTGGTAAACGTTTTGAACAATTATTTTGCCCAATAAAACAGCAAAATAGATGGGGCTTATTCACATAAGGCAGTTCACTATGGTGCACAATTTTGTTACTGAGTCCTGTTCACAGCGCCAATTTATTAAGGGGGCACACAAATGCAGCGATGCACAAATCCACTTTTCAATGAGGAGCCAAGGAATATAATCCTGTTCGTGACGCCAATTTTTATATGCAACGTGCTGGTCCGCAGGGGAGAACACGTGAGGTTCACGGTGGGCCAAAAGGGTACAACAGTTCATCGGTTACTCACGGTCAGCAGATGCTTCCCGGGGCCAGCAGTGCAGTGAAGGGGAGAACAGCACTGGATTCTCCGGGGCACACTCTGATATGAGGGACACAGGCCAGATGGGGCTGAGGTGCCCTTGGTGGTAACTTGGCTTTATGTGCTTATGGCTAGGTCCCTTTAGTCGTGACGCCAGTACCGTCGTGGTACAACAATGGTGAGAGTAGTAGTTGAATTAAGGAGTAAGACAGCAGTTGAATCCAACTCACAACTTTTTCTGTTTTGCTGGTTCTCAGTAGCAGTGACATTCACAGATAACACAGTGACATTCACAGATAACACAGTCTCTCTCTTGAATGCAGAGGTAATACATTGTAATCCCAGGTAACAGGCTTCTTGTAGATAAAAACTTCAAATTAAAGTTCAGTTATGTTAGTGAAACTCCAACTGGCTGGTATCTAGCTCCTTGCCTTATTCTAATCCCAGTAACGGTGGTTTCTGATCCTTTATTCCACATAAGTGACATAACAGATTGGCCTTTCTGTCTTCTATGTACCGGTGAGGCTGCCTGTAGCTAGATTGTCCTACACCGAAACCAAAAGAACTCATAAGCATAATAAGATGGCTGTTATCTTACTTTGTCTTTTCTGTAGTCAAAACACAATTTTCCACTTGTCCTCCTGGAGGGATAAACTGCAGAAGGAGGTCTCACCTCAGCCTTACTTCTTGGCTTAAAACTTGGGAAAAGATCACTTGGCTCCTCTAGACCTTGGGGCCTCAGAGAGAGAGCGGAGAGGAGGGGGCCTCTGTCCTTCCCCCTGCTCCTCACTTCAGCTACTCCATCTCCTCAACACACACACACTGAACTCCAACTGTACATCTTCTCAACTCACTAAATAGGCCTGAACTGAGGTATATATATACTAGTGCTATCCCCATCTAGTGGTGGATGTGATGTAGTGCACCCTACCAGCCTGTTAACAGAGATTTAAGATGCAAATATATGCAGTATACAATACAACAACTTGGCAGTGTCCACGTTCACTAGTGGGACGCTGCATTATGTTTTTTGCCAGTCATTGCCATGTCATATTATCCCCAATCATCCTCTGGTACAATGAAGAATGCATTGTGGATGCTATGATGGTGGCCCCAAACCACAGGATCAAGTTCTTCAGGTTAAATACAGGCTTTGGTTTTTGACAAACATGTCTTATCTGCCTAGAGCACCAGAAGTTAATGAAGTTTTAAGTTGCCTTCAAGAGTTATCTCCCCAATACATATAAACATGTTCGGTTCGACTGAGAGTGAATGGGTTTCCGAAGGGGAGAAAAGTAGAAAGCCACCGCCGGACGTGTCTTATTTCCTGGGAGAACAAAGGAGCAGGTGTTGAAATTCAACATGCTCGATCCTTCTCTCCCCCGACATGGCTAGTTGGGAAGACTTGGAACTCCCCATACACATTAGGCTACTTTCACACTCGCGTTTGGTGCGGATCCACCATGGATCTGCACAGACGGATCCGTTCAGATAATACAAACATCTGCATCCATTCAGAACGGATCAGTTTGTATTATCTTTAACATAGCCCTATGCACACAGATTAATAACCCTGAATTTATTAACCTGGATAACAAACTAAAGGATGATCTTCAAAAAATGGAGGACGATCTCATTAAATTCAAGCAAAGGAAATTTAACCGTGATCTGCTTGACTATCAGTCCAACCAGGTGTATACATGGACAGACTCCAAACAGAACGCACCCCGTTCAAGCTTTAAAAAGTTGCGCAATAAAAATAAACAGAAAAGAAACAATCAACAAAGGGTCTCATTCAGCTCAACAGATTTGGATTCTGCTGATTCCGAACAGGATCTCATCTCGCCATCGACGCAGGCCGCACAAAGTCAAAAGACTGTTTCACATAAAGCGCCTTCAAAAAACGGAGAGCAGGCCGAAAACATGGCAAACCGCCGATATCCGACAAGATACAAAAATGACAGGATGAACTGGAAGTAATCAACCTATCTGCCTCCATATTGTCAGCTGATGATATCAGCATACTCAAAAGAGGTTTAACCTTTTCTCCTACCTGTCAATTTGACCTGTACAGGACGCTCTTGGATGTTAACAGGCTGGCCCGCGCCCTCACTCTCCGCCGGCATTTTCAGGTGGGTGGTAATGATGGTTGTGCTGCGGAGGCTGGGGGCGCCGATCACCCTGTTGCATCCAATAGTGATCCCACTGTCTGTGTTGATGCGATTACTTTAGAAAATAGATATATGAGTTTCCATGAAATGATGCATGTTTGTGAATTACAAGAGTCTAACACAGTTCTGGATGATCTGGACCTACATAACAGGTCGATGCATTTTCATACAAAGAATCAGGATTTTTATCCGATTCAGTCCAGATCTCCAGCACTGGATAGATACCAGGATTTGGTGGAACGTGATTTAGTCTTGCTGCATGATCAGATCAACCATGATAGTGGGGGTTGCAGTAATATTTCTAAAAAAGAAAAAAAGGCATTCCAGGATCTTAAAACAAGAGCTGATGTTGTAATTAAACAATCTGATAAGGGGGGCGGGGTTGTCGTGCTGGACAGTGGTCTATACAGGACCCTGATAGAATCCATGCTCAGTGACACATCAGTTTATGTCACTCTCAGCGACAACCCCCTCCCCGCTTTTCAGAAGGAACTTAGGGCCATCTTGGATTTAGGGATCCAATCAGGCTTCCTAACCAATAAAGAATCAGAGTATATTTATACCATGTCCCCAGTTATCCCAGTGTTCCATGCACTTCCAAAAACACATAAAAATGTTTTTCCACCTCCCCTTAGGCCAATTGTAGCGGGCATTGGCTCCTTTTCGGAGAGAATGTCACAATGGGTTGATTCCATACTTCAGCCACTCATACCACTAATACCGGGTTATCTCAGGGACACCACGTCTGTTCTGCAAAAAGTTGATGACATTGAATGGTCCTCAAATTATGTCTGGATCACAGCAGACGTGGTGTCCTTGTATACTAATATTCCTCATGAATTGGCCATTAAATCCCTAACCTGGTTCCTGCAGATATATGGCAATATAACTGCAGGGTTGCAGGAATATGTCCTGATGGTGGTGGACTTCCTCCTCAGGCGCAATTTCTTCATGTTCAACAATAAATTTTATCTCCAGATATCGGGGGTGTCGATGGGGGCTAAATTCTCTCCCTCCATCGCCAATATTTTTATGGCATGGTGGGAGAGGTGTTTTCTCTTCATCGACACCCACCCTTTTTGGCACCACATCAGGTGGTATAGCCGTTACATCGATGACCTGATCCTGATCTGGACGGGCGATGTGGCGGCCATACCATCCTTTTGTGGTTACATCAATTCCTGTGTGGATACCATCTCCTTCAGTGTCCATCATGACACGCTGGAGGTGGCCTTTTTGGATTTGCGCCTGAGGGGGGACCCCGCCACCAATCAGGTATCCACCTGCACATATAGGAATCCTATGGCAGGTAATACCACATTACATGCGACATCATGTCATCCAAAACATGTAACTGCCAACATACCCAGGGGGGAAATAATCCGTGCAAGAAGGAATTGCACGGAAGAAATAAGCTTTATGGAGGAGGCTGGATATATTTCCCATAGACTGGGTAAAAGAGGTTATAGTGCAAAACATGTAAAGGATGCCATAGTTCAGGTCTCAACCATTGAAAGGGGATCCCTCCTTTATCCTAAACAGCAAAATCCTTTGCATAAGGAGGTTCCACTACTGGATATAGGCACCAATAGTGAAAACAAAAATAGAAACACAAACAACATTATCAAGGACAAGGGCAGAAGGAATAATCTGTTTGTAACACAATATAGTACAGAATACCAACAGATATGTCATATTAAAAGAGAAGAAATGGACCTCCCTGCGCTCCCTTAGTTTAGATGTGTAAAAATCAACCCAGATGGGATGATACCGCAGCTAGAATGTCCTGGGAAGGAGCTGTTGTCCTCCTTGAGGTAAGGTAAGAGTAAAGGTCGATGTGTCACCCGTGGGTGATACTGGACATAAGCGCAGGAAATACACTCTAAGCGGCTACTGATGCTGGGTGAGAGGGCTGGATAGACTGGGGACGCGACAAAGAGGAGGGGGGGGGGAACAATGTGCAGGCAAAGTGTAGCGCCCACCGGTTGTCTCAATAGGACGGTATAAAATGAAACCGCTAAAGTTGGAGGCATATGAATAGTACCAATATGGTTCCTACCTGAAAAGGAGTTCGCTCTGATGTGCGTGCTTATTGTGGTTAAGATAGCCTTCTTTCCTATCCTGCTTCTGCGGGATCTTCTTAGTAGTGGGCGCGTGCTCTTCGTTCACCTTCTAGCACGAGCGCTGCCCCGGCCGGAAGCAAGCTCGGTGCGAGGTGGCTAGTTACTACGGTTGTCCTGGAAACCGAATCGGTGACGTCACCTATGGAAATACTGTAGCCTCCGTGGGACAAAAAACCTTCCTACGCGTTTCGGGGCCGTGCGGGCTCCTTCGTCAGGGATAGTTTGTTCTCAGTGTCCATGGAGGTTAAATAGCTGACTCGGTCTCCATGGTAACCATGTCAACAAGCAACCATAGGAGCGGACGTGCAGGTTTCCAAACCTCTATGCAATGTTAATTTATAGTGATGCAATTAGGTTTATGGTTCCTTTATTTCATTAACTGTCCAAAGGACACCATGTGTATATATATTTTGATAATGATTGATATCTGCCCAATAGATCCGATCGGCCTCATGGGTGTATATTTATTGGAAGGCAAAAAGTTCTATTTCCTGGTTTAACCCATTTGGTGCCAGACTGTTATATCTAAAGATCCATTTACTTTCCACTCTAGACATGAGTTTGATGTAATCCCCTCCCCTGCTCTCCTGTTTCACTCTCTCTATGCCCCCAAATTTGGATCCCAGGAACTTCCCTTGATGGAATTCCACATAGTGGCGGGATAGGGGGTGATGATCTACTTTTTTGTGGATATTATTAATATGCTCCCTGATCCTGGTTTTTAATTCTCTTTTTGTGCGTCCAACATAGATTTTGTAACAGGGGCACTGGATGTAATAAATAACCCCTTTGGTGTTGCAGGAGATATAGTCCTTAATGGTGAATTTACCTTGTGGGGTATGAAGTTCAAATAGGGGTTTTATTAGGTGTTTCACAGTTTTGCAATTCTTGCACAGTCGGCAAGGGAAAAAGCCTTTTTTGGGACATGATTGGTTCCCCAATGTGTGTCTTTTCTCAGATGGGGCTATTAGATTAGCTAGATTGGAGGCTTTCCTAAAAATAAATGTGGGTTTCGATGGAATCTTCTCCCCTATGATTTTGTCGTACTTGAGAATGTCCCAATGTTTTTGAATGATTCTTTTAAAGGTTCCCACCCCTGCACTGAATGTGGTGATGATAGGGACCTTTATTTGGTTTACATCCTCACTGGCAAAAGTGTCCTTATCTGTTATTTTTTCTTTTAGTAGTACTTTCCTGTCCATGGCACTGACGGTGTTGGTAATTGGGATCAGTGTTTTTGAGTCGTACCCTTCTTCCAGGAATTTCTTATTTAGATCTGCTACCTCCTGTTGGTAATCAGTGTCTGTAGTGCAGTTTCTACGGGCCCTGATGTACTGACCGTAGGGGATGTTATTCAACCATGTGGGCAAGTGGCAACTTCCCAAAGGAATAAAGCTATTGGTGTCGGTTGGTTTATGGTAAGTTTTGGTGTGTATAGACCTGTCCTCAATAAATATAGTTAAATCCAAGAAGTTAATTTCTTTTTTGTCATAGGAAGGAGTAAAATGCAGATTAAAATCATTTTTATTCAGATTGACTAAAAAATAGTTGAGGGAAGACTCATCCCCCTTCCAGATAAAAATGACGTCGTCAATGAACCTTTTCCAGAGGACCAGACCCGCACCGAGCTCCCCATTGGGAAATATGGTGGGCTCCTCCCATCTACCCATGTAGAGGTTGGCGAAGCTCGGTGCGAATCGGGTCCCCATCGCGGTCCCCCACGTCTAAAGATAAAAATCTGGACCATACTTAAAATAATTATGCTCTAAAATGAACGTTATACAATCACACGTAAAATTAATTTGTTCCTCAGATGTTGTTTGGTCCTTTTTTTAAAAATATTCCACAGCATCACGGCCCTTTTTTTTTATCAATTACTGTATATAGGGC
This sequence comes from Bufo bufo, assembly GCF_905171765.1. Classification (NCBI taxonomy): domain Eukaryota; kingdom Metazoa; phylum Chordata; class Amphibia; order Anura; family Bufonidae; genus Bufo; species Bufo bufo. The sequence goes on along the minus strand of NC_053389.1, from coordinate 785,108,524 downwards.
AGTCACGTCCAAAGTGCCCAAAAGGAAGTCCGTCTGCCATTCAATCCCTTCTAAAATTTGGAGGATATGTTTCGTATCTTTAAGATACGCCGGTAGTTTTAAAACCTTTTCTTGTAATAAAATGTCCACATACTTGGATAGGTTAGAGGTAAGGCTATCTATCCCTGAAATTATGGGTCTGCCCGGTGGGCTAGTTCTATTCTTGTGAATTTTAGGGAGATAGTAAAAAATTGGTATCTTGGGGCTTTGATTGTTAATGAAGAGGATTTCGTCCTTAGAAAGGGCTCCCATATTCTTACCCTTTTGAATTAATAGATTCAGTTTACTTTTATATGTTGTTGTGGGGTCGAGACTGAGTTTCTTGTACGTCTTTAGATCAGAAAGCAGTCTCAGGGCCTCCTGATGGTAATCCTTCTGGTCAAGTATGACCAATCCACCCCCTTTATCTGCTGGTCTAATGATGATCTGGTTGTTGGTTTGTAGGGATTTTATAGCTCTAATCTCGCCCTTGGATAAATTATAAGAACTTATTTTCTTATTGGGATTGATCCGAAGTAGGTCCCTAATGACCAACGATTGGAAGGTGATTAGGGAATCAGAGTATTCAGAGATGGGGTTAAATTTCGATATGGGTTTTAAGTTGGTGTGGATGAATTTATTGTCGGTATCTACATCATTATGTGTATCCATCCCACCAGTCCTTGAGTTTAGTTCTGGTATCTCTAAAGTCTGATTGGGGCGCGTACTCACAACTCCAATGTTTATGTCTCCTCTTATTTTTGTTTTTATTGGTATTTTAGTTGTTGTAGATGCTGTATTGTTTGAATGAATGGTGGTTAGTTTATTCATAAGCGATTGTTTTACCTTTTTAATAAAAAATTTTTTTAAAGCCAAATTCCAAAGGAATTTTTTCACCCCAATGAATGCATCAAATGTATTAAGTTTAGAAGAGGGGGCAAATTTTAAACCTTTATTAAGGAGGGTAAGTTCTTCATTACTTAAAGTGTGGCTGCTAAGGTTGAATATACCTTCCCCCAGACTTTTTTGTTTTTGTATGATTTTGGTTAGACCTCGTCCTCTTCTCCCCCTTTTGGTTTTTTTCTTTTTGTTTGATTCCTTGTGCGAAAAAAATCCTTATTAATAGTCTTCTTTATTTTTTTGCTCGTAACAGTGTTCCGTGGTCTATTTTGTTTAGGACTATTTTTGGTGATAGTATTAATAATACTAACTCCTTGAACTACCGTAGCATAGCTTGGTTGATTTTTTAGTGTGTTATGTCCATCTATGTGGGACCCTTGGATGATGTCCCCCAATGGGGGCAATGTATCCTCGATAACCGCAAACTCATCTATTTTCTCTAAGATCGCATATCTATTAGGGGATATGATTGAGCCGTTCTCCTGTTGCTGAGGTCTTATTTCACTGGTGTTAGATTCCATGATTGTAACCGGTGATGCCTGGGTCCTAACCCTTTCTTTTTCACAGGGGTTATCCTCATTCACTCGGCTATCCTCATATACTGATAGGTTATTCAAGGTACAATCACACCATGTACTATCTATGGTGTCAAAGTCCCCATCTAATACTAAACTCACTGCTTGTTTTATGCCTGCTAGATCCACTACACTATCTATTTCTGATATGTCTCTTTTGAATTTCTTCATTTTTTTGACTATTATGGCGTCTTCTTTGTTTTTTATTCTGTTTTTTACTGACCTGGAAATTCTTATTAGGTCCTCCTCTTCTTTATATGGTCTAATTTTTTCAAAGAGTTCTAGTATCTCTTGGTTATTTCTCCTCAAGCTGTCCTTTCTTTTTCAATAATAAAGACTACTGCTTTTTTAGAAAAATCATGAAATAGGGTGTCCCATTCCTTGAGGGTGATGGTATCCCCCAAATCACCATTAAGTGGTTTGGACACCTTAAGGCCCTTGGGGACCGTATCATTCTCGAAATATTTTTCCAATGAGGAGACTTCCCATAAGTCCCGCATCTCAGTTATTAGTAGTTGTTCTAGTCTTTTGACATTGTTGATCATCTCATTTTTCTTTTCTTTCCAAAGATAATTTGGTTGATTTAAGGTGTCTTTTTTGTTGTTAAAGAATGTCGTGATAAAGATCATTCTATCTCTCCTATCGTACCATAGTTCGCTCATGGTGGACAGTAGCGGTATGCTGCAGGGGGGATTGCAACAGAAACAATACAGAAAAAAAGAGAAGAAATGGACCTCCCTGCGCTCCCTTAGTTTAGATGTGTAAAAATCAACCCAGATATGTCATATTATAAGAAAACATTTTCCTGTCCTGTCTTATGATAGAGAATGGACTGACATAGTTGCAGATGGGGTTAAATGCGCAGCTAGAAGGGCGCCCACAATTGCAAACTATGTCAGCCCTAGCCTATACCAAGAAGACAAAAAGTCGCAACCAGTGTGGCTTAGGACTAAGGGGAGTTATAGGTGTGGACACCACAGATGCATTTGCTGCACACATATGATGAAATCCAAAACCTTTTCCTCAACTGCAAACAACAAAGTCTTTCCAATGAAAGCGTATCTCAATTGCAATACAACCCACGCTGTTTATTTGATCACTTGCACAAAGTGCAAACTGCAATACGTGGGTTGTACTATCAATGCAATAAAATCTAGGATACGCAAACACATCTCTGATGTGCCCCACCATGGCAGTCACAATGTGTCTGCAGCTAGTCTGCATTTTGCTGTCTGCCATGGTGGGGACAGATCAGATATGGTAGTACAAGGCATAGAAAAGGTTTTTCTGCCTAAACGTGGAGGAGACTATAGAAGAAAATTATTAAACAGAGAATCCTTTTGGATTTTTTCGCTGAACACACGTCAACCTGAGGGGCTGAACAAACGTCTAGATCTGATTTTGCAGCAATAATCCACATACTAACAATTTTTGTATGTGAATTTCTCTTTTTCCTGAGAATGTTATAGTAATTAATTTTCTGGTGATCTGATTTTCATCACATTCCACCATAGTCTGCTAAAAAATTACTACATATCCAGCTTATATCCCATGTATCCTATTTATATGTATACCCTTGTATGGCATAGTTTTTTGCATAGTCATTATACATTTATTTCTTCTATGCATACATATGGTTACATTTTTGTTTTTTCTTTCACTTAATTTTCATGAGAAGAGTTAACTGAAGGTGTGGCACCTTTTCCTGGGGGCGGTTACAGGCCTGTGGAGACAATCAGTTAACACAGGTGCACCCTCCCCTTTAAAAGGTCTCACTTTTAATGTCTTTCTGTGTCATGAAGAAGGGCTGGAAATGTCTCTGGTAGCCCGAAACGCGTAGACAAGACTGCTAATATTTGTATTTCATGGATGAGTTTTTAACCGCAAGCTGAATAAACGCACATTCCTTTATCCAAGTGGAGCTGGATTTTTCTCAACTTCTTTCTGCATTTGCTGCCCGCACCTGACACGGGCCATCCGTGCTCACAACTAAAGGAAAGGCAGGTGAGAGCTGCTACACTTCTCTTTTCCTATTAATACAAACATCTGCATCCGTTCAGAACGGATCAGTTTGTATTATCTTTAACATCGCCAAAACGGATCCGTCTTGAACACCATTGAAAGTCAATGGAGGACGTATCCATTTTCTATTGTGTCATAGAAAACGGATCCGTCCCCATTGACTTACATTGTGTGTCAGAACGGATCAGTTTGGCTCAGTTTCGTCAGACGGACACTAAAACGCTTCAAGCAGCGTTTTGGTGTCCGCCTCCAAAGCGGAATGGTGATGGGAGGCAAACTGATGCATTCTGAGCGGATCCTTTTCCATTCAGAATGCATTAGGGCAAAACTGATCCGTTTTGGACCGCTTGTGAGAGCCCTGAACAGATCTCAGATACAGAAAGCCAAAACGCCAGTGTGAAAGTAGCCTTAGATTGACAGTGGTCTTTCCAAAAATGTTGGTTTCAGTCGATAATTGTCTAAGGGTGCATTCACACAACCATATATATTTTGCAGTCCGCAAAACACAGATCCGCTAAAAAATATGGATGATGTCCGTGTTGCATCCTTTTTTAATTTTTTTTAAGACGACCAATTATAACAATGCCTATTCTTGTTCACAAAACGGACACAAATAGGGCATGTTCTATCTATTTTGTGGGGCTGCGGAACGGACATACGGATGCGGTCAGAACACAGTGTGCTGTTGTCACGAGGGTGTCGAGGACCACGCCTGACTTCGTTATACCCGGGGTCAGGAAGTCGCAGCGGTTGGCTGCACGCTCTATTTAAGATAGGGCTGTTTTCCTTATGGTAGCTTTCTGGGTTTGCTTAGCAAACCCTTTTGGCTCACTCAGGGATCCGTAGCTCCTTCTCCTCAGCTGTTCCTTGTCCAGCACTCCCAGACCTCCTTATATTTCTCTCTCACACTTCTCTGGTTGCCAGAGATAGAGCTTCCTGCCTGGACATCTATTCTGACCTTCTGGAGCTGTGTTGCTGCGTTCGCTGGTAGTTGGTCCAGTACGCTACCCTCCAGATCCCTGTTGGACCTTTTTGGTTTATTGTGGTCGCCCACCTGGGTGTATGTGTTTGTATGTTTTGTCTGTCCTCTCCCTGGTGTTTCCCTCTTAGTGATAGTGGTGTGGACTAGCGATCCCACCGGCCTGTTCACTATCCAGGGCTCATATTAGGGAAAGCCAGGGTTTAGGCACGTGATCGCCGCACGGGTGAGGAACCCGTCTAGGGACGTCAGGGCAGTCAGGTGCCAGCCGCAAGGTGAGTCAGGGGTCACCACCTTTCCCTCTCCCTTGGGCAGGGCTTCCCCTGTTTTCTTCCCTGTGCGTGACGTCGGTCATTACAGCTGTCTGCTTTTGTTGTAGCCCCGATTAAATTAATGGGTCCACATCCAATCCACAAAAATGTAATGTGTATGTGGCCTCTAGGATGAGTTCACAGTGGGAGGTGTATACTGTACCAAGTATTTTCCAAGTGGATTTTAGGTGCTGCTTTGTGTAGGCTCGTTGTAATAGTAGACTCCTGCATGTTGACATCAGTAGTGATAAAGGCTACCTGTAGGTCTCATGATAAAATCCTGGGGTTCTTAGAAATTTCTTTCAGCATCCTGTGAGATGAACTTGCTGGGTTGGCCTGGGTAGGTTGATGGCGATCTTTTTAAATCCCTTTTGAAACATCTAGACATCTATATCTTGCTTTCCTGACTTCAGGAACCATCTAGATACAGATGGTGATACCATGCAGAGAGAACCAAACTAAATATCTCAATGGTTTTATCTTGGTTTTTGTCATGATATTTTGAAAATCGTGACAACATAATACAACATGACCGCACCTTGTGGCCCCACCCTTAAACCTCATTCACACGTCAGTGTTTTGGTCAGTGATTTCCCTCAGTGATTGTGAACCAAAACCAGAATTGGAGCCTCCACAGAGATAAGGTATAAGGGAAAGATCTTGCACCTGCTCTGTGTTTAGAGCCGCACCTGGTTTTGGCTCAGAATCACTGACCGAACACTGACATGTGAATGAGCCATTAGACCTTATTCACTCATCAGTGCTTTGGTCAGTGATTTCCATAAAGGTCCATTCACACAACCGTAAGGGCACCAGTTGTGTGCACTCCATGGATCGGAAGCACAGATGTGCTTCCATGGGCTTTCGAGTCTGTGCCTTCGTACCGCAAAAAATAGGACATGTCCTATCTTTTGCCGTATTTTGTGGATCACGGACCCATTCAAGTCAATGTGTCCGAACGGCAATACAGGATTCACACGGCCACTGCCCATGCATTGCGGTCCGCAGCACTGAGCCCTTACGCTTGTGTGAATATGGACCCTAAGTGATTGCGAGCCAAATCCAGGAGCCAGACCAAATCTTTTCATTATACCGTATCCTGTGGGAAGATCCACTCTTGGTTTTGTATAATAATCACTGATGCAAAAAACACTGACCAAAAACACAGACGTGGGAATAAGGCCTTGGATCTTGCTCACCCATCATGGATTCTCATTCGTGTGCTGTCCATGTTCTCCACAGACAGCTGACTGATTCATTGAATTCTGTATCTGTATTCAGACTTGATCAGTGTTTTTTTTATTGGCTTTTATAGGAATTGTTGCCCATATAGTGTGTTTTACCACCATTCTTTTTATAGTATTTTTTTGTGTCCTCCATAATGTCACTTCCTCTGTAGAGCAGCATGGAGAAAATACATTCATACAAAAAACACCATGCAAAGACACCATTAAAAAATGAAACACAGACTGACACCAGTGTTTCTTCATGCTGGGCACAAAATAACAATGGAGGTCTGGGGGACAAAAACAGGAAAACAATCACCAGATCTAGAGCATTCTGCGATTTCAAAAGACAACAATGACCCAAAAATACCACACCTCAAGGGTCAAAAAACACATTTGTGCCGTGTTTAATATTTCCTGTAGACTTCATTGTAACGTCTGGAACTGGTGCTTTTTGACCAAAAGAACACTGCAAAAAAGACCAGTAAAAGAAAAAGCACCAAAAACCACAAACCCTTTAAAAAACACCAAAAACAAAACTATGTGTGACAACAGCGTTAGCCTTCTGAAATAGGTAATCGTCAGGTATTCAACTCCTGGTTGGCACTTTCACCGATCAGCTGTTAACAGGAGCAACTCTGCTCCTGAACCAGAACAGCACAGCGCCGTGCACTTTGTAGTGGCCATGTCTGGTTACTGCAGCTATTGACAGAAGAACACTGAAAAGTAATCAAAGTTGTATGTACCCCAAAATGATACTATTATAAACATCAGCTTATCCGATAAAAAACACAAACCCTCACACAGCTCCATCGAACGGAAAAATAGAAAGCTATGGCTCTCAGAATATGGGTCCAAAAAAAACTCAAAACTTTATTTTATGTTTTTATTGTGCAAAAATAAAAAAATTGATACATAAAAAATAGAAACTTGGTATCACTTTAATGGTATAGAATTAAGGTAGCGTCATATCTCACTTTGAGTATCGTAAATTTCAAACCCAAAAAACAAAACCCTGATTATCTGTAGTGCTCTTGTGGGTATATGGCTAGAGTTGAGCGAACACCTGGATGTTCGGGTTCGAGAAGTTCGGTCGAACTTCCCGGAAATGTTCGGGTTCGGGATCCGAACCCGATCCGAACTTCGTCCCAGACCCGAACTCCATTGAAGTCAATGGGGACCCGAACTTTTCGGCACTAAAAAGGCTGTAAAACAGCACAGGAAAGAGCTAGAGGGCTGCAAAAGGCAGCAACATGTAGGTAAATCCCCTGCAAACAAATGTGCATAGGAAAATTAATTAAAATTAAAATTAAAAAAATTAAAATTAACCAATATCAATTGGACAGAGGTCCCATAGCAGAGAATCTGGCTTCACGTCAGCAGAGAATCAGTCTCTTCAGGCCATAGCAAAGAATCTGGCTTCATGTCATAGCAGAGAATCAGGCTTCACGTCACCCACCACTGGAACAGGCCACTGTCACACATTTAGGCCCAGGCACCCAGGCAGAGGAGAGAGGTCCCGTAACAGAGAATCTGGCCTTATGTCAGCGCAGAATCAGTCTTCATGTCATAGCAGAGAATTAGGCTTCACGTCACCCACCACTGGAACAGGCCACTGTCACATATTTAGGCCCAGGCACCCAGGAAGAGGAGAGAGGTCCCGTAACAGAGAATCTGGCCTTATGTCAGCACAGAATCAGTCTTCATGTCATAGCAGAGAATTAGGCTTCACGTCACCCACCACTGGAACAGGCCACTGTCACATATTTAGGCCCAGGCACCCAGGAAGAGGAGAGAGGTCCCGTAACAGAGAATCTGGCCTTATGTCAGCACAGAATCAGTCTTCATGTCATAGCAGAGAATCAGGCTTCACGTCACCCACCACTGGAACAGGCCACTGTCACACATTTAGGCCCCGGCACCCAGGCAGAGGAGAGAGGTCCCGTAACAGAGAATCTGGCCTTATGTCAGCGCAGAATCAGTCTTCATGTCATAGCAGAGAATTAGGCTTCACGTCACCCACCACTGGAACAGGCCACTGTCACACATTTAGGCCCCGGCACCCAGGCAGAGGAGAGAGGTCCCGTAACAGAGAATCTGGCCTTATGTCAGCACAGAATCTGTCTTCATGTCATAGCAGAGAATCAGGCTTCACGTCATCCACCACTGGAACAGGCCACTGTCACACATTTAGGCCCCGGCACCCAGACAGAGGAGAGAGGTCCCGTAACAGAGAATCTGGCCTTATGTCAGCACAGAATCAGTCTTCATGTCATAGCAGAGAATCAGGCTTCACGTCACCCACCACTGGAACAGGCCACTGTCACATATTTAGGCCCAGGCACCCAGGCAGAGGAGAGAGGTCCCGTAACAGAGTATCTGGCCTTATGTCAGCACAGAATCTGTCTTCATGTCATAGCAGAGAATCAGGCTTCACATCACCCACCACTGGAACAGGCCACTGTCACACATTTAGGCCCAGGCACCCAGGCAGAGGAGAGAGGTCCCATAACAGAGAATCTGGCCTTATGTCAGTGCAGAATCAGTCTTCATGTCATAGCAGAGAATCAGGCATCACGTCACCCACCACTGGAACAGGCCACTGTCACCCATTTAGGCCCAGGCACCCAGGCAGAGGAGAGAGGTCCCGTAACAGAGAATCTGGCCTTATGTCAGCACAGAATCTGTCTTCATGTCATAGCAGAGAATCAGGCTTCACGTCACCCACCACTGGAACAGGCCACTGTCACACATTTAGGCCCAGGCACCCAGGCAGAGGAGAGAGGTCCCGTAACAGAGAATCTGGCCTTATGTCAGCACAGAATCAGTCTTTATGTCATAGCAGAGAATCAGGCTTCATGTCACCCACCACTGGAACAGGCCACTGTCACATATTTAGGCCCAGGCACCCAGACAGAGGAGAGAGGTCCCGTAACAGAGAATCTGGCCTTATGTCAGCGCAGAATCAGTCTTCATGTCATAGCAGAGAATCAGGCATCACGTCACCCACCACTGGAACAGGCCACTGTCACATATTTAGGCCCCGGCACCCAGACAGAGGAGAGGTTCATTCAACTTTGGGTTGCCCCGCAATATAATGGTAAAATTAAAATAAAAATAGGATTGAATGAGGAAGTGCCCTGGAGTAGAATAATATATTGTTAAGGGGAGGTAGTTAATATCTAATCTGCACAAGGGATGGACAGGTCCTGTGGGATCCATGCCTGGTTCATTTTTATGAATGTCAGCTTGTCCACATTGGCTGTAGACAGGCGGCTGCGTTTGTCTGTAATGACGCCCCCTGCCGTGCTGAATACACGTTCAGACAAAACGCTGGCCGCCGGGCAGGCCAGCACCTCCAAGGCATAAAAGGCTAGCTCTGGCCACGTGGACAATTTGGAGACCCAGAAGTTGAATGGGGCCGAACCATCAGTCAGTACGTGGAGGGGTGTGCACAGGTACTGTTCCACCATGTTAGTGAAATGTTGCCTCCTGCTAACACGTTCCGTATCAGTGTAGTGTACGGGGACTGTAATACCCGTCACTACCAAAGTGTCACTTGGTGTGCTGTCGTCCCTCCTTAATTATGGAGAAGTTGGTATATGTCAGTTTTATAAAATGTCATGTAATGCAATGCTATGTGTTTCCCTGTTACTGTGACACTTGCATGTACAGGCCTGCTAGGTGTGTCATTCCAGCTTCTAGTCACTAGAGGGAGCTAGAGAGCCCTAGTTTATATAAGGCCCAGACAGGGAAGCAAAGGGCAGTCTAGTGGAGAGCTCAGAAGTTTCTAGAGCCTCAGGAAGCTGAGAGAGACCGAGGCAGAGTGCAGAGAAGCAAGAGGTACTAAAAATAACAGAGGAGGTACTTTCTAAAGCTATAGCCAAGGATATAAAGCCAGAACTAGGTTATTGGGCCTTGGTGAAGAATTGCTATATTCCAGGATCAGACAGAAATAGAGTGCAAGCTCCTGTACTGCAATTCCTGTGTTCAACACTCTGTAATCACCTTGCTAAATCTGTAATTGCCTGCATCAACCGTATTGCAAAATCGACTGTATGCCAAGGAACTGCGATTCCAATATTGTCTCTGCATGAAAACTACTAAAGTTGGAGTTCTGTTTTAATACCACGTGTTCCTCAATTTATTCCTGCTATCCGCAAACGGCGTGCCACCGTTTAATTGGCACTGGCGTCACGAACAATTTCTACCATCACCTGCCTATGCAGAGAGTCAGCCGTCTCAGGTTAGTGTCATTGCACTACTACACCCAGAAACTCTATTACACACAACTTGAGTACGCTGCATCAGGTGGTAGTGCAGTTAGCTGTGGCGTGGTGACAAAACTTTTCCACATCTCTGCCATGCTAACCCTGCCCTCAGAGGAGCTGGCCGTGACACAGCTGCGTTGGCGACCTCTTGCTCTTCCTCTGCCTTCGCCTTGGGCTTCCACTGGTTCCCCTGTGACATTTGGGAATGCTCTCAGTAGCGCGTCTACCAACGTGCGCTTGTACTCGCGCATCTTACTATCACGCTCCAGTGTAGGAAGTAAGGTGGGCACATTGTCTTTGTACCGGGGATCCAGCAGGGTGGCAACCCAGTAGTCCGCACACGTTAAAATGTGGGCAACTCTGCTGTCGTTGCGCAGGCACTGCAGCATGTAGTCGCTCATGTGTGCCAGGCTGCCCAGAGGTAAGGACAAGCTGTCCTCTGTGGGAGGCGTATCGTCATCGTCCTGTGTTTCTCCCCAGCCACGCACCGGTGATGGGCCCGAGCTGCTTTGGGTGCCACCCCGCTGTGAACATGCTTCATCCTCATCCTCCTCCACCTCCTCCTCATCCTCGTCCTCCTCGTCCTCCAGTAGTGGGCCCAGTCTGGCCACATTTGTACCTGGCCTCTGGTGTTGCAAAAAACCTCCCTCTGAGTCACTTCGAAGAGACTGGCCTGAAAGTGCTAAAAATGACCCCTCTTCCTCCTGGGCCACCTCCTCTTCCATCATCGCCCTAAGTGTTTTCTCAAGGAGACATAGAAGTGGTATTGTAACGCTGATAACGGCGTCATCGCCACTGGCCATGTTGGTGGAGTACTCGAAACAGCGCAACAGGGCACACAGGTCTCGCATGGAGGCCCAGTCATTGGTGGTGAAGTGGGTCTGATCCGCAGTGCGACTGACCCGTGCGTGCTGCAGCTGAAACTCCACTATGGCCTGCTGCTGCTCGCACAGTCTGTCCAGCATGTGCAAGGTGGAGTACCACCTGGTGGGCACGTCGCATATGAGGCGGTGAGCGGGAAGGCCAAAGTTACGCAGGCGAGCAGCGGCAGGGTGTGAACGCCGGAAGCGCGAACAGACGGCCCGCACTTTATGCAGCAGCTCTGACATGTTGGGGTAGTTGCGAATGAACTTCTGCACCACCAAATTCAGCACATGCGCCAGGCAAGGGATGTGCGTCAAACCGGCTAGTCCCAGAGCTGCATCGAGATTTCGCCCATTATCGCACACCACCAGGCCGGGCTTGAGGCTCACCGGCAGCAACCACTCGTCGGTCTGTTGTTCTATACCCCGCCACAACTCCTGTGCAGTGTGGGGCCTGTCCCCCAAACATATGAGTTTCAGAACGGCCTGCTGACGTTTACCCCGGGCTGTGCTGAAGTTGGTGGTGAAGGTGTGTGGCTGACTGGATGAGCAGGTGGAAGAAGAGGAGGAGGAAGCTGAGTAGGAGGAGGAGGAGACAGGAGGCAAAGAATGTTGCCCTGCGATCCTTGGCGGCGGAAGGACGTGCGCCAAACAGCTCTCCGCCTGGGGCCCAGCCGCCACTACATTTACCCAGTGTGCAGTTAGGGAGATATAGCGTCCCTGGCCGTGCTTACTGGTCCACGTATCTGTGGTTAGGTGGACCTTGCCACAGATGGCGTTGCGCAGTGCACACTTGATTTTATCGGACACTTGGTTGTGCAGGGAAGGCACGGCTCTCTTGGAGAAGTAGTGCCGGCTGGGAACAACATACTGTGGGACAGCAAGCGACATGAGCTGTTTGAAGCTGTGTGTGTCCACCAGCCTAAATGACAGCATTTCATAGGCCAGTAGTTTAGAAATGCTGGCATTCAGGGCCAGGGATCGAGGGTGGCTAGGTGGGAATTTACGCTTTCTCTCAAATGTTTGTGAGATGGAGAGCTGAACGCTGCCGTGTGACATGGTTGAGATGCTTGGTGACGCAGGTAGTGGTGTTGGTGGTACATCCCATGTTTGCTGGGCGGCAGGTGCCAACGTTCCTCCAGAGGCGGAGGAAGAGGCCGAGGCGGCGGCAGCAGCAGCAGCAGAAGAGGCCGAGGCGGCAGCAGCAGAAGAGGTAGCAGTGGGAGCCTGAGTGACTTCCTTGTTTTTAAGGTGTTTACTCCACTGCAGTTCATGCTTTGCATGCAGGTGCCTGGTCATGCAGGTTGTGCTAAGGTTCAGAACGTTAATGCCTCGCTTCAGGCTCTGATGGCACAGCGTGCAAACCACTCGGGTCTTGTCGTCAGCACATTGTTTGAAGAAGTGCCATGCCAGGGAACTCCGTGAAGCTGCCTTTGGGGTGCTCGGTCCCAGATGGCGGTGGTCAGTAGCAGGCGGAGTCTCTTGGCGGCGGGTGTTCTGATTTTGCCCACTGCTCCCTCTTTTGCTACGCTGTTGGCTCGGTCTCACCACTGCCTCTTCCTCTGAACTGTGAAAGTCAGTGGCACGACCTTCATTCCATGTGGGGTCTAGGACCTCATCGTCCCCTGCATCGTCTTCCACCCAGTCTTGATCCCTGACCTCCTGTTCAGTCTGCACACTGCAGAAAGACGCAGCAGTTGGCACCTGTGTTTCGTCATCCTCAGAGACGTGCTGAGGTGGTATTCCCATGTCCTCATCATCAGGAAAAATAAGTGGTTGTGCGTTAGTGCATTCTATCTCTTCCACCCCTGGGGAAGGGCTAGGTGGATGCCCTTGGGAAACCCTGGCAGCAGAGTCTTCAAACAGCATAAGAGACTGCTGCATAACTTGAGGCTCAGACAGTTTCCCTGATATGCATGGGGGTGATGTGACAGACCGATGGGCTTGGTTTTCATGCGCCATCTGTGCGGTTTCTGCAAAAGACTGGGTGGGAGATAATGTGAACGTGCTGGATCCACTGTCAGCCACCCAATTGACTAATGCCTGTACCTGCTCAGGCCTTACCATCCTTAGAACGGCATTGGGCCCCACCAAATATCGCTGTAAATTCTGCTGGCTACTGGGACCTGAGGTAGTTGGTTCACTAGGACGTGTGGCTGTGGCAGAACGGCCACGTCCTCTCCCAGCACCAGAGGGTCCACTAACACCACCACGACCATGTCCACGTCCGCGTCCCTTATTAGATGTTTTCCTCATTGTTCCCGTTCACCACAATTTTGAGAGTCAAAATTGGGAATAGTTTTTCAACCCAGAACAAAAACTGTGCTTTTACGGTCACTACAAATAACTTGACCAGCTAAAACAGTACAGATTTGGTTGAATAGAAATGTGAGGCCTGTTTTTTTTTGCGCTGTGTGACAGGTATAGGTTTTTTTTGTTTTTTTTAAATATATTTTATTTTCCAAAAGATAAAAAATCAACAAAATTCCATTTCAGTGTCACATAACAATAGAATAGGAATACAATAATAAATTCATCTCATCCTATACTGAGTTTCTCTTTTGTTTATAAACCCCCCTATCCCTCCCTCCACCCCCCCCCTTTTCTTTCCGCGGAGCTGCCGTATCTACATCAACTGTCATTATTTCCAGCTACCCCCTTTCTTTTCCGCAAAGCTGCCGTATCTACATCAACTGTCATTGTTTCCAGTTATCCCAGATCCGCCACCAGACTGCCTTTTTCCCTGCTGTTTGGGCTAGGATATGTTCGTACTGCCTGACCCTATTCATCCACTCCATCCACTCCTGAAAACTGGGGTATTTCATGGTGCCCCAGTGTTTAACAATTATTATTTTGGCAAGTGCAGTGCCCCGAAACCAAAGTGTCTGCTCGGTTTTATTTTGGTCTGTCTCTGGGAATGTACCCAGGATGGCGTAGTCAATACATGCCTGGTACTTCATAGGTGAGCAGTCCTGCAATTTCCGGAATATTTTAATCCAGTATTCATTTATCCCTGGGCATTCCCACAGCAGATGTTTATAGTCTCCTCTGTCTTTATTACATTTATAGCAGTTCTGTTTCCTATCTTTATAAATGATATGCAGTAATACTGGTGTATAATAGAGGCGGTGTATGATTTTCAAAAGAATCCATGCATGGGCAGGTGACACAGTCGATCTTTTAATGTTTCTGTACACAGTGTTCCACAAAATGGGTTCCCCCTTTTGTAGGTCTCTTTCCCATTTAGCCTCACCCCCAAATGTGATGGTTTTCGTGTATTCATATTTTAACTTAGCGTAGATGTGCGATATAGAAGTATTAAGTGTCATATCTTGACAATGATCTAAAAAAGTGTTCCTTACTATCTTCAAATAATTCTTATTCTCCGTGTGATATATAGCATGAAGTAGTTGTTCATATCGAAATTTATCAATGAATCCTAATTTGGTGTCTGGTAATATTTCATTTAAGGGCTTAATCTGTCCTTTATGAAAAACTTGTGTAATTAAATATATCCCATGTTTTTCCCAATATTCAGCGTGACCCAGTTGCATAACTTGTGGTAAGTGTGCATTCCCCCACAGTGGGGTGTACTGAACTGCTTCAGATGCACCCACCATATCTCTAATTTGTTGCCAGATATACCCAAGCATTCTACTAAACGGGTTTATTATTGTTTTCTTCTTAAAAATACCGGTTTCGAGAATGTGGAAAAGATCCGACCATGGTCTACAATGCTCCCCAAAAAGAAGCCAGATGCATTTATTCTTTCGATTCCTCACACACCATCTCAATTGGGCAGCTAGATAATATCCTTTTAAAAAAGGGATGGACATTCCACCCTCTTCTTTATACAGATACCGTATCTTAACTCTGACTCGTTTGCGGCCCCATATCAGTTCGTTAAAGAGGATCTCTAACTTATTGAAAAATTTGTCTTCTATCGTAATTGGACTAGCGTTGAAAACATATAATAACATTGGTAATAATGTCATTTTAATAAGCGCTATTCGGTTGATTTGTGACAGGGGGAGTTTTAACCATGTTCTAATTTTTTCTTTAACTTTATCTATTATTGGGAGTATATTCAGTTTCATATAATGTTCCAGCTTGGTCCCTATCTGGATACCCAGATACAATAAGGAATCTGCTGGGGTCAGTATACTAACCCGAAAATTATGGCCCAGTGGAACCGGGCGTCTTAATGGGAGAAATTTTGATTTTTCCCAGTTTATATCGTATCCAGATAGGCATCCAAACTCGTCCAGACTTTCCATAACCCTGGGCAAGTTTATATACCCCTTCCCCAAAAAGAGCACTATATCGTCCGCATATAAACTGATTTTGTCAGCTTCTCCCTCGCACCCGAAGCCAGGTATTTCCACATCTGTTCTAATTTTGCATGCAATTGGCTCCAGGAACAGTGAGAAGAGCAAGGGGGAAAGGGGACAGCCCTGGCGTGTTCCTCGGGTCAGGGGGAAAGGGGAGGAGTATTCACCATTGATTCGGACCCTGGATACCGGGTTTTGGTACAGAATGCGAACCCATCTGGAGAAATATTCGCCTATCTTCACCCGAGACATTACCCTCCAAAGGAAGGACCACTCCACCCTGTCAAAGGCGTCCAATGACAGGATGGAGCAGTCTTCACCATCCCCCATCTGGACGTTCAGGAACGCCCGCCTTATGTTGTCCTGTATGTTCCTTTTGGGAATGAACCCGGTTTGATCTACATGAACGACTTTGTGGATAACAGTTTTTAATCTATTGGCTAACAATTTGGCAAGGATTTTATAGTCTGTATTCAACAGAGAGATGGGGCGGTAGGAAGCAACTAACAGCGGATCTTTCCCTCTTTTGGGGATCAATGTGATGGTAGCTTCCATCCATGAGGGTGGTAGGGAACCCATTGTCCAGGATTGATTTAATACCTCCAACATTTGGGGAAGAATAATTCCCTCATGTTTCCGGTATAGTTCGAATGGAAAGCCATCCACCCCTGGGGATGTATTACCCTTGATAGAGTGCAACGTGGTCTGTAGCTCGGTCAGTTGGATAGGTCTATTCAACCAGTCAATATCTTGTTGGTCGAACTCAGGGATCTCAATGTTGTCCAGATATTGATCTATTTTTACTCCCTGATTTTTAGACCCGGCTTGATATAACGTCGAAAAGTACCTGGTAAATTCCCTTAAGATATCATCAGGGTCTCGTAGGGTATTTCCTGCCTCTGTCTTAATTCCGATAATATTAGTACCCCCCCTTTGATTTTTTACTATCATAGATAATAGTCTGCTTGCCATGCCGGACTCGCTGAAGCTCCTCAACCCTGAAAAAAACATTTTGTTCTGTGCTTTTTTATGTAAATATTGTTTGTATTCATCTTGTGCTTTTTTAAGTTGAAGTTGTTTTTCTGGGGTATTTGCGTGGCTAATCTCATTCATTATCTGGTTGAGCATCCCTTCTATTTCTTTTTGAGTTTGGGCAAAGAGATTTTTCTGTTTCCTGATTTCATGTGAATATATACCCCGAAGATATGCCTTAAGCGAGTCCCAAACCATATGGATATGTGTTGAATTAACGTTATCCCTCCAAAAGAGTTTTATTTCTTCATTAATCTTATCTAGATCCCTTATCAATGTCATCCAGTGGGGTTAAGTTTAAAAGTTCTATTTGGATTTGGTTTATTCGGACTGTCCAGTACAACCATAACCGGGCTATGGTCGGAGATACCATGACATTCATAATTCATTTTTTTAACTCTATTAATAAGCCCGGGGCTGGCGAGGGCCAGATCAACTCGGGACATAGACCTATATGTGTTACTGAAGCATGAAAATACTTGCTTATTTCCATAAAGAGATCGCCATATGTCAACCAGTGCCATCTCTGTACAGATTCTGGATAGTACTGTACTTGAACCTAAATTTGGTTCATAATTAGTTATGGTGGAGATCCTGTCTTTTTTAACGTCCATGACCGAGTTGAAATCGCCCATCACCAGCTCCGGGCACTCCTCTCGTGCTGCAATATACTCCATCAATTTACATAGTACAGTGGTTGTAAAAGGGGGTGGAATGTATATAAACGCAATAATTCTCCTTTGCCCCTGCCAATAACAGTGCAGAAAAATATACCGGCCCTCTTGATCAATTAGCTGTTCTATTGGGTCGTAGTCTACCTGTCTATGAATATAAACACTGATTCCCCTGGAATATATAGAGTAACAGGAATGATATTCATGAGAGGCCCATCTCCTTCCGCCCAGTGCTGCTACTTTTTCACCTGTAAGGTGTGGTTCTAACAGGGCCACTATTGCTGGTAAATGTCTAGAAACTAAATCGAACACTGCACACTTCTTAATTTTGTCCGCAAAACCGCGGATATTCCATGTCAGTATGCTAGACATTTTAAGATAGTGAGGCAGCACTGAGCGGAAGAACAGGGGAACCCCCAACGACGTACCCTCAACACCACGACAGTCCCCCGCGGAAATAAACCCCCTCCCCCAACCCCCCAAACCCCAATCCCATTCTGACCTGCGAGTCGCTGCCTGCGGCTCATAGGTCTCTGACTATAGACTATCCCCCCCCCCCCCCGCCGTCGGCCCCCCCAGCTCTCCCCCACCGCGACCATGAGCAGGTTATTTAATGCCCTGAGAGTCCATCCAATCGGCTGCGTCATTTGGGTTGGGGAAGAATTGAACGGTTTCTTTGTAGATAACCAGTAGTTTCGCAGGGTACATCATGGAATATTTTAGTTGGGCTTGTATCAGTCTCTTTTTAACGTCCTTATATTCTCTTCTTTTATCTTGCGTAACTTTTGAAAAGTCCGGGTATATCTCTATATTAGCATCGTTGTATTTCACCGTTTGTATTTCTCTCTTCCATCTAAGGATATTATCCCGTTCCCTTGAGGAGGACATTTTAATTAACAAAGGCCCTGTTTTTTTTTGCGCTGTGTGACAGGTATAGGTTTAATCACAGAATTAGACTTGTATCAGCACGCTAGCGTGTGTGTTAAGTTTTTCTGAATGACACTATCAGCACCTTCAATGTAAGATATCCTTTTTGGGATAGATTTCAAGTAGGCCTGATATAGCATAAACTACTTATTTTGAGAATGGCAAATTTGGGAATAGTTTTTCAACCCAGAACAAAAACTGTGCTTTTACGGTCACTACAAATAACTTGACCAGCTAAAACAGTACAGATTTGGTTGAATAGAAATGTCAGGTCTATTTTTTAGGCGCTGGGTGACAGGCTCAACTTGCACCTGATGTAGTATATGGCCAAAAAATAACCACACTATTGATGGTTAAATGCACTTGGGTGACACAGGCTCAGCCTGCACCTGATGTAGGATATAGCACAAAATAACCACACTATTGATGGTTAAATACACTTGGTGATAGCTTGTGCTGGCGCACCACAAGTCACAAAATGGCCGCCGATCACCCCAGAAAAATATGATATAAAAACGCTCTGGGCAGCCTAAAAAAAGTGAGCAATTCGATATTAGCACTTCAATGATCCACAGCTGGAGATCGATCACTGAATTAAGTCTTTTGGAGGAGTTAATCTGCCTAATCTCGCCCTAACATCGCAGCAGCAACCTCTCCCTACGCTTGTATCAGCAGAGTGACGTGCAGCGCTACGTGACCTAAGCTTATATAGAGGCTGGGTCACATGCTGCACTGGCCAATCACAGCCATGCCAATAGTAGGCAAGGCTGTGATGGCCTCTTGGGGCAAGTAGTATGACGCTTGTTGATTGGCTGCTTTGCAGCCTTTCAAAAAGCGCCAAGAAAGCGACGAACCCCGAACCCAGACTTTTACGAAAATGTTCGGGTCCGTGTCACGGACACCCCAAAATTCGGTACGAACCCGAACTATACAGTTCGGGTTCGCTCATCCCTATATATGGCCCATCACCACTGCATCGAAGTAAACAGTGACCAGCCATGATGACATTTTAATTTTTTTTTTATCAGATTTTAGTTCCTCAGAGAGGACCCCCAATTTTAAACATAGTGGTCCTAAAAAGACATTCCCTCATTCTTGTACTAGCTTTGCCTGTAATATAGTCAGGTATCACATTTATTCGTGTATATACACTAAGGACAATTGCTGTTTTTGGGAAGTGGAACATGGTTTCGTAATAAAAATACTCAGTCTCAGACACTGACCTTTTGCTCCAAGCAAATCTGCTTATCCTCTTAAAGTACCATATGACTGCCAACTAATACCCACTGATAGCTCGGGGATGAGGAGGAGTGTTTTGTAATCTAAAGTGATAACTGTTTATTCGTAAGTCTGGCATGGCATAATACTTAACGCTATGATAACGTTTCATAGCCAAGAAGGGATCAGACCTGGACTAAGGAGATCAGTTGGGTCATGTCACAAAGGACACCTTCATCCCTCCCACCATCCATGTACTTTTCACACAGCTACAGTGGCTGGGTTTGGGGTGGCTCCAACATTACGCTAGATCCCCTGGACACCATTGAGGTGTTATCACATTTTGCTGCTCTACAGAGAGGATGATAAGGCGTGGTGCACCAAATGGGAAATAAGTCCAGAGAGTCAGGGTTTGCAGTTAACCAGTGTTCTTTACTGGAGGAACTTAAGTGCAAAACAATACAGGCAATGCAGTTAACTGGTTTGTCCTGTCTCCCCTCTGGTAGAAGAAGGTTCTGTGCTGAGAAAAGGCCTGAGATGGCTGCATTACTGATCAAAGGGCTAGTGACCCAGTGACTGTGGCAGAGTATCCCCATCTCAGCATCTTCTTCTGGTTACTGGTGAAGTCTGGCAGAGTCTCTCTTACTGAACACTGGTCCCTATTTGCAGACAACTAGGGGCTCTGACTACTTTTCTTTTATACAGTTTCTGATTCAGAACCTTCTATTGGAGAAACACCGCCTAACAGAAACAATGTTGCAATTTCCATCTGCCATAGACTTGTATTGAGCCCTTAATACAAGTCAATGGGAATGAATAAGCAGTTTTCAGAAATAAACAACAGTCTAGATAGAGCTTAACTAGACAGTCAAAAGGTCACTGTGTCTGTTTTTCCCTCCAAAACTTAGTTCTGCATATTCTCTTATAGTAACTGTGGAAAATGACTAGCTTCTCAGTGCATAGGTAGAAAGTCCCAAAGTCTCTCAGTATTAGCTGGCTGTGTATCAACTCTCCCTGCAGTGCAGTGCAAATACTGTTCAATAACAGTGAGAATGAACAGGATATATCACAATAAACATATAAAATGCAGTTCAACAAGACAATATAAGTATAAACAATGGCATAAATCATGATGCAAGTTAACTCTTCAATGTGCAATAAAGTAGGGTGTTGGAGGTTTTCTATAGTACCAATGGTGATTGCCACTATGAGAGACCCCAACAAGAGTGCAAAGTTGGAAGCAGAAGCTGGAGAGTCCTTCAATAAGACCCTGGTAATCAGACAGCTGGATGTAACCAATGAAGAGTCAGTGAAGAAATGCATAGCAGAGCTGCCTGGTCAGACAGTGGACATCCTTGGTAAGCGATCAACATGGTTGAGTTACACATTTAGTTTGGTGTTAATAAGTAACGAAGTTTGTTATAACTCTTGTAATATGATGTACATTGTTGATTCCCAGTGAACAACGCTGGTGTAGGCCAGGCTGGTCCCCTTGAAAGCATCTCAATGGACGACATGAGGAAAGTCTTTGAGACAAACTTTTTTGGGGTGGTGCACTTGATCAAAGAATTGCTCCCTGCCATGAAGAAGAGAAGAAGTGGTCACATTGTGGTTATAAGCAGCGTCATGGGGTTACAAGGTGAGATATGGGTTTTTTGTATACTTTATACCACAATGTTATTTCTCTTAGGCCTCTTGCACACGACCGTATGGCTTTTTCAGTATTTTGCGGTCCGCAAAAACAGGATCCGCAAAAAATACGGATGACATCTGTGTGCATTCCGTTTTTTGCGGAATGGAACAGCTGGCCCCTGATAGAACAGTACTATCCTTGTTCGTTATGCGGACAATAATAGGACATGTTCTATCTTTGAACGGAACGGAAAAATGGAAAAACGGAAGGCATACAGAGTACCTTCCATTTTTTTGGAGAATCCATTGAAATGAATGGTATACGGAACGCAAAAAAAACGTAACGTAAATGAAAAAAAAAAACGTTTGTGTGCAAGAGGCCTTAGGGTATGAGGACAGATAGATGCCTCAAAGACTATCGATATTAGTAAGACATCTGCCAGTCTATGGCTACTTTCATATTGAGCATCTTGTTTCCTTTAAAGTAGTGTCACTGTCACTTCCCGCCCAAGAGAATGTTTGAACAGAAACATTGTGGTCAGTATTTGGCCATCATTTTTCAATATTTGCTAGTCAAAACCAGGGATGGACTCAAACTACAGAAGAGGTGAAAGTCTTTCCATTTTATGTTTTCTCCTGGTTTTGGCTTACAAATATCGATGCAAAACGCTGTGTGAAAGTGGCCTTACAACCCTGGTGGCTTGCACGCCATAAGAGGTTCAGAAAACATTTGTCTAATGTGTGTGGCCACCTTTAGGTTAATGACAACTGGGGGTCTACTGTGCACCAAGGACAAGCCGAGGCTAAACAGTCATGCTGTTTGTCCATATAACTAAGACATGCTTTTTAACACTTTCAAACCTTTACTGACCACTATCCTTCTGATTCAATCCTGTCGATACCCTGATGATAGCTCAAAATAACTCCAGTGACATAAGTAAATCTTCTTGAATAGTGATTTTCAATCATTATGCGGCTTAGATGTGACGTTTTCGGCCAACACGGCCTTTTTCAAACTGAAGTACAAACAAAAAGAAGTATATACAGTAAATAACAATTTGATCCATCACGACAAACATGGTAAACATTAGGTGGTCATGTGGCCAGAGATATATCATTCATATCTATGGCATTTTCTGCGGAAGTCCATGTATTTCTATTCCATACAAAGAGTGATATGAACATAATACAATTAATGTAGCATCTAACCCCTTTTTCACTTTTTTCTGGTTCCTTTTGTCATTTTTTTCCCATTTTTCCCACCTTTCTTTCACTTCTTTCATTTCTTTCATTTAATTCCATGCTTCACCTTTTTTCCCTTAATTCTCTCTTTTCCCTCATTTCTCTCTTTTCCCTTAATTTGTTTGTCCTGAGTTGGCCAATTTTTTCAGCTCTTTTATTTGGACTTTCTGTTTTCTTGCCTGCTCATTACTTACTAAGTTTTGGTTCATTTTTGTTGTCTTTCAACATTGTCCTCTCTATACGCCTGATCTGTCTCATCCCCTCCGATAATCTACCTTCTAACTTCCTTTTCTCTCTATTCACTTCCATACATCCCCTCCTATAGCGATTCTTTCACTGAGGTCTGAAAAGCGCTCGGCGCATGCGCATGTGACAGCCACTGTTTAGCGCACAAGCCTCATAAGACGCCGGCCACACCGGTCAAAACATGGCATCCTCCGGTAGTGCAGCAGCACATTTGGTTAGACCAAGCCATCGCCTTCCATGTTCCTTACAGAGCGGCACCAGGTAGGCCAGTAGTCCAGGTCTCTTAAGTTATCTTATCCCCGTGAGGTAAACAGGACCTGTTCATCCCCCTGGGAGTGTCCCTGTTGTTTCTGCCCCTCCACAGCCTCTTAACAAAGTTTTCTTAACTAGAATGACTCAGTACTCGCTTTGGGACAGCGATATTTTGGTGGACCTCTACCTTCATACGATTGTATGCTTTATGTGTCGTGGATTTCCGCCATGTGACATCATGTTGTTATGACACAATGCTTCTGTTATATTACGTGTT
This sequence comes from Bufo bufo, assembly GCF_905171765.1. Classification (NCBI taxonomy): domain Eukaryota; kingdom Metazoa; phylum Chordata; class Amphibia; order Anura; family Bufonidae; genus Bufo; species Bufo bufo. The sequence goes on along the minus strand of NC_053389.1, from coordinate 785,085,528 downwards.
AGATGCTACATTAATTGTATTATGTTCATATCACTCTTTGTATGGAATAGAAATACATGGACTTCCGCGGAAAATGCCATAGATATGAATGATATATCTCTGGCCACATAACCTAATGTTTACCATGTTTGTCGTGATGGATCAAATTGTTATTTACTGTATATACTTCTTTTTGTTTGTACTTCAGTTTGAAAAAGGCCGTGTTGGCCGAAAACGTCACATCTAAGCCGCATAATAATTAAAAATCACTATTCAAGAAGATTTACTTATGTCACTGGAGTTATTTTGAGCTACATGTAATAGGGTAGGAACCCTACTTCCAGGGACGAGGATCCCTGAACTGCACCTTCTCCCTGGCTGTGACGCTCTGCGCTGCGATTGGACAGCGCTACAGCCAGGGAGAAGGAACGCCCAGGGAGAAAAGCTGATGTCTCCTCCCCGATGTTCCGATAGTAGTAATTAGCATACAGCGCGGGAGACGATAACGGGGGCCACAGCGGGCGCACAAAGCGGTCCCCAGATATAATAGTAAGTCCAGGGAGATTTCTGGGCGCCGCTCTACATGTCCTGCTACTTAGTTAACAATGTCCAGACCCATGAAAGGTCCTCTTTAAGGTATATTCATTGTTAATACATAGTAGATCTATGGGGGTTGTTTTTCAGTCTTGTAAAAGGTGGCAAAGGGATCTCGCCCATTCAGTACTGGTTAGTTGGGATAAAGTCTTTAGCAGCATCAGCGAAGTATCTTCTAATGCCTCCTGGATCAAGTTATATTGGCACACCATCCAAAGGTGAAATTATATGCCCAAATTTATTTTTAAAATCCAGGAAATATCCTCTGTTAATTGTCCTAAAGGCCTTCAAGGGTCTGTGGATTTAATAAACCTCCTCTGGAGATGTCCAAAGCTCCATCAATACTGGCCTGAGGTACCTAGAATGCTAAGTGATGCACACGAAACAGAGGTACCAACTCTAAGATATTTATCCCTAGATTGTGGATGTTTAATAAGGTTCCTACATCAACAGCATTGAGTAACATGCTGACCTATAATTACAAATTATAGGAATTTCGCAATATCAAGACAATCACAAAAATATTTCTTCCATATAGATACTGTCCCATATAGAGCAGATACTGTCACAGTAAGGGAAGGTGAAGTAAGATAAGAAGCAAGTGTAGAACGTGTAAAAATCCTAAAACTCATGTATAATTATATTTATGCCTATTTTCCTCTCTCTTCAGGGTGGCTTGGGTGGAGGTTAGGACTGAGGTTATGATAACTGAGGTTACTGATAACTTTGCGTATGCTAAATTTATTGTATTTGTTTAAAGGTAGTCTCCACTCTGGAAATTCCAGTTTTTTTGTTATAAGGGTCCCTTGACAATTAAATAATCCTGCAGTTCTGCTCTGCAGGATCCCTCATGTGAGAAAACCTGGCAGCAAGTGGTCAGTTTCCATGCAGTGCCACCACAAGGTAAAAGAAGCACTGAATCAAATCAATGGCATACCTTTGTAATCCAGGACAGGAAGGTCCTCCACAGTCAGAAGCTCTATTTGTATCCACTCTCCACTCTGGCCTAGGTATGAGGAGCATGGGTATATGAAAGGGGTTTATGAAAATGAACTTTCTAAACTAGACAAAATGTTTAACAAAGTCTCTCTTTCTCATTTCCACCTCGTAGATGGTATCAAAGCCGATTAGGTTGGGGAGCTTAACTATAAGTATATCCTCCTACTTATTTCTATATGTTCTATGTAGAAGGGAGAGCCTCATGTTTCATTAACCTTGAAGTTTATTTTCTTCCTCTCAGTTTAAAGTCAAAGAGGTTGTCCCATCTCAGACATTTATGGCCTATCACTAGGATGTGCCATAAATGTCAGATAGGTGTCTCCAGAATGGAACATCAAAGTGAAGGGAAAGCATGTAACGCATACGTGGCCACCCTCCATTCACCACTATGAAAGTTTTGAAAATAACCAAACCCTTGCTCGGCTATTTCCGTTAGTCCCATAGAGGATGCCACCTATGCATGGCATGCCATATGTTTTGCATTCACTTCATGGGCCTTGCTCTGGAGATAGAAGCAAGTCCCAGATGTGATACAGCTACCTGACATTTTTGATATATCCTAGCAATATTCCATAGATGTCCCGGATAGGACGACCCATTTAACCCAAAAGGGACACGAATGAGGAGCGTTAAACTGATTCTGCCCTTAAATTCTCTGTTCGTAGGCTTCACATTGCAGCTCATCTTGTTCAGACGGCTGCTGTGTATTAACACAAGTCTTCAGTCCACCACTGTGAAATGATGTATTCTTCTTACAGTGGCCCTACTGGTTAACTGAAAGGCAATGACTGGAGGTCCCAGCAGAAGAACACCCCATGAGCTTACTGTCAGAGAATACTTCTAACAAAAACAATTTCTAAAGTGGAAACCACCCCTTTGATATACTATATATGGGACATTAGCAATACTTGTGATGCCCAGTAATATAGTTTGGAGTTTTATGTAAATGTGAGGTTTTAATGTTTTCTCTGGACTTTCTTTTATTACACAGGCATTGTTTTTAATGACGTCTATGCAGCTTCAAAATTTGCAATTGAAGGATTCTGTGAAAGTCTGGCCGTTCAACTCTTAAAGTTTAATATCTTGTAAGTATAGAAAAAAAAATCTCTGTTTCTCATTAACCACATATTTTTTCCATGGAGAGATGAGCAAGTTTCCATCTGCTTGATGAACCTATTTGAAGAGGTGATCCCAGTGTCAGACTGTGGTTCCTCTTGCCCAGCAGAGGAATTTATTCTCAAGGCCCAACCACCCATAAAATCAATAAAGTCTAAAAGCTTTTGATTCAAATAAACCTAGACCCTAGTGTAGCCTGAGTACTTTAAAGGGATTGTCCACTTTGGATAATCCATTTTAAACTATAAACTGATCACAGACAATCAGCTATATACAATCTCTGAAGGAACCTGGTAGGTGTTTAACTTTCCTACAGCACCACCGCAGGAGTGAATAAGCATTACACTGCATTAAAATCAATTATATTCCTGTACATAGGAGCAGTATTATAGTACTTATATTCTTCTACATAACAGCAGTATTATAGTAGTTATATTCTTGTACATAGGGGCAGTATTATAGTAGTTATATTCTTGTACATAGGGGCAGTATTATAGTAGTTATATTCTTGTACATAGAAGCAGTATTATAGTAGTTATATTATTGTACATAAGAGCAGTGTTATAGTAGTTATATTCTTGTACATAGGAGCAGTATTATAGTAGTTATATTATTGTACATAGGAGCAGTATTATAGAAGTTATATTCTTGTACATAGGAACAGTATTATAGTAGTTATATTCTTGTACATAGGAGCAGTATTTTAGTAGTTATATTCTTGTACATAGGAGCAGTATTATAGTAGTTATATTCTTGTACATAGGAGCAGTATTATGGTAGTTATATTCTTGTACATAGGAACAGTATTATAGTAGTTATATTCTTGTACATAGGAGGCAGTATTATAGTAGTTATATTCTTGTACATAGGAGCAGTATTATAGCAGTTATATTCTTATATATAGGAGGCAGTATTATAGTAGTTATATTCTTGTACCTAGGAGGCAGTATTATAGTAGTTATATTCTTGTACATAGGAGCAGTATTATAGTAGTTATATTCTTGTACATAGGAGCAGTATTATAGTAGTTATATTCTTGTACATAGGAGCAGTATTATAGTAGTTATATTCTTAGCCAAATTTCTTTTTATTAAAAGAATAAAGTACACCATACAATCACATACCATCATACTTAGATGAAAGGCAGTATGACAAGCATTTCATGGAAGTGAAGTGACAAATAAAGCAAATCAAAGCTGTACATGGTGTCTAAAATAAAACCATTAATGGCAAAATAATAACAGTAGGGAACAACGGGAAAGGAAAGGAATGGTAAGGGGGGGGGGGGGGGTTGGGGGGGAATCAAGAGATATCTAACTCCGTCAAGTAAACTTTCTAAAGTTTTTCCATGGTGACCAGATTTTAAGAAATCGAAGGCGGGTGAAGGATTCCCAATGGGCCAGCTCTTCAAATCTATAAATCTGATCCACCTTGTCTCTCCACATCATTACAGTAGGAGGTTCAGCATTCTTCCAAAGCAGCGGTATCAGCAATCTCGCCGCCGTGATGAGCATAGTGGGAAGATCAGATCTACAGGGGGACAGCGAGTCATTGGGGCACCAAAGTAAGATCAGTTTGGGATCTAGTTTGACTTGCGTAGCACAAACCTCATTGATCAATGCTTCTATGCTTAACCAGAACGCTTTGATCCTCTCACAATACCACCAAATGTGTGATAAGGAACCTATATCCTTCCCACACCTCCAACACTCACTTGAGATGTCTGCGTTGAGCTTGTGTAGAAATTCCGGGGATTTGTACCATCTGGTAAGTAGATTATATGAATTCTCTTGTATTCTAATACAGCGACTAAAGCCATGGGAGTGTGAGAGGATAAAAGCCCTTTCCAGATCTGAGAGCCGAATAGAGAGCTCCCTTTCCCAAGAATTGAGGAAGTGTAGCTCAGGAGGGAAGGATGAGAGCAATTCTTTATATATGGTAGACAGCGGTTTAGGAATCTTACATGTGTCTGAAATCCGTTTTTCTAACCAAGAAGGGGAGCTAGTAGTAGTTGAAGGTGGAAGTTTAATTAATTTAATATCTTTCTGCAGGGCGAACACCTGAAGAAAGTGGGCATTTTTAATTTTGAGGTCATTCAAGACTGGAGTCCAATCTAGGTTCCCATCTGGAGTCTGGATCTCACTAATGGGAGTCTCAGCCAGGAGAGGCCAGATGCCTGAAGGCGTCTTAGCTTCCGGGTGAACGTGGAACTGTAAGGAGGAGAGTGGTGTGCCTGGGATAGGAAATGTAAGCACTTTGGCTTTGTATTGCCTGGCCCATTCTACCCATAGGCTCTTCCATAGGGGCAAGAAGGAGGAGCTACCAGGTGAACAAGGGGATAGACCCCAGAGTATCCGTCTCATTTTAGTGGTAAGCAGAGAGCGCTCTAGACGCACATATGGCGCATCATAGGAGTTATTAAGAAGAGACAGACCTCGGAATAGTTGATAAGCCGCATAGTAGGAGCGCATGTCAGGCAGACCAAAGCCGCCAAACCTTTTCTCTCTGGTCAGCACAGAATAAGCAATTCTGGCAGGTTTGGTGCCCCATAAAAAGAGTGAGAAAACTCGCCGAGTGTCGACAAAAAATGAGTGCGGCAGCCAAATATGCAAAACTTGTAGTAGGTACAAAAATTTAGGGGCTATAAATGTCTTGAGGTAGCTCCTCCTTCCACACCAGGAGATAAATGGGAGTTTGATAGATTGTAAGTGTTTCCTAACCGATGAGAGTAAGGGGGCATAATTAAGAGCAAACAAATCCTTTGCTTGAGCCGGGACATGTACTCCTAAAAATACTATATCTTTTGTAGCCCATTGAAAGGGGGTAATTTTCTGAAGGGCCTCTTTCACCGAGTCAGGGCAGGTGACATTGAGGGCCATGGACTTACTATAGTTGATTTTGAAGTTTGAAACAAAACCAAATTCCTCAAAAAGGAACAAGAGCCTAGGGAAAGAAGTTTCGGGATTAGACGTCATTATTAATAGGTCATCAGCAAATGCGGCTGTCAAGTGGGTCTGAGAATTGATGGTAAGGCCCCTAACAGCCGGGTCCTGCCGGATCTTACAGAGCAAAGTCTCCATAACTAAGACAAATAAAGATGGAGAGAGGGGGCAACCCTGCCTCGTCCCGTTAGAGATGGAAAAGGAGGGAGAAAGCGTACCGTTTATTTTGAGTTTGGCAGACGGGGCTGAGTACAAAGTGAAGATCGCGGATATGAACGAGTCTGGGAAACCAAACCTCGACAGGGCCCGCGACATATAATGCCAACCGACCCTGTCGAAGGCCTTCTCTGCGTCCGTGCTCAACAAGGCCAAAGGTGTGGATGAGCTTCTAGCCCAGTCCATAAGATGGAGCAGGCGTATCGTGTTCTCACAGCCCTGTCTGCCCCGCACAAATTCTACTTGCTCGCTATCAATAAGATCCGGCAGGATCAGCTGAATACGCTGTGCTAATATTTTGGCCCACCACTTGACATCCGCATTTAGCAGTGAGATAGGGCGGTAGCTGCCACATTGGAGGGGGTCTTTGTTTTCTTTGTGGATTATAGTTATGTGTGCTTCTAATGTTTGGGGGGGCAGAGATCCTCCGGACAGGAGAAAATTACAGAGTGTCTGAAAATGAGGGGTCAAAATGTCTCTGAAGGTCTTATAATACGATATGGGAAGTCCATCTGGACCTGGACTCTTACCTGATGGTATGGAGGATAGGACCTTGTCAATCTCTTCTCTTGACACAGGGGCGACTAGCTGGGAGGCTTGGAGGGGGCTAATGGAGGGGAGCTGTAGAGTTGATAGGAACTCATCTGTGGCCTGCTCAACCGAAGTGGAACCAGGACGGTCTGGGGTGGGAAGGTTATAAAGATCAGCATAAAATGCGCTAAAAGCTTTTGCTATGTCATGGGTCGATTTATGCTTATTGCCTTTTGCGTCCAGAATTGCGGGGATAAATGAATCCGCGTGGCGTTGCTTAGCCATGGCAGACATCAGTTTATTCCCCTTGTTCCCATGGGCATAAGCTTTAAACTTGGAGCGGAATATAAGTTTCGCAGATTTAGTATTAAACAGGTTTTTCAGTTCCGTCCTGGCCTCCACCAATTCAGCAGCCACAGCCTGAGCCTGGGTTTGCTTATGAGTCAATTCTAGACTTGCTATGCGGGACAACAGGTCGTCCACAGCCTTGGAGCGCAGTCTTTTAACATGCGAGCCCAGGGCTATTAGTTCCCCTCTAACTACTGCTTTATGAGTTTTCCACAGAATGGAGGGAGAGGGAGGGGGGTCGCCCGCCGCATTAAGAGAGAAGAATTCAGACATAATCTGGGAGATTTTAGTTACATTAGCAGGGTCAGAGATTAAGGTGTCATTAAGACGCCATATTCTTTCCCTTTTAGGAAGAGCGGTCATAGACACCCGGAGAAATACTGGAGCGTGGTCAGACAGCGTGTTCCCAATCCTCGCGTCTACTACATGAGAAATATGGGGGGAGGATAGAAATATATAATCCAACCTATGGAAGGACTTTTTTGCATTGGAATAGAACGTGTAATCCCGACTAGAGGGGTGCATAGTGTGCCAAACATCTATAACCCGCAGTTTCTTCAGCGCAGTCTTCAGACGGCGCAGAAGTTTGTGGGATAACTCGGATCTCTGGGAGGACGAGTCAAGGTCAGGCTCCAGGGTCACATTAAAGTCACCTCCTAGTATAAGCATACCCTCACTAAAAGCTGACAATTGAGCAAGAGTCCGAACGAGCCAGGGGATCTGACCCCTATTAGGGGCATAAATGTTAGCCAGGGTGACAGGTGTGTCAGCGATGTGCCCTTTCACGAACAAGAAGCGACCGTCTGTATCTGCAAGTACAGCGGAGTGTTTAAAGGGCAGACGCTTGTGGATGGCCACGCTGACACCCCTGCAAGCTGAGGCATATGAGCTGTGAAACCATTGTGAGAATACTTTTGGGGATAGTTTTCCCGTCTTAAAATGAGTTTCTTAAAGAAATGCAATCGAAACATCATCTTTCTGTAACAATGAGAGCACCTGAGACCGCTTACATGGCTCGTTCAGACCCTTGGCATTCAATGAGGCAACTACAATAGAGGCCATAGTAAAGACAGAGGAGGCCAGTCGGCCCAGAGCAGAAGGACATCTAGTCTGGAAAGCAACGGACGGAGTAATGAGGAGAAGGAGGGGAAGGAGATTAAAGGGAAAGTCAAAGGAAAAATAAAAGACATAACAGATAAGACATAGACACTATACATGTAACAAGGCATGTCTCCCCATGGACAGAGAGCTCGTGGTCCCACCCAGCATCTGACATGATGGAGATCCTTTTTCATAGCGGCGGACAGCCGGGATCTATCAGAGGGGGGCTCCTGTGGGGCCATTAGGGGGTTTAAGGAGGGGTGTGGGGGAGAGGAATTAATCAGTAACATTACCGATATAAAGGCAAACATATAACCCCAGCAAAGTTATCAGTGCTAACATTGCATCAAATCACAACCTGTATCTTGTGTAGGAAAGGTAGCGATAAAAAGGGCAAATCCCAAAGCCCATAGGAAACGGGGCAATGGGCTAAGACCCTGATCAAGGCCACAAATAGGTAACAAACAGGCAATAAACAGCTCGAGCAGAGCAAACAAAGACCCTTCAGCCTGAAACTCAAAAAATGTCCCAGGACAAAGAACTCAGTAGTGAGTAAACATAAGAGACTTCAGCTACTCACAGAGCAGAGTCACGTGACAGCAACTTGAGAACGGCCTTTTCCTTGCTTCTCTGGTCTGAATGGCGAGACTTGCTGCCACGAATCTACACCCGGGGGGAGAGGCAGGGGGTCCCCTTGATCAGCCGGCATCCAAGAGGGAACTGCGATGGTTGCAATCGCAAGAGGGCCCCATATAGCTTTAAGGTCTCCCGGGGTCCGCACCGTGTACTGCCTTCCATTTTTCAAGATGGCCAAGCCGAAGGGATAGAGCCATCGGAATGGCGTGGCTGTGGCTTTAAGGGCCTCCAGGAGTGGCCTTATGATGCGCCTCTTGGCCAAGGTGGAGGGGGCCAGATCTTGAAAGAATAGGATGGGGGTCTCACCATACATGATGCGATCCGCCTCTCTTCCCGCCCTAAGCAGTGCCGCAGTATCCACGTAGCTGAGGATGCCACATACTACATCTCGCGGCGGTTCACCATGTTTAGGCTTGGGCCTCAAAGCCCTGTGAATGCGCTCAATCACAATCGGAGCTGCTCTTTCAGCACCTAGCAAGGAGGAGAAAGTTTCACATGCTGCTGAATTAAGCGCATCAATCGCGATATTTTCGGGTAGACCGCGGATGCGAATATTTCGCCGCCGGCTCCGATTTTCTTGATCTTCAATGCGCAATAGTGCATCATTTAGCAAGTCTCTGTGAGTTTGCAGGGCCGCGCTTGTCTTACCCTCATGCACCAGGATGGCTTCCTGTGCGAGCTCCAGGGACTCCACTCGATTACCAATGTGTCGCAGGTCTCCTTTTATTTCCTCCAAATCCTTCTTCAGAGGTGCAAGTGCAGACTCCAGGATATCCCTGAGGACTGCTTTGGAGAGTGAGGAGCTTTTTCTCCTAGGTCTGCAAACTGATAAATCAGAGGCACTTCCTGCCTCTGAACCTTCTTCTGCATCAGGGAGCTGCCGCGCCATCTTGGACACTTCAGCAGCAGGGGTCCTGGATTGTTTCTTGAGATATTTATCCATCTCAGGCTGTCTGGAGCGAGCCCCTGTCGGCTTTGGTGTCTCAGGGTGACGATCTTTACCTAGTTTCCCCATTTGCACAATGTAAGTAGCCAGTAAAAGGGGTTATAATAGCTGCCAGGGAGAGGAGCTCAGGAACAAGCAGCCATTCAGCTCCAAGGTCAGGCTCCGCCCCATAGTAGTTATATTCCTGTACATAGGAGCAGTATTATAGTAGTTATTATCTTGTCCATAGGAGGCAGTATTATAGTAGTTATATTCTTGTACATAGGAGGCAGTATTATAGTAGTTATATTCTTGTACATAGGAGGCAGTATTATAGTAGTTATATTCTTGTACATAGGAGGCAGTATTATAGTAGTTATATTCTTGTACATAGGAGGCAGTTTTATAGTAGTTATATTCTTGTACATAGGAGGCAGTATTATAGTAGTTACAATGGGATGCGAAAGTTTGGGCAACCTTGTTAATCGTCATGATTTTCCTGTATAAATCGTTGGTTGTTACGATAAAAAATGTCAGTTAAATATATCATATAGGAGACACACACAGTGATATTTGAGAAGTGAAATTAAGTTTATTGGATTTACAGGAAGTGTGCTATAATTGTTTAAACAGAATTAGGCAGGTGCATAAATTTGGGCACTGTTGTCATTTTATTGATTCCAAAACCTTTAGAACTAATTATTGGAACTCAAATTGGCTTGGTAAGCTCAGTGACCCCTGACCTACATACACAGGAGAATCAAATTATGAGAAAGAGTATTTAAGGGGGTCAATTGTAAGTTTCCCTCCTCTTTTAATTTTCTCTGAAGAGTAGAAACATGGGGGTCTCAAAACAACTCTCAAATGACCTGAAGACAAAGATTGTTCCCCGTGATGGTTTAGGGGAAGGATACAGAAAGCTGTCTCAGAGATTTCAGCTGTCTGTTTCCACAGTTAGGAACATATTGAGGAAATGGAAGACCACAGGCTCAGTTCAAGTTAAGGCTCGAAGTGGCAGACCAAGAAAAAACTCGGATAGACAGAAGCGACGAATGGTGAGAACAGTCAGAGTCAACCCACAGACCAGCACCAAAGACCTACAACATCATCTTGCTGCAGACGGAGTCACTGTGCATCGTTCAACATTTGGCACACTTTACACAAGGAGATGCCATATGCGAGAGTGATGCAGAGGAAGCCTTTTCTCCGCCCACAGCACAAAAAGTGCCGCTTGAGGTGGGCTAAAGCACATTTGGACAAGCCAGCTTCATTTTGGAATAAGGTGCTGTGGACTGATGAAACTAAAATTGAGTTATTTGGCCATAACAAGGGGCGTTATGCATGGAGGAAAAAGAACACAGAATTCCAAGAAAAACACCTGCTACCTACAGTAAAATCTGGTGGTGGTTCCATCATGCTGTGGGGCTGTGTGGCCAGTGCAGGGACTGGGAATCTTGTCAAAGTTGAGGGACGCATGGATTCCACTCAGTATCAGCAGATTCTGGAGACCAATCTCCAGGAATCAGTGACAAAGCTGAAGCTGCGCCGGGGCTGGATCTTTCAACAAGACAACGACCCTAAACACTGCTCAAAATCCACTAAGGCATTTATGCAGAGGAACAAGTACAACGTTCTGGAATGGCCATCTCAGTCCCCAGACCTGAATATAATTGAAAATCTGTGGTGTGACAAGAGAGAGAGCTGTCCATGACAAGAAAGAGAGCTGTCCATGACAAGAAAGAGAGCTGTCCATGCTCGGAAGCCATCAAACCTGAATGAACTAAAGATGTTTTGTAAAGAGGAATGGTCCAAAATACCTTCAACCAGAATTCAGACTCTCATTGGAACCTACAGGAAGCGTTTAGAGGCTGTAATTTCTGCAAAAGGAGGATCTACTAAATATTGATTTCATTTCTTTTTTGAGGTGCCCAAAATTAGGCACCTGCCTAATTTTGTTTAAACAATTATAGCACACTTTCTGTAAATCCAATAAACTTCATTTCACTTCTCAAATATCACTGTGTGTGTCTCCTATATGATATATTTAACTGACATTCTTTATCGTAACAACCAACGATTTATACAGGAAAATCATGACGATTAACAAGGTTGCCCAAACTTTCGCATCCCACTGTATATTCTTGCATATTGGAACAGTATTATAGTAGTTATATTCTTGTACATAGGAGACAGTATTATAGTAGTTATATACTTGTATATAGGAGCAGTATTATAGTAGTTATATTCTTGTACATAGGAGGCAGTATTATAGTAGTTATATTCTTGTATATAGGAGCAGTATTATAGTAGTTATATTCTTGTACATAGGAGCAGTATTATAGTACTTATATTCTTCTACATAAGAGCAGTATTATAGTACTTATATTCTTGTACATAGGAGGCAGTATTATAGTAGTTATAGTCTCGTACATAGGAGGCAGTATTATAGTAGTTATAGTCTCGTACATAGGAGGCAGTATTATAGTAGTTATATTCTTGTAAATAGGAGGCAGTATTATAGTAGTTATATTCTTGTACATAGGAGCAGTATTATAGTAGTTATATTCTTGTACGTAGGAGCAGTATTATAGTAGTTATATTCTTGTACATAGGAGCGGTATTATAGTAGTTATATTCTTGTACATAGGAGCAGTATTATAGTAGTTATATTCTTGTACATAGGAGCAGTATTATAGTAGTTATATTCTTGTACATAGGAGCAGTATTATAGTAGTTATATTCTTGTATATAGGAGCAGTATTATAGTAGTTATATTCTTGTACATAGGAGCAGTATTATAGTAGTTATATTCTTGTATATAGGAGCAGTATTATAGTAGTTATATTCTTGTGCATAGGAGGCAGTATTATAGTAGTTATATTCTTGTACATAGGAGCAGTATTATAGTAGTTATAGTCTTGTACATAGGAGGCGGTATTATAGTAGTTATATTCTTGTACATAGGAGCAGTATTATAGTAGTTATATTCTTGTACATAGGAGCAGTATTATAGTAGTTATATTCTTGTACATAGGAGCAGTATTATAGTAGTTATATTCTTGTATATAGGAGCAGTATTATAGTAGTTATATTCTTGTACATAGGAGCAGTATTATAGTAGTTATATTCTTGTACATAGGAGCAGTATTATAGTAGTTATATTCTTGTACATAGGAGCAGTATTATAGTAGTTATATTCTTGTATATAGGAGCAGTATTATAGTAGTTATATTCTTGTACATAGGAGCAGTATTATAGTAGTTATATTCTTGTACATAGGAGCAGTATTATAGTAGTTATATTCTTGTATATAGGAGCAGTATTATAGTAGTTATATTCTTGTGCATAGGAGGCAGTATTATAGTAGTTATATTCTTTGTCAATTGTCTTTTTATTGAACAGCATATTAGAAGAAATGTATACATACATTGGTGCACAAATCAGGATTAGTACAGACAAGTCAAAGGCGTGTTTTGACAATATAATGCATAATATACATAGTACATATTTAAGGTGCATATCTTCAGAGCAAAGTCATCTAGAACCAACTAATTGACATTTGGCGTGTGACCTGTGGTAGGTAGGTCAAACAAACATATAAGGGGTGGGGGGGGTATAATGTGTCCTTAGAACTGGACATGTACGGTCTGAGGCTGTTAAGATATCTTCCGATGATTCCAAAGGGAGGAAGAAGATTTAGCACCCTCTGTTCTCACTAATGTGTCAGTCTTGTCTGGGGGACATTCTCAAAGTTGTTTGTCTATCAAAAATTGTTAAGATGTTGGTGTACCGTTCGCATATCTATATGCAATCCAGGGGGCCCATAGCTTCTTGTGCTTCTCATGCGCCCTAAGTTCCCAACCCGCTAGTTCTTCCATACGATGCACGTGATCTAGTTTGTTTAACCACTGAGAGGTGGTGGGGGGTTCTTTACTCAGCCACTTTTGGGGGATAAGTAGACGGGCAGCCTGAATCAAGTGTGTAACAAGTTTGTTCCTTGATGGCGATAGTTCTTTTGTTGGAAGCCATAAAAGAACCAACTTTGGGGTCAATGTCAAGTTAGTGTTTAAGATTTCATTAATGGTCCGAGAGACGTCATCCCAGTATCCTCTTATTTTAGAGCAGGACCAAAAAATGTGTAGAAGAGTGCCACTCTCTTCCCCACACCTCCAACACCTGTCGTGCTCACTCAAACCACTAAGAAATAGTTGCTTGGGGGTAAGGTACCACTGTGTGAGAACCTTATATGAGTGCTCTTGGATCTTTACACAGCGGGAGAAGCCATGCGAGTGTGCGTGCATGCGGAGAATATCTGTCTCCGAAAAAGTAGTCTTAAGGTCATTAGCCCAAGTGTGAACATATTGTGGGGTCATGCGGCGTTGTGGTGAGATCAAGGCCATATATATAGTAGATATCAATTTGCGTTGGGGGGAAGAGGGGGTTGCTAACTTTTCAAACCATGTCGGGGTCATTACACATGACTTCTGAGTGGTTAGCTGTTTCCCAGCAGATTTTATAGTTATTAGGTCTAGGAAGTTAAATGCACCCCAGGCTAAGCTAAGGGGATGTTGATCCGGCAAAGTGCCGTTTACCTTTTCTATAAATTCAGCTGCGGAGAAACCTCTTAATCTGTGCCAAATCTGCGAGACCTGAGATCCTGGAGGTTGAATCGAATATGGTATGAGATCTGCTGGCATCACACCAGGGGGGTTCTATAGGAGCCCATGTGCCTTGTTGAGCTGCTTAATGACTAGGCTAGTGCCCTTTAAAAGAACATGTGAATGGAGTGATGTATTTGCCTGACCCCATAGGGCTGCTTTCTGCGGTTGGGTGAGCTGCATTAGTTCTAGATCCGTGCCCAATGTGCGGTAGGCAGGGGAATGAAGCTGCAACCACCTCCTCAGGTGTATGGCCCTGTAATATGTTTGGATATCTGGCAGTGCTATACCTCCATGACCACGCCCCAGTATCAGCCTCTGGTGAGGAGCCCTAGCCTTCTTGCCGCCCCATAGGTAAGTCATAAAAAGCCTGCGAATCTTTGTAAAGTATGAGTTAGGTAAAAATATTGGCAACATCTGTAGTACGTACATAATTTTTGGGAGAACAAACGCTTTTAGGATATTCTTCCTTCCCATCCAAGAGGAGTAAGGGAGGCGTAGCGATTGGAGCAGGTTTTGGACCTCTGATATTAGGGGAGTATAATTAAGCCGAAATAAATCTTCCGTGGAGGCAGAAATCTTCACTCCCAAATAGGAAACACAAGAGGACTGCCATTTAAATGGTGTATTTGATTTCAAAATGGCTATGGAGCTCGCTGGAGCATTAACATTTAAAGCTTCTGACTTGGTATAATTCATTTTGTAGTTTGATAGCCTACCATACTCTTCAAACAGTGTCAAAAGATGCGGGAAGGCCTCGACCGGGTTAGAGACCATGATCAGTAGATCATCAGCATAAGCCACATTAATATATTCTATGGCGTCATTTCCTGTTTTCACACCACGTATATTTACATGGTCTCTAATAGCCTGAAGGAGGGTCTCCATGACCAATATATATAAGGCAGGAGATAGGGGGCAGCCCTGACGCGTCCCGTTGCGAATAGGGAAGGATGGGGACAATGTGCCATTGACCCTAATTCTAGCACTCGGGTCCTTGTACAACGACATGACTGCCTCCTGAAATTTTATCGGGATTCCAAACCTCAGTAGAGTCCTCCTCATAAAGTCCCAGCTCACCCGGTCGAAGGCCTTCTCCGCATCCACACTGAGCAGCGCCAAGGGGAGGTTTTTCTTTTTGGCCCACTGTATTGCTGTGATCAACCTACAGGAATTATGATTCCCTTCCCTCCCTGGAACAAAGCCAGATTGGTCAGGGTGAATAAGTTTAGGGAGCAGGTGTCCCAGGCGTGTCGCCAGAAGTTTAGCCCATATTTTTATATCCACGTTAAGTAACGAGATTGGCCTAAAACTACCGCAGAGAAGGGGGTCTTTCCCTGGTTTGGGGAGGATGGTTACCGTGGCCTCCAATGATTGTTTATGAAGGGTTTCACCATTCAGGAGTGCATTGCACCACGTTACCAGGTGGGGTATTAGTATATCTGAGAATTTTTTATAGTAACCCACTGGGAAGCCATCTGGGCTAGGACTTTTACCCATGGGCATAGAGGCTAGTAATTTTTTCACTTCAAGTTCAGTGACTGGCTCTAATAAGGTGTCACCTTCTTGGGAGGTTATCTGGGGTAGATTGAGGCCTTTCAGAAACAAGTCTGTTGCTTCTGGTATTGATAGGTCTGGGTGGTTGGGGTCTGTCAGGCCGTAAAGTTGCTTATAGAATTTTTGAAATTCCTCTACAATATCAGCTGTTTTATGTAACATATTTCCATTGCTGGATTTGATATTGGGTATGAACATGGACTCTTTCCTTTGTTTAATAAGGGAGGATGTCAACTTAGCTCCTTTATCCCCGTGGGAGTAGTGTTTAAATTGGGCATATTGATAGGCTTTTGCGTTTTGAATGTTTAAATGGTCTTTTAGTTGTGATCTTAGCTGGGTCAGTTCAGTCTGAACTTTTATTGCTCTAGACCGTTTATGGACCGCTTCTTTATCTGCTATCTGAACCAAGAGATCATGTAGGATCCTTTGTTTCTCTTTTTTGACCCTACTACCTAAGGCTATTAACTCCCCCCGGATAACCACTTTGTGCGTCTCCCAAAGTGTCGTCTGGGGCATACCTGGTGTCGCATTAGCCATAAAGAAGTCCTTTAATTTTTGCTCCAGGTTTGAGGTATCTGATTGTTTGTCTAGCAGCGTCTCATTTAAGCGCCACTGTCTAACTGAGGCAGGCAAGCTGGAAAATCTAAGGGCAGCAGAGACTGGGGCGTGGTCAGAGACGGACACAACACCTATGTCCGCTGAATCCACCATATCCACGGCACTGCTGGACAGTAGGATATAATCTAATCTTTTATGCGATTTGTGTGGAGCCGAAAAGAAGGTGAAGTCCCTAGTATCTGGGTGGGCCAGTCGCCAGACGTCCAACAGATTCATGTCTGATATATATCTGTTGATGCACCCCAGTGCTGACTGGGTCAATTGGGAGGAGCCATCAGAAGCATCAATGATAGGATTCAATGTGACATTGAGGTCTCCCCCAATCAGTCTAATCCCCTCTGCGAATAGCTCTAGTTTACTTAGTGTGGTCTTGATCCATTGTTTCTGACCACGGTTAGGGCTGTACAAACTAGCTAGTGTAACCTTTTGTGTACCTATGAGGCCTTTCACGAATATGAAGCGGCCCTCAGGGTCCGTCAGGGTAGATATCAATGTAAATGGTACTTTTCTAGAAATTGCAATACCCACTCCTCTTTTTGCCTTCTCAAAGGCACTGAAATACCAGTGTTGGAGTATGGGTTCTGAATTTTAGGTACATTTGTCTCTCTAAAATGCAGCTCCTGAAAGAAGCAGATATCTGTGTTATTCTTTTTTAACAGACGGATGACCTGGGAGCGCTTTTGTGGGGTATTAAAGCCCCTTACATTGTACGTTGTACATTTAATTGACGACATCATTGAAAAAATGGGGTATCTTTGGAACCGGAGAACTCCAGTCATTCACATCGACCTGGTATGGTTATGTCCCAGTCATTTCTTTCATTAAACCATGTCTCCGTAACAGCCACTAAATCTACATTCTCAGATGCCATTATTGAATCAAGTTCATTGATTTTTTTACCTAAACTGCGAGCATTTGTAGACAGGACTCTGAGCTTATCATTTCTTAACCTCTGTGCTTCTGACCTGTTCTGGCATTGTTTCGGGGGGCAAATGGACTCTTTTATTTTCACTCTTTTGCCCCCCCTTCCTAGTTTAAATACTCTTTCGCAAATTCTTGGAGTTGTTCACTAAGTACATTTGTTCCTTTGAGAGAAAGATGCAAACCATCTTTTTTGTACAGTTCCTTTCTATTCCAAGTAGAGCTATCATGAGAAACAAAGCCAAATCCTTGCTCTTGACACCATTTACCAAGCCATATGTTGAACTCCTTTATGTGCCTCTGCCTATCATTCTGAACACTATGCACAGGCAGAACTTCAGAAAATGAAATGGTGGATGCAAAATCCTGTACGTCATTACCAAGTGTGATAAAAGATTTTTTCACCTCTGACACTTCATTGCAAGCCAGGTCATTTGTCCCTAGATGGACAAGAACATCCACGTCCCCTTCCTGCTTTGCTTGCTTAACAATATTAATAATACGTCTTCTATCTCTTCTAGCAGTAGCCCCAGGGAGACATCTCACAAAACCATTTTCTTTAAGCTCCACACTTCTTATGATTGAATCACCCAGCAACAGCTGCTTCCTTTGAGACTTCACTTTATCTTTTTTGTTGCATACATTAGACATAGGAGTCGATGGTTTCACACCCTCTGTGCTTGAGTCCATATCCATGTTGTCCTTACATTCTGAGAGTGCTGCAAATGAATTATGGAGAACCACCGACTGTGGGACATGTCTTCTATCCACCACTCTAAGACTTCCAGAACCTACAGTAACCCATCTGCCATTTCTGGGGGTCCTCTGTGGCAGTGGCATTGCAGCAGTCCTAGCTGGAGTTTGTTTAACAGATAATTTAAATATTTCAGCTTTTAAAAATGCAATTTCCTGCTGCAGTAAGGAGAACTGTCTACAGATCTGACAGCATCCGAATCTCCAAAGAGTGGAACATGAAATAAATGCACAACAATTCCTGCACTGAACCAAGTCTGCCATTTTAAAGAGGAGGGGAAAAAAAATAAAAATAATAATAATAATAATAATAATAAAAAAAAAATAATAATAATTTGTAACTTTAAATCAAACAAATCTTACCTTTTTTTTGTATTGTTTCCACCTTCCAGCCTACCTCCTGACTATCTCCTGCAATATCTCTTTACTAGTACTTAATGTAGTACTTGAAGGTAGTACTTGCAGCTAATGAATTAGGCCAGCTAATGAGTCTGTCTCTATATATACACACACTGCTTCCCAAGCTCCGCCCCCAGCAACAAATGTAACACCTTAGTGAGCTAGGCTCATTAGCAAACGCACAATAGCAAACAGCTGACCGAATTCCTTACCTCTTCTCAAGCAATGATCAGCAAAAACAACACAGATGAGCCAGTTGGAGACTCTAAGCCAATCTCTTGCAGTATCTCTTGAGTCTCTTCAGTCTCCTGCAATATCTCTTTACTAGTACTTAATGTAGTACTTGAAGGTAGTACTTGCAGCTAATGAATTAGGCCAGCTAATGAGTCTGTCTCTATATATACACACACTGCTTCCCAAGCTCCGCCCCCAGCAACAAATGTAACACCTTAGTGAGCTAGGCTCATTAGCAAACGCACAATAGCAAACAGCTGACCGAATTCCTTACCTCTTCTCAAGCAATGATCAGCAAAAACAACACAGATGAGCCAGTTGGAGACTCTAAGCCAATCTCTTGCAGTATCTCTTGAGTCTCTTCAGTCTCCTGCAATATCTCTTTACTAGTACTTAATGTAGTACTTGAAGGTAGTACTTGCAGCTAATGAATTAGGCCAGCTAATGAGTCTGTCTCTTTATATACACACACTGCTTCCCAAGCTCCGCCCCCAGCAACAAATGTAACACCTTAGTGAGCTAGGCTCATTAGCAAACGCACAATAGCAAACAGCTGACCGAATTCCTTACCTCTTCTCAAGCAATGATCAGCAAAAACAACACAGATGAGCCAGTTGGAGACTCTAAGCCAATCTCTTGCAGTATCTCTTGAGTCTCTTCAGTCTCCTGCAATATCTCTTTACTAGTACTTAATGTAGTACTTGAAGGTAGTACTTGCAGCTAATGAATTAGGCCAGCTAATGAGTCTGTCTCTATATATACACACACTGCTTCCCAAGCTCCGCCCCCAGCAACAAATGTAACACCTTAGTGAGCTAGGCTCATTAGCAAACGCACAATAAGGAAATCTACAAGATTAGGCAGAGAGAGGCCAAGCAAGTTATACGAACTTCTAAAGCGCAGGCAGAAGAAAAACTAGCTCAGTCTATGAAAAAAGGGGATAAGACATTCTTCAGATATATAAATGAAAAAAGGAAATTAAAACAAGGAATAACTAAATTAAAAACAAAGGACGGAAGGTATGTAGAAGAGAATAAAGGGCTAGCCGACTGCCTTAATGAATACTTCTGTTCAGTTTTTACAAAAGAAAAAGGAGAAGGACCTCCACTAGAAAGAATGACTAATAAATCGTTTGATGCATGTATCTTTACAGAGGAAGATGTTCTAAGTTTGCTGTCTAAGGTGAAGACAAATAAGTCACAGGGGCCTGATGAGATACACCCAAAATTATTAAAAGAGCTTAGTGGTGAGCTGGCAAAACCGTTAACAGATTTATTTAACCAATCATTAGTAACAGGAGTCGTCCCGGAAGATTGGAAATTGGCTAATGTCGTGCCCATTCACAAGAAAGGTAGTAGGGAGGAATCGAGCAACTATAGACCAATGAGTCTGACATCAATAGTAGGCAAATTAATGGAAACCCTATTAAAGGATAGGATTGTGGAACATCTAAAATCTCATGGATTGCAAGATGAAAAACAACATGGGTTTACTTCAGGGAGATCATGTCAAACAAATCTTATAGATTTTTGTTGACTGGGTGAATAAAATAATAGACGGTGGAGGTGCAGTAGACATCGCATATCTAGATTTTAGTAAGGCTTTTGACACTGTCCCACATATAAGACTTATCAATAAACTGCAGTAATTGAGCATGGACTCCCATATTGTTGAGTGGATTAGGCAGTGGCTGAGTGACAGACAACAGAGGGTTGTAGTCAATGGAGAACATTCAAAACAAGGTAATGTTACCAGTGGGGTTCCACAGGGATCTGTACTGGGACCGATTTTGTTTAATATCTTCATAAGTGATATTGCAAAAGGCCTCGCTGGTAAGGTTTGTCTTTTTGCTGATGACACAAAGATATGTAACAGGGTTGATGTTCCTGGAGGGAAACGCCAAATGGAAAAGGATTTAGGAAAACTAGAAGAATGGTCAGAACTCTGGAAACTGAAATTTAATGTGGATAAGTGCAAGATAATTCACCTGGGGCGTAAAAACCCAAGAGCAGAATATAGAATATTTGACACAGTCCTGACCTCAGTATCTGAGGAAAGGGAATTAGGAGTAATTATTTCAGAAGACTTAAAGGTGGGAAGACAATGTAATAGAGCAGCACGAAATGCCAGCAGAATGCTTGGATGTATAGGGAGAGGTATAAGCAGTAGAAAGAGTGAAGTGCTTATGCCGCTGTACAGAACACTGGTGAGACCTCACTTGGAGTATTGTGCGCAGTACTGGAGGCCATATCTCCAGAAGGATATAGATACTCTAGAGAGAGTTCAGAGAAGAGCTACTAAACTAGTACATGGATTGCAGGATAACACTTACCAGGAAAGGTTAAAGGACCTTAATATGTATAGCTTGGAAGAAAGAAGAGACAGAGGGGATATGATAGAAACTTTAAATACATAAAGGGAATCAACTCGGTAAAGGAAGAGAGCATATTTAAAAGAAGAAGAACTACCACAAGAGGACACCGTTTTAAATTAGAGGGGCAAAGGTTTAAAAGTAATATAAGGAAGTATTACTTTACTGAGAGAGTAGTGGATGCATGGAATAGCCTTCCTGTAGAAGTGGTAGCTGCAAATACAGTGAAGGGGTTTAAGCATTCATGGGATAGGCATAAGGCCATCCTTCATATAAGATAGGGCCAGGGACTATTCATAGGATTCAGATTTATTGGGCAGACTAGATGGGCCAAATGGTTCTTATCTGCCGACACATTCTATGTTTCTATCTAGGGAATGAACTAGTAACATCACAACTAAAGATTCTGTCAACATGACAAATAGAACAGTGCAATGACTCCCATGCCAGCAACACTGCAGCAGGTCACTTAGCTGCAGCGAAGCGGGCATGAGCAGCCATTTAATCCGGCACATGTACCAGGTTTGTGCCAAGATAACCCTGGTAGGTAAGGGGGGTACAAAATGGAACCATAGTTTCATAATGGTGTCCACATTGCGCCACCTGCTGAACTGGTGCGAAATAGCACCTTTACAGATTCTGGTCTAGGTTAAATGCAATAAAATAACATTGCAAAGCAGGGTGTCTGCTCTGCTGATTACAACAAGAACGGGAACAATTCAGGACACATGACAGACAGGTATACTTGCAGACTTATGATGTGAGAAAATCAAGTAAGAACCTGTCCCTCTATGATATCTGTGGAGAAACTTCATCTGAGACTTAAATAACTCATCTGTATAGTCTCTAGGACTTCAAGTGTCTCTAGATCTGTGCTGGCTCCTCTTCTTCTGTGAGGCTTTAAGCCATCCTGAGGCCTCTGGAAGTTCTGGCAGCTGTGCTCCAATCTCAGCAGATGGCAGCCATGATGGTACATCAAGTGGATCTGTTTGCAGCAGTTCCCAGGCCGCCTGGAGATCTTGTGGCATGCGTTTCCCATCTACAGCAAATGTGAGGCCAAAGGGGAATAGCCATTTATATGGCACCTTGTGATGGCGCAGATGATCAGTGAAGGGCCGCAGCGCCCTCCTTTTAATTAATGTGGATGATGCCAGATCCTGATAGATGGATATTTTGGCTCCTTCATATATGATTTCTTTCCTGCTTCTAGCAGCTTGCATTAGGGCAGCGGTGTCCACATACCTCAGGAGACCGCATACCACGTCTCTGGGGTTCTCCTCTTTTGGCTTCGGCCTGAGCGCTCTGTGGATTCGTTCTATTTGAATCTCGGCCGCTCTGGAGCTTCCCAGGAGCAGGGAGAAGATGGCGCCGGCAGCTTCTGGTAAGCTTTCATGTGGGGTGCTTTCAGGCAGGCCGCGAATCCGGAGGTTTTTCCTCCTATTCCTGTTCTCCTGATCTTCTATGAGGGAGTATGCTGTATCAAGTGAGGCTGCCAGAGCCATGGTGTTGTCGCTTGCAGCTCTGATGAAATTCGTGATGGACGCCTGATTACCTTCCAGCGTTTCCACCCTCGTGCCGATGTGCTTCAGGTCAGCTTTAATCTCCTGCAGATCTTGTATAACTGGGGTAAGAGCTGCTGATAGAGCCTGCTGCAGGAACTGCCTAGAGATCGGAGCAGCACTTTGCTATGTGGAACCTGCTGTATGTTCTGCAGTGGCTTCTTCTTCTCCCTCCGATTCTCTGCCCCAGTCATCTAGTTCCGGCGTCGCCATCTTAGGGCCGGCCGGCGCGGGAGCTGTAGTTTTCTTATTGAGATATTTTTCCATATTGGAGGCACCGTGCTCCGGTTTGCTGACTTCAGGTTTCTCTCTAGGTATGCATCTACCGACTTTTCCCATTCTTGAGTGGTTTAGACCGCTAAATTTACCAGTTAGCAGAGTGGTAAGGTGGAGAGCTCTCCTACATGCGTCCTGCTAGGTCTGCAGTCAGGCTCCGCCCCCCTATAGTAGTTATATTCTTGTACATAGGAGCAGTATTATAGTAGTTATATTCTTGTACATAGGAGCAGTATTATAGTAGTTATATTCTTGTACATAGGAGCAGTATTATAGTAGTTATATTTTTGTACATAGGAGCAGTATTATAGTAGTTATATTCTTGTACATAGGAGGCAGTATTATAGTAGTTATATTCTTATACATAGGAGCAGTATTATAGTAGTTATATTCTTGTACATAGGAGCAGTATTATAGTAGTTATATTCTTGTACATAGGAGGCAGTATTATAGTAGTTATATTCTTGTACATAGGAGGCAGTATTATAGTAGTTATATTCTTGTACATAGGAGCAGTATTATAGTAGTTATATTCTTGTACATAGGAGCAGTATTATAGTAGTTATATTCTTGTACATAGGAGCAGTATTATAGTAGTTATATTCTTGTACATAGGAGGCAGTATTATAGTAGTTATTATCTTGTCCATAGGAGGCAGTATTATAGTAGTTATATTCTTGTACATAGGAGGCAGTATTATAGTAGTTATATTCTTGTACATAGGAGGCAGTATTATAGTAGTTATATTCTTGTACATAGGAGGCAGTATTATAGTAGTTATATTCTTGTACATAGGAAGCAGTATTATAGTAGTTATATTCTTGTACATAGGAGCAGTATTATAGTAGTTATATTCTTGTACATAGGAGCAGTATTATAGTAGTTATATTCTTGTACATAGGAGCAGTATTATAGTAGTTATATTCTTGTACATAGGAGCAGTAGTGATGGATGAACATCTGCCGGGACGGTTCGCAAACGTGATCAAATGTTCGGGAACCGCAAGTTCGCGGCAGGTCCCATTCATTTTAATGGCAGGCCAACCTGAAAAACATTCAGCTCATGTTTGCAGCCAAGAAATAATTACTAGAAGTGCACAAATAGTCCCACAACATGGACAGTGACATACCAGATGTATTATTCAAATTAGCAATCTCCATTCATAATTTTTTTCAATGCGAAATATCGGCAATATAATTTTTTTTATATTCTTGTACATAGGAGCAGTATTATAGTAGTTATATTCTTGTACATAGGAGCAGTATTATAGTAGTTATATACTTGTACATAGGAGCAGTATTATAGTAGTTATAGTCTTGTACATAGGAGCAGTATTATAGTAGTTATATTCTTATACATAGGAAGCAGAATTACAGTATATTCTTGTACATAGGAGCAGAATTATAGTAGTTATATTCTTGTACATAGGAGGCAGTATTACAGTAGTTATATTCTTGTACATAGGGGCAGTATTATAGTAGTTATATTCTTGTACATAGGAGGCAGTATTATAGTAGTTATGTTCTTGTACATAGGAGGCAGTATTCTAGTAGTTATATTCTTGTACATAGGAAGCAGTATTATAGTAGTTATATTCTTGTACATAGGAGCAGTATTATAGTAGTTATATACTTGTACATAGGAGCAGTATTATAGTAGTTATAGTCTTGTACATAGGAGCAGTATTATAGTAGTTATATTCTTTTAGATAGGAGGCAGTATTATAGTAATATTCTTGTACATAGAAGTCAGTATTATAGTAGTTATATTCTTGTACATAGGAGCAGTATTATAGTAGTTATATTCTTGTACATAGGAGCAGTATTATAGTAGTTATATTCTTGTACAGAGGGAGCCAGTATTATAGTAGTTATATTATTGTACATAGGAGCAGTATTATAGTAGTTATATTCTTGTACATAGGAGCAGTATTATAGTAGTTATATTCTTGTACATAGGAGCAGTATTATAGTAGTTATATTCTTGTACATAGGAGGCAGTATTATAGTAATATTCTTGTACATAGGAGGCAGTATTATAGTAGTTATGTTCTTGTACATAGGAGCAGTATTATAGTAGTTATATTCTTGTACAGAGGGAGCCAGTATTATAGTAGTTATATTCTTATACATAGGAGTCAGTATTATAGTAGTTATATTCTTGTACAGAGGAGCAGTATTATAGTAGTTATATTCTTGTACATAGGAGTCAGTATTATAGTAGTTATATTCTTGTACAGAGGGAGCCAGTATTATAGTAGTTATATTCTTGTACATAGGAGCAGTATTATAGTAGTTATATTCTTGTACAGAGGAGCAGTATTATAGTAGTTATATTCTTGTACATAGGAGTCAGTATTATAGTAGTTATATTCTTGTACAGAGGGAGCCAGTATTATAGTAGTTATATTCTTGTACATAGGAGCAGTATTATAGTAGTTATATTCTTGTACAGAGGAGCAGTATTATAGTAGTTATATTCTTGTACATAGGAGCAGTATTATAGTAGTTATATTCTTTTAGATAGGAGGCAGTATTATAGTAATATTCTTGTACATAGAAGTCAGTATTATAGTAGTTATATTCTTGTACATAGGAGCAGTATTATAGTAGTTATATTCTTGTACATAGGAGCAGTATTATAGTAGTTATATTCTTGTACAGAGGGAGCCAGTATTATAGTAGTTATATTATTGTACATAGGAGCAGTATTATAGTAGTTATATTCTTGTACATAGGAGCAGTATTATAGTAGTTATATTCTTGTACATAGGAGCAGTATTATAGTAGTTATATTCTTGTACATAGGAGGCAGTATTATAGTAATATTCTTGTACATAGGAGGCAGTATTATAGTAGTTATGTTCTTGTACATAGGAGCAGTATTATAGTAGTTATATTCTTGTACAGAGGGAGCCAGTATTATAGTAGTTATATTCTTATACATAGGAGTCAGTATTATAGTAGTTATATTCTTGTACAGAGGAGCAGTATTATAGTAGTTATATTCTTGTACATAGGAGTCAGTATTATAGTAGTTATATTCTTGTACAGAGGGAGCCAGTATTATAGTAGTTATATTCTTGTACATAGGAGCAGTATTATAGTAGTTATATTCTTGTACAGAGGAGCAGTATTATAGTAGTTATATTCTTGTACATAGGAGTCAGTATTATAGTAGTTATATTCTTGTACAGAGGGAGCCAGTATTATAGTAGTTATATTCTTGTACATAGGAGCAGTATTATAGTAGTTATATTCTTGTACAGAGGAGCAGTATTATAGTAGTTATATTCTTGTACATAGGAGCAGTATTATAGTAGTTATATTCTTTTAGATAGGAGGCAGTATTATAGTAATATTCTTGTACATAGAAGTCAGTATTATAGTAGTTATATTCTTGTACATAGGAGCAGTATTATAGTAGTTATATTCTTGTACATAGGAGCAGTATTATAGTAGTTATATTCTTGTACAGAGGAAGCCAGTATTATAGTAGTTATATTCTTGTACATAGGAGCAGTATTATAGTAGTTATATTATTGTACATAGGAGCAGTATTATAGTAGTTATATTCTTGTACATAGGAGCAGTATTATAGTAGTTATATTCTTGTACATAGGAGCAGTATTATAGTAGTTATATTCTTGTACATAGGAGGCAGTATTATAGTAATATTCTTGTACATAGGAGGCAGTATTATAGTAGTTATGTTCTTGTACATAGGAGCAATATTATAGTAGTTATATTCTTGTACAGAGGGAGCCAGTATTATAGTAGTTATATTCTTGTACATAGGAGCAGTATTATAGTAGTTATATTATTGTACATTGGAGCAGTATTATAGTAGTTATGTTTATGTACATAGGAGGCAGTATTATAGTAGTTATATTCTTGTACATAGGAGCAGTATTATAGTAGTTATATTCTTGTACATAGGAGCAGTATTATAGTAGTTATATTCTTGTACAGAGGGAGCCAGTATTATAGTAGTTATGTTCTTGTACATAGGAGGCAGTATTATAGTAGTTATATTCTTGTACATAGGAGCAGTATTATAGTAGTTATATTCTTGTACAGAGGGAGCCAGTATTATAGTAGTTATATTCTTGTACATAGAAGGCAGTATTATAGTAGTTATATTCTTGTACATAGAAGGCAGTATTATAGTAGTTATATTCTTGTACATAGGAGTCAGTATTATAGTAGTTATATTCTTGTACATAGGAGGCAGTATTATAGTAGTTATATTCTTGTACATAGGAGCAGTATTATGGTAGTTATATTCTTGTACATAGGAGGCAGTATTATAGTAGTTATATTCTTGTACATAAGAGGCAGTATTATAGTAGTTATATTCTTGTACATAGGGGCAGTATTATAGTATAGTAGGAAAAATATAGTATTAGATTTAAGTGGCACCAGCGTGATATAAATGATGATGTCGAGGAGCTGCTCTCTGTTCTGGTTTACAGAAATTTGTTTCGAATGTACTGTTGACAAGCTTGTTGACTGCAGAATTCTGAATGCAGCTCTGTAGTATAATATAGTCAGTAATTTAGTGCAAGATAAGCAGTACAATGTATTAAGAAAGTCATTGAACTGTTATTAAGATAATATCTCTAGATAAACAGTACAATGGTGGACATAGGTCTTGTTTCTGTAGGGCAGAGTGATGATGTAATCCATGCTCTTTATGTGCAGTGTTTCATTAATTGAGCCTGGACCAGTCAACACAGAGTTTGAGATCAAGATGATGGAGGAAGTGGCTCGCTCAGACTTTCCAGGTGTTGACGCTGAGACCATAAGATACTTTAAGGAGGTTTACCTCCCAGGCGCACATGAGATCTTTGTCACCTTGGGGCAGACACCAGATGCCGTGGCAAAGGTAAGTACTATTCCCTCTGGTCATTGTGTGCCACACCACAGTTTACCCTTGAAACTTGGCCCCTTAACCAAAATGTGTCCCTGAAGTTCCTCTTGTAAGAATTTGTTAGTTGAATGTTCGAGAGGCTTGTTTCATTTTCGAGACGTGAGCTCAAAAGTTGAAATATTTAGCCTAATCCACACCAACTGTACTGTACCTGTGGTTAGCCACTTCCTGCTCTGCAAATGTTTAACTCATTGTACACTGGCACCCTGGGTATGGCGTGGGCACATATGTATGCATCAGAGGCAGGAGTAATATGTCAGACTCAGATGACTCAGATGATCTCTGGCTTCAAGATGAGGATTGGAGATTACTTTGATCCAGGTCATTTAACTCTTGATGGCAACTGCTATCACTCTATTGGCACTCGTGTTCTGGGATCATGGAGTCCCCATGGGGTGGCATCGTAGTAGAGGCTTAAGAAAGGCCTTCAGGTGTGCCATATGTATGCCTAATACTGCTAGTGTACCACATACAGGCATAATACTAGCACCCCAAAAAATAGTAAAAAGAGGGGCTAGGGTTTTCTCCACCCAGCTCCAAAAATTCATGAGTAAAAGTTAATCAATAAATTAAATGTACCACAACATGGTTTCACTGAAAAATACAATTAATCCAGCTAAGGCTACTTTCACACTAGCGGCACGGACCTCCGGCAGGCTGTTCCGTCTTGCCGCTAGTGACTGTGTGCCCCCGTACTTCCGCTCCGTCCCCATTGACTATAATGGGGCGGGGAAGAGTTCCGGCGGAGGCTAGGCAGCGCACGGCGAGAGGCAGCCGGAATAAATGTCGGACATGTCGTAGTTTTATTCCGGCAGCCTCTCGCCATGCGCTGCCGTGGCTCTGCCGGAACTCCGCCCCCCATATAGTCAATGGGGACGGAGCTGCAGTCCGGGGGCACAGAGTCACTAGCGGCAGGACGCATCCGACAGGCTGTTCACCCGACGGAACAGCCTGCCGGTGGTCCGTGCCGCTAGTGTGAAAGTAGCCTAAGAACACAAACCTTCATACAGTCAAAATGTGCTGGTTCTTGGAATGTGTGGTCATGCAAAAAAAAAAAGTAAATGAACGCTTTGGAAATACCTGGATAGCTGATCTGAGTAAACATCTTCACTGACGGGAGAAACAATATGTGAACCCTTGAATTCATTAATTTGTAGATCCCCCATTTACAGCAATCACCATCAAACATTTCCTCTAGCTGTAAATAAGGTTTACACAATGTCGAGGACTTTTGGACCGTTCCTCCCTGCAAATGTGTTCATCAGCATTTATGGGATGTCTTGTGTGTACAACCCTCTTCAGATCTTGCCTGAAGAAAAAAGACATGGATTGCACATCCACAAGTTAATCTGTTGTTTCTCCGCACAATTCATAAACATGTACATGGGGCACTTTGCATATGTTTTGATCAAAATGCTTAGGCCCACTCAGCACGTCAAGGTGGCCTCTGTTGAGTGGGTTCCTACTCTAATTTAGTGCACTGGGCCCCACTAACTCATAGGCACAACACCACAGCAACGACAGTTGCTGTTCCTTTTGTGGTCGTTATATAGCGGTGCCCCAATTTAGAGTAGGGATAATTACCAGGAGATAAGGGTCAATGCCTACTTGGTCTCAGTCTGGTTTTTGAGACCAAATGGAAAAATGAAATTTTGAGATCTGTCCACATGGCACAGTTCGGCATGGCGATTGTTGTTGTATGACAGGGCTTAACCTGACAGCAGGGGTGTTATTGAGCTGCTGGGTCTCACGCTTCCAGGTGTTGTGTAGCGGCGCCAGTCGCCATGTGCCTCTGCACAAAATTTGAGTAGTGACCCTCCCGAAAGAGGCCACCTTTACATGGCAAGTGAGCCTATGCATTTTGATCAAAACGTACACAAAGTGCCTTATGTACTTGCTGAGAAGCACTAGATCAATGAATGCATGGCATGTGGATGTGCGATGCATGCCTTTTTCTCTACAGATTAGCCTTCTTCAGGTCAGGCCACAGAATTTCAAGAAGGTTAAGGTCAGGATTCTGACATTCCAAAACATAAATCTTTTTCAACCATTTGTTAGTTGATTTTCTTGTGTGTTTTAAGTCATTGTCTGTCTTCATCACCCAAAGTCTCTTCAGCTTGAGGTCATGGATGGCCGTCTTTACATTTGCCTCTAAACTGTTGTGTTACCCCTTAGAATTAATTGTTTCCTCAATGATTATAAGATGATCAGGCCCAGAGGCAGCAAAACCACCCCAAACCATAGTGCCCCTTCTACCACACTTCCCATAACATTGCAGCCCATCTCAAGTTTGCCTAAGACGTTCCACAATACTTTTGGGAAAATGTTCTATTGGTAGATGAGACGAAAGTAGAATGTTTTAGCACAAATGCACAGTGCACGCATTACCCCAGTGGTGTACATTAACAGCAAAGTGGATGAGCTTTTAAGAAATTTCATCCATATGTTCAGAAAAAATCTGCAAGGTAAGTTGACCTGCAGTAAGGATTATAAATATACAGCGTGTGAATTTATGCTGTGGATATCCCCTCCGTATTTTCACCCTTTGGAATGTGAAATCAACATCAAAATCCCAACAAACCCGCTGTGGAATTTCTTGCTCGACAGAAAATCCACCCCATGTTGCCCCAAATCCACCCCATGTGCCCTAAAATCTCTTACTCAGCGCAATGTCACTCAGTCTCACCCGTTCAGGGGTGGACTGGGAACTTAAAGTGGCCCTGGAAAAAATAAATAAAAGTGGTCCCAGTGTTTTAGGCAGGTCCAAATTGACAGAAGGCAGGGGGCAACACAAGTAGATGGGGCCAATACAAGTTGGCAGGGTTAGCAATACCGTAGTGCAACACAAAATAATTCCCCAGGAGCTGTCCATCTGTGGTGACCCTCAATAGCTGCCAAATTGGGGGCATAGAAGGTGAGATGTGGGCTACAGCATCAAGCAGGCCCTACCATTAGCATGCTGCCTAGACTTCGTCTAATAATGACCTATATAGTGCCCCCAGTAGTATGTTCCCGGCCAGGGCTTGTGTGGACCTATGGGCATCGGGAAAATTCCATGCAGGGTCTATGGCCAGTCCACCCCTGCACCATTGTAAATCCTGTCTCAGTTCCAGATGACTCTCCCATTGTAACTTTATAGGTGCATAGATTGGTGGTGCCAAAAAGGTGGCCAAGAGTTGCAGTTCAATATTACGGTTAAAAAAATTATATTAAAATTTAAGAATCGATGGTCTCTAGAGATTTTTGTGTTTTTATTTTTTTTCTGGGTGAAAACAGGATCCAACAATAGTTGGAAATAGATGGACATAAACCTTTTTAAAACTTTAGTAACTGTGTAAGGGGGGATGCCCCCTCAGATGTACTTATAAACTGCTAAAAGAGGGTCTGCACTTTGTTTAAATTGATGATCTATCCTCTGCATAGATCATCAGCATCTGATTGGCGGGGGTCCAATAGCCGATCAGCTGTTTGAGAAGGCAGCGGCGGTCCAGCAGCGCCGCGGCCTTCTCACTGTTCACCGCTGGCCGAGTGACGTCACGACTTGTATCAACTGGCCTGGGCGCGGCTAAGCTCCATTCAAGGGAACGGAGCTTAGCCGCGCCCAGGCCAGTGATACTAGTGGTGACGTCACTGGGCCTGCGGTAAACAGTGAGAACGCCGCAGCGCTGCTGGAGCGCCGCTGCCTTCTCAAACAGCTGATCGGCGGGAGTCCCGGGTGTCGGACCCCCGCCAATCAGATGCTGATGATCTATCCAGAGGATAGATCATCAGTTTAAACAAAGTGCAGAACCCCTTTAACTTCCGTGAATAAATGAGAACTGCTTTGACCTGCCTGGTGTGAGTGCTGTCTCTTCCATGCATATAAAATCCTAGGAAAAAAACAACTAATTTGAAGAAGTAGAGTAAACGCATTTGGCTCTGATTGAGAGCAGCTTTAACAGTTCTAACTTCATCTTCTCATTTCGTGTAGGCCACGGTGAAGGTGATAGGAATGGAGCAGCCGGTCTTGCGTCGACAGACGAATCCTCTCTACACCCCACTCACTGCTTTGAAATATGCAGACAACACTGGAAACCTCTCCGTCAGGACCTTCTACAATATGATCTTCAACTATGGCTGCCTCTTTCATTGCAGCCTCAACTGCTTGAAATGTATCACCTGCAACTGTTTTAACCGGAGAGTCATGCCAGTCTGAAGAATGAGAATGTCAGCCTACAGATCAGCATATAAATGGTACAGATGCTTTTGCAAACAATTTTTTTTTTTCTCTAATGCATCTAAAATTAACATAAAGATAAAAACAACTTAGCAAATAGTTTTGATTAACACTATCCTACTGGTTTGCATCCACAGCTTCTATGCATATCTATATGTTTCCATGGAAACAGACTACCATGTGTAGTCAGATGCTGTAATCATGTGTTACTCCCTTCCATATGCCTTCTCTACAGGCAGTTGGTCGAGAATAGAAAAGCATTAAAAAAAAACAAGACGGCACTCTCATAAGGACCCTTAACCCCTTAGTTACCACCAATACGACTTTTTACAGCAGTCACTAAGGGGCCTTAGACTGGGCTGCCTTATCACGGCGGCCCAGTCTAACATGAGAGCCGCGCTCCTGCTCTAACAGCCTGGACTGGCAGGAGTGCCGATCCGGGCTGTTTAACCCCGTACATGCCATGGGCAATGGCGCCCACCGCATGTAAGCGGTGACAGAGGGAGCGGACTCCCTATGTCTCTTAAATGCGATTGCGGGGTGCCAATTTGAGTAAAGGCTGGTTGGGGCCTGGTATAGGCCCCAAGCCTGCCTTCAGTGTTTTCCGGCCATTCATATTCGTAAGTGCGTACAACTAGCCTGATGAAGGGCATGCTTTCTGCCCGAAACGTTGTTTCAGTTTCAAAAAGGACCAGCTAATACAAATAAAAATCAATTAATCAAAATTTGGAGTGCTGTCTAAATTGTTGAGTGTTTTCCAGCACTGACATTAAAATTCAATGCACTATAGGGATAGAGCATTGTATTTTAAAAGCAGTCAAAATATTGCCTGTTATAGTCCCCTTGTGGGACTATTAAGTGGTAAAAAAAAAGGGTAAAATAAATTGAAAAAAATTAAAAAATACGCTTTTCAATAAAAAAATTGCAAAAATAAAATCTCCCTTACGTTTATTATCGCCATGACCATAACAACCCGCATTACACAAATATGTAAATTATTCCCTACGTCGTAAAAAAAAACGAAGCAAAAAAAATGGCAGAATTGCTCATTTATGCTTAGTCACCACCGAAAAAACTTAATAACAAGTTATCAAAAAGTATATTTTACCCCAAAATGATACCAATGAAAACAGAAACAAAGAAGAACCAGCTTTTAGTAATAATGTAGAGACAATAAAAACTTCTGCAAACTTCACTTGGGAGGCAAATGATGGAACATCAATTTACTTCCTTCCTGGAAACCTTGTTAGAACCTGGAAACATCATCCGGTGAAGAAAACGGGAAAGCCAGGAGAAATACGGGAGAGATTGAATGTGTATGCCCAGCTTAACACATGACTGCAGCATCTGACTACCCAGGGAGTTTTGTAGTCTATAACCATGGTGACATATAGGTCTGTGTACACAAACAGTAGGATATTCTTAATGTAGTCTATTAGAAAATGTGCTTTATTTTGTTTTTACTTTAGAGGCATTAGAACAATGAAAAAAAATGTTTGCAAAAGTGTAGGCACTTTCACACTTGCGTTGTTGTTTTACGGTATTGAGATCCAGCAGTACCGGAAAAAAACTTTTCTGTTTAGTCCTCATGCATTCTGAATGGAAACAGATCAGTTCAGGATGCATCAGGATGTCTTCCGTTTCGGCAGCATTACGTTTTGTGACCGGACACAAAACCACTGCAAGCTGCGGTATTGTGTCCTGTCATAAAAAACGGAAACAACGGATCCGGCACGGAAAACAATGTAAGTCAATTGTCACTTAGGAGCCTAAAAAACCCCATCACTAAATACATTGAAAGTCAATGGGTGACGGATCCCTTTTTTTCCGTTTTGATTTCACACAACCACATTCTAATGGAACAGATGAATCATGATGTGCAAAATCAAAACGGATCCGTGTTATATGGCGTCCCAGATTTCCAAAAAGAACTTCGAATCGTGACTCGTCTGACCACAGAACAGTCTTCCATTTTGCCACAATCCATTTTAAATGATCCCTGGCCCAGTGAAAACGCCTGAGCTTGTGGATCTTGCTTAGAAATGGCTTCTTCTTTGCACTGTAGAGTTTCAGCTGGCAACGGCGGATGGCACGGTGGATTGTGTTCACTGACAATGGTTTCTGGAAGTATTCCTGAGCCCATTCTGTGATTTCCTTTACAGTAGCATTCCTGTTTGTGGTGCAGTGTCGTTTAAGGGCCCGGAGATCACGGGCATCCAGTATGGTTTTACGGCCTTGACC
Source organism: Bufo bufo (assembly GCF_905171765.1). Taxonomy (NCBI): domain Eukaryota; kingdom Metazoa; phylum Chordata; class Amphibia; order Anura; family Bufonidae; genus Bufo; species Bufo bufo. The sequence goes on along the minus strand of NC_053389.1, from coordinate 785,051,406 downwards.
CTTACGCACAGAGATTGTTCCAGATTCTCTGAATCTTCGGATGATGTTATGCACAGTTGATGATGATAGATGCAAAGTCTTTGCAATTTTTCGCTGGGTAACACCTTTCTGATATTGCTCCACTATCTTTCTGCGCAACATTGTGGGAATTGGTGATCCTCTACCCATCTTGGCTTCTGAGAGATACTGCCACTCTGAGAAGCTCTTTTTATACCCAATCATGTTGCCAATTGACCTAATTAGTGTTAATTGGTCTTCCAGCTCTTCGTTATGCTCAAATTTACTTTTTCCAGCCTCTTATTGCTACTTGTCCCAACTTTTTTGGGATTTGTTAACACCGTGAAAATTGGAATCAACGTATTTTTCCTTTAAAATGATACATTTACTCGGATTAAACGTTTGATCTGTCATCTACGTTCTATTACAAATAAAATATTGACATTTGCCATCTCCACATCATTGCATTCAGTTTTTATTCACAATTTGTTTAGTGTCCCAACTTTTTTGGAATCCGGTTTGTAAATATAATGTGTTAGATGGCTTCTGATTCGTTTTTTTGAAAATCATCAACCTGCCAGCGACGATCATTGGCTGGCAGGTTGATGACGAACTTGTCTTTTAAATTTTGCCGGCCCGCTATGCGCATGCGCGGGCCGGCTTTGCCCGAAATCTCGCGTCTCGCGAGAGGACGCACCGGCGCGCCCACCCAGAGTAACAGGACCGCCGCAAAGACGCAATCCTGCGTACGGCGGTCCTGAGGAGGTTAAGGATGCACTTGAAACTCTCAGGATCGGTAACCTCACTCAAAGGGAAAGGTACCGTACCCAAATGAGGTCGAGCTGCAGCACGTGCTATGCAGTTGGATCGCTTCTGGGAAAGAACCGTATAGCGGATCCACTCTAGCCATACATTTGTGTCTGAAAACCCTGTCTCTAAGGTTATTTTGTCAATCACGGGTGTAGGCCTTGGATCAGAAATGCCTCTGCTCTTCTGCAACCCTTGTATGATTGTCTCACCTCTCTTCCTTTTTCATTGACAGATAAGGCCGTGGAGAACTTTCATACATTAAAACTAGTCATCAGTTCCACACCAGCATTGGGTCTACCAGACTACAATAAAGATTTCAGACTTTATTGCACTGAATGTCTTGGCCATGCTTCAGCTGTTCTCACACAAGCTAGGGCTGGCCAACAGCGTCCAGTGGCGTATTACTCTGCCAGACTTGATCCAGTGGCTAGAGGAGCGCCATCTTGTGTCCGTGCGGTAGTGGCTGTACAACTCATGCTTGACAATAGCTCTGAGATTGTGCTCAATTATCCAATTACTGTTTTTGTCCCTCATGACATCTCGGCCATTCTCACACAAGTACAGCCTAAATACCTGTCCACCGCCAGACACCTTAGACTAGAATGTGCACTACTTATGCCACCAAATGTCACCATCAAAAGGTGCACAACTTTGAATCCAGTTACTCTGCTGCCTCTGGAGGGGGGAGGGAGTAGTAGTATGAGTCATCTAGCCGAATATCTTCCTGACCTGGAAGATAAACACGACTGTCTCCAATTAATGTCCCAAGAGACAGCAGGGTTTGATCACGTGGTAGATACTCCCTTAGAAAACCCAGATTTAGAGCTCTTTGTGGATGGATCGCGGTATGGTGTCCAGGGGAAGTTCTATACTGGGTATGCAGTTGTCACTCAGCACGATACGATCAAAGCGGAATCACTGCCCTCTCACATGTCTGCACAAGAAGCTGAACTTAAAGCTTTGGAAGAGGCCTGCAGGTATGCAGAGGGAAAAACTGCAAAACATCTATACAGATTCCAGGTATGCTTTTGGGATCACCCATGATTATGGTCCAATTTGGAAGGCTAGAGACTTCCTTACAGCAAATGGCAAACCAATTAAAAATAGAAAAGGGGTGAAAGCCCTAATGGACGCTCTGCTGTTGCCAACGAGGGTGGCCATTATGAAAATGAAAGGCCATTCGTCAGGAAAAACTCTTGAAGCTCGGGGAAATCATCGAGCTGATCTTTCAGCAAAAGCTGCTGCACAGAAACCCAGAGATGATCCTGTAGGGATAGCAGCAGTACAACAGCAAATTTCCCTGCCAGTCAACTATGAAACATTTAAAACCTTACAGTCTCAAGCAACCAAAGAGGAAAAGGCAGTATGGCTAGAAAAAGGAGCTGTGATGACCCCAAAAGGAACATGGGAACTTAGAGGAAAGCTGTGTTTGCCCCGTGCCTTGTTCCCAGTCACAGCCCAGGCCACTCATGGGAATACTCACCTGTCCAAAACTGCGATGACTGCTCTTGTTAATAATCACTGGTATGCCCCAGGATTCACTCAGGCTTGTATGATTTGTGCACATCACAACATAGGAAGGACGGTAAAAACACCTTTGAGGCACACTCCCAGGCCCGATTTTCCCTTCCAAAGACTGCAAATAGATTACATCCAACTACCCAAAGTGGGGACCCTAGAATACGTCTTGGTATGTGTAGATCTGTTTTCAGGGTGGCCAGAAGCCTATCCTGTGGCCAAAGCCACTGCACAAAACACAGCCAAGAAACTTCTGAATGAGATAGTTTGCTGGTATGGGGTCCCAGAGACAATTGAGAGTGACCGAGGTTCTCACTTTACAGGGGAGGTCATGCGTGAAATTATGGGAGTCCTGGGTATTGAACAAGCCTTCCATACTGCGTATCACCCACAAAGCAGCGGTAGAGTACAGCGACTCAACGGCACAATTAAATCAAAAATACAGAAGGCCATGGCTGAACTGAAAAAGCCATGGACAGAGTGTCTACCCTTGGCACTTTTCTCCACCTGGTATACCCCAACCGGAAGACAGGCCTGAGTCCATATGAAGTACTCTTTGGGAATGCCCCTAGATTAGGACTCTATTTTCCACAACAACTCCAGATGCAGCATAATAGTCTTTCAAAGTACGTTATCTGTCTTACAAACAGACTGTCTAATGTGTATTCCCAAGTTTTTGCTTCTCTTCCAGATCCAGACAGCATAGAGGCAACTCATTCTCTACAACCAGGAGATTGGGTAGTGGTGAAACGACACGTGCGGAAAGTCCTAGAACCACGATTTGAGGGTCCACATCAAGTACTGTTAACCACCGCCACTGCTGTCAAGTTGGAAGGAAAGCCTAATTGGGTCCACGCATCTCACTGCAAAAAAGTACCAGAACCTCAAGTGCTGGAATGACTGCAAGGGCCGTAATATCTTTTCATGTCTTACTGTTCATTTTATATTGTACAGGGGAAAAGGCACAGTCAGATCAAGTCCCAAATTCCGTATTTAGAGCAATATTAATACAAGGGAATCAGAGTGCAATTGCATTTGTATCTCCTACAGCTTCACCCGTGATTGACAAAATGGCCTTCGAGACAGGGTTTTCAGACACAAATGTATGGCTAGAGTGGATCCGCTATACGGTTCTTTCCCAGAAGCGATCCAACTGCATAGCATGTGCTGCAGCTCGACCTCATTTGGGTACGGTACCTTTCCCTTTGAGTGAGGTTACCAATCCTGAGGGTTTCAAGTGCATCCTTAAGGCTACTTTCACACTAGTGTTGTTTAAATCCGGCGTTCAATTCCGACACCAGAACTGCCCGCCGGATCCGGAAAAACGTGTGAAAACGGATTACATTTGATCAGGATTTTGATCACAATGAAAAAATGCATTGGAAAAAACGGATCCGCCATTTATGGACTTTTTTTTCGGGTTTAACATGCAAAAGCCGGATCCGGTTTGACTGAACACATGGCGCAGGATTCGGCGTTAATGCAAGTCAATGGGAAAAGAGCCTGATCCGGCGTTCAGTCAAAGTGTTCAGGATTTTTGGCCGGAGGTAAAAATACAACATTCTACGGTTTTCAGAAAAGCCTGATCAGTCAAAAAGACTGAACTGAAGACATCCTGATGCATCCTGAACGGATTGCTCTTCATTCAGAATGCATTAGGATAAAACTGATCAGTTCTTTTCCGGATTTGAGCCCCTAGGACGGAACTCAGCGCCGGAAAGGAAAAACGCTAGTGTGAAAGTACCCTAAGATGTACACTGAAACCATTCCCAGAAATGACACCTCCCGCTGCAGGACATTAGAATTACTCTATCCTATTGTTCATGATAAAGATCATATGGGTTTCGGTATAACGCCATACCCTGGAAATTATACCTGTTTCAATCGTAACCATACAGGCAAAGACATTGGCGTTTTCCCTCCAGGATATTGTTCCTATAACATCTATCTAAATGAGACAAGTAGTGACTCTGATGCTTACCCTGACAAATGGTTTGTCCACTAAGGTTATCAACATTCGGATATCTGGTGGTTGTGTGGAGACATGAAGCTCCACCCCAGGATACGAATGGAATGGATTGGCCAATGTACCTTGATTAAGGTGCTGATGCCATTTCTTCTATTTTCGACTCTTGAGTGGGATCAAGTCAGTAAGCAAACCAGTGTCCGGTCACGGCTAAGGAGGTCACTCCTACATCTTTTGATTCTCATGTATACATAGATGCTATAGGAGTCCCTAGAGGAGTTCCTGATGAACTCAAGGCTAGAAACCAGATAGCTGCTGGTTTCGAATCAATATTTCCCATAATTGGCGTAAAAAAAAAATGTAGGCTGGATTAACTATTTGTACTATAATCAACAGAGATTCGTAAATTATACACGAGATGCAGTAAAAGGAATAGCGGAACAACTGAGCTCTTCATCGGTGATGGCGTTACAGAATCGACTGGCCCTCGACAAGATCCTAGCGAAAAAAGGAGGCGTCTGCAAGATGATTGGAAGATCCTGCTGCACCTTTATTCCGAACAACACTGCCCCTGACGGAAGCATCACAAAGGCTTTGAATGGACTGACTGCTTTATCAAATGAACTAGAGGAAAACTCTGGGATCAACAACCCCATTAATTCATGGCTAGAACAGTGGTTTGGGAACTGGTCTAGTCTGTTAATGACACTGGTGGTAGTATTTGTGGTATTGGCATTAATAGGGTGTTGTGTGATTCCTTGTTTTAGAATTTTTTTTTTTAAATGTTCAATTCAACCACACCTGCAACAACCATGTACATGCATTGTGACACTGACAAACCTAAAGATTATTTGGAGAACCTCTTTGAGGAACGCAATTCCGTCCTAAAACAAATGAAATCTTGTTGATAGTTGCGGAATAAATAGTACCAGATGAAGGCAAACCCGATTGGGAGTTGGGGGGACCTGGTGAAGCAATAAGGAAAGTTCAGCTCTTCGCCGTTTAGGGCGTTGGGAGAGTACCTCACATTGCTTATTCATCTTGTATCTATTTACCGCAAAAAGGAGGGATTTGTGAGAGACAAGATTTTATTTCTGCTGTAGTACACATTTGTCTCCACTAGATGGCAAAAATCAATTAGGAGCCTCGTGTACATTTTCTTTGTTCTAAGATCATTAGTGAAAGAAAGGAGGAGTTAAGTTGCTAGTTTCAAATGTGCCAATCAAACTCAGGAATAAAGTTAGTAAACTACTCCCTTTTTGTCACAGAGCCAATAAACTTTCATCTAGGACCACCCTTTTGTCTACCTCATATTGCCTATATAAGTGTATGTAACGATATGTAATAAAGATCGGCATATTTTCCATGATACCAGCCTGTATTGGTCTCATTGAGAAAGCTGTATGAGCTCATACTTCTAATTCTAACTGATTTGGAGCCACACAAAAGAAGAAGTTGTGTTGTAGAATTTGCAACAACATACCCATGCTGGGTGAGAGAAATATCTTGGTCAAATGCCAACTTTGTATAAAAAAAATGGGAAAAGTTGTCTTTTGCTGAGATATTTCTCTCACCCAGCATCATGGGTATATGTAAAAAGACACCCCAAAACACATTGCCCTACTTCTTCTGAGTACGGCGATACCAGATGTGTGACACTTTTTAGCAGCCTAGGTGGGCAAAGGGGCCCACATTCCAAAGAGCACCTTTTGGATTTCAGAGGGCATTTTTTACACATTTTGATTTCAAACTACTTCTCAAGCATTCGTGCCCCTAAAATGCCAGGGCAGTATAACTACCCCACAAGTGACCCCATTTTGGAAAGAAGACACCCCAAGGTATTTCGTGATGGGCATAGTGAGTTCATGGAAGTTTTTATTTTTTGTCACAAGTTAGTGGAATATGAGACTTTGTAAGAAAAAATAAAATAAAATCATCATTTTCCGCTAACCTGTGACAAAAAATAGAAAAATTCTAGGAACTCGCCATGCCCCTCACGGAATACCTTGGGGTGTCTTCTTTCCAAAATGGGGTCACTTGTGGGGTAGTTATACTGCCCTGGCCTTTTAGGGTCCCTAATGTGTGAGAAGTAGTTTGAAATCAAAATCTGTAAAAAAATGCCCTGTGAAATCCGAAAGGTGCTCTTTGGAATGTGGGCCCCTTTGCCCACCTAGGCTACAAAAAAGTGTCACACATCTGGTATCGCCGTACTCAGGAGAAGTTGGGGAATGTGTTTTGGGGTGTCATTTTACATATACCCATGCTGGGTGAGATAAATATCTCGGTCAAATGCCAACTTTGTATAAAAAAATTGGAAAAGTTGTCTTTTGCCGAGATATTTCTCTCACCCAGCATGGGTATATGTAAAAAGACACCCCAAAACACATTGCCCAACTTCTTCTGAGTACGGCGATACCAGATGTGTGACACTTTTTTGCAGCCTAGGTGGGCAAAGGGGCCCACATTCCAAAGAGCACCTTTCGGATTTCAGAGGGCATTTTTTACACATTTTGATTTCAAACTACTTCTCAAGCATTCGTGCCCCTAAAATGCCAGGGCAGTATAACTTCCCCACAAGTGACCCCATTTTGGAAAGAAGACACCCCAAGGTATTTCGTGATGGGCATAGTGAGTTTATGGAAGTTTTAATTTTTTGTCACAAGTTAGTGGAATATGAGACTTTGTAAGAAAAAAATAAATAAAATAATCATCATTTTCCGCTAACTTGTGACAAAAAATAAAACATTCTAGGAACTCACCATGCCCTTCACAGAATACCTTGGGGTGTCTTCTTTCCAAAATTGGGTAACTTGTGGGGTAGTTATACAGCCCTGGCCTTTTAGGGTCCCTAATGTGTGAGAAGTAGTTTGAAATCAAAATCTGTAAAAAAATGCCCTGTGAAATCCGAAAGGTGCTCTTTGGAATGTGGGCCCATTTGCCCACCTAGGCTGCAAAAAGTGTCACACATCTGGTATCGCCGTACTCAGAAGAAGTAGGGCAATGTGTTTTGGGGTGTTTTTTTACATATACCCATGCTGGGTGAGAGAAATATCTCGGCAAAAGACAACTTTTCCCATTTTTTTATACAAAGTTGGCATTTGACCAAGATATTTATCTCACCCAGCATGGGTATATGTAAAATGACACCCCAAAACACATTCCCCAACTTCTCCTGAGTACGGCGATACCACATGTGTGACACTTTTTTGCAGCCTAGATGCGCAAAGGGGCCCAAATTCCTTTTAGGAGGGTATTTTTAGACATTTGGATCCCAGACTTCTTCTCACGCTTTAGGGCCCCTAAAATGCCAGGGCAGTATAAATACCCCACATGTGACCCCATTTTGGAAAGAAGACACCCCAAGGTATTCAATGAGCCGCATGGCGAGTTCATAGAATTTTTTTTTTTTGGCACAAGTTAGCGAAAAATGTTTTTTTTTTCTCACAAAGTCTCTCTTTCCGCTAACTTGGGACAAAAATTTCAATCTTTCATGGACTCAATATGCCACTCACGGAATACCTTGGGGTGTCTTCTTTCCGAAATGGGGTCACATGTGGGGTATTTATACTGCCCTGGCATTTTAGGGGCCCTAAAGCGTGAGAAGAAGTCTGGAATATAAATGTCTAAAAAATTTTACGCATTTGGATTCCGTGAGGGGTATGGGGAGTTCATGTGAGATTTTATTTTTTGACACAAGTTAGTGGAATATGAGACTTTGTAAGAAGAAAAAAAACAAACAAACAAAAAAAAAACAATTTCCGCTAACTTGGGCCAAAAAAATGTCTGAATGGAGCCTTACAGGGGGGTGATCAATGACAGGGGGGTGATCAGGGAGTTTATATGGGGTGATCACCCCCCTGTCATTGATCACCCCCCTGTAAGGCTCCATTCAGACGTCCGTATGTTTTTTACGGATCCACGGATACATGGATCGGATCCGCAAAACACATACGGACGTCTGAATGGAGCCTTACAGGGGGGTGATCAATGACAGGGGGGTGATCACCCCATATAGACTCCCTGATCACCCCCCTGTAAGGCTCCATTCAGACGTCCGTATGTTTTTTACGGATCCACGGATACATGGATCGGATCCGCAAAACACATACGGACGTCTGAATGGAGCCTTACAGGGGGGTGATCAATGACAGGGGGGTGATCACCCCATATAGACTCCCTGATCACCCCCCTGTCATTGATCACCCCCCTGTAAGGCTCCATTCAGACGTCCGTATGTTTTTTACGGATCCACGGATACATGGATCGGATCCGCAAAACACATACGGACGTCTGATCGGAGCCTTACAGGGGGGTGATCAATGACAGGGGGGTGATCACCCCATATAGACTCCCTGATCACCCCCCTGTCAGTGATCACCCCCCTGTAAGGCTCCATTCAGACGTCCGTATGTGTTTTGCGGATCCGATCCATGTATCCGTGGATCCGTAAAAAACATACGGACGTCTGAATGGAGCCTTACAGGGGGGAGATCAATGACAGGGGGGTGATCAATGACAGGGGGGTGATAAGGGAGTCTATATGGGGTGATCACCCCCCTGTAAGGCTCCATTCAGACGTCTGTATGTGTTTTGCGGATCCGATCCATGTATCCGTGGATCTGTAAAAAACATACGGATGTCTGAATGGAGCCTTACAGGGGGGTGATCAATGACAGGGGGGTGATCAGGAAGTCTATATGGGGTGATCACCCCCCTGTAAGGCTCCATTCAGACGTCTGTATGTGTTTTGCAGATCCGATCCATGTATCCGTGGATCCGTAAAAAACATACGGACGTCTGAATGGAGCCTTACAGGGGGGTGATCAATAACAGGGGGGTGATCAATAACAGGGGGGTGATCATTGACAGGGGGGTGATCAGGGAGTCTATATGGGGTGATCATCCCCCTGTCATTGATCACCCCCCTGTAAGGCTCCATTCAGACGTCCGTATGTGTTTTGCGGATCCGATCCATGTATCCGTGGATCCATAAAAAACATACGGACGTCTAAATGGAGCCTTACAGGGGGGTGATCAATGACAGGGGGGTGATCAGGGAGTCTATATGGGGTGATCACCCCCCTGTAAGGCTCCATTCAGACGTCTGTATGTGTTTTGCGGATCCGATCCATGTATCCGTGGATCCGTAAAAAACATACGGACGTCTGAATGGAGCCTTACAGGGGGGTGATCAATAACAGGGGGGTGATCAGAGAGTCTATATGGGGTGATCAGGGGTTAATAAGTGACAGGGGGGGGTGTAGTGTAGTGGTGTTTGGTGCTACTTACAGAGCTACCTGTGTCCTCTGGTGGTCGATCCAAGCAAAAGGGACCACCAGAGGACCAGGTAGCAGGTATATTAGACGCTGAAATCAAAACAGCGTCTAATATACCTGTTAGGGGTTAAAAAAATCGGATCTACAGCCTGCCAGCGAACGATCGCCGCTGGCAGGCTGTAGATCCACTCGCTCACCTTCCGATCCTGTGAACGCGCGCGCCTGTGTGCGCGCGTTCACAGGAAATCTCGCGTCTCGCGAGATGACGCATAGATGCGTGACTCTGCCTGCAGCTGCCGCCTCCGGAACGCGATCCTGCGTTAGGCGGTCCGGAGGCGGTTAACCCCTCCATGGACATTTTAGTTACCATTCTGTAGGAAGAATGCTATTATTTTCCCTTATAACCATGTTAGAAGGGAAAATAATAAAGTGAATTTACTTTAATGAGGTCCGGGGGGTTTCTCATCACTATTTAGTTACATCATCTCCTAGAAACCATGCGTGAAAATCGCACCGCATCCGCATCACGCAGCCCCATTCATTTCTATGGGGCCTGCTTTGTGTGAAAAACGCAGAATATAGAACATGCTGCGATTTTCACGCAACGCACAAGTGATGCGTGAAAATCACCGCTCATGTACACAGCCCCATTGAAATGAATGGGTCCGGATTCAGTGCGGGTGTTCACGTCACGCATGGCACCCGCGCGGAATACTCGCCAGTGTGAAAGGGGCCTGACTGGATGAACTCTGAATGTGGGTGCAGTAGAACCTGCCGTATAGACTGAGGCACACTTTTCAAAACTGGTGTAAAGTAGAACTGGCTTAGTTGCCCATAGCAACCAATCAGATTCCACCTTTCTTTTTCCAAAGGAGCTGTGAAAAATGAAAGGTGGAATCTGATTGGTTGCTATAACTCTCCCCCACTAACTGTATGAGTAAAATAACGGATTAACTCTTAATGTGGGTGCAGTAGAACGTCATGCACATGGCGATACACTCAACCTGAAGTCTCCCTGCACTCTCCCAACCAGTTTTCAGCCACACTGTACCTAGCGCATGAGCGCTTGTCACGTCTCTCACAGTGAAACGGATATATCGCGAGGGATGAGGCTATGATAGGGCTGTGACATCACAGGGCTAACTGAACGGCTGGCTTTACGTCATTATGGGTCATATCGCATTCCCGGGCTTCTTACTTTCAGTTTCTAATACTACATGCAGCCACCATTTTAGGAAAAACTGATTCGTTACCACGAAGAGCGAGAAAGTTCGGATTTGTAGCGAAAAACTTTGGATCGAATCTTCGCTCAACACTGAAAATATTAAAGGGGTATTTTGATCTTGTAAGGGTATTCCATCCCCTGCTGTGTCCCCTTCACATCGGCGTGCCGACCACCCGTGTGGCCCCATAGGAGTGCGGGCGGCTGCTGTACGTGCCGGTGGCGGTCAGTGTACCGAGTTACACGGGGCAATTATTGGGATCGAGTGTTCATAGGAACCTGGTCTCCATCCTCGGCCCGGGTAAAAAGGGATCACCAAGCTAAACCAGAGCTGTGGCCCCTTCATTTTTAGGATCGGAGGGGGTTCTAAAGATCTGATACCCACTGATCACAAAGTGAGGGCATACCCTCATGACAGACCACCACATTACACGATGGGAAGACCCCTTTAATTTGACCACATATGTAATCCTGTGAAGTTATTACATGCACTACGGGGGGAGAGTTATCAAAACTGGTGTAAAGGAGAATTGGCTTAGTTGCCCCTAGCAACCAATCAGAGTCCACCTTTCATTTTTCACAGCTCCTTTGGAAAATGAAAGGTCGAATCTGATTGGTTGCTATGGGCGACTAGGCCAGTTTCCCTTTACACCAGTGTTCTGAACATCTGGAGATCAGAATGGTTACCGGGTAAAGAGGAAGCAAAACTTCCACAGTGTGTACAGGGTCCTCCCCGAAAGTATGAAATGAGTCAGGCCCTGCACCATCATCCCTTCCCGCACCCGCCAGCGACCCCTCACCCAGACTAGAAGAAATCTTCTCAAAAGCATCCATAGGTTCTCGTGACATGACCATCACTTCATGCTATCCCGTCCACTACACGGGAACGCTAAAGAATTACCTAGGAGGTCCTGTCCACCATGCTTTACACTGCGCCTCTGTTTGCTCCCATCACTAGGAGGTCAGCGCATGGAGAGGAGATGGCATCACTGTACACTGTAGTGCACTTTCATTTCTTCTATGTCCGCCCGCTGGACTTTAACACTTGGCGGCACATCACAGGTTTGCGATATAAAGTCTCATATTTGTCAAGTCAAAGGTGAAGCCAAACTGCTACGTCAGGAACCTGCAGCACAGCGGTGCCCAAACAGCGCCCACAGGGGCAGAGACAGGCGGCACATGGGTACCACTGTGCAAAATCTACCTAAGTAAAATGGAGAACGTGCCCGGGTCCCTAGGAGACATACTAGAGCTGACCATAAGCAGAGCTAAACTTCCCAGGAGGAACTATATGGCAGTATTATGTTGGTTCTTTATGGCAGCATTAATTAGATAATGCATACTATATATTATGTGGGCCGTATAGCTTAGTATTATTTTGGCATTATATGGTGGTATTAAGTAGGCAGTATTATCTTGGCACAATATGGCAGTATTAGGTAGGCTGTATACAGCAGTATTATATTAACACTATATGGTGGTATTAGGTAGGCTATATACAGCAGTATTATATTAACACTATATGGCGGTATTAGGTAGGCTGTATACAGCAGTATTATATTAACACTATATGGCGGTATTAGGTAGGCTGTATACAGCAGTATTATATTAACACTATATGGCGGTATTATGTAGGCTGTATACAGCAGTATTATATTAACACTATATGGCGGTATTAGGTAGGCTGTATACAGCAGTATTATATTAACACCATATGGCGGTATTAGGTAGGCTGTATACAGCAGTATTATATTAACACTATATGGCGGTATTAGGTAGGCTGTATACAGCAGTATTATATTAACACTATATGGTGGTATTAGGTAGGCTGTATACAGCAGTATTATATTAACACCATATGGCGGTATTAAGTAGGCTGTATACAGCAGTATTATATTAACACTATATGGCGGTATTAGGTAGGCTGTATACAGCAGTATTATATTAACACTATATGGCGGTATTACGTAGGCTGTATACAGCAGTATTATATTAACACTATATGGCGGTATTATGTAGGCTGTATACAGCAGTATTATATTAACACTATATGGCGGTATTAGGTAGGCTGTATACAGCAGTATTATATTAACACCATATGGCGGTATTAGGTAGGCTGTATACAGCAGTATTATATTAACACTATATGGCGGTATTAGGTAGGCTGTATACAGCAGTATTATATTAACACTATATGGTGGTATTAGGTAGGCTGTATACAGCAGTATTATATTAACACCATATGGCGGTATTAAGTAGGCTGTATACAGCAGTATTATATTAACACTATATGGCGGTATTAGGTAGGCTGTATACAGCAGTATTATATTAACACTATATGGCGGTATTACGTAGGCTGTATACAGCAGTATTATATTAACACTATATGGCGGTATTATGTAGGCTGTATACAGCAGTATTATATTAACACTATATGGCGGTATTAGGTAGGCTGTATACAGCAGTATTATATTAACACTATATGGTGGTATTAGGTAGGCTGTATACAGCAGTATTATATTAACACCATATGGCGGTATTAGGTAGGCTGTATACAGCAGTATTATATTAACACCATATGGCAGTATTAGGTAGGCTGTATACAGCAGTATTATATTAACACTATATGGCGGTATTAGGTAGGCTGTATACAGCAGTATTATATTAACACTATATGGTGGTATTAGGTAGGCTGTATACAGCAGTATTATATTAACACCATATGGCGGTATTAGGTAGGCTGTATACAGCAGTATTATATTAACACTATATGGCGGTATTAGGTAGGCTGTATACAGCAGTATTATATTAACACTATATGGCGGTATTACGTAGGCTGTATACAGCAGTATTATATTAACACTATATGGCGGTATTATGTAGGCTGTATACAGCAGTATTATCTTGGCACTATACGACGGTATTATGTAGGCTGTATATGACTGTGTCTTGGGAGTATATGGCGGTATTTTGCAGGAAAACAACAGGGCCCTCTTGTTGGATGCACTCTCAGCTACAGAGAACCACAGGCCCTATCAACCCCTCCACTGACATACTGGGATATGTAGTCCCACAATGTAATGTTATGCCGAAGAACTACAGCTCCCAGCATATCCTACTCCCTTGAATGCTGGGATTTTTAGTCCTACCATAGATGAAGCTTGTCTGTTGTGGAACTACAGGGCCCTGCATGCTGGTATTTGTAGTCCTACACTATGTACAAGCACCTTCTGCAGATTGGGAGTTGTAGTCCCACAAATGAATGGGACGCCAAGCCCCTGTCACGCCTCTCCTCCTGCAGGCTGGGAGTTGTAGTCCCTCAGGTCCGGGGTCACATGACAGGCTGTGTACAGTACATACAGCACAGGCTGCAGTCTCCTCCTCTGACGGGCGGACCCGGAACAGACCGAGAGCAGCGGCCGAGCAGAGGAGTCCGCCACACCGGGACCATGGAGGACGGGCTGGCGGAGGAGCTGGAGGCGAGTGCCCAGCCCGGTGCACCGGACCCTGAGCTCGGTGCACTCGGCTTATGTACTGTACATTGTATTCTGTATACTGCATTCTCCACATTGTGTTCTGTGCACTGGATCCTGAGATCCGTGCACTGGATCCGTCTGAGCTCCTTGCACTGGATCCTGAGCTCGGTGCACTCGGCTTATGTACTGTACATTGCGTTCTGTATACTGCATTCTCCACATTGCCTTATGTGTTCTGTGCACTGGGCTTATGTACTGTACATTGTATTCTGTGTTATGTATACTGGATTCTCCACATTGCCTTATGTGTTATGTGCACTGGACCCTTAGCTCAGTGCACTGAATCCTGAACTGGGTGCACTAGATTCTATGTACTGTACATTGCATTCTGTGTTCTGTGCACTGTATCCTGAGCTCGGTGCACTGGATCCTGAAATCTGTGCACTGGACCCTGAGTCCTGTACATTGTGTTCTGAACACTGGATCCTGAGATCTGTACACTGGATTCTGTATTTTATGCATCGGGTTCTATATTGTGTCCTCTGTGTTCTGGATTCTGTCCTCGATATCATTATAATAGAGGACCCAGCACTGAACCTCGGGGTCACCACTTATAACCCGGGACCATTCTGATTAGGAATCATTGACCACAACTCTCTGGACACGGTCCTTCAGACGGTTTTCAATCCAATTACAGATTATTCTTTCCAAGCCAATAGACCTTACTTTACCTATTAAACGTCTATGAGGGACAGGATCAAAAACCTTTGCAAAATCCAGAAACACTACATCCACAGCCGCCCCTCTGTCCAGGCTACTACTGACCTCACTACATCCACAGCCGCCCCTCTGTCCAGGCTACTACTGACCTCACTACATCCACAGCCGCCCCTCTGTCCAGGCTACTACTTACCTCACTACATCCACAGCCGCCCCTCTGTCCAGGCTACTACTTACCTCACTACATCCACAGCTGCCCCCTCTGTCCAGGCTACTACTGACCTCACTACATCCACAGCCACCCCTCTGTCCAGGCTACTACTTACCTCACTACATCCACAGCCGTCCCCTCTGTCCAGGCTACTACTGACCTCACTACATCCACAGCCGCCCCTCTGTCCAGGCTACTACTCACCTCACTACATCCACAGCCGCCCCTCTGTCCAGGCTACTACTTACCTCACTACATCCACAGCCGCCCCCTCTGTCCAGGCTACTACTTACCTCACTACATCCACAGCCGCCCCTCTGTCCAGGCTACTACTTACCTCACTACATACACAGCCGCCCCCTCTGTCCAGGCTACTACTTACCTCACTACATCCACAGCCGCCCCTCTGTCCAGGCTACTACTTACCTCACTACATACACAGCCGCCCCTCTGTCCAGGCTACTACTTACCTCACTACATCCACAGCCGCCCCCTCTGTCCAGGCTACTACTTACCTCACTACATCCACAGCCGCCCCTCTGTCCAGGATACTACTTACCTCACTACATACACAGCCGCCCCTCTGTCCAGGCTACTACTTACCTCACTACATCCACAGCCGCCCCTCTGTCCAGGCTACTACTTACCTCACTACATCCACAGCCGCCCCTCTGTCCAGGCTACTACTTACCTCACTACATCCACAGCTGCCCCCTCTGTCCAGGCTACTACTGACCTCACTACATCCACAGCCACCCCTCTGTCCAGGCTACTACTTACCTCACTACATCCACAGCCGCCCCCTCTGTCCAGGCTACTACTGACCTCACTACATCCACAGCCGCCCCTCTGTCCAGGCTACTACTCACCTCACTACATCCACAGCCGCCCCTCTGTCCAGGCTACTACTGACCTCACTACATCCACAGCCGCCCCTCTGTCCAGGCTACTACTCACCTCACTACATCCACAGCCGCCCCTCTGTCCAGGCTACTACTTACCTCACTACATCCACAGCCGCCCCCTCTGTCCAGGCTACTACTGACCTCACTACATCCACAGCCGCCCCTCTGTCCAGGCTACTACTTACCTCACTACATCCACAGCCGCCCCCTCTGTCCAGGCTACTACTTACCTCACTACATCCACAGCCGCCCCTCTGTCCAGGCTACTACTTACCTCACTACATACACAGCCGCCCCCTCTGTCCAGGCTACTACTTACCTCACTACATCCACAGCCGCCCCTCTGTCCAGGCTACTACTTACCTCACTACATACACAGCCGCCCCTCTGTCCAGGCTACTACTTACCTCACTACATCCACAGCCGCCCCCTCTGTCCAGGCTACTACTTACCTCACTACATCCACAGCCGCCCCTCTGTCCAGGATACTACTTACCTCACTACATACACAGCCACCCCTCTGTCCAGGCTACTACTTACCTCACTACATCCACAGCCGCCCCTCTGTCCAGGCTACTACTTACCTCACTACATCCACAGCCGCCCCTCTGTCCAGGCTACTACTTACCTCACTACATCCACAGCCGCCCCTCTGTCCAGGCTACTACTTACCTCACTACATCCACAGCCGCCCCTCTGTCCAGGCTACTACTTACCTCACTACATCCACAGCCGCCCCTCTGTCCAGGCTACTACTTACCTCACTACATCCACAGCCGCCCCTCTGTCCACGCTACTACTTACTTCACTACATCCACAGCCGCCCCTCTGTCCAGGCTACTACTTACCTCACTACATCCACAGCCGCCCCTCTGTCCAGGCTACTACTTACCTCACTACATCCACAGCCGCCCCTCTGTCCAGGCTACTACTTACCTCACTACATCCACAGCCGCCCCTCTGTCCAGGCTACTACTTACCTTACTACATCCACAGCCGCCCCTCTGTCCAGGCTACTACTTACCTCACTACATCCACAGCCGCCCCTCTGTCCAGGCTACTACTTACTTCACTACATCCACAGCCGCCCCTCTGTCCAGGCTACTACTTACCTCACTACATCCACAGCCGCCCCTCTGTCCAGGCTACTACTTACCTCACTACATCCACAGCCGTCCCTCTGTCCAGGCTACTACTCACCTCACTACATCCACAGCCGCCCCTCTGTCCAGGCTACTACTCACCTCACTACATCCACAGCCGCCCCTCTGTCCGGGCTACTACTCACCTCACTACATCCACAGCCGCCCCTCTGTCCGGGCTACTACTTACCTCACTACATCCACAGCCGCCCCTCTGTCCGGGCTACTACTGACCTCACTACATCCACAGCCGCCCCTCTGTCCGGGCTACTACTTACCTCACTACATCCACAGCCGCCCCTCTGTCCGGGCTACTACTGACCTCACTACATCCACAGCCGCCCTTCTGTCCGGGCTACTACTTACCTCACTACATCCACAGCCGCCCCTCTGTCCAGGCTACTACTGACCTCACTACATCCACAGCCGCCCCTCTGTCCAGGCTACTACTTACCTCACTACATCCACAGCCGCCCCTCTGTCCAGGCTACTACTCACCTCACTACATCCACAGCCGCCCCTCTGTCCGGGCTACTACTCACCTCACTACATCCACAGCCGCCCCTCTGTCCGGGCTACTACATACCTCACTACATCCACAGCCGCCCCTCTGTCCAGGCTACTACTTATCTCACTACATCCACAGCCGCCCCTCTGTCCAGGCTACTACTTACCTCACTACATCCACAGCCGCCCCTCTGTCCAGGCTACTACTCACCTCCTCATAAAAACTTATCAGGTTAGTCGGACAACTTCTGTCCTTGGTTATCACTTACGGTATATTATTTACAGTCACATACTCCTGTATATAATTACCTGTGGAGGACCTAGATCCTTTTTTGAATATGGGCACCACGTTTGCCTTGCCCCAATCACTTGGCACTGTACCAGTACCTAGAGAATCTTAAAAAAATTTAAACAGGGGCACAACAATGACTGAACTGAGCTCTTTAAGAACTCTTGGGTGTAATCCATCTGGACCCGGAGCCTTGTTCACATTTACCTTATTTAAAGGAGTTCTGCAGTTTTTTTAAACTGATGTTCTATCCTCTGGATAGATCATCAGCATCTGATTGGCGGGGGTCCGACACCCGGGACCCCTGTTCACTTGAATGGAGCTTAGCCCCACCCACGCCAGTGATACTAGTCGTGACGTCACTGGGCCTGCGGTAAACAGCGAGAAGGCCACGGCGCTACTGTCAGCCCCGCTGCCTTCTCAAACAGCTGATCGGCGGGGGTCCCGGGGGTCGGATTTTTGGGATTTATTTTGCCCTCTTTTGCCACCCGCTGTTCATTTTGTATTTTTGCTAATTTTATCTCCTTTTTACAGATTTTATTAAGCCCTTTGTAAACTTCAAACGCTCCAGCTGACCCCTCAGATTTGTATTTTTTAGGCTAGTTTCACACTAGCGGCAGTGGAGTCCGGCAGGCTGTTCCGACGGGTGAACAGTGTGTCAAATCCGTCCTGCCGCTAGTTCTCATGTGCCCCGGGACTGCCGCTCTGTCCCCATTGACTATAATGGGGGCGGGGTGGAGTTCCGGCGGCAGCGCACATGGGGGCACATGTGAACTAGCGGCAGGATGGATCCGACAGCCTGCTGGACTCCCCTGCCGCTAATGTGAAAGTACCCTTTAATGCCCTTTTTTGTCATTTATTGCCCTTTACAGTATCTGTAAGCCATGGGGGGGTTAATTTTAGCCGTTTATACTTGTTACCTACCTAAAGGAATAAATGTTTTAGTGCAATTACTCAATGTGGATTTAAAGTGTGTTCTGTGTGCTGGATTCTGTCCTCTGCTGCAATCTGTCCCCTGTGTTCTGGATTCTGTGCTCCGTGTGCTGGATTATTTCCTCTGTGTGCTGGATTTTGTGCTCTGTGTGCTGGATTCTGTGTTCTGTATTCTGTCCACTGTGTGCTGGATTCTGTGCTCTGTGTGCTGGATTCTGTCCTCTGTGTGCTGGATTCTGTCCTCTGTGTGCTGGATTCTGTCCTCTGTGTGCTGGATTCTGTGCTCTGTGTGCTGGATTCTGTCCTCTGTGTGCTGGATTCTGTCCTCTGTGTTCTGGATTCTGTCCTCTGTGTGCTGGATTCTGTGCTCTGTGTGCTGGATTCTGTGCTCTGTGTGCTGGATTCTGTCCTCTGTGTGCTGGATTCTGTCCTCTGTGTTCTGGATTCTGTGCTCTGTGTGCTGGATTCTGTGTTCTGTGTGCTGGATTCTGTGTTCTGTGTGCTGGATTCTGTCCCCTGTGTTCTGGATTTTGTGCTCTGTGTGCTGGATTCTGTGCTCTGTGTGCTGGATTCTGTGCTCTGTGTGCTGGATTCTGTGCTCTGTGTGCTGGATTCTGTCCTTTGTGTGCTGGATTCTGTGCTCTGTGTGCTGGATTCTGTGTTCTGTGTGCTGGATTCTGTCCCCTGTGTTCTGGATTTTGTGCTCTGTGTGCTGGATTCTGTGCTCTGTGTGCTGGATTCTGTCCCCTGTGTGCTGGATTCTGTCCTTTGTGTGCTGGATTCTGTGCTCTGTGTGCTGGATTCTGTGCTCTCTGCTGGATTCTGTGCTCTGTGTGCTGGATTATTTCCTTTGTGTGCTGGATTCTGTGCTCTGGATTCTGTCCTTTGTGTGCCGGATTATTTCCTCTGTGTGTTGGATTATTTCCTCTGTGTGCTGGATTCTGTGCTCTGTGTGCTGGATTCTGTGCTCTGTGTGCTGGATTCTGTGCTCTGTGTGCTGGATTCTGTCCTCTGTGTGCTGGATTCTGTGCTCTGTGTGCTGGATTCTGTGTTCTGTGTGCTGGATTCTGTGCTCTGCTGCATTCTGTTGCTCTGTGTGCTGGATTCTGTGCTCTGTGTGCTGGATTCTGTGTTGTAGGTTTACTAGTGCTGTCTCATATTTAGTGTAATCTTAGACAGGCGCTCTAAAGACCTTTATAGTAAAATTGGTGCATTTTTAGACACTTAAAGTGGTTATCTAAGTCTAACACATGCCCCCAAATGCCCAGGCCCCTTATATAGATTATACTTCCCCTCCCCCCGTTTTTTTTATTTCAACCCCATCACCACCAAAGCGAGTCTTTGGCCACGGCAATGCACATGACTCCATCCATTCAGAAGTTTACAGGGTGGAGAAGGGAACCACAACTGAGCAGTGAGAAAGCAGGGCAGGGGGTATGGATTTTTCCACAGGTGAAGCAAAAAAAGTAAAAAATTGCTGGATAACCACTTTAAGCTGCAACCTTCACGCTAAGCCATGCCCCCCTGTTGAGTGAAGTGCAAAATGCATGACCAATACTGGCTCAACTGGATTACTAAATCTGCCCCATGTTTTATATTGTGTGCTTTGTATTCTTTATAGGCCAGTGACGTCACCGTACATCAGTCACGTGACCTAGGTGCAGCTTAGTCACATTCAGGCCAGTGGGACTGAGCTGTGATACCAAGCATGGCCACTATACTATGTACGTGATTTGGAGAGACCGCAGGCTTAGCAGAACTCCAGTGAGTGCAGCGGCCCCTTCAAACAGCTGATCGGTGGGAGTGCTGGAAGTTGGACCAGTCTGATATTGATGACCTATCATGAGGATAGGTGCTCAATATCAGAGGAGCCAACTCCCGGGCTGTCCCATCCACGTGAATGACAGGACACAAGTTTTCCCAGCAGAACATTGACCAAAGCATCACACAATCAGCTTCCCATAGTGCATCCTAGTACGATCTCTTCCTGGCCACCTTGTTCCATTGCTCCATGGTCCTGCCCTCATGCCTTAGACCCATTGTAGGCTCCTTCAGCAGTGTTCAGGGGTCAGCATGGACACTCTGACCAGTCTGTTGGCCAGGCCACCTTCTTCCACTGCTCCATGGTCCAGTTCTGATGCTCTGTGTCCATTGTAGGCTCGTTCAGCAGTGTTCAGGGGTCAGCATGGACATTCTGACCGGCCTGTAGGTACATACGCCCCATGCCTAGAAATCTGTGATGCCCTTTGTGTTTTCACACCTTTCTGTCATAGTCAGCAGCAACTTTTCCCGCAGTTTATGCTTCAGTAGCTCTTCTGTGGGATCGGACGAGATAAGTTAGGCTTCACTTCCCTCGTGAGTATCAGGTGCCCATGACCATGTTGTTGATTCATCGGTTCTCCTTCCTTGGTCCACTTTAGATGTTACTACAAACTTCATGTCAGGAAAACCCCACAAGACCTGACCTATTTTAGATGCTCTGACCCACTCCTCTAGCCATTACAATTTGGTCTTTTTCAAAGCCACTCTGATCCTTACGCTTGCCCATTTTCCTGCTTCAACTCATCAACTTCACAAACTGGCTGTTTATGGCTGCCACAAGATAATCACAATAATGAAGGGCTGGCCATGTTTCACTTCCGATTTTTTTTCCCTCCACAAGATAAGGAGAAATTTTTTTAAATTGAGGATTCACTGGGATCACATTGGTTGAGAACCTATATAAAAGGGGTTGTGCCAAATTTTTAAGTTATGCATTACTCTAACCACAGGATTGGAGATAACTAATTGATCGGTGGTGGTACAACCTATGGAACCGCACCCATCCTGTAAAAAGGGCTCCCATGTTCCTATATTGATGGAGTGTTAGGTTGAGTGTGCGCCCTACTGCTCCATTCATTCTCTATGGGACTGCCAGAAATAGTTGAGTACAGTGCTCAGTAATTTCTGTCAGACTTGTATAGACTGAATAGAGCTGCAGGAATCATGCTCGACCTGCTGTTCCATCAGGACAGGGACAGTGGACGCCTGTTCTCTGGATCAGTGGGGATCTCAGAGGACAGACCCCTACCATTGGGTTCGTTTTTCCCTATCCTTGGATATTCCAGCACACTGTTCGAGGAGCTACTTCATGAACGGGGGTTGTCCTGAGAGAACAACCCCTTGAAGTCTTCCTCCAGACATTGAACGCAGTAGGTTCCATTGGAATGGGTATGGGCAGAAGAGGACACGGGAAGCAGAGTAACAACATGAAGAACAGAAGCATAGTGAAAGATTAGAATAAAGTTAATAAAAATGGACAAAACCATAACAAACAAATATGTAGGTGAAAATTAACAGCGAACAATCTTTTTAGACAAGTGATGTCAGTGTGTAGACCATTTGTGGACAAAAGATCTTTCCTAGAACATAACCAGAAAGATCATTCTTCCATCGCCTGATGTCATTGAAAATATCAGGCCAGTTTGAACCACTGTAATGGCCAATGTAGATTAAAATATCTATGGCTGTGGAAACCTTCACCAGATCATTCAGTTGTTGTTCAACCACCAACCTACTTCTATGTGTATGGCCACCTGAAGGTTTGTTCACAGCTAATGAAGCAAAGCAGTAGAAAAAGATAAAGCCAGTACTTGGTGAGCAAAGGACAGTACAAAACGAGGACGTTTCTTCACTCAAAATTGTGTAAAGTGTAAAGAAACCTGAAAGAACCTCTAGTACTGGTGTCACCCTGTCTGGACTTAGCCACTGTAAATGTTATTCCTTGTGGGAAGAAACCTTTATTGATCCAATTTAGTGAGTATGTCCCTTCCCGTAAATACCACTATGTAGTTACATCTCTCCAAGATTGCAGTATTGATCAGCAACTTTTAGAAGCAGTTTGCTTAGGGCAGCTCACCCTGATGTGGTGTGGAAGCTTTCTAGGATGCGGAAGCTGACTGGTATTGATTAGAATAATGCCTTGCCGTATAGTGGAAAAGGTGAAGGGACTTGACGAGTCCATACACACGACTGAGCCTGCCAATCGCAGCAGGACCAGATGACCATCTAATGTGTATGGGGGTGTCCCAACTTTCCCTCTACAGATGTCAGGAAAAGAAGGATTGGCCATGATAAATTTCAAGACCCAATCATTTTGTTTTTCAAGGAGATAAACCACTACCAGATGTGTCTGACAGCGGCTTACTCTTCTCTGACAAATGAAATCACATGGATCATGGTCAGCCCACCGACCATGAACAAGTACGAGGTAGTCTGGAGTAATAGCATTCAACTGCCAGCTATTGAAGGACAGTGGAAGCTTGGGTCGGGCTTGTTTTTTGTTTTTACTAAAGCTATTGACTTCTCTTTAAGAGTACAGTTAAAAGCTCTTTTTGTTTCATGCCCCGAGGGTTGGAGCTTCATGCTCAGAAATGCAGCCATAGCTTTGTGATTCACCAGTTCTTCTAGTGGAAATACAAGGACACCTGCACACTCTGAGAGGCAGGAGAGCACAATGGTGGCATTGACTACTGTAACGTTACCTCTTTTATCACATATGACCAGTTGATACTGATTCCTGCGTGAAGACCCATTCAGATTAAAGGGGTATTCCAGTAGGTACAAGTTATTCCATATTCACAGGATAGGGATTAACTATCAGATCGGTGGGGATCCTACCACTGGGACCCCACGAGAGTGGGGGCCGTCCTCCCCTAAAATGACTGGAGCGGCCGGTGGCACATGTGCATGGCCACTCCATTCATCTCTATTGGAGTTCGGGAGATAGCCAAGTAGGGCACTCCACTATCTCCGGAACTCCCATAGAAATGAATGGAGTGGCCGCGCACATGTGTAACCGGCCACTCTGGTCATTTTAGGGGAGCAGCAAGGGGCCTAAGGGGGGAACGGGGCTCCCGTTCTCATGATTGCTGGGGGACCCCCACCGATCTGATAGTTAATCTCTATCCTGTGGATAGGAGAAAGCTTGTACCTACTGGAATACCACTTATTTGGGTAAGAAACAGCTTGGATCAGAGATGGCATATGACAGTTGCGAGGTGGCAACCGAGTATATGTGAATGTTAGTGTGCGTTGACACTAAGAGGCCTCAGCGTTTTTAGTTCGAGAATATCATTCACATTAAGTTAAATTCAAAAGAAATTGTACTGCTTAAAGTCAGGATTCGGAAGCTATGGCCAAGTTCGAGTGTTATATATAGTTCTGTAGATACTGCTTCTCATGCACCACGTGTCAGCAACCTTCAGCACTCCAGCTGTTGTGAAAGTACAATTCCCAGCTATGCATGCTGCCAGACGTAGTTTGGAGGTTGCCTACCCCTGTTATACACCATCCCACTATAATGGATGTAGATTCTGGTCCATGTGGGCACTCTTTCTTTGTGAGGCCTTGTTTGATGAAACCTCTTCAGCTAGTAAGACACCTTAGATGGTTCAGCTAGCAGTTATTCCTCCCGACTTCCCCATATACATGCATGTTTGATTTGTCTGTATGTATATGTATTTTCAATGGGAAAAGGGGAAATAACGTAACAGACACCTTCATCAGATGTTATCAACTGTGAGAACAAAGGGTTTTGTCTCCTTGGACATCTGCTGTCATGGTGGAGTTACATTAGATAGTTAGCCAGTCATGCCAAAAAGGCTACGCTCACAGCTATGGCAGGTATATATGGTAGTCTAGTCATAGTCAGACACCGCCAGATCCCCATTGACTATACTGGGATCCGATGATGATCCAGCAGGTTTCCGGCTTAAATGCAGGCTTTCTGCAGGAAAAATACTGCTGCCTACATCAGTATTTGTCCAGCAGGAAGCTGGCATTTCTCGAAGAAAGCCGATGTATTCCCGTTGGATCTACTTATAGTCAATGGAGATCCAGCGGTGCCACTCTGAACAGACCACCGGATTTAACTGCTGGAGATGTGAATGTAACCTGATGTGTGAGCTCAGCCTTTAAGATGACTAAAATTGTAATGTAAAATGGTCTTCGGGGGGGGGGGGGGGGGGGATATCCTCATAAAAAGAGGCCAATATACTCAGAAGATCGGGTTACTAAAACTTGACACCTGACCTAGAGGTTTCACTGTATTTCTTGTTTTCTGTCAGCTGATTTGAATGAATCACTGACTTTGTAAAGATGTGGGTTTTGAGGAAGTTCATGAAATCATGGTGTAGTAGTAGTTGCTGCTAGCTGTAGCCCTGTAGTTCGATGCTGGTGACTTCTCACCTCCAGTAACGTGAAGGGAGGAATTGTGAACCATTTTCTTGTTTCCAAACTCCTTGCATTAGTCGGCAATCAATAGTTGGTGGATTTCTCACCAGGATAGACCAGAAACTTCTGTTGCCAACTTCTAAGGTCAAGATGAGCTAAGCTTATGGGAATGAAGACATCATGACATAACTGTGTATATCCTAATACAGTATGGACCACAACCTACTCGAAATTGAAGTCTTGGTTGCCTGATTGTGTCCCAGAATCATCGCATCACGTATATGTTTGATGGAGGACCAGTGGGATGGTTGGTGGACCACCATGTATTGGCCAATATCGAGATGCAAAATGGCGTCCTGGTATATAGCTTTACTCCTAATGTATGGTTGTACAGTTGGTCCTCTTGCCCGGACTATCATCCAGATATTGATCCCTGGGCTTCAGTGTCTCTACTCCCAAAATTAGCATTATGTGTTGGTTTTGCATGAGCCTCTACTGGGTTCTGTATTGGGCAAGAGTGCTTGAGTCACCCATTTCCCGTAGAATTCAGCTGTCTGGCATCATGTTTGTCATTAGCAATGTGAGTGAATTAAATTTGCCAATTGTGAGTATACAGTGTGGCAAGAGTGCCAAAGAACTGTTGCTCGTGGCATGGGGACAGATTATTGTAAACTGAAATAAGAATCACCTTGAAGTTGCTTTGTAGCTTCCGCACATCGGTTACAGTCATGTCATTGTCCCCTGAGCATTGAATTTGCAAGTTCTGCCTATGTTTGCATAGCTACCTCTAAGCCTCGTAGTTTGTTACGTGGTTTGATATGACTGGTCATCGAAGTTTCACTGTTAGCAGTGGGCTCACAGAAGCTACAGTTATTCTCAGTCTTCCGTTGACTGGTGCCAACAGTGTCATTTTTTGTGTCAGATTTTTAGGACTGGAACACACTATATTTAAGCTTAAACATCTACCGCCTACACTACCCTAGACCTCCAGGGATTTTTCTATTATCCCCTTCACCATCCTAAATCTCCTGAGATGCTTACTAACCCTGTCATCCTCCTAGAGCACCACGGATGTTTCCATTATCCCGTACATTACCATATTGGACATAAGAGACAATGAGGAGAGAGGAGAACAGGGTTTGTATTCATAGTCTTTTATGCAACCTCAGGGACTGGATGACCAAGGGCAACTCCCTATGTCCTCTAAAGCAGTTGCCTGCAGAGGTGGAAAATGCATCTCTGGAGCACATACTTCTGCTCTCACAACCAAAATACCATGCAGACTAAGGGTACAGCCACACAGAGTTCTTTGGACGAGATTTCGAGGCAGAGCCTTCAGTTTTTCAGCCAAAGCCAGAAGGGAATCCACTAGGAAAAAGAAGTCCAGACACAGACGAGCGGGTTCAGTGTGAGAAACTCGCAGCGTGTGGCAGTGTGAGTTCCCCTTCTGACCTCTGCTCCTCTGACAGGATCACACAGCATTATAATGCTGTGTGACCCTGAGAGTTCTGGAATCTACTGAATTATACTGACAGAATTATGTCAGTGTAATTCAAAAGATTCCAGGTCTTGCAGGGACACATAGCCTTATAAATCATTCCTGTCAGGGGAACTCACAGCGCCACACACGACGAGTTTCTCGCATTGAACTCGCACGTCTCTGTCTGTCCTAAATCC
The DNA here is from genome assembly GCF_905171765.1 of Bufo bufo. Classification (NCBI taxonomy): domain Eukaryota; kingdom Metazoa; phylum Chordata; class Amphibia; order Anura; family Bufonidae; genus Bufo; species Bufo bufo. Next base: position 785,024,544 of record NC_053389.1, on the reverse strand, counting down.
TTCTTTATGTTTCCGATTACTTTCTAATCCACTTCTGATCTTGGCAAAGAATCCTGAAGGCAGATCTGCCTCGAAATCTCATCCCAAAAAAATCTGTGTGGCCGTACCCTAAAGGTCACCCTACACTTTAGATGACTGTTGGCTCAGCATGTTAATTTTAGTGGTCCATCCAGTGTGTATGGGGGCTGAAGGCAGATGTTGGGGGTGAAGGATCAGTCATGCTTGTTCCGTGGTCAGCTTATGGCCACCTAGTCTGTGCTGCATCAATGTTTCGGGTGATCGGATTGCTTTCTGTCCCTTGTTGACTCTTGTGGTTCTTCCGCGTCCTTGTCTACGTGTAAATAGCTTGGGTTCCTGCACAGTGCAAACCTGATCCTCACCAAGAACAAAGTCCTTACTATTGACTTCTCTCCACCCCCACTTTTGTCTCCTTAACCACTGGGTTGATATTACAGGGGTTAACTCTTTCATATGCATGCAGAGCGTGACTCCTGTGAAACAGACCCAAAGGTGACTCCATCGATTGGCTGCAATCTATGGGGAAACACAGCTGCAAGTGTTCCGTTTTCCTGCAGCGCCCCAACAGGGAAAATAAGGCATTACATTATTCCCATTGAAAACTACTGTATGTAATACCTGGTTGTGCCAGGTCCTCCAGTGAGTGAGAGGCGCTCTTTGTAGTCACTCACAGCTCTGAATTGGGACTATTCAAAATATCTAATAGGGTATATAAAAATGGCTTTTCCTAACCTAGACAATCAGAACACACAAGGCCTTTGTAGTCAACTAAAGGTCTCTCATAAATCGCATTATCTAAAAGGTTTTATTACTGCAACGTGACCCACATAGTAGTGTCGGCATGTGCTATGGCGCACCTGCTAAGCAAGACAAAATCTCTAGCATTGACTATGTACTCGTCCTCGTCTGCCACCGGTTTAATGCCGGCAACAGGTGTGTTTGCTTTCACAGGGCAAATAGCTTCCGGACATCAAGGTTCCCATCACAAACGTTATACTATCAAAACAGATCTGCGTTTATTAATGTAGCAGAGTTGAGTTGGTGATTCTTCTGCATGCTTTTTACATAGGGCTAAATTAACTTAATTCTAAGATCTTCATTATGGCGCAGGAAAGAAATACCGTAGTTGAATCTCAATCTCGAACAATGTGCTCATGTGTCTTATATTTTTCCATTAGCTGGAGAAGAGCATCCGCCGCCTTCGAGAGAAATTTCATGGCAAGATCCCGATAGAGAAGGCCATGTCTCTGATGAGAAAATGGGCCAACAATCATGACCAGGTGACCAATTTGATCCTTCTGTGCAGGCATGAAACTAATGGTGAGAGCAGTTTATTAAGACCAATGTTAATACTGTATTCTGGATAATTTATTGTATTCTTTCATAGCTTTGGAGCGGATTTATGTCCACGACTGCGGCTTTGTTGGAACATCCCAGTGCCCTCTGTATCCTGACACATCCCGCTGCTCTCTGTCTTCTGACACATCCCGCTACCCTCTATACCAGTGTTTCCCAACCAGTGTGCCTCCAGCTGTTGCAAAACTACAACTCCCAGCATGCCCGGACAGCCTTTGGCTGTGCAGGCATGCTGGGAGTTGTAGTTTTGCAACAGCTGGAGGCACACTGGTAGTTTTGCAACAGCTGGAGGCACACTGGTTGGGAAACACTGCTCTATACCCTGACACATCCCGCTTCCCTCTATCTCCTGACATGTTCCACTACCCTCTCTCTTGATACATCCCGCTTCCCTCTATCTTCTGACACATCTCGCTACCCTCTATCTCCCGACACATCCCGCTACCCTCCATCTTCTGACACATCTCGCTACCCTCTATCTCCTGACACATCCCACTACCCTCTATCTTCTGACACATCTCACTGCCCTCTATCTTCTGACACATCCCGCTACCCTCTATCTCCTGACACATCCCACTACCCTCTATCTCCTGACACATCTCACTGCCCTCTATCTTCTGACACATCCCGCTACCCTCTATCTCCCGACACATCCCGCTACCCTCCATCTTCTGACACACCCTGCTGTCCTGTATCTCCTGACACATCTCGCTACCCTCTATCTCCCGACACTCCCCACTGCCCTCTATCTCGTGACACATCCCACTACCCTCTATCTTCTGACACATCCCGCTACCCTCTATCTCCCGACACATCCTGCTGCCCTCCATCTTCTGACACATCCCACTACCCTCTATCTCCCGACACATCCCGCTACCCTCTATCTCCCGACACATCCCGCTACCCTCCATCTTCTGACACACCCTGCTGTCCTGTATCTCCTGACACATCTCGCTACCCTCTATCTCCTGACACATCTCGCTACCCTCTATCTCCTGACACATCTCGCTACCCTCTATCTCCTGACACTCCCCACTGCCCTCTATCTCGTGACACATCCCACTACCCTCTATCTTCTGACACATCCCGCTACCCTCTATCTCCCGACACATCCTGCTGCCCTCCATCTTCTGACACATCCCACTACCCTCTATCTTCTGACACATCCCACTGCCCTCTATCTCCTGACACATCTTGCTGTCCTATATCTCCTCACACATCCCGCTGTCCTGTATCTCCTGACACATCCTGCTACACTCCGTCCTGCTGATGTACGTGATCCAACCATGTGATAATATTTCATCCTGTTGCTCATAATTCTCTGTCGCTTTTGGGTTTTGACCCTTCCTAATGTTAACCTCACCCCCGATGAGTGTTGGTGTTATGTCTGCCCTTGTGTGTTTATATTCTAGATGTGGACCAAGGCAACAGAAACAGGCCAACAGAAGGCAATGCTACACCGGTAAGACATTTATTACAAGACTGGACAAAAACAGGGCTGTGATTGGTTCTTCTTTTATACATTTGCATACATCTCCACCATACGCGTCTAGGCACCATGATCAGGTGCTGTGGTCGCAGTTGATCACAGCATCGGAGGGGCCACACGTTGGTGAATGGAGAACTCTCCCTGCGTGTGTCTACTGGTTAAAACAGGGCACCATCTTTAAAGACAGACATCCACCATATGTTAGGGATGGGTTAATTAAAGCAGAGAATAGCTGGACCCTACATGCCCCAAGTTCATTTTGTAGGTCTAGGCCCAGGAAGGGCAAGCCTGATATCGTCAGTTCCCGTCTGAGGAGTCCACCTTGTCATTGGTTGAACGACCCACATAATTTTGATCAGAGATGTATGTTTTCAGTTTGCATATGTTTTTGGTCATAAAGAAGTGTGCTGCTACATGTAATATGCCACAGAACCTCTGCAGATCTTTCCATTATGCCTTATCTTGATGGAGGATCCATTTCAGGTTTTGAATGATAATTACTGATAGAAAAGCTGACATAATACACTGCAAAACAGAAGTACTGTAGCAATGAAGTACTCTAATGGGACTAAAAAAGAAAGAAAAAAAAGTTGGTATTGCTGTTTCCAAGTACAAGGCTGTGCCAGTTTTTGTATCGCTATATTAACCCCTTAACGTATAATGCCTTACATTGCCCTGAGCCCACTCCATACATGGTGGGTGCCGGCTGTATAATACACAGGCACCTAGCCGCAGTGACCAGGATCAGCGCCAAAACTGGTTACTTAATCCCTCAAATGCTGCACTCAATAGCGATCGCGGCATCTGTGAGATTACCAAAAGGGAGTGGGTTCCATCTGCCTTCTGATTGGAGCGCCCTCAGTGAATTTGCAAGGCTCTGATAAGTTACCGTGACAGCCTGGGGTGTTCTGAAGTTTCTCTCCTGAGTCCTGACGTTTTCCAAGCCTGTCATGGTAAGCTGCCTGTAATGCTGTGCACGAGGCACGACTTCACAGGCAGGGAAAGAAAATGTCATAGACCATAATAGTTTTCTATTTTAGTCTATGGGACAAGCAATCAGAAGATCACAGGGTCGTACTATGAAAAACCCAAAAACCTTGGTGGAACTTTTTTTTTTTCACTTTTACCCCACAAATAATTTGTCTTCCCGTTTTTCCAATATAGGACATGGTAAATGAAATGTTGCCATTAAAATACATCTTGTCTCGTAAAAAAAAAAGCCCTCATATAGCTATGTGAATGTAAAATGTAAAAAGTTATGACGTAAATAGGCCCAGTCTTTAAGGGGTTAAATGATCTCATTATGTAATACCAGAATTGCTGTTTTTTCTACTTTTTGTTCATCCCACCTCCGGCAAAAAAATGCCTGGTCGTTAAAGGGGAATGATTGACAGTATACAAATATGTCTATATGTCTTTGTACTGACCTTGGACCGAGAAGCCAGAAAGTCTGTTTGTTGTCCGCCTGGTGTCACTGAACATGTCACGGCCATTATGGACTAATCTTTCTATGGCCACCCCGGCATAACGATCATTCACGAGACTTTTGTTCATTCAGTGGTTGTTCAATCATCCACCATCTGACCACAGAGGGTTCTCCAGCTCTGGAGTCCCCCTGTGTATATCAGAATATGAAGAGGTCTCTCTGATGGACCAGATGCAGCGCTGTACAGGAAAGTCCATTTATTAGTTCTGGTTCGTAAAAAAAAACTTAGACAACCCCTTTAAGGAAATACATTGCCAAGAAACTGTCCAGAGAGGTACAGAGGCCAAACTGTAGTACAAGGTGGGGGCGCAAACAATAAATTAGATCAGAGTTAGCGAGAGGTCTAAGTCAAAAAAGGTAGTTAGCAATTAGTTGGTATAAAAATTAAGAGCAAGGTGGAGGGTGATCCAGAACCAGCGCCCTTCTCTTTGATTGACTGTGCTGCCATCTCTAATCTGAGGGCAGTGGCCATGTTTCTATCTGGCTTGACCATATACATGATTACGACAAGTCTAGCAGAGTCTCACACTCAAGCGGTTATGCCATAGCAAGTCCTGACGGACTAGTTCCTGGAGTAACCAAGTGTTAATGTGACCTCCCGAGTCCTCTATGGGTCTTTCAGAGTCTTCTTGGCAGCATGTCATCTCTCACACAATCATCCTTCAGCCCTGCTCCATGCAAACACTATCCAAAAGAATTTCAATTTGTGTACAGACCACCTTTGAAGAAGAGGTTGAGATGATACTGAAGGTTGTCGAACAGCCAGAATTGCCAGGCTCTGCTTTTTCATGAGCTCATACCAGTAGCTTTTTTTTTTGGTATTCCAATGGACTTGCATTGCACAGATATTTAAAGAGCATCTGTCCACAGGAGCAACTCTATTAAACCAGAATACTGCCTGGTTTGATTCTGATTAAAATGATACCTGTCTTCCTAAAATTTGATGCAGCGTTCCTGAAAAAAAAAAAGACTTCTTTATTCTGTATGCAACTGAGGGCTTCAGTTCACCAAGGGGCAGTGCACTAAAGCCTTCGTTTGCGCAAAGAATAAATTTTTTCTCGGGGACCCTGCAACTTATTTTCACAAGATATGTATCAATTTAATCAGCAGGATCAACCCTACCAGGCATTGTGGCTTTAATTGGATTGATCTTGATGACAAATGCTCGTTAACCCCTAAACGACCAGACTGGCTGGGCCTGTTTGTCACTTAAAGGGGTTTTGAAAGGTGTTTAAAAAAAAATGGCACAGAGCAGGGATCACCCCCTCGCCCCTTGGTGCACTAAAGCTCTCATTTAGAGTTGAGCAAAGTGAGCTTCGGATGCTTAATCCGAAGTCACTTTGTTCAAAACTTCTGAATAATACTATACAGAGATTCGTCTCCGAACAGTATTAGAATGTATGGGCTCTGATGAGCCGAAGTTAGTTATTCACGAAGTCGCGCGTGACTTCGTTGAATAACTTCGGTAGTTGATTTTTAAAGTGGAAAACCACTTGAAAACTTGAAACCGAACTCGGATTTGGTTCCAACTAGACCCCGACCTGACCTCTGCCTGATTCTTGTATTGACCCTGTGCTGCCCTCCATGACCTTTGGCCTGATTATAGGATTGAATGTACTCTGCCTGCCCTGACCTAGGGTTGTTCCTTTACTGTGGTGTAGCCTGATCTCTTGGTGCTCCGAACAAGTCTGTCTTCACCCCAGTGGATCAGCAGTCTACTGAACAGAGACTTCCACATTTGCCTGATCTATTGTAGCTCTGCACTATTGTGTCTTGACCCATGTGGATCCGCAGTCTATTGAACAGAGGCTGCCTCCAAGAGGTAGAGGTGCGGTAGTTCCCCTGCAGTAGAGTCCAGATCCTTGTACTGGGGTTAAAGGGTGAAGGCCAGGGGGGCCACTTAGATGACCCTCAGGAGTAGCCTCAAGTCATATGTGTTCATGTGACACCGCGTATTCACCTCCGCTTCTGTTACACAGCGTATGGACAGGTCTTATAATATTGTTTAAAATATTATTTCAAAATGAGTTTTCTAAACCAGACAACCCCTTTGAGGCCATCATATGACATGTTATCTCTTGCTGTAATCATTATTGGTATATAAAGATTTAGTAAAATGATCTATGTTTCCATTTTTAGGAGGATATGCGCTCCGACAGGGAAATAAAGGTAAAGTTCATAATGCTTCATGAAACGTTATAAGAGCTTGTGCAATATGGGGAGCACAATGATGGAACCAATAAATGATTCCCTTAAAATGGTGGTCTCAAAAGGTCTACTTTCACACTCGCGTCTTGGCTTTCCGTTTGTGAGATCCGTTCAGGTGTTCAAGACAGATCCGTCTTGGCTATTATGTTAAAGATAATAGAAACGGATCCGTTCTGAACGGATGCAGACGGTTGTATTATCTGAACGTATCCGTCCATCCTACGTGATAATTAGTGTTGAGCGAATCGATCAGAATTTCTGGGAAAACTCAATTTGCCGAGAAACCAAATTTCCTCGTGCTTCATGGTAATGGATCAATTTTCCCTGAAATGGAGTAAAAAAAAAAAAAACTTAGCTTATCCATTTGCTTGAGACGGGCCGGCCGCCACCATCTTGATTAAAGATCTCGTGCGCGGTGTCATATGACGTCACCACGCCGGCCGACGCGATGACATCATCACGGGCTGCGTGAGATTTTGCGCCACATCTTCAATCAAGATGGCGGCGGCCGGCCCGTCTCAAGCAAATGGATGAGCTAAGTTTTTTTTTAGTTTTTTTAATTTTTCACTGTATTATTACTTTCAGATTCCGCAATCAGCTATGAACGCGGCATCTGAGGGGTACAATGACGGAGGGCGGCGCAATCGCTGCTCCCTGTCATTGCACCCACTACTTACAAAGAAATGCTCTTCATGACGAATTAATTTGTCACAAAGCAATTTTTTGGGTAAAAATTTGGCGAAGCAGCCTTATCGAAGTTTTGAATACTTTGCTCATCTCTAGTGATAATGTACTATTACAAGTGTATGGCCCGCCGCAATGTCATATTCCGTCTACCTTAATCTGAGATATATGGCGCTATCCAATACCTAAAATGAGTTGTGCCACCATTAAGTTCTATTTTAACATCATTCAGCAAGAAAAACTTTTTACAATGGTAATTTACTATCTGTACCAAAATGCCCCAGTTTTGAGATGTTTTCTTTACATCCGTGTGATAATATGCACGCCCACCCACCGAGGTGGTCGCACATGCTCAGTTCCATTCTTGAACAAGGGATCCTTTTAATTTACTGGTATAATAATATATTCCCAGAACCTGGCTGAAACATTAAATTGTTTGCCTCTGACTGAAGAAAATCTTAGGATGTTTAACAATGCCTCCGAAAACCGAATTCCCTCTAGTGACAGACAGTTCTCATGCAAAGACTGTGACAAGATGTGGTGGAGACGAGTTCCCGAGAGGAAGGAGGTGAGTGTTTCTTCTGCTTCCTCAGAGTCAAGGGTTTACGCGATTGAGGGTTGACCCGAAATCATGCTGGGACTTACTGCTGGTAGAGAGGGAGAGAGAGCTGCTTCATCCTCACCCCAAATTCAGAATTATTAACATATGAGGGTAGCTAATTTTCTGAAAGTCGATTGACATAAATTGCACAGCCAGAGTGCGGATAATTTTTGACTCAGCCTCGATGATTTTTTAGTCCTACTAGGGGACTTGTGTGAGCATAATTGATGAGATAGTTACAACAAACGTAAAGCAACCAGAGCAGCGGGGGTGAGCGGACTACTTTATCTAATGAGGCCATACATTACAACGTTGCAGTGTATTATGCCTGTCAGTGTGATAGCCTAATAGATGTACTAAGATGATAGGCCAACATCTCCCATCGGCAACCCACTCTCATGTCCCACTGGGGCATGATGTTTTGGCAGAGGCAGTGGCATAGTTTGCGTTGCCAGCTCCCAGGGCAAGCCATGCATTACACTTCCTAACCGGATGTCACGCTTATTTTTATAGAATAATATTATATCAAGACCAACGTTACCAATAACAACACTGTAGACTGCGAGACAAATAATACTGCCGAAGCCATGAATATGCATTACCCCCTCGTAGTGACGGAATATTATACCATATTGCTTCTAATACACTGTACAAATGCCGATATTACCATCAAACAGTTGCCATATAGTGGTAGATACGTCCTACACAAGGGCATATACAATGAAGGTAAATCCACCGAAAACTACTGTCCACAGCACAGGCCCCAATCTGTCATATCATCCACTTGCAGCCTGTAGGGGCTCCAATCAGAGGGTGGCTCCATCTGTCTAACCGTTTAGATACCACAGTCACTATTGACCGTGGTATCTGGAGGGGTTAAATGACCAGGATTGGCGTTCTGTCCAATCCTGGTCATTGCGGCCGGTGGCTAGCTGAGCTGGTGCGTGTGGGACGGGATCAGCTAATAACCCTGCTCTATACACCTCTCACGTTCCGCTGATGTGCTATTACATCAGTGGTTATAAAGGGGTTTCATTACCAATCCCCCTTTAGGCTCTATACTCCCAACCAGCACCGCTGAGAGTAGCACAAGTAATTCCCAGTGGGACTCTCAGTGGGACATGGGGCCTAAATCGGGATGGCTTCATAAGGAGGATTATTACTAAATGGAGTCTGCACAGAAGGCCCATTGGAATTTTACTATCACCAATCGCTGTGTAGACTCCATCCCTCACAGTAATAATCCTCCAATATTAAGCCTGTCCCAATCCTTGTTTAGACTCCATGAAGCCTCCTGCGAGCCCCATGGCTTGGGCAGCGGGCTTTGCACCTTATTATTCCCACTACTTTGAGGGGTACTTAGGACTTTGATCTCAATGTAGGAATAGCTACCAGAAAATGGCACCTGGAGAGGATTTGCCTTTTTGAGTTCCTCAGTCTGGTCCCCTATCGTTCATATCATGCTGTATGCTCAACGTTTTGTCTCCTTGTTTTTTAGGTGTCAAAATGTCACAGCTGTCGTCGAAAATTTGACCCTATTCCATATGACAAGATGTGGGGGATTGCGGAGTTCCACTGCCTTAACTGCAGACGCACGTTCAAGTAAGGCACTGAGGAGCTTCAGTGTTGCCTTCATTATACATGTGTTTGAGAGAGTCCATCGTTGAAGACCATTTCATTTTATCTAAATTGGTCCTAAATTCTGGCCTGACAGGTTCCTTAAGGGCCATTTTACACGGGCCGAGAATCCCGCAGATAATCGCTAATGAGCGCTCGTTAGCAGTTATCTGGCAGTGTAAATGTACCACTCGTTCATCGGGTGTGCGCTTACAAAACTGATCGTTTGCCGGCAGTAGAAGGTGCTGTGTAAACAACGAGTCTGTATGCAGATGAGCTATGGCATTAGTGATCGCTCCTCCCCATACTGTTGAGGAGATCGCTGCCTGAAAATGCAGAGGTCTCCTCCACCAGTGAGCAGGCACTTATAGGGAAGGAACGCTTCCTTCCCGACAATCTGCCGCCGTATCGTTCCATGTAAAGGGACCTTTAGTCTTTCTTTCTTTTCTAGAGGTCAGAGCACATTTTTATCAAAAAGAGAGCCCCAAATCTACTGCATTTCCTGATGCCGTTAATATTTAAGAAAAAAGATAACTTACTGGAAGAAGAGTCCTGGACTCTTATCCGGCGGCAGCGGCTGAATGCGCACTATGCTGATGAAGCCAAGGATGGCACTCACTTTACTGCCTATGTTACTAATGCCAAGTGAGGTCTACCGTCCTCAGCTTCATCATCGCAATGCGCATGCATCAGATGCCACTGGATAAGAGTCCTGGACTCTTCCTCTGGTAAAGTATGAATTTCATTTACTTTCGTTTGCGGAATCGGATGGGTTTGCTATGGGCAGCTTTGAGACCCTAAACCCCAGCTGCATAACGTCATGTTGGTGTTTAATGGTCCTAAACTACAGAAGGTGAAACCTGCCAAGAATAAAATTGAACTTAAAAAAAGATAAAATTAAAATGCAAATCCTGATTCGACATTTAATTTTCAACCCATGTAGAATTCATGGCAAAAATAAAAAGAAATACCTCCATTTGAATTTTCATTTCCAACTCCTGTGTGGGTAATATGTGTCTCCTATTGTAATTTCTCTCAGAAACTCTTGCAACCTAGTTCTAACCTGCAGCTGTGTGCGACCTGTTAGAATTTTTGCACAGAAGCAGAGCGTCCTCTAGTGGAATAAGGCCTCATGCACACAACCGTTCCGTTTTTTGCGGTCCGCAAACCGCGGATCCGCAAAAAAAACCGGAAGCCACCTGTGTGCTTTCAGCAATTTATGGAACGGGCGGCCCATTGTAGAAATGCCTATTCTTGTCCGCAAAACGGACAAGAATAGGACATGCTATATTTTTTTTGGGCGGGAACGAGGCAACGGATGCGGACAGCACACAGAGTGCTGTCCGCATCTTTTGCGGCCCCATTAAAGTGAATGGGTCTGCACCCGAGCTGCAAAAACTGCGGCTCGGATGCGGACCCGAAAAACGGTCGTGTGCATGAGGCCTAATAGACTTTTTACATGTTGACCCGCACCCACTAATTCTCATTTGAATGTTGGATAACTTCAAATTTAATATGAAATTGTGGAAAAAAAATTATAAAAAGGCAAAATTATAAATAAAATAGCCAGCAGGTGGCGCTTTTCATTTAAATTTTGGAAAATGCCTACATCTCAAACCCTCGTTTTAACTTTCATTTAAGTTTTTTCATTTGATTTTAAATTTTGACTATGGGGAGATTAAAAGGGCAAAAGGCTGATTAATTTTGAACGTATTTTTGGCACATATTACCCACGCTGGAGTTGGAAATGAAAATGAAAATGGAGGTATTTCATTAATTTTGGCATGGATTTTGCAGACACGGGTTGAAAATAAAATGTCAAATCCGGAATTGCGTTTTATTTTTGCTTTTCATTTCAGTTTTATTTTTGGCGGGTTTCACCAAACATACTAAACCAAGGGGACAGGTTCCCTTTAAGAGGCAACAAACAGTGTTAGAGATGTAATTTACATACTCCATATATGGTGGAACTGTGAAACAATTAAGAAATACTGTACTTTAGAGAGATAGCGAGCTCCTTGGAAGACATGGGCCTTCTGTCTTCATCTTTCTTACACACCTGTTACCTGCTGCTAAACTGGTAATACCTATCAATTGGTATGAGAGGTGTACTTTCTGTATTTTTCTATCGATTCCTTTTTACACGCTATAGGATGCATAACCCCAGCTTTATGTTTTATGGTATATCTATTGTCTAAGGAATGTAGAAAATGTATAAATAAAGTATACCATTAGCGCCACCACTAGGGAACGCATAAAAGCTTACAGTATACTTACAGAAAGGTAGTAGGGAGGAATCGAGCAACTATAGACCAGTGAGTCTGACATCAATAGTAGGCAAATTAATGGAAACCCTATTAAAGGATAGGATTGTGGAACATCTAAAATCCCATGGATTGCAAGATGAAAAACAACATGGGTTTACTTCAGGGAGATCATGTCAAACAAATCTTATAGATTTTTTTGACTGGGTGAATAAAATAATAGACGGTGGAGGTGCAGTAGACATCGCATATCTAGATTTTAGTAAGGCTTTTGACACTGTCCCACATAGAAGACTTATCAATAAACTGCAGTCATTGAGCATGGACTCCCATATTGTTGAGTGGATTAGGCAGTGGCTGAGTGACAGACAACAGAGGGTTGTAGTCAATGGAGAACATTCAAAACAAGGTAATGTTACCAGTGGGGTTCCACAGGGATCTGTACTGGGACCGATTTTGTTTAATATCTTCATAAGTGATATTGCAAAAGGCCTCGCTGGTAAGGTTTGTCTTTTTGCTGATGACACAAAGATATGTAACAGGGTTGATGTTCCTGGAGGGATACACCAAATGGAAAAGGATTTAGGAAAACTAGAAGAATGGTCAGAACTCTGGAAACTGAAATTTAATGTGGATAAGTGCAAGATAATGCACCTGGGGCGTAAAAACCCAAGGGCAGAATATAGAATATTTGACACAGTCCTGACCTCAGTATCTGAGGAAAGGGATTTAGGAGTAATTATTTCAGAAGACTTAAAGGTGGGAAGACAATGTAATAGAGCAGCACGAAATGCCAGCAGAATGCTTGGATGTATAGGGAGAGGTATAAGCAGTAGAAAGAGTGAAGTGCTTATGCCGCTGTACAGAACACTGGTGGGACCTCACTTGGAGTATTGTGCGCAGTACTGGAGGCCATATCTCCAGAAGGATATAGATACTCTAGAGAGAGTTCAGAGAAGAGCTACTAAACTAGTACATGGATTGCAGGATAAAACTTACCAGGAAAGGTTAAAGGACCTTAATATGTATAGCTTGGAAGAAAGAAGAGACAGAGGGGATATGATAGAAACTTTTAAATACATAAAGGGAATCAACTCGGTAAAGGAGGAGAGCATATTTAAAAGAAGAAAAACTACCACAAGAGGACACAGTTTTAAATTAGAGGGGCAAAGGTTTAAAAGTAATATAAGGAAGTATTACTTTACTGAGAGAGTAGTGGATGCATGGAATAGCCTTCCTGCAGAAGTGGCAGCTGCAAATACAGTGGAGGAGTTTAAGCATGCATGGGATAGGCATAAGGCCATCCTTCATATAAGATAGGGCCGGGGGCTATCCATAGTACTCAGTATATTGGGCAGACTAGATGGGCCAAATGGTTCTTATCTGCCGACACATTCTATGTTTCTATGTTATTTTGAGTTCAATTTATAAATAGTATACACAGTAAGCTTCAAAGCTCCCTCTAGTGGTGGCTGCAAGCAATCAAAAAATATAACCTTTAACTTTCTATTTTGGTGCTTTGGAGCTGTAAAGGCATATTAAGAAATGAATCAGTGCAGAATTGTGGTCCTAAAAATTACATAGTGCAAATCCACAACATCGACACATAGGAAAAACTTTGGCTGTTTGCTGCGGAGCCTCACCAAGTTCCTATCCACACAATATATAACTGACGCAGCCCAACAATCATTTAGTTCATTCAAAGAGCTTGCAGTGTGCGATAGTGGGGTGAATGAGTACTCTGGTTACCGAGCCCAGAAGGAGAACATAGATGCCGGCAGGCATGGACCCCCGAAATCAGATGGTGTGAGGATGATTTTCATCATCAAAAGGGTATCGCCATCTTAGGCACACAAGATATACCATAAAAACTTCTGGGACTCTCATCTATAGAAAGATCTGCCGATCCCTGTCTGCCAGTTGGGTTACACCAGGTACCAGCTGAGAAGTTATCACTGCTACAAAAGCTAGACTTGCTCAGTTGATGAAGACCCCAGTTCAGGGTCAAAACATGTCATTCAGCAAATAAAGTATTCTTCAACCACCCTTCTTGATGTATCTTTTGCCTTTGTGGATCAAGACTAGTGCCAGTAGAAGTTAGCACCAGAATCAGAAGATTGGCTACCTGTGTGTTGGGATTTGCCTAGTCTTGTTTTGATGGCTCTTTGTTCGAAGAAGGTATGTCACAAAACAAGTCATCTCAAGCTGGTTCCATGACCTTTTAATCTAGTAGCGCCCCCTGTGGAATCCATACCAGGAAAAATGTAGGTTGTTCTCAGAGTAACCAGTACTAGAAAAATGTATTCAGTGAAGTGACTGCTGAGAATATATAACAGTACCGCTATCCATGGCATCCACTCATGAGATTCCTTACATGTTGATATCTCTACAAAATTACAGATAGAATTTGACTGGTTTCTGGACTGACCATTTTCATCTTCAGTATGTCACTTTTTGTGCTTCAACCTCTTCTTACATTTGCAGGGGATTTTCACAAATGGGGCTTTCGTGCCCGTGTTACATGTGTGGCAATCCAGTCACACCTAATCGAATACTCCCTCCACGGAGGAATAATGGCCCACGAACCCGAAACCCTCACAGCTGCTTCGCTGAAAATTGTTATAATCGAAGAGGTAAAAATATGGTTCTTTACTGTAACATTATAATTATTTACAGTACATATAACATACTAATGCTGACCTTCTTTATATGGTAAGAAAACAATAGTAGAAAACTGAATAAAAAATCTGTAAAATGATAAAATAAGTCACACTCTCCTTACCAATCCCCTACTGCTCTTGTTCCCCCACTTGGCCAGAAAGGAGAGCCCGGTGGAGGACCATGACGCATAGGAAACAAAGCCGTGGAGATCAATGAGATTTGACTTCCTTTGTTATTTTACACCGTTGTGAGGCGCTTTAAAAAAAATTCAGGTGGTCAGACTCAGATATCCCGTTCAGCTGCCAAGAACGGAAGCATTATGTCCTGACTTCAAAACAAGTGCGGTGACTGAAAAACCATAGCTAGGACTGTGGTCTTTGGTGTCATCTGGGATTGAAGATGCTATGTATAGTGACATACCATTAAAATAACATAAGGTATTAGTGAGAAAGCTTCTTCTCCATCCATAATTGTTTGGACTTTGACCTCTTTCTGTCTTCTCACAGAGCCCTACATTCCTGGCCACCAGTGTATCCATCCCCGGAGCAGGGCCAGAAATAACTCTCCCAAAGTCCTATATGCCAGCATGCTGCACCTGAGCACAGGATCCACGGTGGCTACATGCCTCAGCCAGGGCAGCCTGACCCAGTGTGATCTCGATGATCTCATTCTGGATGACATACGGGAGTCTGACGAAGACGGGAGTGACAGTAACGACAGCTAGAATCGAGATGCAATGTCCAAGTGCCATCAGGAATTTCCATATGCACCGTAGAGCCCTCTCCTGGGACATATGTCACGTCACCTAAAAGCATCTACATTCCTATTTTCAAAGGAATGACAATTCCCAATATATACTTGATGTTGGAACTACTCCTTTTTTCAAGAAGGAATTTTCTAATAATAAAGCAGGGAAGCCAGTGGGTCCTTCAAGGGGTTTCTAGTTGTTGGCATATCACTAGGATTGATGAGAATCTGACTGCTTGCTAGAGTAAAGGGTCTTCTACGGGGAAGAGCGGCCACTTCCTTCTTGTGACTGGTGAGGACCAATGCAGTCAGAAGCCCACCAATCACTAAAGGATGGCATATTGCCCAGATGTGCCATCACTTGATATGACCTGAATACCCTCGCCAACAGAGTTGTTGTTGTATGATGGCCTGTGCTTGCCACTATAAGCAGAATACAGGCTGCTATTAACAGCAACCCGCATTCTGCTGATGGATTTAAAAGGCAAGGACGAGTCATTGTAATTTTTCTGCACCCTAAGGGCTCTTTTACGCAACGAGTTTTCCATAATTTTTCACGCATCATCTCTGTGTTCAGCAAAAATCTCAGCATGGTCTCTACTGTGCGTTTTTCGCGCAGCTCTGGCTCTATAGAAGTGAATGGGGCTTGCGTGAAAAACGGATTGCATTCCGGATGCAGTGTATTTTTCACTGATGGTTGCTAGGAGATATAAGTTGTTATTCTTCAGTTTTACGCATACAATTCGGATACCTGTACACACTGAACGCAATCGCAGAAAAAAAGTGATTGAACTTGCGTGTCGAAACCATCAGTTTATTCCTGAAAGGATCCTGACACAATCTGTATCTCGTGTGAAAGTGACCTTATGTTCCTTCTATTAAAAGGAGTAGTCCAGCACAAATAGATATAGATATATAGCGTGCAGATGTGTCTTTTCTTACCTTTCCTCTCGGCTCGAGATGTCCTTTGGTGAGTGGAGTAAGTTGACCAGCTTTGGATTGGAAAAAAAAAACAAAAAACTTTGCAAACAGAGTATTGCAGAAGATTTATTTTAAAGCTGGTCTTCTCGCATCTGTCTTCCCTAGGTATCGTGAGCCATGAGGAATGTTAAGGAAGGAGATATCTGATATGTAATTGTTACTTATGCAATCCCCCAATTGTGAAGGCTCAAACTAAATTGCCTTCAATCAGTGCCTTATTCGTGTGGCTCAGGACTGTGTAGATGAGCGATCCCTTCCTCGGGGTGAACTTACCTCCATTGCCGCTTTTCTTGTTCCTGTGTTTTCACATTTCAGTGTCCGTTGCCATTTCTGTTTCTAGAAATGAAATGTTCTACTGTTTTCCAAATATTTTTGTTAATATTAAATATGTTTTACAGCAAATGTGTTTTAGTGTTTTTACTATGACAACATGGGCATGCTCCAGACTCCACCCCATCACCGGGTAATAAGCAAGGGAGGGACACAGACAACACACGGTATCCAATGAAATCTCCTCATTTCGATAGTATGTATATTTGGCACATGGGTATTTATTAGTATTCATGATCAGAATATAGGAAACCAATGTCATTGGTGGTATAACGAAACCAAGATTTCAGAAAAAAATTGTATACTGCATCTAAAAAGAGAACGCCCCTGATAAGCATGCTGTAAAAATAGCAATCAAAAACGATCTTCCTTTGGCGAGGTGTTGAGATGTTGACGTTTCATTTACTTCTCTGTACGTGGAAGTTAGATTCTGGCTGGTTGCTGTCAGACCCAGTGTCCCTATTGTAACATTGAGGTGCCAAACATGAGGACAAGAAGTGTTATCAAAGGGAAATAGACAATGAAATCTCCTTATTTCGATATTATGTATATTTGGCTCACAGGTATTTATATGTATTCATGATCAGGATGCAGGAAACCATTAGGTGGTATAACGAAACCAAGATTTCCGGAAAAAGTGGTATGCTGCATCTAAAAAGAGAACGCCCCTTAAAAGCATGCTGTAAAAATAGCAATAGGGCCAACCATAACTTTTTTATTTTTTATTTACTACTCTGTGCTTGGAAGTTAGATTCTGGCTGGTTGCTGTCAGACCCAGTGTCCCTATCATAACACTGAGGTGCCAAATATAAGGACAATAAGTGTTCTTGTGGAGACATAGACAACCAAAGTAAAATTTATAAGCATTTAAAGGTTAAAAAAAAGTAAAATTGAGACAGAGTGCAACCTTATAATAGTCCTGCTTCTGCCTCTTTACTCTGATCTTGGAGCTTGTTCTTGTGAGAGCTACATGAGAACATGTCCACAATGTCAGATATAGGTGCAGATGCACTCATGGTGTAGAATAGCTGGTTCTGCACTTACTAGAGTATGTCCTGTGAGAGGCGCTCTTACACTTAAAATGACCTTATTTTGGATAAATATGTCAGTAAAGAGATATGTCTAAAGATAGATTTATCCCCAGGCTGGTGGGCACAATATAGGAGTATACATAGAAATCATGGGGACAAAAAGGTTTTAGCACACAAAAAGGGATTCTTCTCAGTAAGAGCACTAAGACTATTGGACTCTCTTCTTGGGATGTGCTGATGGTCACTTCATTAAAACAATTTTAAAGCAGTTTAACAATTAAATTATTTGTACTAGAGTGCTTGTGTAGAAAACCGAGTCGGTACTTGATCTTCATAGCATAGGATAATCTATGCCACAGGGTCTTTCTTCTTCTGGATCAACAATAACAGTGGTACTTAATGAACATGTCCTATTTCAACCCTACTAAACAATAGGTCTGTCTCCAGTTATGAATGGCACTCCAAGAGCACTAAAAGAACATTCTGATAAAAATATCATCAATACAAAGTTTAAATAGAATTAGATATTCTCCAAAACAAAGAGTGATCCCTCCAATATCTTTAATTCATAGCGTAGATAGACTAACGACGTGGAGGAGTCAAGATGTTTTTTTCGTGTCTCCATCTGGATTGCTGGTAAGAAAATGAAGGGTTAAACTTCATAGGTTGGTATTTCTCAGGTAGGTTACCAAGAGGTCACTGTTTGTTGGGTTTTACAAGCATTGAGACCTTCTTTAGAGAGTAAGCTCCACCACGAAACTCAGCCCAGTAGACTCCATCCTGGTAGCGGCTACGGTAATGACCACCACGGTACCATACCCCATTCAGGTTGGAATGGGCACACATATTATACCACCATCCTCCTTTCTGGAAATGGGCACAGTTACCTTCAAGAAGATTAAATGAAAGCAGTGGTTAGAAATTAACCGAAATTCCTTGGGCAAAAAATTTGTTTTTAAGTTGACCTTATAATTTGGAAAGTTTCACTCCATCTATAAATTTATATATGAATGGTTATATTCCCATATATATATCATGCTTTGTCATCCTGTCAAAGTGTAGGCTACTTGAAAAGGCCAAACCAAGACTAAAACTTTTTGTACTTCCAATTCTGGGGCTTTCACGATAAGTAGAAACATTTTTTCAACCAAATTTCTGCCATGTTCCTCACCTGAGTATGAGTCCCGATCTTTGTCCAAAGTGCTAAACTGTTTATCATTGTGCCAGGAGAGGGAGTCTCCAGCTGTACCACGATATTGCCCTAGTCGCAACCGGTAGAAGTCGCTCTCTGGTTCCACACGAAACTGGTCATACTCTGCACTAACTTGTCTACCTTGCCAGTCATCCATGAGGATAAGAAGTTTGTAGTTTCCTTGTTTGGTCAACCAGTAAATGTTCTCAAGACCCAACCAATATTCGTTGTCAAAATTACCAAATCCATGCTGTAGAAATAATGAAGGGAATAGAAAAATAAGGAAAGGAAATATAAATATCAAAATAGTCGCAAGAGTGAATGTAGAGTAGATGTTGGGACTTCCTAAGATCAGCTACAACCACATGATGAACTAAGGGCCCTTTTACATGGACCAAAGATGGAGGCAGTTATTGGGAATGCTATTTCCTACGAACACTTGTTCCTAATAATTGATCTATGTAAATGTGCTGCCAATCACCTTGTTAATTGCATGGTCACATCTTTTAGGCAGCACCAAAAATCCTTGTCTCTCGGGGGCATATCGCCTTGTGTAAACAGGGATGTCATACTTACAAACAAGGAAATTGGGGATGAACGATCGTTGAAATGATTGTCCATCACCATACAACAGCAATGATTGCTGCATGTAAATGCAGCTATGGGGTGGGCCATAATCAGGAATGAACTTCCTCATTCCTGATCATTGCTGCTCTGAAGGGCCTTGTATAAGGGCCATTACTGTACCTCATTGTTGTAATGCACAGTGGTTCTCTTGGACCACTCTCTGAAGCAGCACTTCTCTGGCTAATATAAGTTTAGGTCAGTGAACCCTATCATTCCCTCTGCAGGGCTTCCTACAAGTTGGTTCCATGCGCCTTCATTAGCAGCCGTGTTTAGGATGGGAACACTTTACAATCCATGGAGCAGACTGTACTAACAAGGGGGTGGCACTTCAAAGAAAAAGACATCAGCGCTGAGATGCTAACAGTATATTGGTAATATGGCACATGCTATTTACAGCACATTTGTAGAAATAAACAGTAACCGGGATCCTATTTAAGAACTATAGACATCATGATTATTGTTAATGAACATCATAAAACCTAAGTCTGCATTAATGGCTCATATACTATGGTCACCTTAAAGGCTCATCCTGAAAGACCTCCATGTCCTTATGTACAACTCTGTCAGATGCCGTAGGTATGGATCTATTCTGTCCTAGATGCAATACTTCTAGGACGGAATACATCTGTAGATACAGAATCCAGATAGAACATGCCACCTTTTTTCTGTTGGATTCGTATGAAATTCAATAGCAAAAAAACTCCAAATGAAATTGCATACACTTTAATCGGCACCATACTATGACTCCCCAAAACTCGGAGATAATAATATAAAAAAAATATATATATCTTCAAGAGTGAAGTTGCTCTTACTTTATAGTTATGCCAGGTTTTAAAGAAGTTGGTTGATCCATCCTGTCGTCTTTGAATCACCGTCCACCCACCTCCATTGTTCTCTTGGTCACACCAGGCCTGCATGATTTGGTTGCTGTTGTGTGGTTTCAGAAGATAGATACCACTTGACTTCTGACCTGCTAAAAAGGCTTCAGAGCAATCCATCCATGGTCCTGTTCGAGAAGACAACAATGGATCAATATTGACCAATGGGATTCCCCAACCTGGTCATATAATGTAAATGTATGTAATTAAAATATTACAGTTGGGTCTATTTTAAAAATTCTAAGATTACTATATTGTTTATCTTGTTTAATTTTCTGTCTATTTGTTATAATTGTCCACATAACTAAGGCACCTTCTGATTGGGAGGCCTCGGATTGGATAACCGGGGTTTTGGAGGTTGTCTTTGTTGCTTGTGTTGGGAGTATTTCTTTCCTCTGTGCGGCTCCATCTGTCTGCTCCCCATGAGTATCATGATTTTGTTTATTTTTCCCTTCTGAAGAGTTGCTCAAAGCCTCAATTGTTGACTGTGAATAGGATGGCGCCTGGAAAATAAATCACCTGATATGTACAGAGCAGTTCCCCTAAAACAAAGAAACAAGTCTTGTAATATTCTGAATCTAAATTACCTTTGTCTCAGATGCTTGGTGACAACCAATCATAGTGGTTTGTAAAGGCTTATGGTTGTCACTTTGCTTTATATAGAGTCAAAACAGCCCATTGATCCCCACTGTTATGCAGAACGACATTCCTCCTGCTCCATTCAATGGGGTCACTTGGCAGGAAACACCCAACTCTCCCCCGGACCTAATGAGATTCATGGGACCCAGTTTTCCCACTAGGTGGGAGTTCCCAGAAGTGAGACAATTACCTATCAAATATTTATGGCATATGCTGAGGTTAAACCATAAATAGTATATGACCCATGGCAGCTTGAGAAACAATTGGGAAACAACGACCCATTTCAGGATGAAAGGAAACTCTCGTAATAATCAGAATTTCCGTTTTTAATCACTCATTAGGGAGTCATTCAGCTTCCCTAGTAAATTGTTATTTAGCAACCCCATTATTGAATGCTCTTGGTTTGGCACACCAAATGACCAAAGGATCTTCTGATGGTCCATGAACTAAAGAATCACCCTATTATTTAAGCAAAAAGGATGGTAAAGTGCATTGCCAAGTGCCCACGCTCTTGGTTTGGCCCACCAAATGACCAAAGGATCTTCTGATGGGTCAGTGATCTTAAAGACAATGGCACAACAGGAACCATAAAGTCCAGGAGCATGTCTTGAAGCTCTTAGTTCCCAATGCAAAATCTGCAACAGAGACCCCACTTATGGTCCCATTTATAATACTGATATGTTCTTATTTTAGGCTCCCTCAAACACAAGAGAACGAGTGCAACTGGTATATCTACCCTTCTAATATCTACACCCCCTATAGATCTATACACACCTGTTTGTTCACTTCAAATTTATAATGCTTTAACTGTATACTGGCATCTTTTTGACACAGAACATACAAGAAGATCTATGATCTTGGAGAATAATTCTCTGTACTAATGATTGTAGACCTCTGAATCTCATTACTTCTTTTGTCGAGTTCTGCTAGGGTACTCTTATGGAAAAACTAATGAGGGCCATGTCAACCAAAAGTTGCTGGAGATCAAAGAACACACACATTCTGTAGGTCTTGCTCAAGTGTCTACAAGTTGTTGTTGTTTATGGGAATAACACACTATTAGCTAATATTAAGTGTCCTTACCTGGTCAACGTGACGTCTACCAAGGCTTTGTTGACACTGCTCTTCTAAACGTGCAATGATAAGACTCTGGTTGTTGACCAATGAAGTTAGGAAATTATACTTTTCTTGGAGATCTCGGTATTTAGAAGCTAAGATTGGGATTTCGGAGATAGCATTGACTACTTTATCTTCTCCCTGAAACACTTCTTTTGAGTCATTCTTCTTCTGAAGAACCTCATGGAGGAACTGCACATGCAAGTGACTGAGACGGGAATCCATATTCCTGCTCTCTCTTCGGAGATGGTCCATCTCATTGGCTACTTCATGGTCCACGTCTACCAGCCTTTTAATTTTCTCAATCTCAGTTTGTTGACGGCTAAGTTCCTGTTTTAACTCCTCAACTTCGCTTCTGTTCACTCCAAACGCTTCAGGAAACTTAGCTGTGCTGACGCAAACAGCTCCAGTGATTTTCTGATGCGGCACCACAAATGTATAGGTGCATTTACCTTGGCTTCCTCTGTTGTTCAGATTAACATATTCGCTTGTTATCTGTGGTTGGCAAAGGCTTGGCAGCAGTGTAATCCATATGACTGAATATAAGCTCATTGTAAGCTTAATTTAGGAGCCGCAAGTCCAGACCTCACAATGTATATCCTGGAATGGAAAACAGAGTAATTACAGTCATAGTTAATGTTAATCTCATGAGTGCTATGTCATCACAGAGGTATTTACCCTCATCAAGGCACAACACAATAGCGCACATGCAGTAGCTTCTACAAGAGCCTTTAGTTAGATTTGACTATTGATAGCTGTTTTGGCCATATGGGTTTTATAAGACTACAGACACTAGCAGTGACCAGTCATTGGCTGAGCAGCCACATATCCAGGGTCAAGAGGAATCAAGAAGTAGAGACCAACAGGGGACCTGGAAAGCAATAGAATGAGAGAGTCGGGGAAAGTCTTTCTGACTTAGGGTTGTTTCACACTGCCGTAAGGCTGCTCTGGCAGAAAACAGTCTGCCAGAGCTATCTGGATCCGGCATCACCGGATGTTACTGAATTGCCCGTTGGCCCCATTGACTATAATGGGGTCCGGCGGAGATCCAGCCACTACCAAGAAAATATGCTGGGATTTAGCCGGACAAATACCACTGCGTGCGGTAAACTGTTCTCGGTTGGAACAGCCTGCCAGAACTAATGCCGGCAGTGTGAAAGAGGCCTTAAAAAATAAATAAAAAAACAGCTGACAACGCCTGCCTTTGTCAATGAAACTATGTGTTTGTCGGCTTTCAGGTTGATTGCTGGGGTAAATCATTGACAATCTGGACAGTCAAGAGATCTGAAGGAGGACCACCAGGGTCAAATTTAGAAGTGTGTCACCAGTATATTCTCTTCTGAAGGGGTCACTTCTGGATATGATCACTCATAGGGCTGGAACCTATGGCATGGCAGCTAGAGTCTGTAGCTTTTGGATTGACCAGTGTTACTTAGGGAACTGTGTAACAGTGTAATGTGGGCAACGTATGGTATATTTCATTATAGATTCGACAATCGATCATATAATTTATCCAATTTGAATTTAATTTCTATGACAACCTCTGTTTTTATCAATAAAAAAGTTGTCAAAGTTCCGACCATTTTACTACTCATTAAAGATTATTTATTAAAACCGTTGTAAAGAAGAACTGGCTTAGTTGCCCTTAGCAGCCAATCAGATTCCACCTTTAATTTTTAAAGGAGCTGTGAAAAATGAAAGGTGAAATCTGATTGGTTGCTAAGGGCAAAGAGGCCAGTTTTCCTTTAAAGCAATTTTGGTAAATCTCGACCTATGTCCAGACCTTTTATGATATACACTATGACTTAACTTCCATATTTCTACATTCAGAGGTAACCAAGCAGTCTGGCGTGTTAAAGGTTAAGCTTAGACGGTCTTACAGAAAAAATAAAAAAAGGACCCAAATATTTTAAGAATGCAGTATTTTTAATTATAGTACCAATTACCCAAAATACCGCATTCCTAGAAACCCACTCTCAAAGTCAATCATCTTTTTGCAGCTTGGATGCGGACCCGTTCACTTCAATGGGGCCGCAAAAAATGCGGACAGCATTCCGTGTGCTGCCCGCATCCATTTCTCCGTTCCGTGGCCACGCAAAAAAAAATATAACCTGTCCTATTCTTGTCCGTTTTGCGGACAAGAATAGGCAGTTACATCAATGGCTGTCCGTGCCGTTCCGCAAATTGCGGAACGCACACAGACGCCATCCGTGTTTTGTGGATCCGCAATTTGCGGACCGCAAAACACACAGCGGTCGTGTGCATGAGGCCTTACACTGAATTATTTGCAGTGTCTGATATCTGGCAGCCTGGGGAGACAATTACTCTTCTAGGGGTTGTATGGAAGTCGGAAATATGGCGGCTTTCTCTCTGAAACAGTACCGCACCTGTCTATGGGTTCTAACAATAATCTTCAAGAAGTGAAAAACCAGCGGCACTCACCAAATCTCGTTGCAGCTTTATTATTTCACATTAAAAACAGGATGGATGGGGGTACAGCACAGTGAAAGGCAACAGCCGTTTCGCGCTTCCTCAGGCCTCAACGTGATGACGCCGACGTGCTCACGTAATATACGCTCACGTCGGCGGCATATCCATGACAACCATAGACAGCTCAATAAAACAATATAAATAACATAAAAGATTACACAAATACCGCAAGATCATTCTTCTCATTTAGACCTAAAGGACCCATTGCGTTTTTTTTTTTGATAATCCAAGAAGCTTCTTTTTGTAACAGGATGCGGTTCCTGTCCCCTCCACGATCTGGGGCTTGCACCACCTCTATTCCTGCGTATGTTAATATATCACTTTTTCCTTCATGCTCCTCATGTATATGCTCAATCAGTCTTGGTGATCCTATACCTGCCTCTATGGACCTCCTGTACTCCCGAAATCTTACATATAGGCATCTAATGGTTTTTCCTAGATAAAATCGTCCGCAAGGGAAAAACATAACATACACTACAAACTGTGTCCTACAGGAAATGAAGTGTTTCACCACATGGTGGTCAAGTCCTCCAATTTTTAGGTACTTACTCCTACACATGAATCTACACGTTGAACAGTGTCCACAACTAAAATTACCCTTGGAGATATATTTCTCCAACCAATTAGAACTCTTCTCTTGGAAGCGGCTCCTCACTACACAATCCCTAATGGTTTTACTTCTTCTAAAACTAATAATATGGTCATTCTGTGTTTTTTTCGTTCCGGGACTCATCCTGTGTCTATGGGTTCTGCCTGATTTTGCAGGTCAGCTCCATTTAAAGGGAGTCTGTCACCTACTTTGAGCATTTAATGGGGTTGTCTCATCATGGACAATGGGGGCATATCGCTAGGATATGCCCCCATTGTCTAATAGGTGCTGATCCCACCGCTGGGACCTCACCTGCACCTATATCGAGAACGGAGCTAGCGGCTGGAGGACTACGGTCCGGCCACCACCAAGTCGGCTCCCCATAGAAGTGAATGGGAGCGTACCTCACATGCACGGCCTCGCATGCGCGGCCACCGCTACCATTAATTTCTATGGGGCTGACGGAAATAGCCGAGCCAGCGCTCGGCTATTTTCGCCTGCCCCTTAGAAAATGAATGGAGGTCGGCTGCGCATGTTCAGTGCTCCCTCCTTCACTTGCGGGGCTCCGTTCTCGATATAGGTGCGGATCCCAGCGGTGGGACCCACACCTATAAGACAATGGGGGAATATCCTTGTGATATTCCCCCATTGTCCATGATGAGACAACCCTTTTCAGAGCGCCCATATCACCTTATAGCACAGTTCCTCAACATAAAAATAGTACCTGTATTGTGTCTTTCCCCGTCCAGAAGCTGAAAAACACTTTATAAAGATATGCAAATTAGGTCCCGCAAGTGCCCAGGGGCAGCGTCAAGGTAGCAAGTGCCCAGGTCCCTCTCCGATGTGCCGGCATAACCGCTCCCCTTGCAGTCCCCTTGCCCACCCACTCTCCTACTTCGTCCTCCTCTGGCTCGTAAATCTTGCGTGAGTGCTGGTCGCAGCCGGGCCCACGCCGGTCTTATCAAAGCTCCATAGCTGGCGGAGGATCTGCCGAAGTTATGAAGAGGCGCCGGCCTTTCCATAACTTTGGCACATCCAGCACCAGTTTTAAATGTAAGACAGCTTCCGAGCTGTCTTACATTTAGACCTTTTTCTACGCCTAAACAAGGCGTAGAAAATGGTAAATTAGACGGGCCCCTTCCCCGCCCTCGCCACTCCCACAATTTTAGACCTGGCGTGAGCGGGAAGAAGTTGCAGATAGCGGCGCAACTAACTGCTGCAGCCAGTTTTGGCTTAAATTTTTTTTTGTTTTTCATTCCTTTCTACTGAGAGCCATCACTTTTTTTTATTTTTATTTTGACGTAGTCATATGAGGGCTTGTTGTTTGCAGAGCTGTATTTCCAAGTGCCACTATCATAGGGTACATATAATGTACTGAAAAAATATAACTTTTTTTCCTTAATCATTTTTTATTTATATATGCATAATAAATGTTTGGGGATGGCAAAAACATCAGTTAAAAAATTTGGGATGCTTAGGTCTTTAGGTTTTGCTTACTATGTGTAATAAATGCTTTTTTCTGTGGCTCAGTAGGATTATGGAAATACCAGATTTATATAGTTTTTATGTTACTACTTTTTTATGTTACTACTAGTTTTTGTGCCACCCTATTCTGAGAGCCGTAATTTCTTTATTTATTTCTGTCTAAGGAGCTGTGTGTGGACTTGTTTCTTGCAGGACGAATTGAGGATTTCATTGGTACCATTTTGGGGAACATATGACTTTTTGATCATGTTTTGTTCCAATTTTTGGAAGGGAGGAACAAAAACAGCAGTTGTAATATTGTTTTTGTTTTTACGACATTCACCTTCATTATTTTATAGGTTGTGTCAATTATGTGAACTTTTTCTCTTTATATTTTCTGATATGATTATTGATTAAGCATTTTTAATTGGAAAAATCTTTTTTGTTTTTATTTTTTAGGCATAATTTTAAACCTCTTATTATACTCTATTTTACATTTTTTAGGCCTGCTAGTGGACATGTCTGTGCGATCACTTGATGATATACTACACAATGGCCCTGTATTGTACCCGTCATCACAACACTTAGGCCTCTTTCACACGGGCGTCCCGGATTTGCTCCGGATGCGTTGAGTGTGCATTGCGGGAAACCCGTGCGAGTGCGCTCGCAATTTCAGTCAGTTTTGACTGCGATTGCGTTGTTCAGTTTTTATCGTGCGGGTGCAATGCGTTTTGCACGAGCGTGATAAAAAACTGAATGTGGTACCCAGACCCGAACCCGGACTTCTTCACAGAAGTTCGGGTTTGGGTTAGGTGTTCTGTAGATTTTATTATTTTCCCTTATAACATGGTTATAAGGGAAAATAATAGCATTCTTAATACAGAATGCTTACTAAAATGTCGATTGAGGGGTTAAAAAATAAAAAATAAATTACTCACCTCATCCACTTGATCGCGCAGCCGGCATCGTCTTCTTTCTTCTTCTTTCAGGACCTGCAAAAGGACCTTTGATGATGTAATCCTCCTATCTTCATTCAGCAGGACCTGCACTGACGTCACCATGTGGGGAGCGCAATTAAGTCATCAAAGGTCCTTTTGCAGGTCCTGAAAGAAGAAGAAAGACGACGATGCCGGCTGCACGATCAAGTGGATGAGGTGAGTTAATTTTTTTTATTTTTTAACCCCTCAATCGACATTTTAGCAAGCATTCTGTATTAAGAATGCTATTATTTTCCCTTATAGCCATGTTATAAGGGAAAATAATACAGTGAATTTACTTTAATAGGGTCCGGGGTTGCTCATCCCTATCATCTCCTAGCAACCATGCGTGAAAATCGCACTGCACTTGCTTGCGATTTTCACGCAGCCCCATTTATTTCAATGGGGCCTGCGTTGCGTGAGAAACACAGAATATAGAGCTTGCTGCGATTTTCGCGCAACGCACAAGTGATCACCGCTCATGTGCACAGCCCCATTGAAGTGAATGGGTCCGGATTCAGTGCGGGTGCAATGCGTCAGGTGAACGCATTGCACCCGCGTGGAAAACTCGCCCGTGTGAAAGGGGCCTTAGGTCTAATAGACGTACAAGGATTTTTGTGGGAAATCTACTGGCAGAATTGCGTCATCTTTTACTTTACTGATAATGGTACAAAAATCAAATGTATGCCCCGAGGTGTAATGTAAAGTCATAGCACTGAACAAACAATATATTTTATTAGAGGATGGGGGTCTAATACTTACTTGGTTTACTTCCATCTTTGACCACCAGTGAAGTTGCACTTGGCACAGAGGGGAATATATTGCACGGGTTAACCCTCCATATAGCAGAAGCTGATTTTTACGTATGAAGTCCTCAACTTGTACCATTCCCCCTACATATAATACAGTATCTAGAATGAACCCCCTGTATACACACGGCTGCACCCTACATCACAAATGCTGCCCCCCCCCCCCCCCCCATCTATACCCAGGAGACAAAGAAGAAAAGTGAAGCAAAAATAAGAAAAAAAATTCTGCTGACGAGCGGAAATCAAGCAGAAACCTCAAAATTCAGGCCTTGGCAGATACAGCATGTGGTTACTAATATCAGGTTGCAGGCACAATTCAGCTCCATGTCTGGTGAGATGTTTTCAGGAGTTAATAGGAGAAGGGTGTGTGTATATATATATATATATATATATATATGCAGGTTTGTAAGCAGGGGACTAAGAGGCAACCATCCTCTAGCTTAGCGCCCTCGTTCAAGTAGTTATCTATGATAATATTATGTACAATCCTATAGTGGAGGCAGACAATTTGTGGCTTAAACCCACATCCTTAAACTTAGTGCAGCGTCCCACTCATGTACGTGGGCACTGCAAATCTTGGTTTATTGTATGTCGTACCATGTTGTATTGCACTTTTTTATAAAGATCCCTGTTAACAGGCTGTCAGGTGCATTACACATATTCCACCACTAGATGGGGGTAGCACCACAGTATATATACCTCAGTTCAGGCCTAGTTAGAGGGAGTTAGAGTATGGAAGTTGGAGGAGATGGAGTGAGGGGCAAGGGGGAAGGAGAGGACCCCTTTCCTCTCAGCTATCTCTTGGGCTCCACGGCCCAGAGGAGCCAATTCGTTTGTCTTAGTGTCAAGCTAGAAAAGCAAAGAAAAGGGGGTTAGTCAGCACCTCCCAATGCGCAGGTGCACGCCGCCATGGCAAAAACCTAGAGAGAAAAAAAGACAATGCAGCAGCACCCTGCAAATCAGATAAAGTGCAATAATGCCATAGTTACAAAAAAATATTATAGTGCTAATGCTACGCTTATTTATAAAGTGAGATGCTTGGCAAATGTATTTTGTACAAAACCATCTGAGCCCGTCTGCCGAACGTCAAGGCGATCTCTGTAAGACGGGTCCTAACACTAAATACTACCTGTTATGTGCCATAATGGCCACCATAAAGTTCAGGAAGTGTTGTACCCAGCATGCATGTGGATCCAACACTTCCTGAACTTTATGGCGGCCATTATGGCGCATAACAGGTAGTATTTAGTGTTAGGACCCGTCTTACAGAGATCGCCTTGACGTTCGGCAGACGGGCTCAGATGGTTTTGTACAAAATACATTTGCCAAGCATCTCACTTTCTAAATAAGCGTAGTATTAGCACTATAATATTTCTGTGACTATGGCATTGTTGTACTTTATCTGATTTGCAGGGTGCTGCTGCATTGTCTTTTTTTCTCTAAGCTAGGAAAGCAGGCAGAGGTGAAACCTTTATTCTACCGTCTACTCTTCCGGAGTGCCAAGTGGATTTTTACCATTTTCTATGTGGAATGACAAAGGAAGGACAATAACCATTATTCTAGGCTTTAGGCTACTATCACACTTGCGTTCGGTGCGGATCCGTCTGGTATCTGCACAGACGGATCCGCACCTATAATGCAAACGATGGTATCCGTTCAGAACGGATCCGTCTGCATAACAGCTTTTTCAGATCTGAGTTTTCACATCGTGCCGCACCTGAGGGGTTAATTGTGCGTATCATAGCCCCCTGTAAGAGATCAGGTGCTGCCAGGCAGCAGGGGGCCAGACCCCCCTCCCTCCCCAGTTTTAAATTCATTGGTGGCCAGTGCGGCCCCCCTCCTTCCCTCCCCAGTATTAAATTCATTGGTGGCCAGTGCGGCCTCCCCTCTCCCCCCCCTAATTAAAATCACACTTTCCCCCCTCCCCGCATCATTGGTGGCAGCGGAGAGTTCCAATCAGAGTCCCAGTTTAATCGCTGGGGCTCCGATCGGTTACCATGGCAGCCAGGACGCTACTGCAGTCCTGGCTGCCATGGTTACTTAGCAATTTTAGAAGCATTATACTTACCTGCGCTGTCTGTGGCCGGCCGGTCGCTCCTCTTACTGGTAAGTGAAAGGTCTGTGCGGCGCATTGCTTATAGCACAGACCTGTCAATTACCAGTAGGAGGAGCGCCCGGCCGGCCACAGACAGCGCAGGTAAGTAAAATGCTTCTAAAATTGCTAAGTAACCATGGCAGCCAGGACTGCAGTAGCGTCCTGGCTGCCATGGTAACCGATCAGAGCCCCAGCGATTAAACTGGGACTCCAATCGGAACTCTCCGCTGCCACCAATGATGGGGGGGCAGGAAGGTGATTTTAATTAGGGGGTTGGGGAGAGGGGAGACCGCACTGGCCACCAATGAATTTAATACTGGGGAGGGGGGGCCCTGGCCACCAATGAATTTAATACTGGGGAGGGAGGGGGGCCGCACTGGCCACCAATGAATTTAAAACTGGGGAGGGAGGGGGGTCTGGCCCCTGCTGCCTGGCAGCACCTCATCTCTTACAGGGGGCTATGATACGCACAATTAAGCCCTCAGGTGCGGTACCTGAGGGGTTAATTTTGCGGATCACAGCCCCCTGTAAGAGATCGGGTGCTGTTATGTCCACAGTTATGTCCACAGTTCTCAGTATATTCTAACTTGAAGCGTCCCTATCACTATGGGAACGCCTCTGTGTTAGAATATACTGTCGGATCTGAGTTTTCACGATCTAACTCATGATGATGGGGATGCTTCAAGTTAAAAATATACCATCGGATTAGAGAAAACTCTGATCCGATGGTATATTAATAGGGACTCCTGACTTTACATTGAAAGTCAACGGGGGACGGATCCGTTTGCAATTGCACCATATTGTGTCAACGTCAAACGGATCCGTCCCCATTGACTTGCATTGTAAGTCAGGACGGATCCAATTGGCTCCGCACGGCCAGGCGGACACCAAAACGCTGCAAGCTGCGTTTTGGTGTCCGCCTCCAGAGCGGAATGGAGGCGGAACGGAGCCAAACTGATGCATTCTGAACGGATCCTTATCAATTCAGAATGCATTGGGGATGAACGGATCAGTTCGGGGCCGCTTGTGAGAACCCTTAAACGGATCTCACAAGCGGAACCCCAAAGGCAAGTGTGAAAGTAGCCTTAGGCGCCTTTGTATCAAGGTGAAGGATTTATTAGCTTCCAGCAGCCTCACCGTTACTTCAAGGACAGACAGGCCATCTGTTGCATCACTTGTTTGTAGAAGATAAGGACATGAACCACCTTTACTGAGATTAGAACAAGGCAAAGAGCTAACTACCAGTGAGTACACAACCTCCTACTATAGCCTAATATACAGCCTGTTACCTGGATTTACAGTATTCAACCTCCATATACATATCTGGATGTAAATTGCTGTCAAGACTCTGCTTACAGTAAAGTTCTGAGTTGGATTCAAACCCTGCCTCATTCTTCCATCTCCATACTACAACCACTCTCATCATTTTGCACCACCAAGGTGCTGGCGTCACAACATTACCTAATTCAGGGGCCCAGCCGCACAAGCACCCAGGAAATCCAACCACTATCAAGGGCACCTCGATCACCACCTGGCCGGTGTCCCCTGTAATAGAGTGTGCCCCGGAGAATTTGGTGCCGTTCTACCCTTCACTGCAGCCCGGCCCAGGGAGCGTCAAAACTGTGAGTAAAGAACTAACTGTGATTATTCCTCGGTACACCGTCACCTCACAAGTTATTCCCCTGCGGTCCTGGCTCGCTGCATTAGGGTTTACTATTATCCAGAAATCTCCCCTAAACTTAGAAGGGTTTACCATTATCCAGAAACCCCCCTTAAACTTAAGAGGCTTTACCATTATCCAGAAACCCCCCTTAAACTTAAGAGGCTTTACTATTATCCAGAAACCTCCATTAAACTTAGGAGGGTTTACTATTATCCAGAAACCTCCCTCTGTCACCACTAGGAGGAGCTCACTACTAATATTGATTTATCATTGAGTTCTATGGGAACTTATGCTGTGAGCTCCCTCTAGTGGCAGATTTCTGTTACAGAATTTAATTAAAGTAACACAAAAATATGTTTTTAGCATCACTTGTGAGACTTGAGAGATCCTGTCCTCACAAAAACAACAGCCTGTATGGAAATTAGGATGCTGCACACAGCAGCGTTAGTGCACAGTGAAAAATGGGCATATCCCCATAGCATTATAATAAACACACTTGGAAACCCCCACAAAGATTTTTTTCAGTCTGATATAGAGGTATACATTGTAAAATATATATAAATATATAACAGTAAAAAAAAATCAAAGTGAATGGAGTGAGTCACACATGCACGCTGCTTCTAGTCATCCCTATGGGACTGTTGACTTTTCTTCAGCAGTTTCCTAGAGTGACCGTCTGCATGCGTGACCATGGCTTTATTCACTGTGGGCCCTCAGGGCCCTGTTCTCATGATTGGTGGGTTTCCCAATGGTGGGACCCCCACCAATGAGATACTTGATGGTCCTCTTTAAGACACTGGGAGACTAGTTTTGAAAAGCCCTGATCACAAACATGATGTCAATCAAGGCAGATTCTATAGGAGGGCTCATAATGGCCAAAACAGTGACCTCTAGTGGTCTTATGGTCTGTGAAGGTTCTCCTTTATCCAGGTCATGGTGTATCTGTAAAGAATAAATCAAGGCAACTGGACTTACTGTAGATTTCTTGAAAACGTTTCACTCGTTCTTCCAACGAGCTTTCTCAATTCTGAGAGGTCATTATACCCAGCATGGGGTCAAAGGTGTTGATTCTATTATCCTAATTGGAGTCAGTAGGTGATAAAGACTTCCCAGAAAAAGGTGTCAAGACAGCATTGTATGTGGCAGACAATAGATGTCTAACCACCCCCTCGCCTCTATTCAAGCTTGGCTTCTCCATTTTTACGTAGATGGCCTCCTTCACACCTCGTTTGTACCAATCGGCCTCCTTATCCAAAACACGTACTTGACTGTCTTCAAAGGTGTGATCTGTTTCTTTTAGACGTAAGTACATGGCTGAATCTTGACCAGAGGTTTTGGCTCCTCTATGCTGAGCCATACGCTGATGTAGTTGTTGTTTTGTTTCGTCGATATACAGTTCTGAGCATTCCTCATTGCACTGGACTGCGTACACAATGTTGTCCATCTTGTGTTTAGGCGTTGGGTCTTTGGGGTGAACCAGTTGTTGCCTCAATGTGGTGCTGGGTTTAAAGCAGACATGGATGTGATGTTTATTAAAAATCCTTTTGAGTTTCTCAGACACCCCAGCTACATATGGGATAACCATATTCTTGCGTCTGTCATGCTTCTCGCCCTCACTGGTAGTCTTGGTGCTCTTTCTTCTCCTTCCTTCTGTTTTGACAAAGGCCCAAACTGGATAACCACAAGTTTTAAGTGCCCCTCTGAGGTGTTTGAATTCCTTCGCCTTGGCCTCTGTGCTGGTGGGGATTTTCTTTGGTCAAGATTAAGCCATGTACTTACATCCAAAAGAAACAGGTCACACCTTTGAAGACAGTCAAGTACGTGTTTTGGATAAGGAGGCTGATTGGTACAAACGAGGTGTGAAGGAGGCCATCTACGTAAAAATGAAGAAGCCAAGCTTGAATAGAGGCGAGGGGGTTAGACATCTATTGTCTGCCACATACAATGCTGTCTTTACACCTTTTTCTGGGAAGTCTTTATCACCTACTGACTCCAATTAGGATAATAGAATCAACACCTTTGACCCCATGCTGGGTATAATGACCACTGACCCCATGCTGGGTATAATTACCAGATGTTGATTCAGTTACATATTTATTCCCAGAGAATTCTTGTACAGTCACTCAGAATTGAGAAAGCTCGTTGGAAGAACGAGTGAAACGTTTTCAAGAAATCTACAGTAAGTCCAGTTGCCTTGATTTATTCTTTACAGATATAGTGGTCTTATTGCACACTGCAGAAGAATCAGCCACAGCAGAGATCAAATATCGAAAAAGGCTATTTGAGGATACTTATGATCGCAGTTATTACATTTTCATAGAAACATCTTTCCATAGAATTTTTTTTTGGGGGGAGGGGGTGTTGGCTGAATCCTCAGGAGCCATCAATATCTGATCAGCGGGGGTCTGACAACCACCATTCCCACCAATCAGTTGTTTTGTTGTATCTTCTATTCACTGCGGTGCTACAACAAAACAGCTGATTGATAGGGGTGCGAGGAGCTGATCTGATACCTATGGCCTGTCCTGAGGATATGCCAACAATATCAGCATCCTGGATGAGGGGAGTATATGTAATGATCAATGTGGTTTTCATAGGTGTAATGCATTTTAAATACCCAAGTGCTTATATGCTATAAAAGGATATTGAAATATTTAAAGATTTGTAAAAATATTATGAAAAAAATAAAATAAAAATAGCATTAATATGACTCTAAAAGGATTTAAAAACTTTACAGACAAATTCAGGAGACTTTCTTCCTTCCTACACCCTCAGACCCTCCATGACCCCACTGGTCGTGACATCCTGGTGTTTGATTTACTTGTCCAAGGAAAGATAAAGTTCATCAGTCATAAGCCCATCCTGTGTGATACTCTGCGCTGAGCTGCTGTATCTAAGCCCATCCTGTGTGATACTCTGCGCTGAGCTGCTGTATCTAAGCCCATCCTGTGTGATACTCTGCGCTGAGCTGCTGTATCTAAGCCCATCCTGTGTGATACTCTGCGCTGAGCTGCTGTATCTAAGCCCATCCTGTGTGATACTCTGCGCTGAGCTGCTGTATCTAAGCCCATCCTGTGTGATACTGTGTGCTGAGCTGCTGTATCTAAGCCCATCCTGTGTGATACTCTGCGCTGAGCTGCTGTATCTAAGCCCATCCTGTGTGATACTGTGTGCTGAGCTGCTGTATCTAAGCCCATCGAGTGTGATACTCTGTGCTGAGCTGCTGTATCTAAGCCCATCCTGTGTGATACTGTGTGCTGAGCTGCTGTATCTAAGCCCATCCTGTGAGATACTGTGTGCTGAGCTGCTGTATCTAAGCCCATCCTGTGAGATACTGTGTGCTGAGCTGCTGTATCTAAGCCCATCCTGTGAGATACTGTCTGCTGAGCTGCTGTATCTAAGCCCATCCTGTGTGATACTGTGTGCTGAGCTGCTGTATCTAAGCCCATCCTGTGTGATACTGTGTGCTGAGCTGCTGTATCTAAGCCCATCGAGTGTGATACTCTGCGCTGAGCTGCTGTATCTAAGCCCATCCTGTGAGATACTGTGTGCTGAGCTGCTGTATCTAAGCCCATCCTGTGTGATACTGTGTGCTGAGCTGCTGTATCTAAGCCCATCCCGTGAGATACTGTGTGCTGAGCTGCTGTATCTAAGCCCATCCTGTCTGATACTGTGTGCTGAGCTGCTGTATCTAAGCCCATCCTGTGAGATACTGTGTGCTGAGCTGCTGTATCTAAGCCCATCGAGTGTGATACTCTGTGCTGAGCTGCTGTATCTAAGCCCATCCTGTGGTATACTGTGTGCTGAGCTGCTGTATCTAAGCCCATCCTGTGAGATACTGTCTGCTGAGCTGCTGTATCTAAGCCCATCCTGTGTGATACTGTGTGCTGAGCTGCTGTATCTAAGCCCATCCTGTGAGATACTGTGTGCTGAGCTGCTGTATCTAAGCCCATCCTATGAGATACTGTGTGCTGAGCTGCTGTATCTAAGCCCATCGAGTGTGATACTCTGTGCTGAGCTGCTGTATCTAAGCCCATCCTGTGGTATACTGTGTGCTGAGCTGCTGTATCTAAGCCCATCCTGTGAGATACTGTCTGCTGAGCTGCTGTATCTAAGCCCATCCTGTGTGATACTGTGTGCTGAGCTGCTGTATCTAAGCCCATCCTGTGAGATACTGTGTGCTGAGCTGCTGTATCTAAGCCCATCCTGTGAGATACTGTGTGCTGAGCTGCTGTATCTAAGCCCATCCTGTGGTATACTGTGTGCTGAGCTGCTGTATCTAAGCCCATCCTGTGAGATACTGTGTGCTGAGCTGCTGTATCTAAGCCCATCCTGTGAGATACTGTGTGCTGAGCTGCTGTATCTAAGCCCATCCTGTGAGATACTGTCTGCTGAGCTGCTGTATCTAAGCCCATCCTGTGTGATACTGTGTGCTGAGCTGCTGTATCTAAGCCCATCCTGTGTGATACTGTGTGCTGAGCTGCTGTATCTAAGCCCATCGAGTGTGATACTCTGCGCTGAGCTGCTGTATCTAAGCCCATCCTGTGAGATACTGTGTGCTGAGCTGCTGTATCTAAGCCCATCCTGTGTTATACTGTGTGCTGAGCTGCTGTATCTAAGCCCATCCCGTGAGATACTGTGTGCTGAGCTGCTGTATCTAAGCCCATCCTGTCTGATACTGTGTGCTGAGCTGCTGTATCTAAGCCCATCGAGTGTGATACTGTGTGCTGAGCTGCTGTATCTAAGCCCATCCTGTGTGATACTGTGTGCTGAGCTGCTGTATCTAAGCCCATCGAGTGTGATACTCTGCGCTGAGCTGCTGTATCTAAGCCCATCCTGTGAGATACTGTGTGCTGAGCTGCTGTATCTAAGCCCATCCTGTGAGATACTGTGTGCTGAGCTGCTGTATCTAAGCCCATCCTGTGAGATACTGTGTGCTGAGCTGCTGTATCTAAGCCCATCCTGTGAGATACTGTCTGCTGAGCTGCTGTATCTAAGCCCATCCTGTGTGATACTGTGTGCTGAGCTTCTGTATCTAAGCCCATCCTGTGTGATACTGTGTGCTGAGCTGCTGTATCTAAGCCCATCGAGTGTGATACTCTGCGCTGAGCTGCTGTATCTAAGCCCATCCTGTGAGATACTGTGTGCTGAGCTGCTGTATCTAAGCCCATCCTGTGTGATACTGTGTGCTGAGCTGCTGTATCTAAGCCCATCCCGTGAGATACTGTGTGCTGAGCTGCTGTATCTAAGCCCATCCTGTCTGATACTGTGTGCTGAGCTGCTGTATCTAAGCCCATCGAGTGTGATACTGTGTGCTGAGCTGCTGTATCTAAGCCCATCGAGTGTGATACTCTGTGCTGAGCTGCTGTATCTAAGCCCATCCTGTGTGATACTGTGTGCTGAGCTGCTGTATCTAAGCCCATCCTGTCTGATACTGTGTGCTGAGCTGCTGTATCTAAGCCCATCGAGTGTGATACTCTGTGCTGAGCTGCTATATCTAAGCCCATCCTGTGTGATACTGTTCTGAGCTGCTGTATCTAAGCCCATCCCATGTGATACTGTGTGCTGTGCTGCTGTATCTAAGCCCATCCCATGTGATACTGTGTGCTGAGCTGCTGTATCTAAGCCTATCCTGTGTGATACTGTGTGCTGAGCTGCTGTATCTAAGCCCATCCCGTGTGATACTGTGTGCTGAGCTGCTGTATCTAAGCCTATCCTGTGTGATACTGTGTGCTGAGCTGCTGTATCTAAGCCTATCCTGTGTGATACTGTGTGCTGAGCTGCTGTATCTAAGCCTATCCTGTGTGATACTGTGTGCTGAGCTGCTGTATCTAAGCCCATCCTGTGTGATACTGTCTGCTGAGCGGTGTATCTAATCCTATCTTGTGCAGTACTGCACAGATCTGCTATACTGTATCTAATCCTATCTTGTGATACTGTGTGCTGAGCTGCTGTATCTAAGCCCATCCTGTGTGATACTGTCTAGTGAGCTGCTGTATCTAAGCCCATCCTGTGTGATACTGTCTGCTGAGCTGCTGTATCTAAGCCCATCTAGTGTGATACTGTCTGGTGAGCTGCTGTATCTAAGCCCATCCTGTGTGATACTGTCTGCTGAGCTGCTGTATCTAAGCCCATCTAGTGTGATACTGTCTGCTGAGCTGCTGTATCTAAGCCTATCCTGTGTGATACTGTCTGCTGAGCTGCTGTATCTAAGCCCATCCTGTGTGATACTGTCTGCTGAGCTGCTGTATCTAAGCCCATCTAGTGTGATACTGTCTGCTGAGCTGCTGTATCTAAGCCCATCCTGTGTGATACTGTCTGCTGAGCTGCTGTATCTAATCCCATAACGTGTGGCACTGTCTGCTGAGCTGCTGTATCTAAGCCCATCTAGTGTGATACTGTCTGCTGAGCTGCTGTATCTAAGCCCATCCTGTGTGATACTGTCTGCTGAGCTGCTGTATCTAATCCCATAACGTGTGGCACTGTCTGCTGAGCTGCTGTATCTAAGCCCATCTAGTGTGATACTGTCTGCTGAGCTGCTGTATCTAAGCCCATCCTGTGTGATACTGTCTGCTGAGCTGCTGTATCTAAGCCCATCTAGTGTGATACTGTCTGCTGAGCTGCTGTATCTAATCCCATAACGTGTGGCACTGTCTGCTGAGCTGCTGTATCTAAGGCTACTTTCACATCTGCACTTTTGCTGGATGCGTCATGGATCAGCAAAAACGCTTCCGTTCCGATAATACAACCGCCGGCGTCTGTTATCTCTAAAATGACCAAGACCATTGTAAGTCAATGGGCACCGGATCCGTGTTTTTTCACGTCCCAAAAAACGGAACCAGCACCATTGACTTACGTTGTGTTTCATGCCGGATCCATCTTGATTAGTATTCCAAGACGCACTCAAGAACGCTGCTTGAAGCGGTTTTCTGTCCGGCATAGGAACGCAATGAAACGGAACGGAATGCATTGTGCTGGACACCGCTCCGCTCCGTTTTGTCTCCATTGACAAAGAACGGGGACAAAACTGAAGCGTTTTCCTCCGTTATTGTATGACTAAGTAGCCTAAGCCGATCTTGTGATACTGCCTGCTGAGCCGGTGTATCTAAGCATACGACGGGTGATCCCGTCTCCGAGAAGCACACAGCACTACCTCCCCAATCAGTGTGTACCATATCGCAGTGACACCCAGCAGACATCGCCCTAATGAGGAAGGAGGAGGAGAAGAATGACAGCAGGAAGATAAGGTGACGGGAAGCAGGCCTGAGAAGGCTTCCAGGAGGTCGCCTCTGTGTACATTACGGGGTTAAGGAACCCTGGGCTGCTATCGTGAAGGAGATGAAGAAGAAATAAACTGTCTTACAGCCGCCGACTTGTCAGTCAAGACATGAAATAAGATATTTTGGGAACAGAAATGTCTACTAGAAGATGTGCCGCTAGGACATATCGATAGGATGTGCTATAAATGTCCAATAGATGCGGGTTCCACCTCTGGGACCCTCTCCAATCCCATGAATGGGGCCCACAGCGCATGCGCAGCATCCTCTCGGTTCACTGCTGCTCAGCTATTTTCGGATGTCTCATGGCAGTGAATGGAGATGACACAGCGCCGCCATCCCTCCATTCACTGCTATGGGACTTACAAAAACAGCCAAGCCAGCACTGCGGAGATAGGAGCCGGTCCCACGTCTACCGGACATTTATAACCCATCCTATCAATATGCCTTTAAGGGAACGCCCCTTTAATATACTGTGTGCATAAAACGGAGACCTAGCAGTAAAGAGAATTCCATGGTAAAAATACGCATATCGGCGGCGTGCATCACGTGCATCACGTTTCCTCTGACCCGGTTATAGAAATGCCTATTATTGTCCGCAAAACGCACAAGAATAGGACATGTTCTATCTTTTGCGGAATGGCCGCACGGATGCGGACCGCACGACACTGATGATGTCCATGTGCTGAGCGCATTTATGGGTCCGTGTGCGAGCCGCTAGGACGTGGACCCAAAATATGGTCTAATATGGTCTGCACTTTTTTTGCAGTTCTGCACCATATTTTAGGTCTCTGCTTGCAGTCAGTGAATGGAAGCATCTACAGCAGTCCTAATACTTCTCACAGCAGAGCATCTGCTACAAAGTAGTAGTGTAGTATGATATAACATCATGTAGAGGATATAACATTGTATAATACATTATAGATAGTATACTATAAATGATACATAATATAGATTATAGAGAACACACTATTAATAATAAAGGATCGATAATATAGTATAACATCATGAAAAAAGGTATTATATTATAGATAGAATGCTATAAATAATAAACGTTAAATAATATAGTATAACATCATATTATATAGGACAATATAACAAAATACAGATATTATTACATAAAATACATTATTATATAAAATATATAGAGGGTAGAACGTAATGTAGATTAGATAATATAATATGGGTGACTAATAATAAATGGTATAACACTAGGTCAAAAATATAATGCAGTATAATATACTATAAAGGAATAATATAATGTATTGGGTAATAAAGCATCATGCAGATAATATAATACGGTATAATATGTAATAGATTAATATAACATCAGGTAAATAATACAAAGCACTGTGATATAATATATAATACATTAATAATATAGAAAGTATAGATGACATTGAGTAGATAATATCATTTAAATAATACATAATATGCTACAGATAATAAACAATAAATATAATATGGATCATATACCGTCAGTCAGTGTTTCTCTGTTTCTAAGTGCCGTCTAATAATAAATTACCAACTTCAAAGTGCCCAAGACTCCGGTCATACACTGCGCACCATAGATAATAAAGTGCGGATAATATCATATAGTATAATAGAGGGCACATAATATAACATAGAATATACTAAGAGGACATGAAAATAGCTAATAACTTATCACAGCCTACTAATATGTGGCACCAGCCCCCAATAATAGCAGCAGAGACCCCAATAATAGCAGCAGAATCCTCATTACTAGCAGCAGAGCCATCAATAGCAGCAGAGCC
The DNA here is from genome assembly GCF_905171765.1 of Bufo bufo. Lineage (NCBI taxonomy): Eukaryota > Metazoa > Chordata > Amphibia > Anura > Bufonidae > Bufo > Bufo bufo. The sequence goes on along the minus strand of NC_053389.1, from coordinate 784,983,480 downwards.
CCATTAATAACTGCAGAGTCCCCATTATTAGCAGCAGAGACCCCATTAATAACTGCAGAGTCCCCATTATTAGCAGCAGAGACCCCATTAAGAGCAGCAGAATACTTAATAGCAGCAGGGCCCCCATTAAGAGCAGCAGAGACCCCAGTAATAGCAGCAGAGACCCCATTAAGAGCAGCAGAGCCCCCATTAAGAGCAGCAGAATCCTTATTAATAGCAGCTGAGCCTCCATTAATAACTGCAGAGACCCCATTAAGAGCAGCGGAGACCCCAGTAAGAGCAGCAAAATACTTAATAGCAGCAGGGCCCCAATTAATAGCAGCAGAGCCCCCAATAAGAGCAGCAGAGCCCCCAATAAGAGCAGCAGAATCCTTATTAATAGCAGCAGGGTTCCCATTAATATCAACAGATCTCCCAATAATAGCTGCAGAGCCCCCATCAATAGAACCAGAATCCTTATTAATAACTGCAGAGCCCCCATTAATAGCAGCAGAGCCCCCACTAACAGCAGCAGAACCCCCATTAATAGCAGCAGAGCCCCCATTAAAAACTACAGAGCCCCCATTAAAAACGACAGAGTCCCCATTAATAGCAGCAGGGCCCTCATTAACAGCAGCAGAACCCCCATTAATAGCAGCAGAGACCCCAATAATAACAGAAGAGGCCCCATTAAGAGCAGCAGAGTCCTTATTAATAGCAGCAGGGTTCCCATTAATAACTGCAGAGTCCCCATTATTAGCAGCAGAGACCCCATTAATAACTGCAGAGTCCCCATTATTAGCAGCAGAGACCCCATTAAGAGCAGCAGAATACTTAATAGCAGCAGGGCCCCCATTAAGAGCAGCAGAGACCCCAGTAATAGCAGCAGAGACCCCATTAAGAGCAGCAGAGCCCCCATTAAGAGCAGCAGAATCCTTATTAATAGCAGCTGAGCCTCCATTAATAACTGCAGAGACCCCATTAAGAGCAGCGGAGACCCCAGTAAGAGCAGCAAAATACTTAATAGCAGCAGGGCCCCAATTAATAGCAGCAGAGCCCCCAATAAGAGCAGCAGAGCCCCCAATAAGAGCAGCAGAATCCTTATTAATAGCAGCAGGGTTCCCATTAATATCAACAGATCTCCCAATAATAGCTGCAGAGCCCCCATCAATAGAACCAGAATCCTTATTAATAACTGCAGAGCCCCCATTAATAGCAGCAGAGCCCCCACTAACAGCAGCAGAACCCCCATTAATAGCAGCAGAGCCCCCATTAAAAACTACAGAGCCCCCATTAAAAACGACAGAGTCCCCATTAATAGCAGCAGGGCCCTCATTAACAGCAGCAGAACCCCCATTAATAGCAGCAGAGACCCCAATAATAACAGAAGAGGCCCCATTAAGAGCAGCAGAGTCCTTATTAATAGCAGCAGGGTTCCCATTAATATCAACAGATCTCCCAATAATAGCTGCAGAGCCCCCATTAATAGAACCAGAATCCTTATTAATAACTGCAGAGTCCCCATTAATAGCAGCAGAATCCTTATTAACAGCAGCAGAGCCCCCATTAACAGCAGCAGAGCCCCCATTAACAGCAGCAGAGCCCCCATTAACAGCAGCAGAGCCCCCATTAACAGCAGCAGAGCCCCCATTAACAGCAGCAGAGTCCCCATTAATAACTGCAAAGCCCTCATTAATAGCAGCAGGGCCCCCTTCAATCGCACGATAGAGGGGAATTGCCACTCCAGCATTTTCCTCGGACCCCTCAGCTGGACTACACAGAAGCGGCCATCAGTCCTCTCATCTCTTTATAAACTTGCAAGACTGGAGAGCGGATAATTCAGCACAAAGAGACTACAGATGTGGGGCCAATAATACCCCCTGGCGGAGGAGGGTTCCCATACATCCATAGAGGGGCCACAGGTGCCACTTACCGCCCAGTGTTATCCGATGGATGCTCAGCATGGACTGGGAGCGCTGGGTGGAAGTAGTAGCTCTTCCCTCTCTTTATGTAGGACTGCAGGATGGGGAGAGGCAGCCACAGACCACAGACCACCCCCCATCTACAGCAACTCCTACATACTAGACCCAGGAGGGGGGCAGCACCCAGGTCTGGTGCCCGAGGGAGAGGCTCATCTGCCACATAAGACGACACCAGTATGTACAGGGCACCAGGTAGGTGGGGGGCCCTGCTCCAGATCTTACACTGAGGAGCAATGGATCTATCTATTATCTATCATTTATCTATCGATCTCTCTATCTATCTATCTATCTATCTATCTATTATATCTATCTATTATCTATCATCTATCTATCTATCTATTATATCTATCTATTATCTATCATCTATCTCCTATCTATCTATCTCTCTATCCATCTCTCTACTAGACCATGCTGTCCCATCAGATGTCCCGGTCAGGGTGGGTGACGCTGGTATTGAGGACACACATGTGGCAGAATCTGGAGAAAGCTTCTCGGGTTCTTTTCATTTCTTTGCCAAAAAAGAAAAAGTAAAGAAGGAGGATAGACTCCATTTCATTTGCTCCACAGGAATTTAACATTTTCTTTCCAGAAAGGAGAACTGGCCGGTCTGGCCCGCAGCGCTGTTCTGTGGAGGGAGCCAAGGATTGCAACTGACTGTATTTTTAATGTTACTGTTTTCCTTACTGGTCCTGTCCTTAAAATGTTCTTTTCAGCAGCAGGAGATTTCCATGGTCCGCTGCCAGGCAGCCTGCTCCCTTCCCTCAGCTCCATAGCACAGCTCAGGAATCAGACGACCATTTACATATTATTATATGTCCTGCTCACAATAGACTCTCAGCTGAACCTGATGGTCTCAGTGGGACTGGGTCTCCCGATGGCAGATATTAGGGATGAGGGGGGGGGGGGGGGGGAGGATCGGGCTGTTGGATTTCAGCATGCCTAGTCTTGTGCTCACTGAGGGACCTGCAGTCGTCCTTCGTCCTATTGAGAACACTTGGCCAGGCATGCATGTGCACAGAGGGGTGTCAGTCCTAGAAGGGCTCGGCCAGCTTCATGCTCTACTTCCACTGAGCTTTGAAAGCCATCACCAAGCCTGAAAGTAGATCTTTCGAAGCACTGGGTCAAAATATTTGTCTTGGACAGGTCCAACTATTTCAGTGAAGGCGAATGAAGAGCAAAACATCCAAAATATTGCCCATGCAATAACGCCACCATATGTTACCGCACAGCTGGACTATACAATGCCTGCTTAACACTGTCACACACTGGCCACATAATACCGCCATACAGTTACTACATAATAGTGCTATCTAGAGCAATAAGATTCTAGTGAATCACATAGGTTAAAGAGGAGCTTGACACATCTATATGTTGTGCCATTCCTTTATTATTCCTACTAGAAATTATGAATGAATTGCCAGCAGTTTGTGCAGAGAGCACGGCCCACAGGGGGGGGGGGGGGGGGGGTGCGCTGGAGGGAACGGGGAGGAGATGAGAGTGGCTGAGGTGGGGATGAGGGGGTTCATAGTCCTCACTGTGGCCGTGGCTGATGTGGAGTGAGGGGCACACCCTTTGTTCCCCCCGGGGCACACCCAGGGCTTTGGGGCTAGATAGCAGCCTTTTTACTGAGGATGATGAGTGGCACAGTGCAAATATGTGTTGTAGGCACAGGCAGGTTTCTCCCAAATGCTGCGTATAGGAGTCGGCAGTAGAATAATCTCCTCTAAGTCTCTCTCCAGATACACTGTGCAATCTTCCAAATTGAACACTGGCGTGTAAGTCCTTTTCCCATGTATCTGCAATGCCCAAATGGCGGGGTGCAGTCCTAGATTGGATGGCCTGTCTGTCTCAAAAGTTTGACAACTACCTGAAGCAATTAACCCTAATCACAGGCAGCAAAGTCCAAAGCCATAAGCGTGCATAACTACGCATTTGCTGACTCAGTCCATGCATGCGTTGTCCCTTTAAAATGTTCCTCAACCTTCTGTAAATGCCCGTTCTGTTCTCCCTTAGAGGTCAGTCCTTAGCACAGTTGCGTTTTTGGTAAGTTTGCAATTTGACAGGGATGGTGTCTCCTTGAAGAAGGCAGTAACAGACACACCCACGTCTTCTCTCTGGCTTGTTCAATGCTCCCTACCAGAGGGCAAGTCTAGTAACTAGGGCTGAGAGTTAACTATTTCCTCCCATATACAGCCTTTTAGGCTGGGTTCACACGGGCGTTGCGGGAAAATGTGCGGGTGCGTTACGGGAACACCCACGATTTTTCTGCGCGAGTGCAAAACATTGTAATGCGTTTTGCACTCGAGTGAGAAAAATCGCGCATGTTTGGTACCCAAACCTGAACTTCTTCACAGAAGTTCGGGTTTGGGATCAGTGTTCTGTAGATTGTATTATTTTCCTTATAACATGATTATAAGGGAAAATAATAGCATTCTGAATACAGAATGCATAGTAAAACAGCGCTGGAGGGGTTAAAAAAAAATAATACCATTTTTAACTCACCTTAGTCCACTTGATCGCGCAGACCGGCATCTCCTTCTGTCTCCTTTGCTGAACAGGACCTGTGGTGAACATTCATTACATAAACAGGACCTTTGGTGACGTCACTCCGGTCATCACATGATCCATCACCATGGTAAAAGATCATGTGATGGATCATGTGATGACCAGAGTGACGTCACCAAAGGTCCTTTACCTGTAATGAATGCTCACCACAGGTCCTGTTCAGCAAAGGAGACAGAAGGAGATGCCGGCCTCCGCGATCAAGTGGATTAAGGTGAGTTAAATTTATTTATTTATTTTTAACCCCTCCAGCGCTATTTTACCATGCATTCTGTATTCAGAATGCAATTATTTTCCCTTATAACCATGTTATAAGGGAAAATAATAATGATCGGGTCTCCATCCCGATCGTCTCCTAGCAACCGTGCGTGAAAATCGCACCGCATCCGCACTTGCTTGCGGATGCTTGCGATTCTCACGCAACCCCATTCACTTCTATGGGGCCTGCGTTGCGTGAAAAACGCAGAATATAGAGCATGCTGCGATTTTCACGCAACGCACAAGTGATGCGTGAAAATCACCGCTCATGTGAACAGCCCCATAGAAATGAATGGGTCGGGATTCAGTGCGGGTGCAATGCGTTCACCTACCGCATCGCGCCCGTGTGAACGCAGCCTTAGAGTATTTGTCAATAAATTATTTGACAATTTTGACAGGAAACCAAAGCATTATAACCCTCTAGCAGTAAACCACCGGGTCACTGCATTTGCAAGGAAGATCCAGCTGGGTGTTACCAGTTGGGGGGAGAGGGGTCCCTGCACAGTCTGACACTGGCAGTAGTGATTGGATCGTGTCAGACTGCACAGGGACGCACCTCCAGCTGGACCTTCACTGCAAACTGCTGGCAATTAATTTATACACTTCCAGTAGGGATAATAGAAGAACGGCACAGCAGGAAGTGATAAAAATAGATGTTCAAGAATTGATATTACGTGGAGAATGCAAGCAGTCGGTACTAATGCAGACATGTCAGAGGGCAGAGCTCCTCTTTAGGCCTCTTTCACACTACCGTTTTTTTTTTCCGTTTTGCGGGCCGTTTTTTGCGTTCCGTATACGGTCCGTATACGGAACCATTCATTTCAATGGTTCCGCAAAAAAAACGGAATGTGTTCCGTATGAATTCCGTTTCCGTATTTCCGTTCCGTTGAAAGATAGAACATGTCCTATATTTGGTCGCAAATTACGTTCCGTGGCTCCATTAAAGTCAATGGGTCCGCAAAAAAAACTGGACACATACGGAAATGCATCCGTATGTGTTCCGTTTCCGTTCCGTTTTTTTCTGAACCATCTATTGAAAATGTTATGCCCAGCTCAATTTTCTCTATGTAATTACTGTATACTGTATATGCCATACGGAAAAACGGAACGGAAAAACGGAAACACAACGGAAACAAAAAAATGGAAAAACGGATCCGTGAAAAACGGAACGCTAAACACTGAAATGGACATACTGTAGTGTGAAAGAGGCCTTATACTGCAGCACACGTCCCAGCTTGCTTTTCATCTCTAGATCCCACATATCTTCCAGTAGGTTTCTATAGAAATACAGAACTCGTTAGAAGCACAGCATACCATGTCGAAACAGCAATTCCTTACCTTGCTAATAGGTCAGAAATAATGGCTAAATAATACCAATATACATCGGATATGTAATACCGCCATACAGTGTCCAAATACAAAATGATAAGGTGGGACGGTCCAAGAACAACGCAGAGCAACGAAGCCCGCCAAACTAATCCGAACCCAAGGCCACAAATATAAAAATATAAAACTTCTGACCACTCCACAGTATTTCCGGTAACCCGACTCCAGCACTACGTAGAAAATATATCCCCTGAAGTAGACATGTCGGTATAGCAGAAGCAGAGAGCACAAACGGCACAAATGTTCCACATGCATCCTATGGCCGTCGTGCGTGATGTGTCTCCCGGAGCACCGCCACAATGTGAATCATAAATGTGGCCCAGGGTAGTGTGAAAACTCCTAAGGGAGGAAGTATCGTATTATAATCAGAGTATGAACTTAAAAAAAACAATGCTATCATCATCACACCGCAGGTTTATCCGACCCAGGGATTCACCAGATGCAAAAGAGTGTCCAAAATAATACCACCATACAACACCTCCAATAACACTGCTATACAGTACCTAATACTGCAATACAGCACTCAAATAATACCACCATACAACACCTCCAATAACACTGCTATACAGTACCTAATACTGCAATACAGCACTCAAATAATACCACCATACAACACCTCCAATAACACTGCTATACAGTACCTAATACTGCAATACAGCACTCAAATAATACCACCATACAACACCTCCAATAACACTGCTATACAGTACCTAATACTGCAATACAGCACTCAAATAATACCACCATACAATACCTCCAATAACACTGCTATACAGTACCTAATACTGCAATACAGCACTCAAATAATACCACCATACAATACCTCCAATAACACTGCTATACAGTACCTAATACTGCAATACAGCACTCAAATAATACCACCATACAATACCTCCAATAACACTGCTATACAGTACCTAATACTGCAATACAGCACTCAAATAATACCACCATACAATACCTCCAATAACACTGCTATACAGTACCTAATACTGCAATACAGCACTCAAATAATACCACCATACAATATCTCTATTTACACTGTCATACAGTATCTAATACTGCAATACAGCACTCAAATAATACCAACATACAATACCTTGAATAACACTGTCATACAGTATCTAATACTGCAATAGAGTACTCAAATAATACCACCATACAATACATTGAATAACTATTTCATACAGTACCTTAATACTGCAATACAGCACTCAAATAATACCGGCATACAGTAGTGCCAAATAATACTACTATACAGTGCTTAAATAAAACTACCATAAAGGTAGTGGCTCACTCACCATTCAGGCAGAGCATGCGACTACTCGGAGGACTGGTGGGTCCGGTATTGATCCTCCTGGTCCTACACTAGTCGTGGCTGTAGGCAGTTTTATTATCTACTGTGTGAAGGAAAGATGAAGATTTAGGACAGTATGAGGGAGATTTATCAATGGATTTTGCCAGGGGCGGACACAGACAGCAGAGGGCCCTTGTGCAAAGAATGTGCCTGGGCCCCCTCCCCTCCAAGCCAAGTTCTCAACATAACCAATTCCGTCCTAACATTACTTATAGCAATACAAAAACATACAGTGTCACCGTGATTTTGTAGTAAAAGGATCAGAGAGGCACGGAGCATTATCAATCATGTTACTGCTCCGTGTCTCTGCTGTCCGGAGCGGGGCTTGGCTCTCTTTCACGCAGCGGTTTACCCGCACGGCATCCGCTTGTGTGAAAGAGCCCTAAGCCCAATGCATGGCTACACTCACCCAGTCCTAATCAAATATGGTCCTACCTCATCCAGGGTGTCGCTGGCATCGGCGTGATGTCCACTGGATCCAGAACAAGGTCCCTGTGGTGATAGAGAAAAAGAATAAATCACATAAGGAAGGGCTGGTGACTGCCCCTGTGAAATCGCCAGCAGGGGGCGCTTGCTGGCCTGTAAGACTGAGCCATCCCAATGTATAGCATGGTAATCTAGTGCTAACATGCAGTACTAATGCCCACATTGAGGCCCCTCACAGTAATTAAGCCGTCAAAATAGTTATGTCCTCCATGTGGCCCCTCACAGCAGTTATGCCCAGATATGTGCCCCCTCACAGTTGTTATGCCCAGATATGTGCCTCCCTCACAGTAGTTATGCCCAGATATGTGCCCCCTCATCGTTATGCCCAGATATGTGCCTCCCTCACAGTCGTTATGCCCAGATATGTGCCCCTCACAGTCATTATGCCTAGATATGTGCCTCCCTCACAGTCGTTATGCCCAGATATGTGCCCCTCACAGTCGTTATGCCCAGATATGTGCCTCCCTCACAGTAGTTATGCCCAGATATGTGCCCCCTTAGTCGTTATGCCAGATATGTGCCCCCTCACAGTAGTTATGCCCAGATATGTGCCTCCCTCACAGTAGTTATGCCCAGATATGTGCCTCCCTCACAGTAGTTATGCCCAGATATGTGCCTCCCTCACAGTAGTTATGCCCAGATATGTGCCTCTCTCACAGTAGTTATGCCCAGATATGTGCCTCTCTCACAGTAGTTATGCCCAGATACGTGCCCCCTCACAGTCGTTATGCCCAGATATGTGCCCCCTCACAGTTATTATGCCAGATATATGCCCCTCACAGTAGTTATGGCCAGATATGTGCCTCCTCACAGCAGTTATGCCAGATATGAGCCCCCTTACAGCAGTTATGCCAGATGTGCCCCTCACAGTGGTTATGCCAAATATGTGCCCCTCACAGTGGTTATGCCAGATATGTGCCTACAGTTATGCCAGATATGAGCCCCCTTACAGCAGTTATGCCAGATGTGCCCCTCACAGTGGTTATGCCAGGTATGTGCCCCTCACAGTAGTTATGCCTACATATCTGTGCCCCCTCACAGTAGTTGTTATACCTAGATATGTGCCCCTCACAGTGGTTATGCTTATATATCTGTGCCCCTCACAGTAGTTGTTTTACCCAGATATGTGCCCCTCACAGTGGCTCTTTTGTGCCCCCTCACTTTAGTGGTTGCCCCCTTTTTGCAGCTGGAAAAAAAAAACCGTAATACTTACCTTCTTCCCTGATGACAGGCTCCCACACTCACATCGCGCTGCTGGCTGTGCTGAAGGCAGATTCCCGGGCATTCAGCGCTCCTCCCACAGCCAGCAGCGCAATGTGCGGCCAGCAGGGGGAGCGCCTGAGCTCCGAATATCAGTGAATCAGGGAGCAGAGAGGTCTCCCTGTTTCACCATAGAAACGAACAGCCTGGCAGTGACGAGAACTGCCGGGCCGGGTGAGTGCGCCCCGCCCCCCCCATTCTTCCTCCTTGCCTCTGCGCCACCTCATGTTTGAAGAGCGCTCTGACTGGGCCCGGCATTCTCGCTGTACTTCATGCTGGGCCCGGTCAGAGCGCTCCCATTATATGGGAGTGCAGCGGGCCCCCTCCCCCGCACGCCCCTGCTTGGGGCCCACAGGAGCAACTGGGCCCGGGGCAGCTGCCCCTTTTGCCCCGCTTTAAAGACGGCCCAGGGAGTAGCTGATCTCCCCCTGCAGCCGGTAAGAAGGGGCCCCCTCCTGCTCTGGGCCCCTGTGCAACCGAACCGGCTGCACATGCTGTATGTCCGCCCCTGTATTTTGCCATATCTTCCAACTTTATAAAATCACAAAAAGGGAGAATATTTGCAGAGCGTGTAGTGCGCCGCGGCAATGATGCTCATACTAGGCCACTCCTCTAACTTTGCCCAAAGCATAACTAGACATACCCAGTGCAGCCAGCCAGAATCGCAGGGGCAACGCGTGAGGTGCACGGTGGGCCGATGAGGGGCCAAATAATAACACACAGTTCATCAGTTTACTCACGGTTAGCAGAAAGCCTCCCTGGGCTGGCAGCACAGTGTTGAGGTGGACAGCACGAAATCCTCCGGGGCACGCTCTGTGGTAGGGAAGCATCAGCCAAGATGGTGGTTGAGGTGCCCTTGGTGTCAGGGGTGCTTAGGGTGCTTGTTGCGGCTGAGTCCCTTGATGGTATTTGTCGTGACGCCAGTACCGTTAATGGTGGTACAACCAATGGTGAGAATGAAGTAGACAGTGGTAAGATACAACTCACAACTTTTACTGATGTTGGTTCCAGTTGCGGCATATACATCAGACATAATACAGTCTTTTGCAATTTAGAGGAATTCTGTTGATCCACTGTTAATAGGTTTGGCTGGGTTTAGCTTAGCTTGAAGGTTCTGTAGAAGTAGTTCTGGTAGGTGACTCTGCTTCAGGTCCCTAGTAACTCAGAGTCATTTGGTGAGGTTGCCTGTAGTACTTACTGGTATGCTTAGTCCTTTTGTTTCTGTATCTTCCAAGCCCTTGAACAGGTAGCTAGTCTGTATTCTTCAAAGTATGGTGAGGCTGCCTGTAGCTAGATTGTCCTCCACCAAGGTGCCCATTAAGCCTTTAGTAATGGCTGTTATCACCGATGTCTCTCTTTAGCTTGGTGAACTTCTTCCAGGGACGAAAATGCTATCCTCTGGTTATAGGATCTAGGATCTAAGAAGGTCACAGGAGGAAAACGCTCTCCTGCGCCTCATACCTTGGCTCTACCTCATTTCTGCATTTGGCTTCACCCACTAATCTGTGGTGTGTAGCCTGAGAGTAACCACTGACTCTGCTCCTCTCTTCTCTACCTCCTTCTTACTTCTCTCTCTAAAACACTCAACTCCTCTCAGTAGCACTATTTAATTCCAGATATTCAGTGCCTTTGACTATTTGCGGTATACAGTCTTGTGAAAAAATTAGGACACCCTTTGAAAGCATGTGGTTTTTTGTAACATTTTTAATAAATGGTTATTTCATCTCCGTTTCAACAATACAGAGAGATTAAAGTAATCCGACTAAACAAAGAAAACTGAAGAAAAGTCTTTTCAAGATCTTCTGTAAATGTCATTCTACAAAAATGCCTATTCTAACTGAGGAAAAAGATAGGACACCCTTGCCCCTAATAGCGAGTGTTACCTCCTTTGGCTGAAATAACTGCAGTGAGACGGTTCTTGTAGCCATCTACCAGTCTTCGACATCGGTCTGAGGAAATTTTACCCCACTCCTCAATGCAGAACTTTTTCAGCTGTGAGATGTTTGAGGGGTTTCTTGCACGTACAGCCCTTTTCAAGTCACCCCACAGCATCCCAATGGGATTCAAATCTGGACTTTGACTTGGCCATTCCAGGACTCTCCATTTCTTCTTTTTCAGCCAATCTTTGGTTGATTTACTAGTATGTTTTGGGTCATTGTCATGTTGCATGGTCCAGTTCCGCTTCAGCTTTAATTTTCTAACTGATGGTCTCACATGTTCTTCAAGCACCTTCTGATACACAGTAGAATTCATCGTGGATTCTATGATGGTGAGCTGACCAGGTCCTGCTGCAGCAAAGCAGCCCCAAACCATGACACTTCCACCTCCATGCTTCACAGTTGGTATGAGGTTCTTTTCTTGGTATGCTGTGTTTGGTTTACGCCAAACATGTCCTCTGCTGTTGTGTCCAAATAATTCAATTTTGGACTCATCTGTCCAAAGAACATTATTCCAGAAGTCCTGGTCTTTGTCAACTTTATCGCTGGCAAATGTCAGTCTGGCCTCGATGTTTCTCTTGGAAAGCAAAGGTTTCCTCCTTGCACACCTCCCATGCAAGTTAAACTTGTACAGTCTCTTTCTGATTGTAGAGGCATGTACTTCTACATCAACAGTAGCCAGAGCCTGCTGTAGTTCTCGAGATGACACTTTAGGGTTTTTGGATACCTCTTTTAGCATCTTGCGGTCTGCTCTTGGGGTGAACTTGCTGGGGCGACCAGTCCTGGGCATGTTGGCAGTTGTTTTGAAAGCCCTCCACTTGTAGACTATCTTCCGGACAGTGGAATGGCTGATTTCAAAATCTTTTGAGATCTTTTTAAATCCCTTCCCAGACTCATAGGCTGCTACAATCTTTTTTCTGAAGTCCTCTGACAGCTCTTTTGCTCTCACCATGGTGCTCACTCTCACTTCAACAGTCAGGAGCACACCAAACTAAATGTCTGAGGTTTAAATAGGGCAAGCCTCATTCAACATGCAGAGTAACGATCTACTAATTATGTGCACCTGGTGTGATATACCTGTGTGAGATCTGAGCCAATTTAAGAGGGAATACATGTGAGGGTGTCCTATCTTTTTCCTCAGTTAGAATAGCCATTTTTGTAGAATGACATTTACAGAAGATCTTGAAAAGACTTTTCTTCAGTTTTCTTTGTTTAGTTGGATTACTTTAATCTCTCTGTATTGTTGAAACGGAGATGAAATAACCATTTATTAAAAATGTTACAAAAAACCACATGCTTTCAAAGGGTGTCCTAATTTTTTCACATGACTGTATATATTTTTAATTGTTTTTATGAGATGTTTTATATGTAATATTGTAGCGTGTTTATTTTTAAGCCTATAAAATTTATGTGGATACCTATTCATCTTGTGTTTGCCTAATATTGAGGGATGTATAAATTACACCAGACCAGCCTATGAACAGGGATACAACAGGTGATGTAATACAAAAATGACATGCAATAGGATAATGCCGTTTCACAGTAATTTTGCAGTTCCCACGTGTCCTGAGTGGGACGCTGCACCAGTCCCCTTAATGCCCCACATAATAATTATTCCCCCTGTGTGCCAGCACACAGTAATAATGTCCACACTGTGCCCCCCTCACAGCAGTTATGCCTAGATGTGCCCCCTCACAGAAGTTATTGTACCCCTCACAGTAGTTATGCCCATATGTCTCCCCTTCACAGTAATTATGCCCACATTGTGCCCCCTTTAGAGTTGCTATGCCAAGATATGCCTCCTTGCAGCAGTTATGCGCAGAAATGTGCCCCCTCACATTAGCTATGCCAAGATATGTGCCCCTTTACAGTAGTTATGCCCAGATGTGCCCCCTCACAGTAGTTATGCCCACATATGTGCCCCATCTCAGTAGTTATGCTCAGATGTGCCCCCTTACAGTAGTTATGCCCAGATATGTGCCCGCTTTACAGTTGCCCCCTCACAGTAGTTATAGCCAGATAGGTGCCCCCTAACAGTAGTTATGCCGAGATGTGCCCTCTTCACAGTAGTTATAGCCAGATATGTGACCCCTTTACAGTAGTTATAGCCAGATATGTGCCCGCTTCACAGTAGTTATGGCCAGATATGTGCCCCCTAACAGTAGTTATGCCCAGATGTGCCCCCTCCCAGTAGTTATAGCCAGATATGTTCCCGCTTCACAGTAGTTATAGCCAGATATGTGCCCCCTTCACAGTAGTTATAGCCAGATATGTGCCCGCTTCACAGTAGTTATGGCCAGATACGTGCGCCCTCACAGGAAGTAAATAAACAAAAAAAAAAAAACAGTAAATAATCACAGCACAGCTGCCGGCGCTCCACAGTGGCCAGCGGCCGATTAGGAATTAAAAGTGGCCCTGGGAAAAAAATAAAAATGGGCATATGTTCTGGGCGGGCCCAGATTGAGAGAAGGTTGGGCCAACATGAGTAGGCGGAGCCAGAAATACAATAGAGAGAGCAGTATATTATGGCGCTATTTTTTATTTGGCTCAGTGCAGCACAATATACTGCTCCAGAAGAACCAAAAACCTCTCTAGAAGCTGCCCCTCTGTGGTGCCCAGTGCCAACTGCTATGTCCTGTCCTCCTCGTCTACTTGTCTCTAATTTAGATATGGAGAAAGGGGATGAAGAGTTAAAACACAGGCAACAGCAGAGAGCCAGCCCTACCTTCAGCGTTACCATACATACAGCGGAGTGCAGCGTCACATACCTCTTACATTCAGTGACGTCTCCTCTGATGTAGACATTCTCTATAGCGCCCCCTGTAATGCCCACCCCTGCCCCAGTAATATCCCTATAGCGGCCACAGTAATGCCCCCCTGCCCCCAGAAATGTCCCTATAGAGCCCCCAGTAATGTCCCTATAGAGCCCCCAGTAATTTCCCCCCTGCCTCCAGTAATGCCACTATTGCAGTGTCCCACTCACGTGACCGTGGGCACCGCAAACGTATCTTAATTATGTATTAATGTCATGTGATATGCCTGTATTTTGTATTTTATCTCCTGTCATATTCTCCATGTCACAATGTGATTCCATATGCAAATATCCTTTACACAGGCCTAGTCAGGGTGCACTACACATGTTTCTCCACAAGATGGAGCAGTGTCAGTGTGTATATAGCTTAGCTCAGACCTAAGTTAGGCAGAGTGTTGTTAGCTGGTTGAGGTCAATCCCAACCAGTTCACAAGAGCTCAGGTCAATCCAAGTGAGAGTTCAGTTGAATGCAGTTCTCTCTTGAGCCTACAAGAAAGCAACAGCCATGTAGCTGAATATCTGGAGGGAGGCATATTACTAGCCTCTCTACTCTGTCCCTGTCGGCTCCACAGCCCAGGGTTAAGGCCTGCAAGTATTCTACCTAGAGGTGAGCAATCCACTGCTATAGATCGCTCTTCCAGGGTGACCAATGTCTAAACTGTACGCAGCCGAGTATTTAAGGAATTATCACGTTTATGCAAGACAAAGGATTAGCAAGATAGTCATTACCTGAGGACTTATTAGGCACCTTTGTACTAGGTGTAGGAGATAGCTTGAAGCATCTACATCTCCAGTTTAAATCCTGAGGACAGTCAGGCCAACTGTCAGAACAACATTGGAATAGAAGTTTCAGGATTCAGAAAAGCACCTTTAAACAAGGATTAGGATCAGGCCGGAGTTGTTACCAGTGTAAGACTTTCATTATTACCAGCCTAGTCTGAGCAGTAGCTTTCATTATTACAAGAGCCTGTACTTCATGGAGGATTTGCATTTCCCTTTCCCCATATGCATGGGAGATTGTGCTTAATGCCGGATTGTATCAAGAGACTGTTTTAATGCCTTGGATGAATTGTTAATAGAAGTCATCTTCAGTAAAGTGCCATTTGGAGTTTCACCCTGCTTGCCTCAGACTCAAGTTCCTCTATTAACACAACAGTAAATGGTTGTACCTCCATACAAAAGGTACTGGCGTCATGACTACAAGGGACCTTGCCACTGGCACATTAATACAGACCACCAAGGGCACCTCAAACCAACATCTGGCCAGTGTCCCTTACACCAGAGTGTGCCCCAGAGAATCCTTGTACCGTTCTCCTTTTCACTTATGCGAGCCTGCCCAGGGACGACATAACCGTGAGTAACCAGAACTGTATTTACCTCGGCCCACCTATTTCTCACACCATGACCTCACACATAATTCCCCTGCAAGGTCTGGCATACCGCATAATAAAAATTGGCGTCACGAACAGGATAAATATCCTCTGTTCCTTTAATGAACTGGACTTGTGCATTGTTGTATTTTTGTGCACTGCAATAATTGAAATTGCCGCTGTGTGAGAACAGGACTTACAAAACCCTGAGCCTCAACTGTTTATTGCTTCTATTGGGCCAAAGAACTGTTAAAACTGCTTAAAGACTATCTGCATGTGTTGCGCTATTCTTCTAAGGCAAAACCGCATCGTTAAAACAGCAAAATTGTGGATTTTTGAAAAGTCAGTAGCGCTGCTTGCTGTATTTGAATGGACTGTTTTGTACCTAAAATGGCCGCCGAAGGACTTGAAATTGTTTGCTGCGCCATCACTGAGCAGCTTGGCGGTAAAAAACGAAGACACTCCCCTCTAAAAGCGGAAAAATTTGGCGCCACTGTATTTGAAAAAGCAGTAGTAATATTTCTGCTGCGCCACAGACCCAGCCACAGTAACTCCTGAAGTAGAAGAAAGAGCAGGAACACCAGAGGAGACAACACACACCAGCTCTTCCACTTGCAAATGAAGCTATACACCGCAAGGAGTGAAGGGAGTAGCCAGACCTAAATAGTAATGACCACTATGCTGCACCTGACTAGAGGTTTGGTCATTACCATCAACAACAAAGTGAAATTAAAAGAGGCTGTCAGATGACATCACGTGCAGACAGCCTCTCCGACCTTCTAACACCTAGCCTGGGAGTGATATTGGGAGTTATAGTTCTCTCCTCTTTTACCTCCTCCCTGTAATGTCCTCTGACATCACCTAATAACAGACTGGACATGCTGGGAGTTGTAGGCCTCTCCTCTTATACCTCTTTTTTTTTATATTTTTTAGCCCCCGCCGGGGGACTAGTATATGCGATCTTCAGATTGCTTGTAGATTACATTGCAGTGAATTAGCCCTGCACTGTAAGCCCCGTCTGCTGTTATCCTATGGAACACAGTTTTCTATGCCATCTGAGGGGTTACATTTCTGTGATCGGCATTGTCGCCGATCGCAGATTTTAGCCCTGGGCCTCTGCCAGGAACATGGCAGCTATGGCACTCGCTGAGCTTGTGAGCAGGCGAGTATTTAAACAGACAATGTCCGCCGTACATGTATGCCGGCAGTCATCTAAGGGTAAATTTGTTTTTCACGCTTTTTCGGTGTCACTTTATTACTCACTGGTGGTCAGTTGGGTTGGAAACTTACATAACTGATGGATGGTACTGCATTAGGGTAACTGCACATGATGCGGATTTTCATGTGGAAAACCCCAATGTTAGGGCTCATGAACACAGCCGTAGCCATTTTTGCGGTCTGCAATACACGTATACTGGCTATGTGTTCCGCATTTTGCAGAACAGAACGTCCTGCCCTCTATAGAACTGTCCTAGAATAGGACATGCTCTATATTTTTGCGGGTGCCACGGAACGGACACACAGATGCATCTTTTGTCGCCCCATTGAAGGAAATGGCGCTACATAGGACCCTCAAAAAATGCAGATCAGATGCGGACAAAAACCACGGTCGTGTGCATGAGCCCTAATACAGTACCAGCAAAGTAAATGAGATTTTACGCATAGAAATTGACCTTCCACGAGTATTAAATTTTTTTTTAAATCTGCAGCATGTCAATTGGTTATACGATTCCGCACTTTATGTGTAGTGTTTTTTCCCATAGAAAAAAAATCCTCAACAAAAACCGCATAAAAACTGCACAAAAAACACATCAAAACCACAATAAATAGTGCAGATTTATGAGCAGTTTATATCACATTTTTTATGCGGTTTCCGGACGTGGCAAAGAGAGCAGAGCCTCTAGGTGTAACGGTAACGCCCTCGTTGCTCCTAGAGGCTCATTTGCATATATCAAAACCTAATTTTTCTCAGCAATGCGGCCACATATGAACATGGGACCAACACAGATGCCAAGTCTACAGGTCAGCCAGTGTCATAGGTACAAATCTGCTGACAGATTCACTTTAACAGCAGATGCATCTGGGTAGGTATCCAAGTCGTACCGTTCAATCTAATGGAGTTCAAGTTCCATTAATGAAAGAGTGGACTGGGATTTATCAAAATAAAGCAATTAAAAAAATAGTTTCCTCCTGCTGCTCTCCCTTTCCAATTGGTGGACAGGGCCAGCTAATCTCGTGCCTACACTGTAGTATCGGCAAATGCGGACAGCACTGGCTTCAGCTGCCTAAGCAGCGGAGATGCCTACTGTGCATGCGTCGATGACACCTGAAGCTGCAGGAAGGGCAAGATGCCTAGCTCCTTTAATCTATGGGAAAGTAGGCACAGCAGGGAGAGTAGGGCGTTGAAGATCTGGGCTTGGCCCGCCCATAGGTGCTTTAATAAGTTAAAGGTGTAATTTTGCTCAGCAGGATCAACCCCACCAGGCACTCTGCCTGGTTAAATAGGGTTTATCCTGCTGGGAGAAGAAAAAGGAAAGACAGTGATAAATGTGTCAGCTCTGCCTCTGACCACTAGAGGTCGCTGCTGTACAAACACCATAACTAGGGATCAGTGAATCGAGCGATGAGTGAAGTCGATTTGCATAAAACTTAGTTAGAATACTGTACGGAGCGAGCGCTCCGTACAGTATTAGAATGTATTGGCTCCTATGAGCCGAAGTTATTACTTCGCAAAGTCTCGTGAGACTTTGGGTAATAAATAATTTCTATTGTAAAAAACCTTTTACTGAACTCAGGTTCGGTTCCAAGTGGTACCTTGACCTCCTGCGCCATTATTTGCTGGAGCGGGGATCAGCAACCTCCAGCACTCCAGCTGTTCTGAAACTACAACTCCAAGAATCCACATTTCTTTTCTATGGGAGTTACAAGAACAGCCAAGTAAGTATGCATGCTTGGAGTTGTAGCTTCACAGCAGCTGGAGTGCTGGAAGTTGTGCAACGTACCAGGCCACAGGGGCAACACGTGAGGCTCACGGTGGGCTGATGGGGGTAGTAGTTAATTTACTCACGGTTAGCAGAGCCTCCATGGGTCGGCGTGCAGTGACGGGGAAGACAGCACTAAATCCTCCGGGGCACTCTCTATTGCAGGGAACACCAGCCAGATGGAAGTTGAGGTGCCCTTGATGGTATAGGTGTTAAAGAGGACCTTTCACTTGTATAAACTATGTGAACTGAGTATGCTGCCATATAGAGCAGCGCCCGGGGATCACAGCCTGGGAGGTTTTTTTCTCCCAGGCTGTGAGCTGTGCGCTGCGATTGGCCAGCGCTGCAGCCTAGGAGAAGGAGACGCCCACAGGACAAGGGAAGACTCTGCCTACTATAACTTACAGAGCAAAGGTACCGGAGCCTATAACAGGAGAACGGAGCGGCGCCCGGTAAGTGCAGTGAGATCCCCGGGCGCCGCTCTATATGTCAGCATACTCAGTTCACATAGTTTTTACAAGTGAAAGGTCCTCTTTAAGGTGCATTGGTGGCTGGGCCCCTGTGTTCGTGACGCCAGCACCGTAAGTAGTAGAAAGGATGAGGAGTCAGTTGTAGTAGAAAACAGTTAAACATTTACTGAATCAATCGTCTCAGGGCAGTTGTTACAGTTTATCAATATAGCAAAAGAAATAATCCAGATGTTGGTTTAACTGGAATTCCTTATAACAGGTCTGGCAATTGTCAGTTGAGGAGTTTTCCTAATGCTGTTACTTTACAGGCAAAGAATGGGTACATTTGCACTAAGTCCACTTTCTAGCACTCAGGTACTGAATATAATGGTTCCCTACTTATCTTGAGCAATCCAATAAGGGCGTTCTCCCTTGTGGCAGGCAAACTCTCTGCTACATTATTTGATGCAGGATGCTCTACTGAAGTATTCAGGTTCACTGTGTCCCAGAAGGCATTTAGTGGAAAAAGGATAATTCTGTGCACTAATCATCCAGTGTTGTCCAGGTACCTTTAAGTTCCTCCTGGTCACTTGTGCTCGTGAAGTCCCTTGGCTAGACTCAGCTCTATTCTTCACTAGACTCGCTTTATATCCATAGACTTACTGTCATGTGCTGGACTGCAGTAAACACTTGGTTTGTCCTCTCCAGGCTTGATCAGGGGCCAGTGGAAAGAAAGGCAGCTACATTCTGGACTAAGCCTGCTCTCCTCCATTAACTTCCTTCTCCTGTTCCTCACTGAACCTTCACTACTTCCACACACACAACTACTAACTTTATTAACAAACCCCAGATATAGGGGCAAATAGATGTAATGACAATGCCAGCCTGATATTAGGAAATACAATACATTAAATACAGAAATTTAACGGGACCACTTGTACATACATAAGTGAGACGCTGCAGTTGCTGATCCCTGAGCAAGAGGATCCTTGTAAACCAGAAATACTTAGCAGTGGTCTCCAGACAACTTCAGATTTAAAGGTACAGTAGCCCGGCTAGCTCAGTCGGTAGAGCATGAGACTCTTAATCTCAGGGTTGTGGGTTTGAGCTTTAATATTAATAATAAAAGATATATAGATCCTGCACCAAAAATACAGCTTATATCCAATGGGGACAGTTTCTTTAACCCCTTAGGGACTGGGCTCATTTTCACCTTAAGGACCAGGCCATTTTTTGCAAATCTGACCAGTGTCACTTTAAGTGCTGATAACTTTAAAACGCTTTGACTTATCCAGGCCATTCTGAGAATGTTTGTTTTTTCATCACATATTGTACTTCATGACACTGGTAAAATGAAGTAAAAAAAAAGTCATTTTTATTTATAAAAAAAATACCAAATTTACCAAAATTTGGGAACAATTTGCAAATTTCCAAGTTTCAATTTCTCTACTTCTATAATACATAGTAATACCTACAAAAATAGTTATTACTTTACATTCCCATATGTCTACTTCATGTTTGGATCATTTTGGGAATGACATTTTAGTTTTTGGGGATGTTACAAAGCTTAGAAGTTTAGAAGCAAATCTTGAAATTTTTCTGAAATTTTCAAAAACCCAATTTTTAGGGACCAGTTCAGGTCTGAAGTCACTTTGTGAGGCTTAAATAATAGAAACCACCCAAAAATGACCCCATTCTAGAAACTACACCCCTCAAGGTATTCAAAACTGATTTTACAAACTTTGTTAACCCTTTAGGTGTTGCACAAGAGTTATTGGCAAATGGAGATGAAATTTGTGAATTTAAATTTTTATCAATTTTTTTCCAGTAACAAAGGAAGGGTTAACAGCCAAACAAAATGCTATATTTATTGCCCCTATTCTGTAGTTTGCAGAAACACTCGATATGTGGCCGTAAACTACTGTACGGGCACACAGTAGGGCGTAGAGGGAAAGGTGCGCTGTGTGGTTTTTGGAAGGCAGATTTTGCTGGACTGGTTTTTTGACACCATGTCCTATTTGAAGCCCCCCTGATGCACCCCTAGAGTAGAAACTCCATAAAAGTGACCCCATCTAAGAAACTACACCCCTCAAGGTATCCAAAACTGATTTTACAAACTTTGTTAACCCTTTAAGTGTTGCACAAGAGTTATTGGCAAATGGAGATGAAATTTGAGAATTAAAATTTTTGGGCAAATTTTCCATTTTAATCAATTTTTTCCAGTAACAAAGCAAGGGTTTGATGGCATATCATAAGAACCAAAATCACAGAAATCCAGACTTATTTAACTTAATATTAAAATAGATGGACTCCCACTATGATATAAGGGGCACGGAGATCACCAAATTGTTAGACACAACAACTATCCTGGACGACAGAGAATGCATCAACATTTTAGATTTATTGATAACACAATGGACATGATGCAAATACACCAAGTGTATCCGACTGTGATTATATATATATATCAACCAAAAGAAAAATAATTAAATAATAGTGAAAAGGAAACACTGAGCAAACAGGAAGTTTCTGTAGTGTAGTGGCTGTCATGTTCGCCTCACACGTGAAAGGTCCCTGGTTTGAAAATGGGCAAAAACATGTACATTTTCAAAGGTGTTGAAAGAGCTCATGATGCATAATATCTAACCCCCACAACAAGTGACGGCATCTCTGCTTACTTCTGTCTGGATTTGGCTGCCAATCATTACCACCATGTCCTGGAAACCACCTTGAATGAAGCAGCTCCAATTACAATGCAACCTTCCTGACACAGAACATGGCAACCCTGGCACACATGTGAAACAAACATGTTTTATCCAGTGGTGTTCTAGATATGCAGAACGGTTATGGAGAAAATCACGAATATCTACATATTTCCCAAAAACTATATCTCAGCACTCCATATTGCCAAGCAGAACTATTTCACCTCTCTCGTCTCCCCACTTTCAAATAACCCTAAACGACTGTGCTGAAGACCTGGCCCCTTACTTCAGAGATAAGATTGGTAACATCCGGCACCACATCTCCCAGTCCCCAACCATCTTCGATCCTTTTCCCTCCCACACTTCCTCGTGTTTGTTCTCCTGTTTTGACCCTGTAATAGAAGAAGTCTCCATGCTTCTTTCTTATTCTCTAACCACAACCTGCATCAGTGATACTATTCCCTCACACCTCCTCCAGTCCCTCTAGCCACCTGTAATTACTCACCTTACTACAATATTGAACCTATCTTCTGGTATCTTTCTGTTCTAACTATCGATCTGTTTCTAACCTCCTCTTCATCTCTAAAATACCAGAACATCTTGTCTAGTCTCGCTTAATAAGCTATCTCTCTGCAAACTCTCTTCTTGACTCCTTACAACTAGGGTGGCCATTTGCTTCACCCTCAAAAGCCGGACACTGTAGCCATGCCTGTGAGACCGCAAAGCCACACCCCCAAGTCCACAATCACGTCCCAAGTCTGCAAGCCACGCTCCGAAAGCGTTCTTTTAGAACAGAATAAGACCAGAAAGTATCTTGAGGTCTTAGTAGTCTCTTGAGGTCTTAAAATTCAAAGGCACAGTAGCCCGGCTAGCTCAGTCGGTAGAGCATGAGACTCTTAATCTCAGGGTCGTGGGTTCGAGCCCCACGTTGGGCGACTATGTTTTTTAGTATTTTTTACTATTAGTAACTTAAAAAAAACATGTGGATCCTCCACTAAAAATACAGCAGGACAACCCCTTGTCAATACAGTTTATTTTATTAGGGTATAAGGACATCACAAAGCAAGGACTCTACTCAGGCAGCGGGGGTTTCAAGATGCAATAATTTCTGACAATAACAAAAACTTTCAAAGAATAGACTTCAGAGAGATTTGTGATGCAGCACATGAAGTAAATTGCGATTATGCCCTGATAGCAACAGCTAGAGCGCCTCTATTAAAGGGGTTGTCCCATGAATAATATTCTACAGTTTTTAAACCAGTACCTGGATGCGAATACTTTTGTAATTGCATGTAATTAAAAGTTTTGTATAGCCAGTGAGCCATTCAGTAAAATACATTGTATTGCTGTAGAGGCTGGGGATGGCTGCAGAACTGAAGCGCCAAAGATGTCTCTGCAGGAAGCTTTGCAGGAGAAGTTATAATGTCTCCCTGGGTTTGATGGACAAGACAGGAGAATGTCTCCAGACAGAGAAGACATCAACTGCGAGTCATTAGATTTATAGAGGATCTGAGATCTGACATATCTGTTACAGAAATACTTGTAATATCCATCAGATAACAATTCTTGCGAACCTAATCTGTGCTGTCATGTTCTTCTGTTATTCCTTCTGGAAATTTATGAATATGTTCTGTCTGACCAAGTAAGGTCACATCCATTGGACCATGTGCATGTTAGCACCCAGATGTCAATTTAGTCATACATTTTCATGAGAAATAATAGAATCTGGCTGAATAAAACTTCATATTCACACTCCTGGTGTGAAAAATTCCACAAAATATATGCCCTGCTCTCCCAAGCCTTAACTTTGTGCTGTCAGCAGCTCAGCATGATCAAAACTACTGACAGACCCATTTTTATTGTTTTATATTCTGCCTGTGACCAATGTGATATTTTCTTGTACAGTCTGCAAAATGATGATATTCTGCAGATCACTTGTGCAGACCTGGTATCTAACTACCATATGGTTACTATATGCATACCTGCCATCCGTCCCGGATCTGGCAGGACAGTCCTGGATTGCAGTGGCTGTCCTCCTGTCCCGGAATGGGGGATGTATATCCCGCTCTCGGGCAGCTGTCTCTGCTTCCATAGTAAGCACAGACACTTGCCTGTAATGGTGAAGCAGAGAGCCGACATCATTCAGCAGATCCCTGCGACATATGGTGGGTCTGTCAGTTAATGACGGGTCACTGCCATAGTGGAGTAGGGTGAGTGGCGGGTCTGCTGCAGTATGGATCCTCTGTGCTAAGGGGCAGCATTGCTTCTCCAGCTCTAAATTACACCGTCCGGAGAGCAGTAAAGTTGGGCACACATGTATTCCCGGGTACGTGCCTCGGCTGTGCGGGCCTCAGGAGATGGCAGACGGGCACAGCGCAGCAAGAGGCGCTGCTTACCGAGTATGTGCAGGAGGCTGGCATAAGGTACGGAGCTCAGGTGACCTGAGGTGCCAGCAAGGAAAACTTCAGTGGCATTGCAAAACAATGTTGCTTCCAGTGCAGTATGAATACCGTGTAATTGTGTCAGGGCGAGTCCCCATAAGCCTACTGTCTGCTATGTAATACTGTGATTATGGTAACAGAAGCTAATGCAATGTATAAGTGACTTCATGTGTGACTCATGGAGGTGAAATCTCAGGCAGTCACCTAAAAACTGGAAGCTTGTAACATGGAGTACTCCTGCATGTTGCAGAACATGAATGTCCAGAGCTGCGGGTAGCAGGTTTCTTGGTATAGTACTGGATTCCTTTAATATATCCTGCCAGAAATCATCAAATCTTCCAAATAATTAAAATGATTAGAAACTTATGAATCCGGTGCCTGGGTTCTTATAATTCTGTGAGGGAACACAATGTGGGCATAAATACTGTGCACGAAGGGGGAATAACTACTATGTGGGGGCATTAAGGGGACTGGTTGGGATTAGGTGCATAGTTATATTTTGGGCGGAGTTAGAGGCGTGGCCTAGTGCAGAAAAAAATCGCCGCCTTGCACGCCTCACAATGTGTCTCTCTTTGTTCGTTTGGTAAGTTGTGAGGTACAGTACAGACCAAAAGTTTGGACACACCTTCTCATTCAAAGAGTTTTCTTTATTTTTATGACTATGAAAATTGTAGATTCACACTGAAGGCATCAAAACTATGAATTAACACATGTGGAATTATATATATAACAAACAAGTGTGAAACAACTGAAAATATGTCATATTCTAGGTTCTTCAAAATAGCCACCTTTTGCTTTGATTACTGCTTTGCACACTCTTGGCATTCTCAGCTGCGGGATCGGAGTGCCACCAGTGCAGAGCTTGCTCAGTAATGGCAGCAGGCAGGTGTGAGCGCATATGCACGCACAGTGAGGACTTTTGGAAGATGGCCTGGTGTCAAGAAGGGCAGCAAAGAAGCCACTTCTCTCCAAAAAAAACATCAGGGACAGATTGATCTTCTGCAGAAAGTATGGTGAATGGACTGCTGAGGACTGGGGCAAAGTCATATTCTCCGATGAAGCCTCTTTCCGATTGTTTGGGGCATCTGGAAAAAGGCTTGTCCGGAGAAGAAAAGGTGAGCGCTACCATCTGTCCTGTGTCATGCCAACAGTAAAGCATCCTGAGACCATTCATGTGTGGGGTTGCTTCTCATCCAAGGGAGTGGGCTCACTCACAATTTTGCCCAAAAACACAGCCATGAATAAAGAATGGTACCAAAACACCCTCCAACAGCAACTTTTTCCAACAATCCAACAACAGTTTGGTGAAGAACAATGCATTTTCCAGCATGATGGAGCACCGTGCCATAAGGCAAAAGTGATAACTAAGTGGCTCGGGGACCAAAACGTTGACATTTTGGGTCCATGGCCTGGAAACTCCCCAGATCTTAATCCCTTTGAGAACTTGTGGTCAATCCTCAAGAGGCGGGTGGACAAACAAAAACCCACTAATTCTGACAAACTCCAAGAAGTGATTATAAAAGAATGGGTTTCTATCAGTCAGGAATTGGCCCAGAAGTTGATTGAGAGCATGCCCAGTCGGATTGCAGAGGTCCTGAAAAAGAAGGGCCAACACTGCAAATACTGACTCTTTGCATAAATGTCATGTAATTGTCGATAAAAGCCTTTGAAACGTATGAAGTGCGTGTAATTATATTTCACTACATCACAGAAACAACTGAAACAAAGATCTAAAAGCAGTTTAGCAGCAAACTTTGTGAAAACTAATATTTTTGTCATTCTCAAAACTTTTGGCCACGACTGTATATATGGTGGTATTATTGGTTATTGGTGCTTGTATTGTGGTAGTGTACCGTTAGTCAATGGGGCAAAAACATCACATGTGGATAAGGGTACGGTCACATCAGAGTCAGAAATCCGTCAGTGGAGTTTACCATATACAGCACAGCCGGATACTGCCGTTCTCCAACAGATCCCCATTGACTATAATGAGATCTGCACCAGGACCTGAACGAGGGAAGGGAAGTGATAAATGACCACAAGATGTCGCCGTTCTACAATGCAAATTTCAAAAACTTCAAAGCCATGTGGTCACCAGCAGTAAAGTCAGAGCAGGCGGCTTTGTTATGGGGAAATCTTAGAATTAGTTAATTATTACGTCTGCCCCAGTCTTGTAAATAACAAAACTCTGTGCATGGCTCATGTCCATTATCTGCTGGAGCGTACTTGTAGAACAGAAAAAGGCCAGAAAGTAGTCTCTTGAGGTCTTAGAACTTTCAGGCACAGTAGCCCGGCTAGCTCAGTCGGTAGAGCATGAGACTCTTAATCTCAGGGTCGTGGGTTCGAGCCCCACGTTGGGCGACTATGTTTTTTAGTATTTTTGGAAACAGAGGCAGAGCCTACTAGTAACTGCAAAAAAACCTGTGGATCCTCCACTAAAAATACAGCAGGACAAACCCTTTCCATACAGTTTATTTTATTAGGGAATAAGGACATCACAAAGCAAGGACTCTACTCAGGCAGCGGGGGTTTCAAGATGCACTAATTTCTGACAATAACAAAAACTTTCAAAGAATAGACTTCAGAGAGATTTTTGATCCAGCACATGAAGTAAATTGCGATTATGCCCTGATTGCAACAGCTAGAGCGCCTCTATTAAAGGGGTTGTCCCATGAATAATATTCTACAGTTTTTAAACCAGTACCTGGATGCGAATACTTTTGTAATTGCATGTAATTAAAAGTTTTGTATAGCCAGTGAGCCATTCAGTAAAATACATTGTATTGCTGTAGAGGCTGGGGATGGCTGCAGAACTGAAGCGCCAAAGATGTCTCTGCAGGAAGCTTTGCAGGAGAAGTTATAATGTCTCCCTGGGTTTTATGGACAAGACAGGAGAATGTCTCCAGACAGAGAAGACATCAACTGCGAGTCATTAGATTTATAGAGGATCTGAGATCTGACATATCTGTTACAAAAATACTTGTAATATCCATCAGATAACAATTCTTGCGAACCTAATCTGTGCTGTCATGTTCTTCTGTTATTCCTCCTGTAAATTTATGAATATGTTCTGTCTGACCAAGTAAGGTCACATCCATTGGACAATGTGGATGTTAGCACCCAGTCATACATTTCCAGGAGAAAAATTAGAATCTGGCTGAATGAAACATCATATTCACACTCCTGGTGTGAAAAACTCCACAAAATATATGCCCTGCTCTCCCGAGCCGTAACTTTGTGCTGTCGGCAGCTCAGCATGGTTAGAACTACTGACAGACCCCTTTTTATTGTTTTATATTCTGCCTGTGACCAATGCGATATTTTCTTGTACAGTCTGCAAAATGATGATATTCTGCAGATCACTTGTGCAGACCTGGTATCTAACCACCATATGGTCACTATATGCATACCTGCCATCCGTCCCGGATCCTGCAGGACAGTCCTGGATTGCAGTGGCTGTCCTCCTGTCCCGGAATGTGGGATGTATATCCCGCTCTCAGGCAGCTGTCTCTGCTTCCGTAGGAAGTACAGACACTTGCCTGTAAAGGTGAAGCAGAGAGCTAATACAATGTATAAGTGTGACTCGTGTGACTCATGGAGATGAAATCTCAGGCAGTCACTTAAAAACTGGAAAAAAATGGGCAGGCACCTAAAAACTGGAAGCTTGTAACATGGAGTACTCCTGCATGTTGCAGAACATGGATGTCCAGTGCTGCGGGTAGCAGGTTTGTTGGTAGAGTACTGGATTCCTTTATTATATTCTGCCAGAAATCATCAAATCTTCCAAATAATTAAAATAATTAGAAACGTATGAATCCGGTGCCCGGGTTCTTATAATTCTGTGGGGGCACAATGTGGGCATAAAAACTGTGTGGTGGCATGAACAGGGAATAACTACTATGTGGGGGCAGGGCCAGATTAAGAGCGTGATGGGCCTGGTGCTGAAGATTTTAATGGGCCTTTTTTATAGAAAATGAAAACGCAACTCACAGTCTTCCACTTTACAGCAGGACCCAGGGGAGAAGTCTGACCTGTCACTGTCCTGGTGAGTTCTATAAAGGGCCGGCCTGGGAGATTACTCCTTGCGGTGCCGGCCCTGTCATCATCTGACAGTCAGCCATGTCCTTCTAATTGGGCAGCGGGGCGGCTGACAGGCGACTTCAGCGAGGACGAGGCAGTGGCGGATACAGAGCCTGGTCTCGGGAGGGGCACTTTCAGATTTTTTTCTGTCCGCCGCCACAAAACAATGGTGCTTTTAGAACAGACTACACAGTGTAGAGGTATACTGTACATTGTGTGGCACAGTGTAGCGGTATACTGTATATTGTGTGGCACAGTGTAGCGGTATACTGTACATTGTGTGGCACAGTGTAGCGGTATACTGTATATTGTGTGGCACAGTGTAGAGGTATACTGTATATTGTGTGGCACAGTGTAGAGGTATACTGTACATTGTGTGGCACAGTGTAGAGGTATACTGTACATTGTGTGGCACAGTGTAGAGGTATACTGTATATTGTGTGGCACAGTGTAGAGGTATACTGTATATTGTGTGGCACAGTGTAGAGGTATACTGTATATTGTGTGGCACAGTGTAGCGGTATACTGTATATTGTGTGGCACAGTGTAGCGGTATACTGTATATTGTGTGGCACAGTGTAGAGGTATACTGTATATTGTGTGGCACAGTGTAGAGGTATACTGTACATTGTGTGGCACAGTGTAGAGGTATACTGTATATTGTGTGGCACAGTGAAGCGGTATACTGTATATTGTGTGGCACAGTGTAGAGGTATACTGTATATTGTGTGGCACAGTGTAGAGGTATACTGTATATTGTGGGGCACAGTGTAGAGGTATACTGTATATTGTGGGGCACAGTGTAGAGGTATACTGTATATTGTGTGGCACAGTGTAGAGGTATACTGTATATTGTGTGGCACAGTGTAGAGGTATACTGTATATTGTGTGGCACAGTGTAGAGGTATACTGTACATTGTGTGGCACAGTGTAGAGGTATACTGTATATTGTGTGGCACAGTGTAGCGGTATACTGTATATTGTGTGGCACAGTGTAGGCTATATGTGTATAACATAAACATATTTCACATGAAAACTTACAGTTACTTGGCTTGGCCCTTGGGGATCTCGGACACCACTTCCACACTTTGGCCGGGGGCTCGGCGGAGCTGATGTTGTGTTTTATCCTAATGAGAAAGATTTCATAATAAGGATTTGGAGAAGGGGCAGAGGGATAGCAGAGCAGGGAGAGGCTGGTGCTGCTACTAGGGGGTCATACCATGGGGGATTAATAAAGCCCCCCCCCTAGTAGAAATAATTCTCCTTATAATGTGACAGTGCAAAAAATACCCCCTTGTAATGCCCCCAGTTGAGCTAATGTCCCCATAGTGCCCCTATAATGTGCCAGTATAAAATACCCCTATGTAGTGCCCCCAGTAAATGCCCTGATAGTGCTACTCTCCCCCTTCCTCCTAGTGCCCCCCATCATTTATCAGTATTAAATGCCCCAATAGATGCCCTCAGTGTCCCCCATAATTTGCAAGTATAAAATACCCCTTCTTAGTGCCCCCGTAGATGACCCCATAGTACTCCTCTCCCCAACAGTACCCACCATAATGTGCCTAGTATAAAATGCTACTGTACAGATCCCCCCATATAAAATACCCGTTCTTTGTGGCCTCAGTAAATGCGCCTATAGTGCCTACCAAGAATGTGCCAGTAAAAAGTGCCCCCCATCATGTGCCAGTAACAAGAGGGCCCCCCTATGCCCCATCATGTGCCAGTAACAGGAGGGTCCCCCATCATGTGCCAGTAAAAAGAGCCCCCCTATGCCCCATCGTGTGCCAGTAAAAAGAGGGACCCCCCTATGCCCCATAATGTGCCAGTATCAAGAGGCCCCCCCATGCCCCATTATGTGCCAGTAACAGGAGGGCCCCCCCATCATGTGCCAATAACAAGAGGGCCCCCCTAGGCCCCATTATGTGCCAGTTACAAGAGCTCCCCCATGCCCCATCATGTGCCAGTAACAAGAGGGCCCCCCCATGCCCCATCATGTGCCAGTAAAAAAAGGCGCCCCCCCATCATGTGCCAGTAAAAGACTTTTCCTAAAAGTATTATACATCTAAAAAAAAAAAAACTTATACTTACCTCCATGTCAGCGATGTGATGCAGGCCTCTTCCGGCCTGTGTCCCGCGCTGTACGGCTCAGGCGGCACTAGGCCGGCAGCCTATCAGAGACACAGGGGAGGGACACGCCTCTCCCCTGCCCCGCCACGATACAGATAAAGATGAGCGCTTCCACAATGGAAGCGCTCATCTCCCTGTGCTGGCACGCGCACGCCACCCACTAATTTAAGTTTTTAGTAGGGTCCAGGGCCGGCTGCGCCGCCAGCTCGGGGAGGGGGGCAATTAAGGGGACTGGTTGGGATTAGGTGCATAGTTATATTTTGGGCGGAGTTATAGGTGTGGCCTAGTGCAAAAAAAATTGCCGCACAATGTGTCTCACTTTGTTCGTTTGGTAAGTTGTGAGGTATGTATATGGTGGTATTATTGGTTATTGGTGCTTGTATTGTGGTAGTGTACCGTTAGTCAATGGGGCAAAAACATCACATGTGGATAAGGGTACGGTCACATCAGAGTCAGAAATCTGTCAGTGGAGTTTACCATATACGGCACAGCCGGATACTGCCGTTCTCCAACAGATCCCCATTGACTATAATGAGATCTGCACCAGCCAGCAGTTATACTGAAACAGGCTGAACACAGGACCTGAACGAGGGAAGGGAAGTGATAAATGACCACAAGATGTCGCCGTTCTACAATGCAAATTTCAAAAACTTCAAAGCCATGTGGCCACCAGCAGTAAAGTCAGAGCAGGCGGCTTTGTTATGGGGAAATCTTAGACATTGGTTAATTATTACGTCTGCCCCAGTCTTGTAAATAACAAAACTCTGTCCATGGCTCATGTCCATTATCTGCTGGAGCGTCCTTGTAGAACAGAAAAAGGCCAGAAAGTAGTCTCTTGAGGTCTTAGAACTTACAGGCACAGTAGCCCGGCTAGCTCAGTCGGTAGAGCATGAGACTCTTAATCTCAGGGTCGTGGGTTCGAGCCCCACGTTGGGCGACTATGTTTTTTAGTATTTTTGGAAACAGAGGCAGAGCCTACTAGTAACTGCAAAAAAACATGTGGATCTTCCACTAAAAATACAGCAGGACAAACCCTTTCCATACAGTTTATTTTATTAGGGAATAAGGACATCAGAGAGTCAGGTCTCTACTCAGGAACCCCAGATGCACTAATTTCTGACAATAACAAAAACTTTCAAAGAATAGACTTTAGGCCTCTTTCACACTTGCGTTGTCCGGATCCGGCGTGTACTCCACTTGCCGGAATTACACGCCGGATCCGGAAAAACGCAAGTGTACTGAAAGCATTTGAAGACGGAACCGTCTTCCAAATGCGTTCAGTGTTACTATGGCACCCAGGACGCTATTAAAGTCCTGGTTGCCATAGTAGTAGTGGGGAGCGGGGGAGCAGTATACTTACAGTCCGTGCGGCTCCCCGGGCGCTCCAGAATGACGTCAGAGCGCCCCATGCGCATGGATGACGTGATCCATGTGATCACATGATCCATGCGCTTGGGGCGCCCTGACGTCACTCTGGAGCGCCCGGGGAGCCGCACGGACGGTAAGTATGCTGCTCCCCCGCTCCCCGCTACACTTTACCATGGCTGCCAGGACTTTAGCGTCCCGGCAGCCATGGTAACCACTCTGAAAAAGCTAAATGTCGGCTCCGGCAATGCGCCGAAACGACGTTTAGCTTAAGGCCGGATTCGGATCAATGCCTTTCAATGGGCATTAATTCCGGATCCGGCCTTGCGGCAAGTGTTCCGGATTTTTGGCCGGAGCAAAAAGCGCAGCATGCTGCGGTATTTTCTCCGGCCAAAAAACGTTCCGTTCCGGAACTGAAGACATCCTGATGCATCCTGAACGGATTTCTCTCCATTCAGAATGCATTAGGATAATCCTGATCAGTATTCTTCCGGCATAGAGCCCCGACGACGGAACTCTATGCCGGAAGACAAGAACGCAAGTGTGAAAGAGCCCTTAGAGACATTTTTAACCAGCACATGAAGTAAATTGTGATTATGCCCTGATTGCAACAGCTAGAGCGCCTCTATTAACCCGTAGAGGACCCGTGCTGTACATGTACGACGCAGAATAGATGTCAGTGACTTAAGGACCAGCGCCGTACATGTACGACGCTGTGATCGGGCGGTTGCAGGAGATGAGCCCGCCCGATCCGCGGCAGGGGTCTGGCAGTCACTGATAGCCGGACCCCTCCTGCATGCACCGGTATCGGTGAAATCACCGATGCCGGCGCATTAACCCTTGATGTGCCACGGTCAGCGCTGACCGGGGCACATGCGATGTCCTTCCGAGTATCGGAGCTGCCATCGAGTCCCAGTGCTGCTGTGACGGGGACCCGATGGCATGGAAGGCAGCACAATGCCTTCCTTAGGCGTCGTGGCTGCCTTCCGGGAAGGAAGCTGTATGAGTAATACACACTGTATTACACTTACAGCCAATGCATTACAATACAGAAGTACTGTATTGTGATCAGATCCCCATCATTGGGATGTTTCAATCAAAAAAATCTGTTATAGAAATACTCCCCCGGAACCCCGTTTGTTTCTGGCTTCTCAATAAAGCTGGGGGCATGTGATTTCCCCTCCCTACCCCCTCCTTCCCACCTCCCCTTCCCTCATCACTGTCTAAATGCTTTGTTAGAAGGTTTTGTGATTGAATAGGAATGCTAGTGTAGCATGCATTGTGATGTATAGTGTAGGTTAGCCTGTGCGTTACATAACAATGCCATGCTCGCAAAGATGACTGTAAGTAATTTATTAAGTACTGACTCGTTGCCTGCGCTGCGTCACAGTACTAAGTCTGTATAACCATTGTAATAAAGGTGTTTCAATCAAAAATCTGTTATAGAAATACTTGTAACATCCATCAGATAACAATTCTTGTGAACCTAATCTGTGCTGTCATGTTCTTCTGTTATTCCTCCTGGAAATTTATGAATACGTTCTGCCTGACCAAGTAAGGTCACATCCATTGGACAATGTGCATGTTAGCACCCAGATGTCAATTTAGTCATACATTTCCAGGACAAATAATAGAATCTGGCTGAATAAAACTTCATATTCACACTCCTGGTGCGACAAACTCCACAAAATATATGCCCTGCTCTCCCAAGCCTTAACTTTGTGCTGTCAGCAGCTCAGCATGATCAAAACTACTGACAGACCCCTTTTCATTGTTTTATATTCTGCCTGTGACCAATGCGATATTTTCTTGTACAGTCTGCAAAATGATGATATTCTGCAGATCACTTGTGCAGACCTGGTATCTAACCACCATATGGTGGTCACTATATGCATACCTCCCATCCGTCCCGGGTCCGGCGGGACAGTCCAGTCCAGTGCGGTATGAATACAGTGTAATTGTGTCAGGGCGAATCCCCATAAGCCTACTGTCTGCTATGGAATACTGTGATTATGGTAACAGAAGCTAATACAATGTATAAGTGACTTCATGTGTGACTCATGGAGGTGAAATCTCAGGCAGTCACCTAAAAACTGGAAGCTTGTAACATGGAGTACTCCTGCATGCTGCAGAACATGGATGTCCAGTGCTGCGGGTAGCAGGTTTGTTGGTAGAGTACTGGATTCCTTTATTATATTCTGCCAGAAATCATCAAATCTTCCAAATAATTAAAATAATTAGAAACGTATGAATCCGGTGCCCGGGTTCTTATAATTCTGTGGGGGCACAATGTGGGCATAAAAACTGTGTGGTGGCATGAACAGGGAATAACTACTATGTGGGGGCAGGGCCAGATTAAGAGCGTGATGGGCCTGGTGCTGAAGATTTTAATGGGCCTTTTTTATAGAAAATGAAAACGCAACTCACAGTCTTCCACTTTACAGCAGGACCCAGGGGAGAAGTCTGACCTGTCACTGTCCTGGTGAGTTCTATAAAGGGCCGGCCTGGGAGATTACTCCTTGCGGTGCCGGCCCTGTCATCATCTGACAGTCAGCCTGGTCCTTCTAATTGGGCAGCGGGGCGGCTGACAGGCGACTTCAGCGAGGACGAGGCAGTGGCGGATACAGAGCCTGGTCTCGGGAGGGGCACTTTCAGATTTTTTTCTGTCCGCCGCCACAAAACAATGGTGCTTTTAGAACAGACTACACAGTGTAGAGGTATACTGTACATTGTGTGGCACAGTGTAGCGGTATACTGTATATTGTGTGGCACAGTGTAGAGGTATACTGTATATTGTGTGGCACAGTGTAGAGGTATACTGTACATTGTGTGGCACAGTGTAGAGGTATACTGTACATTGTGTGGCACAGTGTAGAGGTATACTGTATATTGTGTGGCACAGTGTAGAGGTATACTGTATATTGTGTGGCACAGTGTAGAGGTATACTGTATATTGTGTGGCACAGTGTAGAGGTATACTGTATATTGTGTGGCACAGTGTAGCGGTATACTGTATATTGTGTGGCACAGTGTAGAGGTATACTGTATATTGTGTGGCACAGTGTAGAGGTATACTGTACATTGTGTGGCACAGTGTAGAGGTATACTGTATATTGTGTGGCACAGTGAAGCGGTATACTGTATATTGTGTGGCACAGTGTAGAGGTATACTGTATATTGTGTGGCACAGTGTAGAGGTATACTGTATATTGTGTGGCACAGTGTAGAGGTATACTGTATATTGTGTGGCACAGTGTAGGCTATATGTGTATAACATAAACATATTTCACATGAAAACTTACAGTTACTTGGCTTGGCCCTTGGGGATCTCGGACACCACTTCCACACTTGGCCGGGGGCTCGGCGGAGCTGATGTTGTGTTTTATCCTAATGAGAAAGATTTCATAATAAGGATTTGGAGAAGGGGCAGAGGGATAGCAGAGCAGGGAGAGGCTGGTGCTGCTACTAGGGGGTCATACCATGGGGGATTAATAAAGCCCCCCCCCTAGTAGAAATAATTCTCCTTATAATGTGACAGTGCAAAAAATACCCCCTTGTAATGCCCCCAGTTGAGCTAATGTCCCCATAGTGCCCCTATAATGTGCCAGTATAAAATACCCCTATGTAGTGCCCCCAGTAAATGCCCTGATAGTGCTACTCTCCCCCTTCCTCCTAGTGCCCCCCATCATTTATCAGTATTAAATGCCCCAATAGATGCCCTCAGTGTCCCCCATAATTTGCAAGTATAAAATACCCCTTCTTAGTGCCCCCGTAGATGACCCCATAGTACTCCTCTCCCCAACAGTACCCACCATAATGTGCCTAGTATAAAATGCTACTGTACAGATCCCCCCATATAAAATACCCGTTCTTTGTGGCCTCAGTAAATGCGCCTATAGTGCCTACCAAGAATGTGCCAGTAAAAAGTGCCCCCCATCATGTGCCAGTAACAAGAGGGCCCCCCTATGCCCCATCATGTGCCAGTAACAGGAGGGTCCCCCATCATGTGCCAGTAAAAAGAGCCCCCCTATGCCCCATCGTGTGCCAGTAAAAAGAGGGACCCCCCTATGCCCCATAATGTGCCAGTATCAAGAGGCCCCCCCATGCCCCATTATGTGCCAGTAACAGGAGGGCCCCCCCATCATGTGCCAATAACAAGAGGGCCCCCCTAGGCCCCATTATGTGCCAGTTACAAGAGCTCCCCCATGCCCCATCATGTGCCAGTAACAAGAGGGCCCCCCCATGCCCCATCATGTGCCAGTAAAAAAAGGCGCCCCCCCATCATGTGCCAGTAAAAGACTTTTCCTAAAAGTATTATACATCTAAAAAAAAAAAAACTTATACTTACCTCCATGTCAGCGATGTGATGCAGGCCTCTTCCGGCCTGTGTCCCGCGCTGTACGGCTCAGGCGGCACTAGGCCGGCAGCCTATCAGAGACACAGGGGAGGGACACGCCTCTCCCCTGCCCCGCCACGATACAGATGAAGATGAGCGCTTCCACAATGGAAGCGCTCATCTCCCTGTGCTGGCACGCGCACGCCACCCACTAATTTAAGTTTTTAGTAGGGTCCAGGGCCGGCTGCGCCGCCAGCTCGGGGAGGGGGGCAATTAAGGGGACTGGTTGGGATTAGGTGCATAGTTATATTTTGGGCGGAGTTATAGGTGTGGCCTAGTGCAAAAAAAATTGCCGCACAATGTGTCTCACTTTGTTCGTTTGGTAAGTTGTGAGGTATGTATATGGTGGTATTATTGGTTATTGGTGCTTGTATTGTGGTGGTGTACCGTTAGTCAATGGGGCAAAAACATCACATGTGGATAAGGGTACGGTCACATCAGAGTCAGAAATCTGTCAGTGGAGTTTACCATATACGGCACAGCCGGATACTGCCGTTCTCCAACAGATCCCCATTGACTATAATGAGATCTGCACCAGCCAGCAGTTATACTGAAACAGGCTGAACCCAGGACCTGAACGAGGGAAGGGAAGTGATAAATGACCACAAGATGTCGCCGTTCTACAATGCAAATTTCAAAAACTTCAAAGCCATGTGGCCACCAGCAGTAAAGTCAGAGCAGGCGGCTTTGTTATGGGGAAATCTTAGACATTGGTTAATTATTACGTCTGCCCCAGTCTTGTAAATAACAAAACTCTGTCCATGGCTCATGTCCATTATCTGCTGGAGCGTCCTTGTAGAACAGAAAAAGGCCAGAAAGTAGTCTCTTGAGGTCTTAGAACTTACAGGCACAGTAGCCCGGCTAGCTCAGTCGGTAGAGCATGAGACTCTTAATCTCAGGGTCGTGGGTTCGAGCCCCACGTTGGGCGACTATGTTTTTTAGTATTTTTGGAAACAGAGGCAGAGCCTACTAGTAACTGCAAAAAAACATGTGGATCTTCCACTAAAAATACAGCAGGACAAACCCTTTCCATACAGTTTATTTTATTAGGGAATAAGGACATCAGAGAGTCAGGTCTCTACTCAGGAACCCCAGATGCACTAATTTCTGACAATAACAAAAACTTTCAAAGAATAGACTTTAGGCCTCTTTCACACTTGCGTTGTCCGGATCCGGCGTGTACTCCACTTGCCGGAATTACACGCCGGATCCGGAAAAACGCAAGTGTACTGAAAGCATTTGAAGACGGAACCGTCTTCCAAATGCGTTCAGTGTTACTATGGCACCCAGGACGCTATTAAAGTCCTGGTTGCCATAGTAGTAGTGGGGAGCGGGGGAGCAGTATACTTACAGTCCGTGCGGCTCCCCGGGCGCTCCAGAATGACGTCAGAGCGCCCCATGCGCATGGATGACGTGATCCATGTGATCACATGATCCATGCGCTTGGGGCGCCCTGACGTCACTCTGGAGCGCCCGGGGAGCCGCACGGACGGTAAGTATGCTGCTCCCCCGCTCCCCGCTACACTTTACCATGGCTGCCAGGACTTTAGCGTCCCGGCAGCCATGGTAACCACTCTGAAAAAGCTAAATGTCGGCTCCGGCAATGCGCCGAAACGACGTTTAGCTTAAGGCCGGATTCGGATCAATGCCTTTCAATGGGCATTAATTCCGGATCCGGCCTTGCGGCAAGTGTTCCGGATTTTTGGCCGGAGCAAAAAGCGCAGCATGCTGCGGTATTTTCTCCGGCCAAAAAACGTTCCGTTCCGGAACTGAAGACATCCTGATGCATCCTGAACGGATTTCTCTCCATTCAGAATGCATTAGGATAATCCTGATCAGGATTCTTCCGGCATAGAGCCCCGACGACGGAACTCTATGCCGGAAGACAAGAACGCAAGTGTGAAAGAGCCCTTAGAGACATTTTTAACCAGCACATGAAGTAAATTGTGATTATGCCCTGATTGCAACAGCTAGAGCGCCTCTATTAACCCGTAGAGGACCCGTGCTGTACATGTACGACGCAGAATAGATGTCAGTGACTTAAGGACCAGCGCCGTACATGTACGACGCTGTGATCGGGCGGTTGCAGGAGATGAGCCCGCCCGATCCGCGGCAGGGGTCTGGCAGTCACTGATAGCCGGACCCCTCCTGCATGCACCGGTATCGGTGAAATCACCGATGCCGGCGCATTAACCCTTGATGTGCCACGGTCAGCGCTGACCGGGGCACATGCGATGTCCTTCCGGGTATCGGAGCTGCCATCGAGTCCCAGTGCTGCTGTGACGGGGACCCGATGGCATGGAAGGCAGCACAATGCCTTCCTTAGGCGTCGTGGCTGCCTTCCGGGAAGGAAGCTGTATGAGTAATACACACTGTATTACACTTACAGCCAATGCATTACAATACAGAAGTACTGTATTGTGATCAGATCCCCATCATTGGGATGTTTCAATCAAAAAAATCTGTTATAGAAATACTCCCCCGGAACCCCGTTTGTTTCTGGCTTCTCAATAAAGCTGGGGGCATGTGATTTCCCCTCCCTACCCCCTCCTTCCCACCTCCCCTTCCCTCATCACTGTCTAAATGCTTTGTTAGAAGGTTTTGTGATTGAATAGGAATGCTAGTGTAGCATCCATTGTGATGTATAGTGTAGGTTAGCCTGTGCGTTACATAACAATGCCATGCTCGCAAAGATGACTGTAAGTAATTTATTAAGTACTGACTCGTTGCCTGCGCTGCGTCACAGTACTAAAGTCTGTATAACGATTGTAATAAAGGTGTTTCAATCAAAAATCTGTTATAGAAATACTTGTAACATCCATCAGATAACAATTCTTGTGAACCTAATCTGTGCTGTCATGTTCTTCTGTTATTCCTCCTGGAAATTTATGAATACGTTCTGCCTGACCAAGTAAGGTCACATCCATTGGACAATGTGCATGTTAGCACCCAGATGTCAATTTAGTCATACATTTCCAGGACAAATAATAGAATCTGGCTGAATAAAACTTCATATTCACACTCCTGGTGCGACAAACTCCACAAAATATATGCCCTGCTCTCCCAAGCCTTAACTTTGTGCTGTCAGCAGCTCAGCATGATCAAAACTACTGACAGACCCCTTTTCATTGTTTTATATTCTGCCTGTGACCAATGCGATATTTTCTTGTACAGTCTGCAAAATGATGATATTCTGCAGATCACTTGTGCAGACCTGGTATCTAACCACCATATGGTGGTCACTATATGCATACCTCCCATCCGTCCCGGGTCCGGCGGGACAGTCCAGTCCAGTGCGGTATGAATACAGTGTAATTGTGTCAGGGCGAATCCCCATAAGCCTACTGTCTGCTATGGAATACTGTGATTATGGTAACAGAAGCTAATACAATGTATAAGTGACTTCATGTGTGACTCATGGAGGTGAAATCTCAGGCAGTCACCTAAAAACTGGAAGCTTGTAACATGGAGTACTCCTGCATGCTGCAGAACATGGATGTCCAGTGCTGCGGGTAGCAGGTTTGTTGGTAGAGTACTGGATTCCTTTATTATATTCTGCCAGAAATCATCAAATCTTCCAAATAATTATTGATTAGAAACTTATGAATCCGGTGCCCGGTTTCTTATAATTCTGTGAGGGGGCACAATGTGGGCATAAATACTGTGCATGAAGGGGCAATAACTACTATGTGGGGGCATTAAGGGGATTGGTTGGGATTAGGTGCATAGTTATATTTTGGGCGGAGTTAGAGGCGTGGCCTAGTGCAGAAAAAAATCGCCACCTTGCGCGCCGTTGTGGGGGAAATGTTAGACACTGGTTAATTATTACGTCTGCCCCAGTCTTGTAAATAACAAAACTCTGTCCATGGCTCATGTCCATTATCTGCTGGAACAGAAAAAGGCCAGAGAGTAGTCTCTTGAGGTCTTAGAACTCCCAGGCACAGTAGCCCGGCTAGCTCAGTCGGTAGAGCATGAGACTCTTAATCTCAGGGTCGTGGGTTCGAGCCCCACGTTGGGCGACTATACTTTTTTAGTATTAGAGTATTTTGGGAAACAGACGCAGAACCTATTAGTAACTGCAAGAAAACATGTGGATCTTCCAACAAAAATACAGCAGGATAAACCCTTTATATATTATTAATTTTATTAGGGTATAAGGACATCAGAGAGTCAGGTCTCTACTCAGGAACCCCTCCGGGGGTTTCAAGACGCTCTAATTTCTGACAATAACAAAAACTTTCAAATAATAGATTTATGAGAGATTTTTGATCCAGCACATTAAGTAAATTGCAATAATGCGATGATATCAACAGCTAGAATGCCTCCTAACAGTGCCAGCCGGTGTGTAACCATTAACAATTCTAGTGTGCCCCTATTAATTCTATAGTGCTCTACGCCAAAGGTCCCCAACCCCCGGGCCATGGACCGCCTGGTACTGATCCACGTGAAGCGCTGGAGTTGAGCTGCAGGGCAGGAATGGCTTCTGTGCTCCGCCATTTAGCCTCATAGGCAAAAGGCTGCTAGGCCTGTGACATCATCGTGACCTTCTGTGCGGGGGTCACAGGTGGTATGAGGTAATCCTACCACCAGAGGCACTACTGCGGGGGGGGGGGGGGCTATATTTAAAGGGACCACTACTTTGGAGGAGGGCACTATGTTTAAAGGGAACCTGTAATCAACTTTATGCTGACCTCACTGAGGGCGAGATTTGTGCACAGGAAAAGGACCTGTGGTGACGTCACTGCGCTCATCACATGGTCCGTCACATGATCCATCACCATGGTAAAAAAAATCATGTGATAGACCATGTGATGAGCGCAGTGACGTCATCAAAGGTCCTATTCCTACTGCACAACAAAGATGAAGACAGAAGAGAAGCCGGGCTGCGCGAACAAGTGGATTAAGGTGAGTTAAATAATTTTTTTTTTTTTTTAACCCCTCCAGCTCTATTGTACTATGCATTCTGTATTAAGAATGCTATTATTTCCCCTTATAACCATGTTTTAAGGGAAAGTAATAAAATCTACACAACACCTAACCCAAACCCGAACTTCTGTGAAGAAGTCCGGGTTCGGGTCTGGGTACCAAATATGGCGATGTTTCTCACGCGCGTGCAAAACGCATTACAATGTTTTGCACTCGCGCGGAAAAATCGCGCATCATATCCGGGCAAAAAACATGACACCCATGTGAAAAAGGCCGTAATGTTTAAAGCTACAGTAGCCAGGCTACCTCAGTTGTTAGCAAAAAAAAAGACTCAGGGTTGTGGGCTTGAGCCCCATGTTGGGTGACTGCTCATTTAGGGTTTTTGTAACATATATTAGTTTTAAAGCAGAACTGTGTTGGTTATTTCCTCGAAAAGTGCCCATTTTTCCTACCCAATCAGCTGCTCCAGTGGCGCAATCGGTTAGCGCGCGGTACTTATAAGACAGTAACTGGTGAGCGATGCCGAGGTTGTGAGTTCGAGCCTCACCTGGAGCACAATCTTTTAGATTGCTATCTGAGGGACTGAGTCATTACTTGCAATGTCCTCCTGGATGTTTACTGAAAATAAATGTGAAGATTTAGTAAAAAAAATTCTAATTTCAAACTTTAATAATTTAAAATGTGGAAAAATCAACCACTGAGGTGCTGGGTTATCAGAAATTCTTAAAAGACTGTCTGCAAAAAAAAGGTCTGCTTTTTCTCCGCCTACATGCACACGACTGTATGTGTTTTGCGGTCTGCAAATTGCGGATCCGCAAAAAAACCAAACGGATGACATCCGTATGCCAGCCGTTTTTTTGGCGGATCCATTGTAACAATGCCTAAAACGGACAAGAATAGGACATGTTCTATTTTTTTTTGCGGGGCTACAGAACGGACATACTGATGCGGATAGCACACGGTGGGTCCGCATCCTATCTGCAAAAAAAAACGGAACGGACACGGAAACAAACAACGTTCATGTGCATGTAGCCTAAAACAGTGGTCCTCTTGTCCATGGACTGTGTCGTCTAGTTGAGCCCTGTTCACTGTAAAATGCATGAGTTGCAATACCACCATCAACCCATAGACAAGCGTGGCGCTGTTTCTGGAAATAAGAAAACAAGATTTTTGTAAAACTTACCAGCAAAATCTCTTTCTCGCTCTTCATTGGGGGACACACAAACCGTGGGTATAGCCATGTCCTCTAGGAGGCGTTGACACTAGTAAAAGCTGTTAGCTCCTCCCCTGGCAGCTATACCCCCTCCAGCCTGGAGAGAGAGAGCTTCAGTTAGTGTAGAAGCAGTAGGAGAAGCAAGTAAACCAACGAAATAACGTGGAACACCAACAATGCCAAGAACCGAACTAGGTTCTAACCAGCAACAGCCACAACTGTGGCCGAACAACAATACTGGGTACAGATAACACAGTGATAACTCTCTGAGTACAGATAACACAGTGATAACTCTCTGAGTACAGATAACACAGTGATAACTCTCTGAGTACAGATAACACAGTGATAACTCTCTGAGTACAGATAACACAGTGATAACTCTCTGAGTACAGATAACACAGTGATAACTCTCTGATTACAGATAAGGTAGTAGATGGGTGTGAGGCCCTAGAATTCAGAACACACACAGTGTGGCCTGAAGTCTGGAGCCAGGCTTCGGCAGTGTGGGCCATATTCTATATACCCCCCCTAGCCTACCATGAAAAAGATATTTGGATGGACATAACATACATTGCTATGAAATATACAGGAGAATACAGCACCATACATGTTACATCCAGTGACATCTCCTGTGATGTAGACTTTCCTCAGCGTCTTCATTCGGAGATGGGACCGTCATGGCGTCTTGTCTCTGCAAAGTTTTGTAGATTTTTTTTTACTATCATCCTCAGATAACAGACCTCCGCTCCCCCGTAGTGCCCATAAGTATAATGCACTCTGTATAATTATGATATACAGGGAGTGCAGAATTATTAGGCAAGTTGTATTTTTGAGGATTCATTTTATTATTGAACAACAACCATGTTCTCAATGAACCCAAAAAACTCATTAATATCAAAGCTGAATATTTTTGGAAGTAGTTTTTAGTTTGTTTTTAGTTTTAGCTATTTTAGGGGGATATCTGTGTGTGCAGGTGACTATTACTGTGCATAATTATTAGGCAACTTAACAAAAAACAAATATATACCCAGTTCAATTATTTATTTTTACCAGTGAAACCAATATAACATCTCAACATTCACAAATATACATTTCTGACATTCAAAAACAAAACAAAAACAAATCAGTGACCAATATAGACACCTTTCTTTGCAAGGACACTCAAAAGCCTGCCATCCATGGATTCTGTCAGTGTTTTGATCTGTTCACCATCAACATTGCGTGCAGCAGCAACCACAGCCTCCCAGACACTGTTCAGAGAGGTGTACTGTTTTCCCTCCTTGTAAATCTCACATTTGATGATGGACCACAGGTTCTCAATGGGGTTCAGATCAGGTGAACAAGGAGGCCATGTCATTAGATTTTCTTCTTTTATACCCTTTCATGCCAGCCACGCTGTGGAGTACTTGGACGCGTGTG
Source organism: Bufo bufo (assembly GCF_905171765.1). Lineage (NCBI taxonomy): Eukaryota > Metazoa > Chordata > Amphibia > Anura > Bufonidae > Bufo > Bufo bufo. Next base: position 784,939,992 of record NC_053389.1, on the reverse strand, counting down.
ATGGAGCATTGTCCTGCATGAAAATCATGTTTTTCTTGAAGGATGCAGACTTCTTCCTGTACCACTGCTTGAAGAAGGTGTATTCCAGAAACTGGCAGTAGGACTGGGAGTTGAGCTTGACTCCATCCTCAATCTGAAAAGGCCCCACAAGCTCATCTTTGATGATACCAGCCCAAACCAGTACTCCACCTCCACCTTGCTGGCGTCTGAGTCGGACTGGAGCTCTCTGCCCTTTACCAATCCAGCCACGGGCCCATCCATCTGGCCCATCAAGACTCACTCTCATTTCATCAGTCCATAAAACCTTAGAAAAATCAGTCTTGAGATATTTCTTGGCCCAGTCTTGACGTTTCAGCTTGTGTGTCTTGTTCAGTGGTGGTCGTCTTTCAGCCTTTCTTACCTTGGCCATGTCTCTGAGTATTGCACACCTTGTGCTTTTGGGCACTCCAGTGATGTTGCAGCTCTGAAATATGGCCAAACTGGTGGCAAGTGGCATCTTGGCAGCTGCACGCTTGACTTTTCTCAGTTCATGGGCAGTTATTTTGCGCCTTGGTTTTTCCACACGCTTCTTGCGACCCTGTTGACTATTTTGAATGAAACGCTTGATTGTTCGATGATCACGCTTCAGAAGCTTTGCAATTTTAAGAGTGCTGCATCCCTCTGCAAGATATCTCACTATTTTTGACTTTTCTAAGCCTGTCAAGTCCTTCTTTTGACCCATTTTGCCAAAGGAAAGGAAGTTGCCTAATAATTATGCACACCTGATATAGGGTGTTGATGTCATTAGACCACACCCCTTCTCATTACAGAGATGCACATCACCTAATATGCTTAATTGGTAGTAGGCTTTCGAGCCTATACAGCTTGGAGTAAGACAACATGCATAAAGAGGATGATGTGGTCAAAATACTCATTTGCCTAATAATTCTGCACGCAGTGTATAATGGCCCCCTCTGTATTAGTATTATTATTATAATGACCACCTCTGTAGTATTATTGTAATAATTATGGCCCCCTCTGTATTATAGTAATAATTATGGCCCCCTATAGCTCCTCTAGCATACAGTCCCATGTAAGATACATCACTCCCCTTGCCTTCAGTCCTTCTTGCAAACAGTCCCATGTAAAATACATCACTCTCCCTTTAGCTCCTCCAGCATATAGCCCCATGTAAGATACAACCCCCAGAGGATGCCATCTGCCCATCTCTGCTGTCCATATACCAGGCCTACCAGTATTACCCCTTCATATACCGCCTGGTCACCCCACACCTAACAGTCTGAGTCACTTGTCTCCCTGAGTGTTAGGTGGGGTGACCAGGCGGGCAGGCGGTATATCAAGGGGTAATGCTGGTAGGCCTGGCCTGGTATATGGACAGCAGAGATGGGCAGATGGCATCCTCTGGGCAGTACTGTCTCTCTGGTCATCCTTCACCAGCACCCTGACTGCCACCTGCTTGGCCTGGCTCTCATGGCACTTCACTGCCTGGTGCTTGGCTATCAGCACTGAGTGACAGTCGGTGTCACTGTGTGACTGAGTCACTTAAGTGCTGATAGCCAAGCACCAGGCAGTGAAGTGCCATGAGAGCCAGGCCAAGCAGGTGGCAGTCAGGGTGCTGGTGAAGGATGACCAGAGAGACAGTACTGCCCAGAGGATGCCATCTTCCCATCTCTGCTGTCCATATACCAGGCCAGGCCTACCAGCATTACCCCTTGATATACCGCCTGCCACCCTGATCACCCCACCTAACACTCAGGGAGTGACTCAGTCACACTGTGACACTGACTGGCACTCACTGTCAGTGTCGCTCATTCCGGCTGCCTGTGGAGCCTGTCCTGAAAGGGCACTGCAGCAGCCATCTTCTTCTTCTTGCTCCGGCTCCGCAGTGTCTTTCCCGCCTGGAAGGTGGCTGGAGCCTATCAGTGAAGTGCCGTACTGACGTGCGCGCCCTGGTGATTTATCAGGGCGCGCGCTCCTTCTGCTGAAACCGCTCCTCACTCTGTGGCGCTGCGCAGTGCAGCAAAACGAAAAACTGAAGTTAACAATTTTTTTTGCGCCAGCGCCCCCGCAGTGGTGGCGCCCGGGGCAACAGCCCCCCCACTCTACGCCACTGATATGGTCACTATATGCATACCTCCCATCCGTCCCGGGTCCGGCGGGACAGTCCAGTCCAGTGCAGTATGAATACAGTGTAATTGTGTCAGGGCGAGTCCCCATAAGCCTACTATCTGCTATGTAATACTGTGATTATGGTAACATAAGCTAATACAATGTATAAGTGACTTCATGTGTGACTCATGGAGGTGGAATCTCAGGCAGTCACCTAAAAACTGGAAAAAAATGGGCAGTCAGTGGTCACCTAAAAACTGGAAGCTTGTAACATGGAGTACTCCTGCATGTTGCAGAACATGGATGTCCAGTGCTGCGGGTAGCAGGTTTGTTGGTAGAGTACTGGATTCCTTTATTATATCCTGCCAGAAATCATCAAATCTTTCAATAATTAAAATGATTAGAAACTTATGAATCCGGTGCCCGGTTTCTTATAATTCTGTGAGGGGCACAATGTGGGCATAAATACTGTGCACGAAGGGGGAATAACTACTATGTGGGGGCATTAAGGGGACTGGTTGGGATTAGGTGCATAGTTATATTTTGGGCTGAGTTAGAGGCGTGGCCTAGTGGAGAAAAAAATCGCCACCTTGCGCGCCGCACAATGTGTCTCTCTTTGTTCGTTTGGTAAGTTGTGAGGTATGTATATGGTGGTATTATTGGTTATTGGTGCTTTTATTGTGGTGGTGTACCGTTAGTCAATGGGGCAAAAACATCATATGTGGATAAGGGTACGGTCACATCAGAGTCAGAAATCCGTCAGTGGAGTTTACCATATACGGCACAGCCGGATACTGCCGTTCTCCAACAGATCCCCATTGACTATAATGAGATCTGCACCAGCCAGCAGTTATACTGAAACAGGCTGAACACAGGACCTGAATGAGGGAAGGGAAGGGAAAGTAGTTTTTAAAATTTACAGGTACAGTAGCCCGGCTAGCTCAGTCGGTAGAGCATGAGACTCTTAATCTCAGGGTCGTGGGTTCGAGCCCCACGTTGGGCGACTATACTTTTTTAGTATTGGAGTATTTTGGGAAACAGAGGCAGAACCAATTAGTAACTGCAAGAAAACATGTGGATCCTTCACCAAAAATACAGCAGGACAAACCCTTTTCATACTATTAATTTTATTAGGGTATAAGGACATCAGAGAGTCAGGTCTCTACTCAGGAACCCCTCCGGGGGTTTCAAGACGCTCTAATTTCTGACAATAACAAAAACTTTCAAAGAATAGATTTCTGAGAGATTTTTGATCCAGCACATAAAGTAAATTGCAATTATGCCCTGATAGCAACAGCTAGAATGCCTCCTAACAGTGCCAGCCGGTGTGTACCCATTAACAATTCTAGTGTGCCCCTATTAATTCCATAGTGCTCTACCCCAAAAGTCCCCAACAACCGGGCCATGGACCGCCTGGTACTGGTCCACAGGGAGTGCTGGATTTGAGCTGCAGGGCAGGAATGGCTTCTGTGCTCTGCCATTTAGCCTCATAAGTAGGGTTGAGCGAACCCGAACTGTAAAGTTCGGGTTCGAACCGAACTTTACGGTGTTCGGGTTCGGTGTTCGTGTAATATTAATATACCATCGGATCAGAGTTTTCTCCAATCAGATGGTATATTTTAACTTGAAGCGTCCCCATCACCATGGGAACCCCTTTATGTTAGAATATATCATCGGATTTGAGTTAGATCGTGAAAACTCAGATCCGACAGTATATTCTAACACAGAGGCGTTTCCATAGTGATGGGGACGCTTCAAGTTAGAATATACTGAGAACTGTGGACATAACGGCTCCCTGCTGCCTGGCAGCACCTGATCTCTTACAGGCGGCTGTGATCCGCACAATTAACCCCTCAGATGCCGCACCTGAGGGGTTAATTGTGCGGATCACAGCCCCCTGTAAGAGATCAGGTGCTGCCAGGCAGCAGGGGGCCAGACCCCCCTCCCTCCTCAGTATTAAAATCATTGGTGGCCAGTGCGGCCCCCCCTCCCTATTAAAATCATTGGTGTCCAGTGCGGCCTTCCCCCCATCATTGGTGGCAGCGGAGCTGCAGTTCCGATTGGACTCCCAGTTTAATCACTGGGGCTCCGATCGGTTACCATGGCAGCCAGGACGCTACTGCAGTCCTGGCTGCCATGGTTACTTAGCACCGCATAGACCTTTCACTTACCAGTAGGAGGAGCGCCCGGCTGGACACAGACAGCGCACGTAAGTATAATGCTGCTAAAAGTGCTAAGTAACCATGGCAGCCAGGACTGCAGTAGCGTCCTGGCTGCCATGGTAACAGATCGGAGCCCCAGCGATTAAACTGGGACTCCGATCGGAACTGCCGCACTGGCCACCAATGATTTTTATACTGGGGAGGGAGGGAGGGGGGGGGGTGCACTGGCAACCAATGATTTTAATACTGGGGAGGGAGGGGGGTCTGGCCCCTGCTGCCTGGCAGCACCCGATCTCTTACAGGGGGCTAAGATCCGCACAATTAACCCCTCAGGTGCGGCAGGGGTTAATTGTGCGGATCACAGCCCCCTATAAGAGATCGGGTGCTGCCAGGCAGCAGGGGGCAGTTATGTACACAGTTCTTAGTATATTCTAACTTGGGAACGCCTCTGTGTTAGAATATACTGTCGGATCTGAGTTTTCACGATCGTAAAAACTCTGATCTAAAAAAGCTAATACTATTATTTTCCGTTATAACCATGTTATAACGGAAAATAAAGTGAAGTTCGGGTCCCCATTGACTTCAATGGTGTTCGGGTCCGGGTCCAAGTTCGGATCAAGTTCGGGTCCCGAACGCGAACTTTTTTTAAAGTTCGGCCGAACTCCCCGAACATCTAGGTGTTCGCTCAACTCTACTCATAAGCAAAAGGCTGCTAGGCCTGATGACATCATCGTGACCTCCTGTGCGGGGGTCACAGGTGGTATGACGCCGGCAGCCGGCCGGAAGAGGCCTGAATTGCAGACAATGGGGAGGGAGGTGAGTATTTAGTTATTTTTTTCTTGGCTTGAGCACTACAGGGGAGGGGTTAGTGCAATAAATACAGGATGGGGGGCACTATATGTAAAGAGGCACTACTGCGGGGGGGGGGGGGTATATTTAAAGGGACCACTACTTTGGAGGAGGGCACTATGTTTAAAGGGAACCTGTAATCAACTTTATGCTGACCTCACTGAGGGCAGCATGAAATAGTGACAGAAATGCTGATTTCAGCCGTGTGTAACTCATGAGCTAAAAGTAAGTGGTTACCGAGAACCAACATCATAATCATTGCAGCCTAGGCCTTGAAAAGAGTCAGATCTATCTGAGAAGAGTCATGGTTATTCATAATCTCCTGCACTCCCGCCCATCTGCTGATGATTGGCAGTTCTCTCCTAGAGATGTAGTGTCCCACTATGTAAAGGTGGGCACTACTCAAGGGTCAATTGGGTCATGTTGTTCTCCACCTCCTGTGGAACATGGTCATGGTATTTTATAATTGCATTGTAATGTATTATTTCATGTTATTTCCTGTGTACCAGGCCTGTTAGGGGTGTAGTTTCTCCTCCCAAGCTGTAGAGGGAGCTAGGGAACCGCCTAGTATATATAGTCAGGTCCAGTCCAGGAGAGTGTGTGGTCAGAAGCCAAGATTTACATCAGCCAGGCAGGAGCTGAGGTCCAGCTTCTAACATGCAGCTAGATAGCCCAGGATCCTAACGTTTCTAGGAGAAGAAGTTCCCTCCTGAAGTTATCCTGCATCTTGCAAAAGTACAGAGCAGTGCTAATTGTATCCAGCCAAGTAGAAAGCTGAAGGGCAGAAGTTTATTGACAGCAAGTGGATGTATACCAGAGGAAGGTTTCCCTACCCAAGGATAAAGCCAGCTATTAGGCATTCGGGCCTTGGAGAAAGTCAGACAGGATTCTGCAGAAAGTACAGCCTGATCTGTGAGTTTATTTCCCTCTGAGTTATCTTGCTAGGATCCTACCTGCCATTTATGCAAAGCTTGCCTGTTACCAAATCTGCTTCATCCTGCTTCATGGAACTGTCTGAAGCCTGTATATAGTTGAACTGTTCAGTAAAGAGGAGTTCTAGTTCACCATAATCGTGTGTACCTCAATTATTCCTCCAACAAATCGGTGTGCCACCGTTACCGGCACTGGCGTCACGAACTGTAAGGGATCTTGCCACAGGCACGCTAAACTTCCAATACCAAGGGCACCTCACCTACCACCCGGCCTGGTCCCTATATTCAGAGAGTGCCCCAGAGGATCTATGTGCCAGCCTCTCTATCACTGCTGTACGCCTGCCCAGGGTCTTCTACAAATTGTGAGTACCAAGAGCAACCCTCGGTGGGCTAACTGACCCCCGTGACCTCACACTCGCTCCCCCTGAAGGACTGGCGTACTGCAGAGAGAAAGGGAGAAAACTAGGTAGAAGACTGTCAATCATCAGCAGGTGGGCAGGAGAGCAGGAAGTCATGCATAACCATGACTCTTCTCAGGTGTCCGGGACTCTTTTCCAGGCCCAGTCTGCAATGATTGTGATGTTGGTTCTCGGAAACCACTTACTTTTAACCTATAAATGACAGACCTCTGAAATCAACTCACCTGTCTGTGTATTCTGCCGTTAGTATGGGCAGCATAACGTTGATAAAGTTCCCTTTAGAGAGGCAACTACTGGGGGGGCATTATATGCGAAGTGCACTACTAGGGGGCATTATATGTGAAGAGGCCACTTTATGTAAAGAGGGTGCTACTGGGGGGGCATTATATGTGAAGAGGGCGCTACTGGGGGGCATTATATGTGGAGAGGGCGCTACTGGGGGCATAAAAGGGGGCAATAATACTACATAGGTGTGTGTAAGTTTGTAGAAACAAGTTGTGATTAAGAGACGTCATCTGTGCAGGACTGAGCAAAAAAAAAAAGGAAAGAGAACAACTCCAGTCAGAGGAGACTTTACCTGTCACTGAATGGGATTATTAATGATTGTGTTCTGCTATGTATGTGATTTACTCCTCCAATCATTCCCGGAGAACCCCTTTAGCGACGCGACAAGTAAATGGTTACAAGGTGATTTAACAGTAGTGCAGCTGCCCCCAAAATATAGACATATTGCTGCAATCTTAGCTTTCTCTGTTATGGGCACTGCTTGGAAAAAAACAAAACAAAACACATTTTTGTCTTTTAATTCCTATTACAACCAAAGGAAAAAAAATTAAATAGAAGTCACCCAACTTAGGGCTTAAACCCACAACCCTAAAATGAAGCGGCTCATGCTGTACTGGCTGAGCTACTGTAGTTTAAGAGTTAAGGGGATTGTGTCACTAATAACATTTATTCCCTGTCCACCGGATGGGGTGAGGATTTGATCACTGGGGTTGTGACCTTTGGGAGTCTGCTGCTGAACTGCCCTGAGAATGGAGTGATGGTGGGGGGTCCCAGAGGTCAGACCTCCCATTGATCAAACACTTATCCCTTATCTACAAGTGTCTTCAGTGACACAGCCACTTTAGGCCTCTTTCACACTGGCGAGATTTCCGCGCGGGTGCAATGCGGGAGGTGAACTCATTGCACCCGCACTGAATCCGGACCCATTCATTTCTATGGGGCTGTGCACATGAGCAGTGATTTTCACGCATCACTTGTGCGTTGCGTGAAAATCGCAGCATGCTCTATATTGTGCGTTTTTCACGCAACGCAGGCCCCATAGAAGTGAATGGGGCTGCGTGAAAATAGCAAGCATCTGCAAGCAAGTGCGGATGCGGTGCGATTTTCACGCACGGTTGCTAGGAGACGATCGGGATGGGGACCCGATCATTATTATTTTCCCTTATAACATGGTTATAAGGGAAAATAATAGCATTCTTAATACAGAATGCATACGGTAGTACAATAGGACTGGAGGGGTTAAAAAAAATAATAATAATTTAACTCACCTTAATCCACTTGTTCGTGCAGCCGGCTTCTCTTCTGTCTTCATCTTTGCTGTGCACAGGAAAAGGACCCGTGGTGACGTCACTGCGCTCATCACATGGTCCGTCACATGATCCATCACCATGGTAAAAAAGATCATGTGATGGACCATGTGATGAGCGCAGTGACGTCATCAAAGGTCCTATTCCTACTGCACAGCAAAGATGAAGACAGAAGAGAAGCCGGGCTGCGCGAACAAGTGGATTAAGGCGAGTTAAATATTTTTTTATTTTTTTTTTAACTCCTTCAGCTCTATTGTACTATGCATTCTGTATTAAGAATGCTATTATTTTCCCTTATAACCATGTTTTAAGGGAAAATAATAAAATCTACACAACACCTAACCCAAACCCACCAAAAACATGACGCCCATGTGAAAGAGGCCTTAATGTTTAAAGCTACAGTAGCCAAGCTACCTCAGTTGTTAGCAAAAAAAAAAAAGACTCAGGGTTGTGGGCTTGAGCCCCATGTTGGGTGACTGCTCATTTAGGGTTTTTGTAACATATATTAGTTTTAAAGCAGAACTGTGTTGGTTATTTCCACGAAAAGTGCCCATTTTTCCTACCCAATCAGCTGCTCCAGTGGCGCAATCGGTTAGCGCGCGGTACTTATAAGACAGTAACTGGTGAGCGATGCCGAGGTTGTGAGTTCGAGCCTCACCTGGAGCACAATCTTTTAGATTGCTATCTGAGGGACTGAGTCATTACTTGCAATGTCCTCCTGGATGTTTACTGAGAATAAATGAACATTTTTTTTCTAATTTCAAACTTTAATAATTTAAAATGTGGAAAAATCAACCACTGAGGTGCTGGGTTATCAGAAATTCTTAAAAGACTGTCTGCAAAAAAAAAAAAGGTCTGCTTTTTCTCCGCCTACATGCACACGACCGTATGTGTTTTGCGGTCTGCATCCGTATGCCAGCCGTTTTTTTTGCAGATCCATTGTAACAATGCCTAAAACGGACCAGAATAGGACATGTTCTATTTTTTTTTGCGGGCTACAGAACGGACATACTGATGCGGACAGCAGACGGTGGGTCCGCATCCTATCTGCAAAAAAAAACGGAATGGACACGGAAACAAACAACGTTCGTGTGCATGTAGTCTAAAACAGTGGTCCTCTTGTCCATGGACTGTGTCTAGTTGAGCCCTGTTCACTGTAAAATGCATGAGTTGCAAAGTTGCAATACCACCACCAACCCATAGACAAGCGTGGGAAAACAAGATTTTTGTAAAACTTACCAGTAAAATCTCTTTCTCGCTCTTCATTGGGGGACACAGAAACCGTGGGTATAGCCATGTCCTCTAGGAGGCGTTGACACTAGTAAAAGCTGTTAGCTCCTCCCCTGGCAGCTATACCCCCTCCAGCCTGGAGAGAGAGAGCTTCAGTTTGTGTAGAAGCAGTAGGAGAAGCAAGTAAACCAACGAAATAACGTGGAACACCAACAATGCCAAGAACCCAACTAGGTTCTAACCAGCAACAGCCACAACTGTGGCCGAACAACAATACTGGGTGGGTGCTGTGTCCCCCAATGAAGAGTGAGAAAGAGATTTTACTGGTAAGTTTTACAAAAATCTTGTTTTCTCTCCCATATTCATTGGGGGACACAGAAACCGTGGGACGTCCGAAAGCAGTCCACAGGGAGGGAAAACCACAGACCCATGGAGCAAGCGCCCCTGCAGGCAACTAAGAACTGCCGCCTGCAAGACCATGCGGCCCAAGGCGGCGCCCGCCGATGCATAGGTATGCACCTGGCAAAATTTTGTGAATGTTCATAAGGAGGATAGTAGCCGCCTTGCACAACTGCGCGGCCGAACCTTGAATCCTCCGAGCCCAAGAGCGCCCACCGCTCTGGTGGAGTGAGCTGTGACACTGAAGGGAGGGACCCTGCCCCGGGTGCAGTATGCTTAAGCAATTGCAGACGTGCAATTGCCACCCTGGAGGCCGCCAATGCCTTGCAAGGACCCTCCGGGATGACAAAAAAGGAGAGTCCGTACGCCGGAAGGAACTGGAGACTGGCAAATAAATCGTCAGAGCCCTGACAACGTCCAAATGATCTAACCCCCTTTCCATAGGGTGTGAAGGGGAGGGACACAGTGATGGAAGGACAATTTTTTTATTGAAATGGAAATCAGAGACCACCGTCGGGAGAAAGGAATGAACGGGCCGGGGAACTGCTTATCCCTGTCAAGAACCAGGAAGGTTCTCTGCAAGAGAGCGCCCCAACCCGGACACCCGTCCGATGGATGTGATAGCCACAAGAAAAAACTAACTTCCAGGACAGGAGTCGGAGGGACATCTCCCGCAATGGTTCAAGGGGAGAATTCCGGAGCGCTGAAAAGGACTAAGTTCAGGTCCCAAGGCGGTAAAGGAGGGCGGTACGGAGGAACCGTATGTGCCATTCCCTGAAGGAAGGCATTATGGGCCCCGGGTGAGTCAGAGGACGCTGAAAAAGGATACAAAGCGCCGAACCTGACCAAGCAAGAAACTAATGGCTAAACCAAAAACCCAGGACCGCAGGATCCACCCCTGCTAAAGGGAAGCGCTCCACGGAAACGGTAAGTGGTCCACCAATGTCCCCCGAGCCGAAGAGGCTTGTGGTGAGACTGAGAAGCTGGCTGATAAACTACAGAGAAAAAAACGCCTGAAATGAGGCATGTCCAACCGCAAGCCAAGGCATCAATACATTGGATAGGTAGAAGTAGAGACGATATGAGAAACACCGGCGGTGGAGTTCCGTCAGCGACCGTGTATTGACAGTGAGGCAACACTGCTCGACGGAAATTTTGACCAGACCAAGATGAGAGAAAACTCTTGCCTCGAGGAGGAAGAATAGAAGGGGTGTTCCGTTCCAGGAACGAAACTCCATCAACAGTCGTGACAGCACCCCTGCTCAGCCTGGCGTGGTGAGTCTCGTAGTCTAGCCACGGAATGTGCAGTGAAAAGGCATGACTACATCGGACTGACACTAGTCAAGTCTTAACCCCTTAGGGACGCATGACGTACCGGTACGGCATGTTTCCCGAGTCTCTAAGGACCCATGACGTACCGGTACGGTGTAAAAAAAGCAATTTTTTTGGTCACCTAACATCAGAAAAAGGGTAATAGCGAGCGATCAAAATGTGATATGCACCCCCAATTAGTGCCTATAAAATCGCCATCTCATCCCGCAAAAAAATGAGATCTACATTAGATAGTCGCGCAACAAAAAAAAAAAAAAAACTGTAGCTTCTAGGCTATGGAGATACTAAAATATTTTTTTGGGTTCATAAAATGATAATATAGTGTAAAATCTAAATAAATTTTAAAATGTAGACATATTAGGTATCGCCGCGTCCGTAAGAATCTGCCCTATAAAAATAACATTTGACCAAACCCCTCGGATGAACAGCGTTAAAAGTATAAAATAAAAACGGTGCCAAAACACCCATTTTTGGGCAAAATTTCCATTTGAATCCTTTTTTCCGGTAATAAAGCAAGGGTTAGCAGCCAAACAAAACTAAATATTTATTGCCCTGATTCTGTAGTTTGCAGAAACACCCCATATGTGGTCGTAAATGGCTATATAGCCACACGGCAGGGCAAAGAACGAAGGGAACTCCATATGGTTTCTGGAAGGCAGATTTTGATAGACTGGTTTATTTACACCATGTCCTATTAGAAGCCCCCCCTGATGTAGCCTAGACTAGAAACTCCAAAAAAGTGATCCCATCTAAGAAACTACACCCCTCAAGGTATTCAAAAGTTACTTTACAAACTTTGTTAACCCTTTAGGTGTTCCACAAAACTAAAATAGCGAATGTAGAAAGAATTTTAGAATTAAAATGTTTTGTTACCTTGCCTCAAAAAAGGGTAATATAGAGCAACCAAAAATCATATTTACCCTAAAATAGTCCCAAAACAACAACCACTGTATCCCGTAGTTTCCTAGATGTGGTCACTTTTATGGAGTTTCTACTCTAGGGGTGCATCAGGGGGCTTGAAAGGGTACATGGTGTAAATAAACCAGTCCAGCAAAATCTGCCTCCCAAAAACCATATGGCGTTCCCCTTCTTCTATGTCCTGCCGTTTAGCCAAATAGTAGTTTACGACTACATATGGGGTGTTTCTGCAAACTACAGAATCAGGGCAACCCATTTGCGTTTTGTTTGGCTGTTAACCCATTTTTTACAGTAATAAAGTAAGAGTTAAAATGGAAAATTTTCCCAAAAATTGAAATTTCTAAATTGTTTCTCCATATGCCATTAACTCTTGTGGATCACCTAAAGGGTTAACAAAGTTTGTAAACCCAGTTTTGAATACCTTGAGGGGTGTAATTTCTTAGATGGAGTGACTTTTTTGGAATTTCTATTCTAGGGGTGCAACGGGGGGCTTCAAATGGGACATGGTATAAGCAAAACCAGTCCTGCAAAATCTGCCTTCCAAAACCCATATGGCGTTCCCCTCTTTCTATGTCCTCCCGTTTGGCCAAACAGTAGTTTACGACCACATATGGGGTGTTTTTGCAAACTAAAGAATCAGGGGAACCCATATTGAGTTTTGTTTGGCAGTTAACCCCTTACTTTATTACTGGAAAAAATGGGTTAAAATGGAAAATTTTCCAAAAAATAGAAATTTCTAAATTGTTTCTCCATCTGCCATTAACTCTTGTGGAACACCTAAAGGGTTAACAAAGTTAAAATACCTTGAGGGGTGTACTTTCTTAGATGGAGTCACTTTTTTGAAATTTCTATTCTAGGGGTGCAACGGGGGGCTTCAAATTGCACATAGTATAAACAAAACCAGTCCTGCAAAATCTGCCTTGCAAAAACCATATGGCGTTCCCCTCCTTCTATGTCCTGCCGTGTGCCCATACAGTAGTTTACGACCACATATGGGATGTTTCTGAAAACTACAGAATCAGGGCAACCCATATTGAGTTTTGTTTGGCAGTTAACCCTTGTTTTTTTCCTGGAAAAAATTGATTATAACTTTCCAAAAAAATCTAAATTCTTAAATTTTATGTCTATTTGCCATGAAGTCTTGTGGAAGACCTAAAGGGTTAACAAAGTTTGTAAAAACAGTTCTGAATACCTTGAGGGGTGTAGTTTCTAGAATGGGGTCATTTTTGGATGGTTTCTATTATGTAAGCCTCACAAAGTGACTTCAAACCTGAACTGGTCCATAAAAAGTGGGATTTGGAAAATTTCTGAAAAATTAAAAAATTTACTTCTAAACTTCAAAGCTATGTAACATCCCCAAAAAATAAAATATAATTCCCAAAATGCTACAAACATGAAGTAGACATATGGGGAATGTAAAGTCATCACAATTTTTGGGGGTATTACTATGTATTACAGAAGTAGAGAAACTGAAACTTTGAAGGAGTCCTGCCCCACTGCCCCAGGGAAGGAGAGCTAACCTTAAACACTCCACCTGGGAAGGGCGTTGAACAAGAACAACAGCCAAGCCAGCGTCAGGGTAGAACCACTACCTGAGGGAATGCCCCACTGCAGCGACTGCGAACGCTAGTACCAGCGTACAATCCGCACCAGCGGAGGAGAACACGCTGCAATGCTAAACCAGAGTGCCAGTACAACCATTTCCCACCTCAGGAATGCTGGATACGGAATATAGAGTCAGTGTAACACTCGACTTGCTGGAACGTAATCACAATATTACGTGCCATGGTGTACGCACTACATATTGTTGAAGACACATATTGGAACAGAGGTTCACTCACCGGATTGCGCAGGCGGAGCTACATAAACCAAACGACCCCGGAGGGTGGATTGGGAATTTTTCAGAGGTCCTCCATTGGGTTGCACAGGCAGTCCTTTGTCAACCAAACTACCTCGGAGGGTGGATTGGGAAAGTTCGAAGATCCACCATTGGATTGCGCAGGCGGTGCTCATCAAACAAACGACCCAGGAGGGTGATTGGGAATGTCCGGATATCCCCCATTGGATTGCGCAGGTGGTGCTTATCAACCGAACGACCCCGGAGGGTGATTGGGAAGGTCCGGATGTACAGAATTGGATTGCGCAGTCAGCGCTTTATCAACCAAATGACCCCTGAGGGTGATTTGGAAGGTCCGGATGTACACAATCGGATTGCGCAGGTGGTGCTTATCAACCAAACGACCCCGGAGGGTGATTGGGAAGGTCTGGATGCACACAATTGGATTGCGCAGGCAACCAAATGGCCCCAGAGGGTGAATGGAAAGATAGAGAGATCTACCAGCGCTTTATTAACCAAACCGACCCCGGAGGGTGAATGGAAAACTGAAGGGTCCTCCTTTGACCGTGATAGGACACGGGCCCAGTCTGATACAGACAGGGGGGACTTGCAGTGATGAGGACTGAGGGGGGGGGGGGGGCCCCGAATGGACTTATTTGTATTTATTAATTTAATGTCACGGATAGTGTTGCAGAAAGCTGGATCTTATAAATAAACATCCGACTGGCTTGATCCCAAACTAAGGAGCATATGGGTGAGCCCTATAAAACCCCTAGAGCTCTCCCTGACTGCTATGCCCATGCAAAGATCTTTGTGGTAGATGATTGCATGTCCACGTACCTTATACTATCTGACACCTGAAAACCCTATAATAGTGAGGGGACACGACCAGCGGCTCCCTGCACTTAATACGGACGGTAGTCAGGGTCACCTACAATCAAGCCAGCAAGTAAACACAAATAAAGGAAACAGACTTATCTGAGGAATCAGGAAAAGGAGCATCCAGCAGTGAACAACTCATCCAGGAAGAAGTATAAACCGCAAAGTGAGGCAGTATGGGAGGGAATATAAAGGGAGACAATCAGTGCAAATAGATGACAGCTGGGAGAAGGAAAGGAGATGACAAAGTGAAACCAAAACAAAGAACTTAATGCAAGAGGTAGCGAAGAACGTCTAACAGACCTTCTCACAGAGCTGGGGGTGACATAAAAAAAAAATTATTAATAAAAAACTGGGATGCCCACCTCAATTGGGCAGGAGGCAGAGGAGTTGAATCCCTCAACATTAAAGCCCTGCAGCAAGAAACCCATATAATCCTGTGCCAGCCTCAAATGATGGCTGACCAGGAAGGGTTAACTGCCTGAAGACCAAGGGCGGGGCTCTGCGAGCTACTGGGGGAGGGGAAGGCAAGGCGGGAAGAATTGGGGATTGCGGGCTAGTAGGCCACAAGCCGGGGCCTAAAGTTATGGGACCCGGCCGACTGTACGGCCGGAGCACCGAGGGCTGCGGGGACAACACTGTTGAGCAAGGCTGGCCGAGGGGCAGCGCGTTCACCACACACCAGTGCATCACTGTAAGTGAATGGCGCCAGACCCCAGAGAAATGCGCACGCATGACGGGAGCGCGGGCCGGAGTGAAGGCGGGGCAAGATTTTATGGTGTCCGGACCCAGTGCTTGCGTTAGCCTCCTGGAGCGGCGCACTCTTAGGCGCCCGCTTCCAGGGGATGATTATCGCTGGGGAGCGGAAGCAAGGGGGCGTCTAAGCGTGAGGTCAGAGTTTAGTTGCGCAGGCACTCTGCATCCGTTCTCCACACCCGACCAAAGCAGTGCGCACGGTCGCCCGCTGTTTAATAGTGCCTGCGGGGACCTGGCCATTAACCCCCTTATGTGCCCGAGTACCGATGGCACAGAGGGGGAGGGTAGGAAGACTGTTGGAAGCTGGGCTAGTGATAAATGAAGCCCGTGTCTGGCTAAGGAGGGAGCCTTTTTTGTAGAAACCTTTAATAGGAAGGGAGGGGGTCAACATACTCACCTAGTCCCGTACTCCCCTCATCTTCGCATCACCCTCCCTAAGTGGGCCTATAAGGTCACCTTCTCCAGCAGGGTCACCTCCTCAGCAGCAGGCACCGGAGTGGCAGGAGGGTCTTCTCTATGTCAGACCTAGGTGACCCCTTGGCTGGCGAGATGCAGTGGAGCGAGGCTGCCCTGGTCTACCTTGTCTTCTTGTGGGGGGAGGAGGCAGCGTGGCGGACCAACGCTGGCGTGCTCCCCCCGGGAGAACAGGGAGGCGAGGCGACCACTGTTTCCCGCCTAGAAGAGAAAACAATAAACTAAAATAAAAAATCTTCAGGAGCTTCCCTGCAGAGCAGGGAGGTCTTGCCTCCTATTGACACTAGAAAAACCTGAAGCTCTCTCTCTCCAGGCTGGAGGGGGTATAGCTGCCAGGGGAGAAGCTAACAGCTTGTACTTGTGTCAACGCCTCTTAGAGGACATAGCTATACCCACGGTTTCTGTGTCCCCCAATGAATATGGGCGAGAAAACATTTTTTTTTTTTAAACCTTGGAAAAACCTTCCTTTAAGAGTAATTCTATATAACAGTTGGTAACTCTACCCGAGTTGGTATTTCGAGGCATAGAAACATCAATGTGTCTTCTATACAAAAACGAAGTGACCAACAGGCATGTTTTATGCCCCCATGTCAGTGCCCTTCTAAACTGTGTTCAACACTATTATCAAATCATGCACAGATCTATACTTGAACATGGAAAATGAATTATATCAGGCTAACATGCCTGGCTGTGCCGATTAATAAAACCTTCATTATATAGCCCGTATTCATCTTACAAGCTTGTGTAAAGTCATTGCCTAAATTAGATCATGATGGGGGAAAAAGGGAATTGGGAGAAACCTGCTAGCAAAACAACCCAAATCTTAACCCCTTAAGGACTCAGCCCTATTTCACCTTAAGGACTTGGCCATTTTTTGCAAATCTGACCAGTGTCACTTTAAGTGCTGATAACTTTAAAACGCTTTGACTTATCCAGGCCATTCTGAGAATGTTTTTTCGTCACATATTGTACTTCATGACACTGGTAAAATGAAGTAGAAAAATTTCATTTTTATTTATAAAAAAATACCAAATTTACCCAAAAGTTGTAAAAAAAATTGCGAATTTCCAAGTTTCAATTTCTCTACTTTTATAATACATAGTAATACCTCCAAAAATAGTTATTACTTTACATTCCCCATATGTCTACTTCATGTTTGGATCATTTTGGGAATGATATTTTATTTTTTGGGGATGTTACAAGGCTTAGAAGTTTAGAAGCAAATCTTGAAATTTTTCAGAAATTTTCAAAAACAGTTCAGGTCTGAAGTCACTTTGCGAGGCTTACATAATAAAAACCACCCAAAAATGGCCCCATTCTAGAAACTACACCCCTCAAGGTATTCAAAACTGATTTTACAAACGTCGTTAACCCTTTAGGTGTTCCACAAGAATTAATGGAAAATAGAGATACAATTTCAATATTTCACTTTTTTGGCAGATTTTCCATATTAATAATTTTTTTCCAGTTACAAAGCAAGGGTTAACAGCCAAACCAAACTCAATATTTATGGCCCCGATTCTGTAGTTTACAGAAACACCCCATATGTGGTCGTAAACCGCTGTTGGGGCACACAGCAGGGCGCAGAAGGAAAGGAATGCCATACTGTTTTTGGAAGGCAGGTTTTGCTGGACTGTTTTTTTTTTGACACCATGTCCGATTTGAAGCCCTCCTGATGCACCCCTAGAGTAGAAACTCCAAAAAAGTTACACCATTTTAGAAACTACGGGATAGGGTGGCAGTTTTGTTGGTACTAGTTTAGGGTACATATGATTTTTGGTTGCTCTATATTACACTTTTTGTGAGGCAAGGTAACAAGAAATAGCTGTTTTGGCACCGTTTTTATTTTTTGTTATTTACAACATTCATCTGACAGGTTAGATCATGTGATATTTTTATAGACCAGGTTGTCACGGATGCGGCGATACCTAATATGTATACTTTTTTTAAATTTATGTAAGTTTTACACAATGATTTTTTTTTTTAAATAAAAAAAAAATATCATGTTTTAGTGTTTCCATAATCTGAGAGCCATAATTTTTTCAGTTTTTGGCGATTACCTTGGGTAGGGTATGATTTTTGCGGGATGAGATGACGGTTTTATTGGCACTATTTTGGGGTGCGTGTGACTTTTTGATCGCTTGCTATTACACTTTTTGTGATGTTTGGTGACAAAAAATGGCTTTTTTTACACAGTTTTAATTTTAATTTTTTTTACGGTATTCACCTGAAGGGTTAGGTCATGTGATATTTTTATAGAGCAAGTTATTACGGACGCTGCGATACCTAATATGTATAATTTTTTTTATTTATGTAAGTTTTACACAATGATTTCATTTTTGAAGCAAACAAAATCATGTTTTAGTGTTTCCATAGTCTGAGAGACCTAATTTTTTCAGTTTTTGGGCGATTACCTTGGGTAGGGTATGATTTTTGCGGGATGACATGACGGTTTTATTGGCACTATTTTGGGGTGCATATGACTTTTTGATCGCTTGCTATTACACTTTTTGTGATGTAAGGTGACAAAAAATGGTTTATTTAGCACAGTTTTTATTTTTTACGGTGTTTATCTGAGGGGTTAGGTCATGTGATATTTTTATAGAGCCGGTCGATACGGACGCGGCGATACCCAATATGTATACTTTTTTATTTATTTATGTAAGTTTTACACAATTACAAAAACAAAATGGCTGCACACCATTATATATACCAGGGATCAGCAACCTTCGGCACTCCAGCTGTGGTGAAACTACAATTCCCAGCATGCGCCATTCATTTCTATGTGAGTTCTTAGAAAAGCAGAGCAAGTATGCATGCTGGGAGTTGTAGTTTTACAACAGCTGGAGTGCCGGAGGTTGCCTACCCCTGATATATACAGGGCCGGTGCAAGGATTTTTGCCGCCCTAGGCAAGATAAAAATTGCTGCCCCCCCCCCCCCCCTTATCAGATGATCTGCCCATATAATGACATCACATATGTTCCACCCCTTTCTCAGCTTTTAAATTAAAAGAACTGCTATGTTTCCCTTAGGTTTAATCCAGCTTCTTGTAGCTGTCTCTTTTTGCGGAACGGAATTGCGGACCCATACATTTCTATGGGATCCGCAATTCCGATCCTGAAAAAAAATAGAACATGTCCTATTCTTGTCCGCAATAGCGGACAAGAATAGGCATATTCTCTTAGTGCCCGCAAAATGCGGAACGCACATTGCTGCTGTCCGTGTTTTGTGGATCCGCAAAACACACATGGATGTGTGAATGGACCCTAAATGTGAGGTAAATTAGTCTCCAATGTAGTATTAATAACTAAACAATTACATAATAAACATATTGCATTGTCTACTTACCACCAGGACAATAAGATGATCTGGTCTCTGGCTGCAGTATGGCTCTTGGTCTGGCTCTGGGGACTCCCTTGTCACTCTCTTCTCCCCCCTCCCTTGTCACACTCATTTTACCCCCCCCTCCCTTGTCACTCTCATTTTACCCACCCCCCTCCCTTGTCACTCTCATTTTACCCTCCCCTCCCTTGTCACACTCATTCCAGCCCCCCTCCCTTGTCACACTCATTGCAGCCCCCCCTCCCTTGTCACTCTCAATGCAGCCCCCCCCCTCCCTTGTCACTCTCATTGCAGCCCCCCCCTTGTCACTCTCATTGCAGCCCACCCCTTGTCACTCTCATTGCAGCCCCCCCCTTGTCACTCTCATTGCAGCCCCCCCTTGTCACTCTCATTGCAGCCCCCCCCCTTGTCACTCTCATTGCAGCCCCCCCTTGTCACTCTCATTGCAGCAGCCCCCCCCCTTGTCACTCTCATTGCAGCCCCCCCCTTTCACTCTCATTGCAGCCCCCCCCTTGTCACTCTCATTGCAGCCCCCCCCTTGTCACTCTCATTGCAGCCAGCCCCCCCCCTTGTCACTCTCATTGCAGCCAGCCCCCCCCCTTGTCACTCTCATTGCAGCCAGACCCCCCTTGTCACTCTCATTGCAGCCAGCCCCCCCCCCTTTGTCACTCTCATTGCAGCCAGCCCCCCCCTTGTCACTCTCATTGCAGCCAGCCACCCCCTTGTCACTCTCATTGCAGCCAGCCCCCCCCTCGTCACTCTCATTGCAGCCAGCCCCCCCCCCTTGTCACTCTCATTGCAGCCAGCCCCCCCCCTTGTCACTCTCATTGCAGCCAGCCCCCCCTTGTCACTCTCATTGCAGCCAGCCCCCCCCCCCTTGTCACTCTCATTGCAGCCAGCCCCCCCTTGTCACTCTCATTGCAGCCAGCCCCCCCCCCTTGTCACTCTCATTGCAGCCAGCCCCCCCCCTTGTCACTCTCATTGCAGCCAGCCCCCCCCCCTTGTCACTCTCATTGCAGCCAGCCCCCCCTTGTCACTCTCATTGCAGCCAGCCCCCCCCCACCTTGTCACTCTCATTGCAGCCAGCCCCCCCCACCTTGTCACTCTCATTGCAGCCAGCCCCCCCCTTGTCACTCTCATTGCAGCCAGCCCCCCCCCCCCCCTTGTCACTCTCATTGCAGCCAGCCAGCCCCCCTCCCCCCGTCACCTCTAGTGTAGCGTGGCCGAGCTCTGTTCGGTCCACGGTACAGGAGCATTTGTTTCCTGTACCCGGCCGGACTAACAGGAAGTGCACACTAAGTGAGCACTTCCTGTCAGTCCGGCCGGGTACAGGAAACAAAAGCTCCTGTACCGCGGACCCAACAGAGCTCGGCCACGCCCACGGCACAGACACAGCACAGAGCAGACACAGAATGACAGCAGGCGCAGGCTGGCTGTGCAGCACTGAGCCGGCGGCCGGAGATTCTTTAGAGCGGCAAGCGCTCAGCCGCTCAGGAGGCGCAGCATGAGGGGCGCCGCCGGCCAAACTTATATAACCAACTTTTTTTTTTTTTTTTTACACTGCAACGGGCGCCCCCTGCTAAATGGCGCCCTAGGCGACTGCCTAAGTCGCCTTACTGGTGGCGCCGGCCCTGAATATATACAAACAATACACTGCGTGCAGAATTATTAGGCAAATGAGTATTTTGACCACATCATCCTCTTTATGCATGTTGTCTTACTCCAAGCTGTATAGGCTCGAAAGCCTACTACCAATTAAGCATATTAGGTGATGTGCATCTCTGTAATGAGAAGGGATGTGGTCTAATGACATCAACACCCTATATCAGGTGTGCATAATTAGTAGGCAACTTCCTTTGCTTTGGCAAAATGGGTCAAAAGAAGGACTTGACAGGCTCAGAAAAGTCAAAAATAGTGAGATATCTTGCAGAGGGATGCAGCACTCTTAAAATTGCAAAGCTTCTGAAGCGTTATCATCGAACAATCAAGCGTTTCATTCAAAATAGTCAACAGGGTCGCAAGAAGCGTGTAGAAAAACCAAGGCGCAAAATAACTGCCCATGAACTGAGAAAAGTCAAGCGTGCAGCTGCCAAGATGCCACTTGCCACCAGTTTGGCCATATTTCAGAGCTGCAACATCACTGGAGTGCCCAAAAGCACAAGGTGTGCAATACTCAGAGACATGGCCAAGGTAAGAAAGGCTGAAAGACGACCACCACTGAACAAGACACACAAGCTGAAACGTCAAGACTGGGCCAAGAAATATCTCAAGACTGATTTTTCTAAGGTTTTATGGACTGATGAAATGAGAGTGAGTCTTGATGGGCCAGATGGATGGGCCCGTGGCTGGATTGGTAAAGGGCAGAGAGCTCCAGTCTGACTCAGACGCCAGCAAGGTGGAGGTGGAGTACTGGTTTGGGCTGGTATCATCAAAGATGAGCTTGTGGGGCCTTTTCGGGTTGAGGATGGAGTCAAGCTCAACTCCCAGTCCTACTGCCAGTTTCTGGAAGACACCTTCTTCAAGCAGTGGTACAGGAAGAAGTCTGCATCCTTCAAGAAAAACATGATTTTCATGCAGGACAATGCTCCATCACACGCGTCCAAGTACTCCACAGCGTGGCTGGCAAGAAAGGGTATAAAAGAAGAAAATCTAATGACATGGCCTCCTTGTTCACCTGATCTGAACCCCATTGAGAACCTGTGGTCCATCATCAAATGTGAGATTTACAAGGAGGGAAAACAGTACACCTCTCTGAACAGTGTCTGGGAGGCTGTGGTTGCTGCTGCACGCAATGTTGATGGTGAACAGATCAAAACACTGACAGAATCCATGGATGGCAGGCTTTTGAGTGTCCTTGCAAAGAAAGGTGACTATATTGGTCACTGATTTGTTTTTGTTTTGTTTTTGAATGTCAGAAATGTATATTTGTGAATGTTGAGATGTTATATTGGTTTCACTGGTAAAAATAAATAATTGAAATGGGTATATATTTGTTTTTTGTTAATTTGCCTAATAATTATGCACAGTAATAGTCACCTGCACACACAGATATCCCCCTAAAATAGCTAAAACTAAAAACAAACTAAAAACTACTTCCAAAAATATTCAGCTTTGATATTAATGAGTTTTTTGGGTTCATTGAGAACATGGTTGTTGTTCAATAATAAAATTAATCCTCAAAAATACAACTTGCCTAATAATTCTGCACTCCCTGTAGAGCTAGGAAATAGGGGTCATTCTAGATAAAAGTGGTACAATACCGACTATAAATGAGTATACCAATATTGTACCACTTTTATCTAGAATGACCCCCATTTCCTAGCTCTATTGTTTGTATATATAATGGTGTGCAGCCGTTTTACACAATAATATTTTTGAAACCAAAAAAATCATGTTTTAGTCTCCATATTCTGAGCCATATATATATATTTTTTTGGGCGATTGTCTCAGGTAGGGGCTCATCTTTTGCGGGATGCGGTGACGGTTAGATTGGTACTATTTTGGTGGGCAAACGCCTTTTTGATCGCTTGCTGTTGTACTTTTTGTGATGTAAGGTGACCAAAAAATGGTTTATTTAGCACAGTTTTTATTTTTTACGGTGTTCATCTGAGGGGTTAGGTCCTGTGATATGTTTATAGATACCTAATATGTATACTTCCCCCCCCCCCCCCCCCTATTTTTTTTTACTTTTTTTTTCCCCATTTTTTTCCCACTTTGGGACTTGAACTTTGGGGGGTATATTCCTTTACAATGCATTCCAATACTTCTGTATTGGAATGCATTGGCTGTATGAGTAATACTGTGTGTATTACTCATACAGCTTCAGGCTCCTCACCGGACGGCAGCGCAATGCCTTCCTTAGACATCGCGCTGCCTTTCATGCCATCGGGTCCCCCCTACAGCTGTATGGGGACTCGATGGCACCGCCACACGCCACCACCGCAATAGGTAAAAGCCGCAAACCGCAGGTCTGAATTGACCTGCGGTTTGCGGCGATCACCGACACGGGGGAAGGGGGGGGGGGGTCACGGAACCCCCCCCCGGCGTTGTGACAGGATGCCCGCTGAATGATTTCAGCAGACATCATGTTGCGATTAACCCTCACCGGGCGGCAATCGCGATTTAGACTTAGGAAGTACCGGTACGCCCTAAGTCCTTAAGGGGTTAAAGGAACAGCAGCCCGGCTAGCTCAGTCGGTAGAGCATGAGACTCTTAATCTCAGGGTCGTGGGTTCGAGCCCCACGTTGGGCGACTCATTTTTTCCCCCCCTCCATCTGCTATAGGATGAGGATGGTAAAACAGGATTACAGAAATGATAACAGGGTCTAGATTATTTTTTTTTTTTGGGGGTGGATGTTCTCTATAGGCAAAAACACATTTGTTCCAACTGGTTTTATTTCCCACACTTGCAGATGACACCTCTATTGCATTGAACAGAATGCCTGACCTCTGTTGGCAGAACTAGGTATTGCATTATTTTTTACTTGCTGTACACTGCTGTATATGCGACATGTGGTAGTAGTTGAAGCAGCCGTGCAGTGTGGATGTGGGAAGGGTAGGTGGGAGTAGTAGTAGTAGCAGTGCAGTGTAGATAGGGTGCAGATATAGTGGTAGCAGCAGTATAGCATGGAAAATACATGGCTGTCTATGGGAAGTAGGAGTAATAGTAGAAGTAGTGAAGTAGTGGTGGTAGTAGTAGTGGTGGTGGTATTAGTAGTAGTAATAGTAGTAATGGTGGTAGTTGCAGTGGTAGTAGTTGTAGTGGTGGTAGTTGTAGTGGTGGCAGTAGTAGTGGTGGCAGTTGCAGTAGTGGTAGTAGTAGTGGTGGCAGTAGTGGTGGTGGTGGTGGTAGTTGTAGTGGTGGTAGTTGTAGTGGTGGCAGTTGTAGTAGTGGTAGTAGTAGTGGTGGTGGTAGTAGTGGAGGTAATTGTAGTAGTGGTAGTAGTTGTAGTAGTGGTAGTAGTATTAGTGGTGGTAGTAGTAGTAGTGGTGGTAGTTGTAGTAGTGGTGGTGGTAGTTGTAGTAGTGGTATTAGTAGTGGTGGTAGCAGTAGTGGTGGTAGCAGTAGTGGTGGTAGTTGTAGTGGTGGTAGTAGTAGTAGTGCTGGTGGTAGTAGTGGTGGCAGTTGTAGTAGTGGTAGTAGTAGTGGTGGTAGCAGTAGTGGTAGTAGTGGTGGTAGTTGTAGTAGTCGTATTAGTAGTGGTGGTAGTTGTAGTAGTGGTGGTAGTGGTAGTAGTTGTAGTAGTAGCAGTAGTGGTGGTAGCAGTAGTGGTGGTGGTAGTAGTGGTGGTGGTAGCAGTAGTGGTGGTGGTGGTAGTATTAATGGTAGTAGTAGTGGTGGTAGTTGTAGTAGTGGTGGTAGTTGTAGTAGTAGTATTAATGGTGGTGGTAGTAGTAGCCGCAGGTGTTTTGTGTTAATGATGGTGGCAGTAGGGGATTAGCAGTGAGGAGGAGCAGCAGCCGCTTTATGGTGCATGTTGGTAAAAAGGCAGCAGCATGATGGAGGCAGCAGCGGCCTTACGGAAGATGATGGTCGGCAGGGTGAAGCAGTGACATGATGATGGATGTGTGGAAGCAGCAGCTGCACAGAATGTGATGGGAGTTAGGCAGACAGACACCAACTGTGGCAAGATGGGGCACCAGCAGCAAGGCAACGTGTATTCATCGGAATCAGCCTGACGAGTGAGAAAATGTCGGGAGTAATCATGTACATTTATGCTGCCTCATGGTGACATTTAACCCCCACCAAAAACTTTTGTTAATTTCAGTGTGGAAACTGAATACATATAAACTGATGATTGTGGCATGATGGAGGCCACAGCAGCCGTACAGAACGTGATGGTAGGCAGACAGACAGCAACAGTAGTAAGACGGGCACCACGATGTGTATTCATCAAAATCAGCCTGAGCTGTGAGAAAATGGCGGTATTGCTGCAGTAATCACATGTACCGTATATATATATATATATATATATACACACTGCTTAATTAAATGGAACTCCCCCCCAAATTTTTAATTGCGACCGTGTGGAAACTGAATACATGTAAATGGACGATTGAGGCATGACGCTCCATTCCACCTTAATATACACAGGTCGACTGCAGCCACGCCATGTGCATTAGTGCAGTAATCATCAGTAATTGAACCCCACAAAAAAAAAGGATTTCTATGAATCCTTTTGGAAAATACATGGCTGTCTATGGGAAGTAGGAGTAATAGTAGAAGTAGTGAAGTACCACCTGGTCAAGTTAAAGAACTAGATCTACTAGTTGAAGAAATAGCTAAAATGACAATGAAAGGAGAAGTTATCATTATGGGAGATTTCAATCTTCCCGATATAAACTGGAAAACCAAAATAGCAAGTTCTACCAGGAGTACAGATATTCTAAATTCCCTACTGGGGTTATCTCTACAACAAGTGGTTGAGGAGCCAACCCGGAGGGAGGCCATTTTGGATTTGGTATTCACAAATGGGGATTCGGTATATGATGTCATTGTAGGCGAAACCTTGGGATCTAGTGATCACCAGTCAGTGTGGTTTAATATAAGAACTGTGAAAGAGTCCCACCACACAAAAACAAAAGTTTTAGATTTTAGAAAAACAGACTTTTCAAAAATGAAATTAGTCCTAAATGAGTCCTTATCAGACTGGAACGGATTACATGGAGTCCAGGAGAAATGGGACTACTTAAAAGGTGCATTATTGAAGGCAACAGAAAATTGCATTAGGCTTGTCAGTAAAAGCAAAAAAAGGAAGAGACCACTGTGGTACTCAGCAGAAGTGGCCCAAATCATTAAAAATAAAAAGCTAGCATTTTGTAATTATAAAAAAAACCAGAGCAATGAAGATAAGGAAATCTACAAGATTAGGCAGAGAGAGGCCAAGCAAGTTATAAGAACTTCTAAAGCGCAGGCAGAAGAAAAACTAGCTCAGTCTATGAAAAAAGGGGATAAGACATTCTTCAGATATATAAATGAAAAAAGGAAATTAAAACAAGGAATAACTAAATTAAAAACAAAGGACGGAAGGTATGTAGAAGAGAATAAAGGGCTAGCCGACTGCCTTAATGAATACTTCTGTTCAGTTTTTACAAAAGAAAAAGGAGAAGGACCTCCACTAGAAAGGATGACTAATTAATCGTTTGATGCATGTATCTTTACAGAGGAAGATGTTCTACAGTCTTGTGAAAAAATTAGGACACCCTTTGAAAGCATGTGGTTTTTTGTAACATTTTTAATAAATGGTTATTTCATCTCCGTTTCAACAATACAGAGAGATTAAAGTAATCCGACTAAACAAAGAAAACTGAAGAAAAGTCTTTTCAAGATCTTCTGTAAATGTCATTCTACAAAAATGCCTATTCTAACTGAGGAAAAAGATAGGACACGCTTGCCCCTAATAGCGAGTGTTACCTCCTTTGGCTGAAATAACTGCAGTGAGACGGTTCTTGTAGCCATCTACCAGTCTTCGACATCGGTCTGAGGAAATTTTACCCCACTCCTCAATGCAGAACTTTTTCAGCTGTGAGATGTTTGAGGGGTTTCTTGCACGTACAGCCCTTTTCAAGTCACCCCACAGCATCTCAATGGGATTCAAATCTGGACTTTGACTTGGCCATTCCAGGACTCTCCATTTCTTCTTTTTCAGCCAATCTTTGGTTGATTTACTAGTATGTTTTGGGTCATTGTCATGTTGCATGGTCCAGTTCCGCTTCAGCTTTAATTTTCTAACTGATGGTCTCACATGTTCTTCAAGCACCTTCTGATACACAGTAGAATTCATCGTGGATTCTATGATGGTGAGCTGACCAGGTCCTGCTGCAGCAAAGCAGCCCCAAACCATGACACTTCCACCTCCATGCTTCACAGTTGGTATGAGGTTCTTTTCTTGGAATGCTGTGTTTGGTTTACGCCAAACATGTCCTCTGCTGTTGTGTCCAAATAATTCAATTTTGGACTCATCTGTCCAAAGAACATTATTCCAGAAGTCCTGGTCTTTGTCAACTTTATCGCTGGCAAATGTCAGTCTGGCCTCGATGTTTCTCTTGGAAAGCAAAGGTTTCCTCCTTGCACACCTCCCATGCAAGTTAAACTTGTACAGTCTCTTTCTGATTGTAGAGGCATGTACTTCTACATCAACAGTAGCCAGAGCCTGCTGTAGTTCTCGAGATGACACTTTAGGGTTTTTGGATACCTCTTTTAGCATCTTGCGGTCTGCTCTTGGGGTGAACTTGCTGGGGCGACCAGTCCTGGGCATGTTGGCAGTTGTTTTGAAAGCCCTCCACTTGTAGACTATCTTCCGGACAGTGGAATGGCTGATTTCAAAATCTTTTGAGATCTTTTTAAATCCCTTCCCAGACTCATAGGCTGCTACAATCTTTTTTCTGAAGTCCTCTGACAGCTCTTTTGCTCTCACCATGGTGCTCACTCTCACTTCAACAGTCAGGAGCACACCAAACTAAATGTCTGAGGTTTAAATAGGGCAAGCCTCATTCAACATGCAGAGTAACGATCTACTAATTATGTGCACCTGGTGTGATATACCTGTGTGAGATCTGAGCCAATTTAAGAGGGAATACATGTGAGGGTGTCCTATCTTTTTCCTCAGTTAGAATAGGCATTTTTGTAGAATGACATTTACAGAAGATCTTGAAAAGACTTTTCTTCAGTTTTCTTTGTTTAGTTGGATTACTTTAATCTCTCTGTATTGTTGAAACGGAGATGAAATAACCATTTATTAAAAATGTTACAAAAAACCACATGCTTTCAAAGGGTGTCCTAATTTTTTCACATGACTGTAAGTTTGCTGTCTAAAGTGAAGACAAATAAGTCACAGGGGCCTGATGAGATACACCCAAAATTATTAAAAGAGCTTAGTGGTGAGCTGGCAAAACCGTTAACAGATTTATTTAACCAATCATTAGTAACAGGAGTCGTCCCGGAAGATTGGAAATTGGCAAATGTCGTGCCCATTCACAAGAAAGGTAGTAGGGAGGAATCGAGCAACTATAGACCAGTGAGTCTGACATCAATAGTAGGCAAATTAATGGAAACCCTATTAAAGGATAGGATTGTGGAACATCTAAAATCCCATGGATTGCAAGATGAAAAACAACATGGGTTTACTTCAGGGAGATCATGTCAAACAAATCTTATAGATTTTTTTGACTGGGTGACTAAAATAATAGACGGTTGAGGTGCAGTAGACATCGCATATCTAGATTTTAGTAAGGCTTTTGACACTGTCCCACATAGAAGACTTATCAATAAACTGCAGTCATTGAGCATGGACTCCCATATTGTTGAGTGGATTAGGCAGTGGCTGAGTGACAGACAGCAGAGGGTTGTAGTCAATGGAGAACATTCAAAACAAGGTCATGTTACCAGTGGGGTTCCACAGGGATCTGTACTGGGACCAATTTTGTTTAATATCTTCATAAGTGATATTGCAAAAGGCCTCGATGGTAAGGTTTGTCTTTTTGCTGATGACACGAAGATATGTAACAGGGTTGATGTTCCTGGAGGGAAACGCCAAATGGAAAAGGATTTAGGAAAACTAGAAGAATGGTCAGAACTCTGGAAACTGAAATTTAATGTGGATAAGTGCAAGATAATGCACCTGGGGCGTAAAAACCCAAGGGCAGAATATAGAATATTTGACACAGTCCTGACCTCAGTATCTGAGGAAAGGGATTTAGGAGTAATTATTTCAGAAGACTTAACGGTGGGAAGACAATGTAATAGAGCAGCACGAAATGCCAGCAGAATGCTTGGATGTATAGGGAGAGGTATAAGCAGTAGAAAGAGTGAAGTGCTTATGCCGCTGTACAGAACACTGGTGAGACCTCACTTGGAGTATTGTGCGCAGTACTGGAGGCCATATCTCCAGAAGGATATAGATACTCTAGAGAGAGTTCAGAGAAGAGCTACTAAACTAGTACATGGATTGCAGGATAAAACTTACCAGGAAAGGTTAAAGGACCTTAACATGTATAGCTTGGAAGAAAGAAGAGACAGAGGGGATATGATAGAAACTTTTAAATACATAAAGGGAATCAACTCGGTAAAGGAGGAGAGCATATTTAAAAGAAGAAAAACTACCACAAGAGGACACAGTTTTAAATTTGAGGGGCAAAGGTTTAAAAGTAATATAAGGAAGTATTACTTTACTGAGAGAGTAGTGGATGCATGGAATAGCCTTCCTGCAGAAGTGGTAGCTGCAAATACAGTGAAGGGGTTTAAGCATGCATGGGATAGGCATAAGGCTATCCTTCATATAAGATAGGGCCAGGGACTATTCATAGGATTCAGATATATTGGGCAGACTAGATGGGCCAAATGGTTCTTATCTGCCGACACATTCTATGTTTCTATGTAAAATGGGGGGGCAAATGAAAGGATTTCCCTGCAGGTCGCTGCTTTTGAGGTTCTGCAGCAGCTGCAGTTCTGCTAGGAGACACAGTGATCTCAGCGCCTCACTTCTCATTCCCTGGCTGACAGCTTTTCCTGCCTCCCTATTCTACACACACACACACACACACACACACACTTCTTCTTTGAAATCCTAGCTTTTCCCTTCACTCTCCCTGGCAAAAAGATTGATTGATTCCTGACTCTATTTGGTTGATTCCTGACTCTCCCTGATTGATTCCTGACTAGAGTTGAGCGAACACCTGGATGTTCGGGTTCGAGAAGTTCGGCCGAACTTCCCGGAAATGTTCGGGTTCGGGATCCGAACCCGACCCGAACTTCGTCCCGAACCCGAACCCCATTGAAGTCAATGGGGATCCGAACTTTTTGGCACTAAAAAGGCTGTAAAACAGCCCAGGAAAGAGCTAGAGGGCTGCAAAAGGCAGCAACATGTAGGTAAATCCCCTGCAAACAAATGTGGATAGGGAAATGAATTTAAATAAAAATAAAATATATAAAAATAAACCAATATCAATTGGAGAGAGGTGGTATTATTTAACCATACAAAAAATGCATGATAAAACCTGTATTTGCTTTACAAGCTTGTGTTTAATAGGAACCGCTATGGGCCAAACCTGCCCCCACTGACAACACAGGAACCTATATTAGTGATATTTTTTAAATGGCTGTCAAGATAACATTCAAAGTTAAATTTTTCCTTCTATGGAACTAGAATTATTATTTCAAACGAATTTGAGGAACAATAAAACCTACAATAAAAGATCACATTACTTATCCCGTACTAAGGATATCGTAAAAAATGCAAAAAAACAAAAAAAAAAAAACACAAAATATTCACTAAAATGGAACCAAGGAAAAACTACAACTCATCCTACAATAAAAGAAAAACAAGCAATTATACAGATCTGTTGATAAAGAAATATTTTTTTTTTATGTGTTACAGAATTTATTTGCAAAAATTTAATTTTTATTTGGCAAAAATAGAAAAATGTAAAAAAAAGTGATATCAATTTGGAATCACAGATATAATACTGACCCACAGAATAACATTAGCCCCCTCATAAATTAAGAAGATATACTATACATTACATTTAGCCCAAAATAGAAAAATAAAAAGTTACGGCTTTTCAAAAGTGGAGATTGTTATGAGTGCCGATGCCACCTCCTCACGGATGAGAACTTTTTATATACAGGATGTTGTAGACTGGATTGGCAATTAAAAAAAGGCCAACTGTACTGCTTGCGAGTTACCACAGAGGCGCCAATGGAATTAATGCAGGCCACAGATGGAATATCTCCTGTCCATCCAATGTTGGAACTAGGGCTGTATGTACACATAAGCCAAAAGCATAGAAACATAGAATGTGTCGGCCGATAAGAACCATTTGGCCCATCTAGTCTGCCCAATATACTGAGTACTATGGATAGCCCCTGGCCCTATCTTATATGAAGGATGGCCTTATGCCTATCTCATGCATGCTTAAACTCCTTCACTGTATTTGCAGCTACCACTTCTGCAGGAAGGCTATTCCATGCATCCACTACTCTCTCAGTAAAGTAATACTTCCTGATATTACTTTTAAACCTTTGCCCCTCAAATTTAAAACTGTGTCCTCTTGTGGTAGTTTTTCTTCTTTTAAATATTCTCTCCTCTTTTACCTTGTTGATTCCCTTTATGTATTTAAAAGTTTCTATCATATCCCCTCTGTCTCGTCTTTCTTCCAAGCCATACATGTTAAGGTCCTTTAATCTTAACACTTCAAAAGCAGCCTTGTCATAATTTGTGTTCCTATGACTTGGGAGCTTCTTTAGTTTCAAGCTCAAGGATTTTCCCCAAAACACTGGCACTGGGGGGGGGGGGGGGGGGGGGAACTGAATGAAACATCCCAAAACCACAGGGTATCTTAAGTGTTCAAACTACAACAGCCCGGCTAGCTCAGTCGGTAGAGCATGAGACTCTTAATCTCAGGGTCGTGGGTTCGAGCCCCACGTTGGGCGACTATGTTTTTTTGTATTTGATACTTATAGGAATTAAAGGGGAACAAAAAAGCGATACAGGGAATAGGATTACAGCAATTATAAAAGTTTTTTTTTTGGAGGGGGTGGGCGGCTTGGGGGTTAGGCTGCATTTAAAAAAATAAAAATAAAATTGTAAAGAACACTTATTCCAACTGGTTTTATTTCCCACACTTGAAGATGACACCTCTTTTCCATTGAACAGAACGCCTCTGTTGGCAGCACTAGGTATTGCATTATTTTTTTTACTTACTATTCTCTGCTGTATATGTAACATGTTCTCTATAATGTGTGCATTTAAAAAAAATAAAAAACACATGCAAAATGCAGATTTCAGGCTGTCAGTGGTAACACCTTCATGACAGAGCCTGTATTCACTTTATAAGTTTGTCTAGTCATTGTCTAAAAAAAATAAAAATAGTAATGGGAACCGCGATGGGCCTACCCTGCCCCCATGATGACACAAAAACCTATATTAGTGATGTTATTAGTTTGTAAATGGCCATCAACATAACATTCAGTGTCATTGTCTTTTTTATGGAACTAAAATGATTATGTCCAACTAATTCGAGCCTCATTTGGATCTCAAACAAATCTGCATAGCGAAGGCAAAGGGGGTTTACTACCAACTCCTTCCTAATGACTAGATCCTGCAAAAGGCAGTCAATATGCACTGTGTAGACAATACAGTAAGCTGCGCCAACGCATGAGACGTGGGGGTCGTGACAAATCATAAATTCATCTGGTTATAGCTCAGATCCTTATAAGACCCTGTTCAGCTCTACATTGTAAAGAAACGGGACTGAAGATTCCCACATGAATGGGACCGCTATGCTAGCAACACGTGAATGGGAGCAGCGCTGTAGTAACCAGGCACGGCCACTGCCACGAGGATGGCGCAATGGTGTTCTGCGGCATGATTCCACCGCACAGCAGCGGGGGTGGCGAGAGCCAGACTCCCACCAATCTGATAGGTCATCAATATTAAACTCCTGTTGTCCGTGGAAATTAATTAATTAGCATAAGGGCCACGATGGGTTACTCACCTCATCAATCCCCCACGGTAAAGTCAGATCACCGAGGCGGCCAGTGACTGGAAGGGGTTACTGCATTTTATTTTACCGTATTCACAGTGTGATACAAGCAACATTTTAAACAAATTATTAAAGCTTGAGCGAATGGACATTCGGATCGTAGATACAAAGTCGATTCGTTCAAATACTTAGATTTTAATGCTGTTTCCGTACAGCATTAAAATGTATTGGCTCCGTGGAGCCGAAGTTCCTTCTTGGCCGAAGTCATGCAAGACTTCATTGGATTACTACTGTATTCCTATCTGCGTATTTAAAATAGCAATGTGAAGTGGGCTTTGGTACGAAGGTACCAGCCAGTATCTAAGCCCACTTTGGATTGTCATTTTTAAATTCAGTAGGAATTCACTGAAGTCTTGCATGACTTCGTCCGAGACAAATTTCAGATCCACGGAGCCAATACATTTTAATGCTGCACGGAAGCAGCTTTAACATCTATAATCCGACGGTTGATTTGCTCAAGCCTACTTATTATACATGTTATGATTGAAGTAATACTAAATATATGCATTTTTAAAGGGGTTTTCCAAGATTTTGATATTGAGGGCCTATCCTCAGGATAGGTCATCAATATCTGATTGGTGGGGGTCCAGCTCCCAGCACCCCCAACAATCAGCTGTTTGAAGAGACCACGACGCTCTTCAAACAGGTGGTCGGCGGCGGTGCTGGGAGTCGACCCCCCTCACTGATCTGATATTGATGACCTATCCAGAGGTTGTGTACTCCTTATGATATGAGGTGCAGTTGAAATAGGGGTGCTAGATTCTCACAATGTATTGGTACAGAAGATTCCACTCAAAATTTCATCCTGAGGATAGGTCATCAATATGGAATGCCACTTTAATGGAAAAAATATATTAAAAAAATTATATATATATATATTGAGTTGAAAATGCCTCTGTCAATCCCCTTATATGCCATGATCAGAGTCATCTCCGATCCTAGCCATTGCTGCAGTGCGTCAGCAGTATGTGCCATGGACTCAGCACCTAAGCCGAGTGGCTGTATGAGAAGTCACTACAAACCATGACGTACAGTTATGTCAGTGTGAAAACGGTTAGTTACACTGGTTTGGATTACAGGGCTTCTGCATTGCATGCCCTTTTGCCTTCTTAGGTTGCCAAGGAGAGAAATACTACGTATAAAAAATACCCTATAAAAAGAGACCCCACCTTTTCGGGGATGCACCAGTGTCCAGCCACCGGCTTCCCGTATGTATAGAGCCTTGGCACTAGACATGTCCATATCCCTGTCTAAGAGACGCATTGACAGTTCAGCATTTAAGGTGGAGCATGGAAATTTGGCAGCATGAGTGATAGATCCAAAAGAGAAACCTGGTAAAATTCATCAATGATGTTTATTTTACAAATCGTTTGCGCTTTCCAAAAGCGATTTCGAGTAGAAAAACAAAAAAAGATCAGTTTGTCACGTCCCGAGCATGTGGTGACTTCTTCAAGTGTTGAGTTTTCTTCATCTTGTCACAGAATGCAGTTTCCAGAAATTCCTCTTGTCGAGGGGCCGCCGTACGTGCTTTGGGAAATGAAGACTGACCTATGGATGGAGCCATGTTGTGGGCAGTGTTAACTCCTTGCTGTCTGGGTTCATGAAGGCACTTTGAGGTTACAGCTCCCCAAGAAATACTGGAGGATTCGGTCCACCATCCAGGCCAAGCAGAAATCCACAGACAGAACTGTGGCAATAACCAGCTTGAACTGCAAGAAATAAAAAGTAAAATAAAACCGCCTGTAAGATGTACATTCCTGCAAAGTAAAGACTCTCAGACTTACATATTGAGAGCAGCACAAGCCCAGCGGCAAAACAGAAGATCATGCAATCTGAACACCAAGACCAAACCCTGCATCCCCCTACAGAGGTCCCACTGACATGCTCATATCAGGACCGTAAAGAGTTCGCAATCAGGCACCCTGGAAACACGGACACCAATATGGCACCTCTTGACAACACTCCCTGCATGAGCGCAGGTCCACTGACAGTGGCAAGCAACCACTCCTTGCATGGTCCCTAAATCTCCAAGACCACCCAGGCAGATGGCTAGGACCCCACCAGTGAATCAAAAATACAGTTTAGCCAGGTGGCACAACGTAGAACTGCCATGCCCATTGGTAAGTATGCTTCATGCTAAACCCATGCACAGGACTCCTAGAAGGGCTAGCGGAAAGCCTTCTGTATACAAGGAGAGCTGCTGGTCACAATGTGTGAGCAGGGTTACCAGGACTCTCACTGTACCTCCAAGGAGTCCTGTCAGGATTTACCCTGCTCCATACACTGTAAACCTGGCTATCAGAGCTTGGCTTCTCTCGCTTTAACAAATCATCTAAAGGGCTATTCCCATCTTGGACATTTGGAGCATATTGCTAGGGTATACTCCTAATGTCTAATAGGTGCGAGTCCCACCTGTGGGACTTGCACCTATACTTAAAACAGAGCCTGTAAAGTGACGGAGGGGGCTCAGCGCATTTGCGGCTGCCCTCTATTAAAATCTATGGAAGCCCGATAGAAGTGAAGGGAGCGGTGGCTCTTCCCATTCATTTTACCTAAGCCACGTGACCTCCCCCCTCCTCTCAGATCTGATGTGGGGAGGGGGGGGGGGTGTCTGATCTGAGGTATGCTGAAGATCAGGGGTCTGATCTGAGGTGGGGGGGGGGGGGGGTGTCTGATCTGAGGTATGCTGAAGATCAGGGGTCTGATCTGAGGGGGGGGGTGTCTGATCTGAGGTATGCTGAAGATCAGGGGTCTGATCTGAGGGGGGGGGTGTCTGATCTGAGGTATGCTGCAGATCAGGGGTCTGATCTGAGGGGGGGGGTGTCTGATCTGAGGTATGCTGAAGATCAGGGGTCTGATCTGAGGGGGGGGGGGGGTGTCTGATCTGAGGTATGCTGCAGATCAGGGGTCTGATCTGAGGGGGGGGGGGGGGGGGTGTCTGATCTGAGGTATGCTGAAGATCAGGGGTCTGATCTGAGGGGGGGGGGGGGTGTCTGATCTGAGGTATGCTGAAGATCAGGGGTCTGATCTGAGGGGGGGGGGGGTGTCTGATCTGAGGGGGGGGGGGGGTGTCTGATCTGAGGTATGCTGAAGATCAGGGATCTGATCTGAGGGGGGGGGGGTGTCTGATCTGAGGTATGCTGAAGATCAGGGGTCTGATCTGAGGGGGGGGGGGTGTCTGATCTGAGAGGGGGGGGGGTGTCTGATCTGAGGTATGCTGAAGATCAGGGGTCTGATCTGAGGGGGGGGTGTCTGATCTGAGGTATGCTGAAGATCAGGGGTCTGATCTGAGGGGGGGGGGGGTGTCTGATCTGAGGTATGCTGAAGATCAGGGGTCTGATCTGAGGGGGGGGTGTCTGATCTGAGGGGGGGGGGGTATCTGATCTGAGGTATGCTGAAGATCAGGGGTCTGATCTGAGGGGGGGGGTGTGTCTGATCTGAGGTATGCTGAAGATCAGGGGTCTGATCTGAGGGGGGGGGCAATCTGAGGTATGCTGAAGATCAGGGGTCTGATCTGAGGGGGGGGGGTGTCTGATCTGAGGGGGGTGGTGTCTGATCAGAGGTATGCTGAAGAACAGGGGTCTGATCTGAGGGGGGGGGGGGGTGTCTGATCTGAGGGGGGTGGTGTCTGATCAGAGGTATGCTGAAGAACAGGGGTCTGATCTGAGGGGGGGGGGTGTCTGATCTGAGGGGGGTGGTGTCTGATCAGAGGTATGCTGAAGAACAGGGGTCTGATCTGAGGTATGCTGAAGATCGGGGGTCTGATGAAAAATATTTTTTCTTATTTTCCTCCTCTAAAACCTCGGTGCATCTTATTAAGTGGAAAATACAGTATATTATGAAAAGCAACCAGATTCATTTTTTTTTATTGCATATAATAGCCACACATTGCTTGTTAATAGGCGGAAAAAACAGACTAATGACCAACATCACGATGGGTTTACACAGCCATAATACAGCCACGTTCAAAGTGAGTCTGTCACTAATATATGGGGTGTAACCAATATTCACTATAGTCACTTCAGAACGGTGACAATTGAAGTTACTGGATGAAAATCCCAGCCACATACAGCAGAATAGAATATAGGATCTGGTAAGGACTGTTCCACAGGCATAGCAAAGCCGCATTATGAATAACTATGTACGACACAGACAGCAAATCTCATTGCAGGTTGTTACCTCCACAGGGATGTCCACCAGGCCAAACTGATCATTGAACTCTGGAGATGTTCCAGACAGGAGGCAGACAATAGCCATCCCGGACAGCACAATGCTCCACAGCAACGGCTTGTTCTCTCTTAGGCTTTCCATGAAAGGATGACCCTAAAAAACAAACAAACAAAAAAAAAAAAAATAGAAAATTCTGTGATTTTTACAAGCTTGTAGGAGAACGCTAGTTGTGTGAACCCTCGCCCTGCCAGCCACCTACTTCTGGTGTATTCCCCCTATATTCCAGCAGATAGAAGCATTTACCATCTAAAAAATTGCTTCCTGCTAAGAAGCATCAGGTTCTTAGGGATTGGAGAGTCCAGAACCAGGCATGGACATAAATGGTGGCCGTACATGTTAGATGAATGTCAGCCAAAGCTGCTGGAGACACTTGAGGACCATCTCAAAAAGGTATAGTGGCATCCAAAAGGGGGGTTGAAATCCAACATGCACAATCCTCTGGCCTACAAGTGTTGCACAGTGAGGCTTTAGCGAGCACATAAGCAGATTTGTCAGCAGGTGATTACATTATGATCGTACATACGGTCACCCAGGGTCCTATTCATTATACGTGGCCCAAGTATCTCTGATACGCAGTATGGGGGCAATAAATGAATGAATAATCTACTAGTTCATTAGTCATCTAGAACACATAGAGAGCTGGTCGTACAGACGTCACAGAGGGGTCCTGTCTACCAGGAGTCCCTCGCAAGTGCTGATCTCACATACCTTATAGTTGATGGCAAATGTGGCCATCTGCATGGCCATGGACATTATGTACACGGTGCTGTTCACCAGGCTCGGCTCAAACTCCTTATACAAGTCCACAAACTCGCCCTTCCTGAATGAGAGAAGATCAAAAATTAAACACAGATCACAAGGCTCCTCAAGAACGCCTTCATACAGTCCTTGTCATTTGTCACCGGGACCTTATATGTGATGGATTAATCAAATATTCCAGAATTTGGAGCAGACATAGAAGCAAAGAAAGACATTTAGCCTGAAAGCGCACAGGAAGCCCAAAAAAGTATGATCCGGACCCTCAATCACTGACATAAGTCACTGAGTAACGATCATGAATTAAGGGGGTTGCGAGGGATTAGTAAAAGCAGGGGCGAACACAGACAGCAGAGGGCCCCTGTGCAAAGAATGTGCCCCCCTTCCCTCCCAAAATCAGACATACAGACGTAAACGTATACAATACATGCATAACCCTGGAAGACCAAGCAGCATATAAGATATATACAGTGACCCATAGATACAGTGACCCATATAATGCTGCACAGTGCTTTTGCACAGCAGCACCACGCTGCGATGCAAACGAAATGGGGTCGCATTGTGACCTTGAGGTTTTTTTAAAATCACAATTGAAAAGTTGCAAGAAATTCAGCAGGTTGGATTTTTTGTGACCGTCAGATCTCGACCCCATTTAGACGGCTGTACTTTACAGTCCGCAAATTGCGGATCCACAAAACACGGAGACTGGCCTTGTGCGTCCTAGGATAGAAAATGCCTATTCTTGTCTGCAATTGCGGACAAAAATAGGACATGTTCTATAGTTTTTGCGGGGCTGCGGAAAGGACATGGATGTGGACAACACACGATGTGCTGCCCGCATCTTCTGCGTACCTGTTGAAAGGAATGGATCCACACCCATTGTGCAAAATTGCAGAACAGATGCGGACTCCTTAATACGGCCGTCTGAATGAGCCCCAACACACATACTGGACTGTCATACATGCAAATGCTCTTTTTCATACATCCTCACACGTGCAGTCACTATTTTACACTACATTATATACAGATCCCTTCCTCACCTCCTGGCTCTGTATTGCTGGTTCTTGTGTCCTCAGCAGCAGGCTTCCCCCCCCCCCCCCCTCTCAGCAGCAGCAGGCTTCCCCCCCCCCATTTCAGCAGCAACAGGCTTCCCCCCCCCTCTCAGCAGCAGCAGCAGCAGGCTTCCCCCCCTCAGCAGCAGCAGCAGGCTTTCCCCCCCCGCAGCAGCAGCAGGCTTCCCCCCCCCCCCCTCAGCAGCAGCAGGCCTCCCCCCCCTCTCAGCAGCAGCAGGCCTCCCCCCCCCCTCTCAGCAGCAGCAGGCCTCCCCCCCCCCTCTCAGCAGCAGCAGGCCTCCCCCCCCCCTCTCAGCAGCAGCAGGCCTCCCCCCCCCTCTCAGCAGCAGCAGGCCTCCCCCCCCCCCCCTCAGCAGCAGCAGGCCCCCCCCCCCCCCCTCCGCAGCAGCAGGCCCCCCCCCCCCCCTCTCAGCAGCAGCAGGCCTCCCCCCCCCCCCTCTCAGCAGCAGGCTCTTCCTTTCTTCCTCACTGATTAGCAGTGCTGGCCCATTGGAGGAGAGCCTGCCAGGGCTTTTGAGTGACTTTTTTTTTTGGACCAATCAGCTCTCCTGGTCAGTAACATTGGGTCAACCAGGTCCTATTTGCAAGAAAATCGCAGCCAAATGTGGTGTTTTTGGCTGCGATTTTGTAAAGATCAGACCCTGTGGACACAGCCTTACTGACCAGGAGTGCCGATTACACTAAAACCTGTCAGCCTCCTATGAATCAGCCCCTGAGCAGCACTTTATCTTTCAGTCCAGTTCAGGAAGGGGGCCCCACTCACCAGTGGACTAGTCCAAGTGTATGGGCCCCCTCGTATGCTGGGCCCCTGTGCAGCTGCACAGGCGGTATGTCCGTCCCTGAGGAGAACATGGCTGCTTCTTTCCAGAATCAGCACCATGCTACTATTCCTGTACATTATGGATTACTGGGAAGTGGATTTCTGGATTGCTGCATGACTGCAGAAAAGTTAAACCGACAGTACAATAATAAAGCAGACACTAGTGCTTGTCAACTGAGGGTTTGCCGTCTAGTGGTCATAAATGTACAAGCTAAATGATGACATCACAGTAGAGCGAGATGATGTCATTACGAGGTCATGAGAACTCAGAGCTGCAGTCACACTTACTGGCCAAATATCCAGTATATACACTGCACAAAAAAATAAATGGAACACAAATATAACACATCCTAGATCCGAGTTAATTAAATATTCTTCTGAAATACTTTGTTCTTTACATAGTTGAATGTGCTGACAACAAAATCACACAAAAATAAAAAAATGGAAATAAAATTTTTCAACCCATGGAGGTCTGGATTTGGAGTCACACTCAAAATTAAAGTAAAAAAATCACACTACAGGCTGATCCAACTTTGATGTAATGTCCTTAAAACAAGTCAAAATGAGGCTCAGTAGTGTGTGTGGCCTCCACGTGCCTGTATGACCTCCCTACAACGCCTGTGCATGCTCCCGATGAGGTGGCGGACGGTCTCCTGAGGGATCTCCTCCCAGACCTGGACTAAAGCATCTGCCAACTGTATTGTGAGAAGTGGGTCAACTGTATTGTGAGAAGTGTTTTGGCTGAGGTGTAGGACATCAGACCATCCTACCATATTTTCACCGGTGTCTTTATTTCCTGCAGTCTGCCACGTTATCAAGCAGGGCCACCCAATGCAAAATCGGTCATGCTGGAGGATGTTGCAGGCAGCAGAACGTTCTCCACGGCGTCTCAAGACTCTGTCACGTCTGTCACATGTGCTCAGTGTGAACCTGCTTTCATCTGTGAAGAGCACAGGGCGCCAGTGGCGAATTTGCCAATCTTGGTGTTCTCTGGCAAATGGTGTTGGGCTGTAAGCACAACCCCCACCTGTGGACGTCGGGCCCTCATATCACCCTCATGGAGTCTGTTTCTGACCGTTTGAGCAGACACATGCACATTTGTGGCCTGCTGGAGGTCATTTTGCAGGGCTCTGGCAGTGCTCCTCCTGTTCCTCCTTGCACAAAGGCGGAGGTAGCGGTCCTGCTGCTGGGTTGTTGCCCTCCTACAGCCTCCTCCACGTCTCCTGATGTACTGGCCTGTCTCCTGGTAGCGCCTCCATGCTCTGGACACTATGCTGACAGACACAGCAAACCTTCTTGCCACAGCTCGCATTGATGTGCCATCCTGGATAAGCTGCACTACCTGAGCCACTTGTGTGGGTTGTAGACTCCGTCTCATGCTACCACTAGAGTGAAAGCACCGCCAGCATTCAAAAGTGACCAAAACATCAGCCAGGAAGCATAGGAACTGAGAAGTGGTCTGTGGTGACCACCTGCAGAAACACTCCTTTATTGGGGGTGTCTTGCTAATTGCCTATAATTTCCACCTGTTGTCTATCCCATTTGCACAACAGCATGTGAAATTGATTGTCACTCAGTGTTGCTTCCTAAGTGGACAGTTTGATTTCACAGAAGTGTGATTGACTTGGAGTTACATTGTGTTGTTTAAGTGTTCCCTTTATTTTTTTGAGCAGTGTATATAGCTTAGCGGTGCACAAGGGACAGTTCCGTGACAAATCCTACAACTTAGGCCTCTTTCACACGAGCCTGACGGATTAGGTCTGGATGCGTTCAGTGAAACTCGCACCAATTTGCAAGCCAGTTCAGTCAAGATTTGTCTTTGATTGTGTTCAGTTTTTATCACGCGGGTGCAATGCGTTTTGATAAAAAACTGAAGGTTTACAAACAACATCTCTTAGCAACCATCAGTGAAAAACGCATCGGATCCGCACTTGCTTGCGTTTTTCACTGAAGCCCCATTCACTTCTATGCAGCCAGGGCTGCGTGAAAAACGCAGAATATAGAACATGCTGCGTTTTTCACACAACGCAGAACTGATGCGTGAAAAACATCGCTCATGTACACAGACCCATTGATATAAATGGGTCAGGATTCAGGGCGGGTGCTGTGCGTTTACGTCACGCATTGCACCCGCTCGGAAAACTGGCTCGTGTGAAAGGGGCCTTACTGATAGCAATTTTCCAGATCTTTCCTTGAAGTCAGGGAATGGAACATTTTCTTGCTTACGCTTAGGGCTTATGCGCACGAACGTATTTTTTTTTCCATTTCCGTTCTGTTTATTTACAGGTCCATATACGGAACCATTCACTTCAATGGGTCTGCAAAAAAAAAAAACGGAAATGACTCTCTGTGCATTCCGTTTCAGTATGTCCGCTTCGGACAAGGACAGGTATTGTTACAATTGATCCACCCAAAAAAAAAACCCGGATGCAATACAGATGTCGTGTTATTTTAGTGGATCTGTCTTTTGCGGAAAGCAAAATACATACGGCCGTGTGCATGAGCCCTTAAAGGGAACCTGTCACCGGGATTTTGTGTATAGAGCTGAGGACATAGGTTGCTAGATGGCCTCTAGCACATCCACAATATCCAGTCCCCATAGCTCTGTGTGCTTTTATTGTGTAAAAAAACGATTTAATCCATATGCAAATAAACCTGAGATGAGTCCTGTCCCTGACTCATCTCACATACAGGACTCATCTCAGGTTAATTTGCATATGTATCAAATTTTTTTTTTTTTTTACACAATAAAAGCACACAGAGCTATGGGGACTGGGTATTGCGGATGTGCTAGCGGCCATCTAGCAGCCCATGTCCTCAGCTCTATACACAAAATCCCGGTGGACAGGTTCCCTTTAAGAGGCTGAAAACCTGTGCAGACCTGATATTTTGTTACAGTTGAGGGTTTCTTCTA
The DNA here is from genome assembly GCF_905171765.1 of Bufo bufo. Classification (NCBI taxonomy): domain Eukaryota; kingdom Metazoa; phylum Chordata; class Amphibia; order Anura; family Bufonidae; genus Bufo; species Bufo bufo. The sequence goes on along the minus strand of NC_053389.1, from coordinate 784,897,426 downwards.
AATACGTCTGATACCTTTAGGGTGGAGTCACACAGGCGGGCTCGGTCAGGGAAACACGGTCCATGTTTTGGCTGCATCTCCTGACCCGAACTCACTGGTGATCTATGACACCGTCAGTTCCCATCTGATCACGGCTCCATTGTACTCCTAACTAACTGTCTATGGGACTACCGAGAATCACTTGGCTATGTCTAGAAGTGAATGGAGCAGTGTTCACAACTAGTGTTCCATTCTGTTCTCAGAGATCATACATTTATCGCCAACCTTGCGGATAGGCAATAAACGGCGCCTATGGGCCAACCCCTTTAATTAGTTGTGCAGCCAGTACTTATTGATGACCTAGCCTAAGGATAGGTCATCAGTATCTGATCGGTGGGGGTCACCTGAAGCACAATCCCTTTAAGCTCCTAACAAGTCAGTGAGAGGTTGCGAGGTCTGCATCTTACCTGGGTTCAGTTCTATCGAGTGCCTCTCGGTATAAATATATAAGACTGCCAAAATGGACAAGGAACTGCAAAATCACCGTCAGGATGGTGTACAAGTTGAAGATGTTAGGCAAAGGACGCTCACTGGAGAGGTATTTGAGAGGCTGAAAAAAATGGAGGAAGAGAGTCAAACACGGGAAAAGAAACATTGCCACCTCTAGCGGTGCCGTGTATACAAATCAGAAAACCCACCTTAGATCGGGAGATGAAGAGGAAGCAGCCGGCCAGAAGTAGCCCTTGTAATGTAGCTTGGAAGTCGCTAAACTTTACCCCCTCCAGATACAAAACGCTCTGTCCGTAGGCCAGGATGAGAGCGTTCAGGGCCAGTATTTTAAACATCTGCAGCGTTGTAACCAGAGTACAGCGGCCCTGCTTGATAACGTGGCAGACTGCAGGAAATAAAGACACCGGTGACAATATGGTAGGAGGGTCTGATGTCCTACACCTCAGCCAAAACACTTCACACAATACAGTTCGTCCCTAAAAGGTAAACCTGCCTCCGAGGAGTACCTCAGATCACCCTTCCCCACAATGAAACACCCCACAGAAAATGACCCCAGCGCCTACACCACAGTATGTTAAGGGCCTGAGGTAGTCACTGTGCCAATGTGGGCATAGTGCCTCTAAAGCTGGATTTATTTGGTAAGATAATCGGGCAGATTATACAAATGCTTGTTCCCGACAATCTGCCAGTGTAAAAATGCAGCCGATCACCCAATGAATTAGCGATCTGCTCGTTCATCGGGTGAAATGATAAGTTAGTGAAGGCACATAAATTATGCAGATATATGAGGATGAGCGTTCATAATAGCCACAGCTCGTCCTCATATTGTGGAGATGATCGCTTCACCTCCACTTAACGAGCAGCCAGTTGGTCCCTTTGGATCAGGGATGCCCAACCTGCGGCCCTCCAGCTGGTGCAAAACTACAACTGCCAGCATGCCTGGCCACCCTACAACTATTAGGGCATGCTAGGAGTTGTAGTTTTGCAACAGCTGGAGGGCCGCAGGTTGAGCATCCCTGCTTTAGATTGTCGGGAAGGAAGCGCTCCTTCCCAACAAGTGCCTGCTCATCTATGGAGGTGACCGCTCCAAGGTACGGGGAGCAGCGATCGCTAATGCCATTACTCGTCCCCATACAGATGAGGTTTTTTTTGCCAGCAGCAGATCCATGTTTACACAGAAAAATCTGCTGCCGACAAGAGACGATTTTTGTGTCCGCACAAATGATTTAATATACGATGAACAAGCATTTCCCTCGTTCATCGGCGGCACCTTTAAACCGCCTATGAGCGTTCATATGAATGCACATCCCTTTACGAGATTATGGGGATTCCGGATTATCGAAGCTGCCATAGTGAGGAACCTTGTAAAATAACGTGCTCCTATATACAGTGTATAGACTCACTGCATTGTATGGACGACAGCTTAGAAGTAAATGGAGCAGCAATACTGGCATCTCCCAGCTTCACCACCTGCGCCTGATCCTCCTCCAACTCCTTCAGGACCTGGCTGATCCGCTCCTGCAAAATAAGCACAGCGCTAATGACAAGAACATCCAGTACAATGGAGGTGACAAAGGACGCCGCTTTTCTGTACAACTACTCTTAGCAGCACTTTCTATGCAAAGACGTCTCTCTCAAGGTAAGAGAACCATCTCGCTAGCACCACCTTGTGGAAGTGGCTCCCCTATGAGTCGAAATCCAAGCCTTGGAATACGACAATGGAAAATGCCAAGCCAGAAATCCATCCGTAGTATACACACATCTGGCTTGGCATTTCCCCCTGTCCTATCCCAACCCTTCTTAAAAAGTCAGATTTTGACTCATAGGGAGCCACATCCACAAGGTGGCGCTAGAGAGATGGTTCTCTTTCCTTGGGAGGTGCCTCGGCTAGTAAATTCCCCTGCAGCACTTCCACTAAGTCTCCATACAGGGCTGGTCTCTTTAAGGAGAGCCAGTACTCTGCCTGAGCAGCACTTTTTATATAATACAACAAAGAAAAGGCAAAGGACTCTAAACATAGGGGACAACTTAAAGGGGTATTCCCATCTCAACCACTGATGGCTAAGAGTGGACTACCATCTATATAGAATCCACATATGGTGGGGCTCAGCCCACTTGCATAAGGATATTATGTACAACCACGACAGGAACGAGCCTCCCTAGCGTCACCCACGATACTGGTCACTATCGCAGCCTGCTATTGGCTGCCCCCCCCCCCCCCGAGCTGCCGTTACCTGTCTCCTAGCGCTTGTTCCGTGACTGCTCTCTCCTGTGGGCTGTAGTTTGAAGTGGTACTGGGTACTTGGTTGGGGTTGTTTGTTTTACGGTCCGCGCTCCAGGCCGGAGGCGCGACGCCGTTTCTACAAATAGTACTTAGCGTTCTCACGAGTGAATAGTGACGTCACTGTTCCAGCTACGGATCGTACAGGAATTTGTTTTATGAGATTAATAAAAATGAGGTTGTTTTTTTTTTTAGAATTTACACCGACTTTTAGTAAGAGAGAGATTAATTTTCTAGACCTGACAGTTTTCATTGAGGGGAACAAGATACATACAAAGACCTTCAATAAACCTACTGACGCCAACAGCTTTATCTCCAAGGAGAGTTGCCACCTGCCGCGGTGGTTAGAAAACATACCAAGAAGTCAGTTTCTACGTATCAAAAGAAATTGTACGGAACTAGTAGAATACGAAAGGGAAGCTGAAGCCCTGCAGAGAAAATTTGAAAACAAAAAAGGATACAACGTGGCCAAACTGATAACTCAAAAGAAAGAAGTAGGACAGCTAGATAGACAAGCTTTAGGCTAGGTCTATACGACGACATTTGTCACGCGACATTTTGTTGCAACATGCGACGCAACAGTCGCAGAAAATCCATTTGAGATGAATTTTGCAGTATGTTGCGGTGCGACACCATAGACTGCCATCATAAAAATTGTCGCGCGACATTGGTGCAACCAAATGTTGCAGTGTAGTCGTGCCCTCTCTGTCGCGCGACAAATGTCGTCGTGTAGACCTAGCCTTACTGGAGAGAAGAGAGAAGTCCAAAATGAAGGAGGAAGAGGACATAATAATCCCACCTCTTATTTTACCGTACAATGGCCAAGTGAGTCTCTTTAAAAAAAAAATTGTGAGCAAACATTGGGACGCTCTGAGGGAAGACAAAATAGTGGGGGAATTGATCCCCAAGGAGCCGAGATTTAACTATCGGAAAGCTAAAAACCTATTCAATAGGTTACCAAACAAGAGAAAAATAAAAATAGAAATAAAAAACAAAAATAAAAATGATGATAATAAAGCTCACTATAAAAAGGCATAATGGATGCTTCCAGAGTAAGAAATGTGTAGGGAGCAGAACGTCCGGCAACAGCAAAACACAGATGAACATAAAAAACATCAATAGCACCAATGAAGAAGACATTAATGGGTTCATTACATGCAATAGTTGGGGGGTAATATGTGCCATCACATGCCCCTGCAACAAGATGTATATTGGCCGTACCAAAAGACAATTAAGAAAAAGGGTGGGAGAACAGAGAGATAGAGAGATTATTATATATCTATATCTATCTCATCAATAGAAAGTTTGAAGGACATCCACTGTCTAGACATTACAAGGAAAAGCATGAAGGGAAATTTAACGGGTCCACTTTTGCGGAATAGAATTAGTGAGATTACCAAAAAGAGGGGGAGATCTGATAAAAAGTATGTCTCGAGTGGAAACTAAATGGATTTTTAATATGGATACCTTGGCACCCGGAGATAGAGCCGTTTGCATTTGAATGAGAAAAGCATCATTGCGGGCGGTAGATAAATACACTTAAGCAGTAGATGTCACTGCCGGCAAATCGGAACATAAGACAGGATAGAAACAGTTAAGGTGGGTCCGCTAGAGGGTATAAGTACTGAGCACTCAGGAGCATCACCATATTCCTCTTTACCCGATGAAGGACAGCGTACTGTCCGAAACGCGTTGTTAGGAATTTTGGTACTAGCTACGATCCGTAGCTGGAACAGTGACATCACTATCCACTTGTGAGAAAGCCAAGTAATATTTGTAGAAACTGCGTCGCGCCACCAGGACCATAAAACAAACAACCCCAACCAAGTACCCAGTACTACTTCAAACTACAGCCCACAGGGGATAGTCACGGAAGTCACAGAACAAGCGCTAGGAGACAGGTCACGGCAGCTCCAGCGCCAAGTTAAATAGTCTGTGACAATCCTATTGCGTAGTAGTGTACTGTAGAAGGTTGAGGCAAGCGCGGTGTCATTGATACTGATGTATGTATACTCCACAGAGTCTGCTGGGCTGACACTGCCTTCATGATTAATCTTACCCTCTGCTGAGCCTGTTGTTCCTCTCGCTGGATCATGATCCGGTTCCTTGCCGCCCTGGAAGTGGGCTTGATGGAGTTGCTCGAGAATGGTCCAGCAGGTCTGCCCTCTGTCACGGTTTCCCGGGGCTTCTTCTTCCTCTCCTCAGGTAGGCGTTCTGGAGCATTGGCGAGTAGGGCTACCCCTGAGAGAATAGAGGTGACCAGCGCCACAAGCCTGACATTTACTAGAGGTCTGCAGAACTAATCAGCAAAATCTTAGATGAACTGACACATAACATTTCAACTGAATTTTTTTTTTTGAAAAACAAAACTCCTCTTGGTGCTGCTTGCCAAATCGAAGGAAATACACCCAAAGCAATGTACGAATTGAAGATAAGGAGACTTTTGTATTACTTACCAGTAAAGTCTCTTTCTCGCTCTTCCTTGGGGGACACAGGAAACCATGGGTATAGCTCTGCTCCCTAGGAGGCGTGACACTAAGTGAAAGCTGTAAGCCCCTCCTCCATCAGCTATACCCTTCAGCCTGGAGAAGAGACTGCCAGTTGCGTGTCCAAGTAGTGAAAGATAACCACCAACCGGAAAAAAGAACCGTCAAGCCCCAACGGGGGCAACCAAGCCGGAACCACAACTGTAAACCCAAATGAAGGGCGGGTGCTGTGTCCCCCAAGGAAGAGCGAGAAAGAGACTTTACTGGTAAGTAATACAAAAGTCTCCTTTTCTCGCCCATATTCCTTGGGGGACACAGGAAACCATGGGACGTTCCAGAGCAGTCCCAGAAGGGAGGGACCAGAACAAACTAGACCAACACCGGAGGCATCAATCAACTGCCGCCTGCAACACCAGACGGCCTAAAGCAGCGTCAGCCGACGCATGAGTATGCACCCTGTAGAACTTGGTGAAGGTGTGCAAGGAGGACCAAGTGGCCGCCTTGCAAATCTGCTCCGTAGAAGCCCGATTTCTCTGAGCCCAGGAAGCCCCGACCGCTCTAGTGGAATGAGCGGTAACACCGAGGGGCGGAACCTTGCCCTTGGCGAGATAAGCCTCAGTAACAGCCATCTTGACAAAACGGGCGATAGCAACCTTGGATGCCGCCAACCCTCTGCGCGACCCCTCCGGAACCACAAAGAGCGAGTCAGTACGCCTGAAAGAGCTGGTTACCTCCAGGTAAACCTTGAGCGCCCTGACAACGTCCAGGCGATGAAGTTCCCTCTCCCTAGGGTGGGAAGGGGAAGGACACAAAGAGGGGAGAACGATGTCCTCGTTCAGATGAAAAGCGGAGACCACCTTAGGAAGGAAGGAAGGGACCGAACGAAGAACTACCTTGTCCTGGTGGAACACTAGGAAAGGTTCCAGACAGGAGAGTGCAGCCAATTCGGACACCCTCCGAAGAGAGGTGACGGCTACAAGGAAAATAACCTTGCAGGACAGAAGTCGCAAGGAAACCGTCCGCAGAGGCTCGAAAGGAGAAGCCTGGAGCGCTGAGAGAACCAGGTTCAGGTCCCAGGGCGGTACCGGAGGCCGGTACGGGGGAACCGCGTGAGCCACGCCCTGAAGGAAGGTCTTGACAGGACCAAGGGGGGCCAGTGGGCGCTGAAACAAAATGGACAGCGCAGACACCTGACCCTTCAAAGAACTAAGACCCAGACCTTGGGCAAGTCCGCTCTGCAGGAAGGACAAAACGGTGGGGAGAGAAAAGCGGAGCGGAGGAATCCCCAGATCGGCACAGAACCCCAAATAGGTCCTCCAGGTCCTATAATAGATCCTAGAAGAGGACGGCTTACGGGCGCGGATCATGGTGCGGACGACGTCCGCAGAAAAACCCCTACGTGTCAGGACGGTGGTCTCAACAACCACGCCGTCAAACGTAGGGACCTTAAACGCGGGTGGAAGATCGGTCCCTGAGAGAGAAGATCTTCCCTGGCGGGCAGCGGCCAGGGCGCGTCTGCCAGGAGCAGCATGAGGTCGGCATACCAAGACCGGCGGGGCCAGTCCGGAGCGACCAGAATTACCGAGACGCCTTCCGCCGCGATCTTCCGAAGGACCTTGGGCAGGAGTGGGATGGGAGGGAATATGTATGGACGCGCGAAGCCTCGCCAAGGAAGAACGAGGGCGTCGGCTCCGCAAGCTCCCGGATCCCTGGCCCTGGACAGATAGGCGGGGACCTTGTGATTGAACTTGGAGGCCATGAGGTCCACGTCCGGTATGCCCCAACGAAGGCAAATGGCCTCGAATACCTCCGGGTGAAGAGACCACTCGCCGGGGTCGACAGTGGTGCGACTGAGGAAGTCCGCCGCCCAATTGTCCACCCCTGGAATAAAAATTGCCGATAGGGCCGGGACGTGGGCTTCCGCCCAACGGAGAATGCTGGAGACCTCCCTCATTGCAGCAGCGCTGCGAGTGCCCCCCTGGTGGTTTATGTACGCCACAGCCGTGGCGTTGTCCGACTGTACACGAACTGGATGACCTTTCAACAGATGAGTCCAGTGTCGTAGAGACAAAAAGGCCGCTCTCAGCTCCAGGACATTGATCGAGAGTTTGGACTCCAACGGAGACCAAATGCCCTGGACGGATCGGGGAGGAAACACGCCTCCCCAGGCAAAGAGACTGGCATCGGTTGTAACCACCAACCAGTTGAGTGGCAGAAAAGACCTGCCCAGAAGAGGGGACTGTAACCACCAGCGGAGAGATGACCTCACCGGAGGCGATAGATGGAAGGGATGATCCAGAGACTGCGGCGATTTGTCCCAGGAGGAGAGGATCGCCCGTTGGAGAGGGCGGGAGTGAAACTGCGCAAACGGGATCGCCTCGAAGCAGGCAACCATCTGCCCCAAGACCCGCATGCAGAAGCGGAAGGACGGTCGACGGTGGAGAAGGAGACCCCGAACCGCCCCACGGAGGATCAGACGTTTTCCCGAGGGAAGACGTACTTCCGCCGCTCCCGTGTCTAAAAGCATTCCCAGGAAGACCAGTTGTCTGGAGGGGGGAAGGGAGGACTTGGGGAAGTTGATGACCCAACCGAACCTCGTCAGAGTCTCTAGAGTGAGATCCACGCTGGCAACCGCTTGAGAAAGGGACGGAGCCTTGATGAGGATATCGTCCAAGTACGGTAGCAGAAAAACACCCCTGGAACGGAGTAAGGCCAAAACCGGGGCCAGGACCTTGGTGAACACCCGGGGGGCTGTTGCCAGCCCAAAGGGAAGGGCGACAAACTGGAAGTGGAGGTCCCCCACGGCGAATCGGAGGAAGCGATGGTGACACCGGGCTACCGGAACATGGAGGTAGGCATCCTGTATATCGATGGAAGACATGAAATCTCCCTGCTCCAGGGAAGCTACCGCGGAACGGAGGGACTCCATCCGAAACCGTCGAAGGAGGAGAAAACGGTTGAGCTTTTTGAGGTCCAAAATGGGCCGCATGGAACCTCCCTTCTTGGGAACTACAAAGAGGTTCGAGTAGAACCCTTGGAACCTTTCCTCTAGAGGAACGGGGGTAATCACCCCCCTGTCCAGTAAGGCTTGAACGGCCGCGGAGAACGCAACCGCGCGTTTCGGGTCCCGTGGCGGGCGGGAGCGAAAGAACCGATCTGGAGGGAAGGATGCAAATTCGATTTTGTATCCGGAGCACACAATTTCGAGGGCCCAGGCGTCGGAGACGTGAGCCAACCAGACGTCCCTGAAAAGGAGGAGCCGGCCCCCCACCCGGGTGGGTGGGGGCGCGCCTTCAGGCAGAGGATTGCTTTGCTGCGGGTGTGCGGGCAGCCTGCGGCTTGCGCCAGGAGGGCTGCGCCCGAAAAAACGGCTTCCTATGTTTGTCCTGGGGAGGAGCCGAAGCGGCAGCTGTGGTGGGAGCCCCAGAGGCCCTGCGGGAGGACCGAAAACGAGACGCACCAGGGCGTCCGCGGGGGGCGCCCCTGGCTTGGGGTTGAGGAAGATGGGTGCTTTTACCACCCGTGGCCTCCGAAATAAGTTCGTCTAGGCGGACCCCGAAAAGGCGGGAACCCGCAAACGGTAGCCCCGCCAAGGAACGTTTGGAGGCAGCGTCCGCTTTCCAAACCTTCAGCCAGAGCTCCCTCCTGACGGAAACTGCCAGGGCGGAGGAGCGTGCAATAAGGGCTCCCGCATCAAGGGAGGCCTCACAAACAAAATTCCCGGCCCGAACAATAAGCTGGGCCAAGGAACGCAGGTCCTGGATAGGGACGTCCGAGTCCAACTCCTGTTCCAGCTGCGCACCCCAAGCGGAAATTGCTTTCCCTGCCCAAGCAGAGGCAAAAACCGGTCTGAGAGCAGAACCGGAGGCAGCAAAAATGCCCTTAGAAAGGGTCTCCATGCGACGGTCCTCCGCTGACTGAAGAGAGGACCCGTCGGGAACAGGGATGGCCGTGTTCTTTGACAGCCGGGCCACAGGGGGGTCCACCTTGGGTGGGGAAGACCATGTGGCCACGACATCTGCTGGAAAAGGATAGCAAATGTCCAGCTTCTTGGGGTTGACAAAACGGGCGTCCGGGCGAGCCCAAGCCTTAGACACCACAGAGGAGAAATCAGAGTGGATTGGAAAGACTTTTGAGACCTGCCTGGGTCTGATAAATGAGACGCTAGCTGCGTCCGAGCTAGGGGGATCATCCTGCACCTTAAAGGTGTCACGAATATCAGAGATGAGTTGACCCATCGCTGAGGCTAGCTTGGACGGCAGGGCCGAGTCCATTTCCAAATCTGAAACCGCCAATTCACCTTCAGAGAGCGAATCCTTTGGAGAGGAGAGGCTCGTCTGGGTGCGCACGCGTGGCGGGGAGAGGGAGGCATCCGAGGAGGAGGCTCGCTCTACTCTAATACGCTTCTGAGAGTGCCTAGCTCGGGAGGGGTCACTAAAAGAGAGTGAACCCGCTGCAGCGGCAGAAGCGGTGGACCCGGAGGGCGCGACAGTAAGAGTGGCGTCCTGCGGGGTAGGCGGCCTGTCTATTAGGCGGCCCACGACATGAGTGAGGCTTTCCACGGCCTGGGACAGGGATCTAGCCCAGTCAGGCGGGTCAGAGGCAGCAGGGAGCGACACAGCGGGCGACTGAGGCTGCGGTGGAGCCCGGCATGCAGTACAGTGCGGATCAGACTGCCCCCGGGGAAAGGGTTCCCTACAAGCAGTACAGGCATGGTACCAAGGCTTGGCGGCTGCAGAAGGGTCTGACATGGTGGAACAAAGATGTTGCACTTAAAGTGGGAGACCCCAAGGAAAGAAACGGGGATAACACCCAAGCGACAGTACTGTGGCACGGAGGGGGTTAAAAGTCCTACCAGACCCGGATGATGCAAGCGGCAGCGGTAAGGGGAACAGACTGAGGAGGCTGTGGAGGAGAGGCAGCAGCACCGGCTTCGGATCGCACTGCAGAGAGGATTCCACGCAGCACTGTGCGATGAACCCGGAAGTAGCGGAGCGCATGTAGGAAGCTCCGCCCCCTCTCTGCCGCTCTGAAGCAGAGCCGCGCGCGCGCGGCAAAATGATTTTAACCCCCAAGGATCATGAAGTGCCGGCCTGAAATGGCGCCGTTCACGCCAAGAAAGCGGCCCCCTCCGCGCCTGGATGTGGCAGACGGCTTGCTTTTTTTTTTTTCCTGCAGCCGTCCCCTGAAGGTAGCGTCCCTGCCAAGGACCTGCCCAGATAAACTCCCCTGCCCGATAACGGTCCCGATATATGCCCGGGGGGGGGGGGGGGGGGGTGGCGCACGATGTAGCAGTGGCCATGTAGTAACAGTGGCCATGGGAGCCCAGGAGGCCTGTAGCAGCGGTGGGAGAGGAAGGGGAGGCTGGAGCAGCCTGTCTCACCATACGCTGTCTTCACCCTCAAATCCATCCAGCGGGGTCGCCCCTTCAGCTCCTGGCACCGCAGTGGCAGGAAGCCGGGGGAGGGACTTGGCGTGCGGGCGACCCTGAGCTGGCGGGACGCAGGGGAGCGAGGCTGCCCTGGTCCACCTTGTCTTCTGTGGGGGAGGCGGCAGTGCGGAATTACCGGCACTGGCGCAACTCAACCCCGGGAGAAACAGAGGGGTCTAATGCGCCTCTGTTGTCCCTGTAAGTAGAAAAAAACCGAATTAAAAACAACAAATAACGCAAAAATAAAAAATCATAGGAAAAACAACCCTGCATAAGCAGGGGGTGTCTTGCCTCCTTGGACACTAAGCAAAAACTGGCAGTCTCTTCTCCAGGCTGAAGGGTATAGCTGATGGAGGAGGGGCTTACAGCTTTCACTTAGTGTCACGCCTCCTAGGGAGCAGAGCTATACCCATGGTTTCCTGTGTCCCCCAAGGAATATGGGCGAGAAACTTTATTTGGTGTGCAGTGCAACAAGGCTGGCCCAGAAAAAGGGTCTTCATCAAGTGTTGTGCCTGTGTCACTGACATTGTACTGGGTGAAGACCCTTGTTCAGGGTCAAAATGCGTCATACTGAACGTCCCAAAAATATATACACACATGCAGCTTTACTCTGGATATATTTCTACTGATTTGGGAGGTCACCAAGCAGCGGCAAGAGGTGCTTCTACGAGGCAAATCAGGCAAAGCATCGACTGTTTTCCTGTTGCCTACAATGTGACTTCTGGCTTGATGACCCTTTCCGCTGGTCCTAGGACAGAGCTGTACCGACTGCTTGCACAACTCACCGAGGTGAGAAGACATCCAACCAGCATCATCAGGTATGGATTACCGACTCCCGATAGGTCCTGACAGGCTCTGGCTTTTCATAGCCTTGAAGGGGACAAAATACTTCTCTACATTCACGCTTGGGATACCATGTCTTCAGGAACACTGCTGGCCTTCACATTTCAGAGATCACATTTGTAAAGCTGTATTTTCTTTGTGTACTGCCTTTTTACTTACCCACATTAGCATGTTTTAACGCCCCAACGTCATTAGTCCCATCTCCGCACATCAATGTGATGTAGCCCAGCTCTTTCAGACTCGTAATCACAAATTCCTGTTGACAGAGATCATCTGATCATGAACCAGAACTCGGAAATGTGACCAGTGTATAGAGTTTCCGGTCATCACATGATCTTTTACCATGGTAATGGATCATGTGACGGACCATGTGATGACCGGAGTGACGTCACCACAGGTCCTTTTCCTGCACACAGCAAAAAAGAAGACAGAAGGAGATGCCGGCTGCGCGATCAAGTGGATTAAGGTGAGTTAAATATATATATTTGTTTTTAACCCCTCCAGCGCTATTGTACTATGCATTCTGTATTCAGAATGCTATTATTTTCCCTTATAACCATGTTATAAGGGAAAATAATAGCAATCTACAGAACACCGATCCCAAGCCCGAACTTCTGGTTTGGGTACCAAACATGCGATTTTTCTCACGCGAGTGCAAAACGTATTACAATGTTTTGCACTCGCGCGAAAAAAATCGCGCATGTTCCCACAACGCACCCGCACCTTTCCCCGCAACGCCCGTGTGAAAGAGGCCTTAAGGGGTTGTCTCATTTTGCCATTACAAAGCAGAGATGGGAGCAAGCCCCCACACCGCCAGGTGGCCGGGAAACAGAAGAGCGGGCCAACGCTCCACTGCTTCAGTAGCTCCTATTGCAGTGCAAAACAGAGGAGCAAATCAAGTTGTGCAGTTTCCATAATTCCTTAGTAACGGCGAGATGAGACAACCCCTTTAAATAAAACCATCAGGCAGCAGCAGTTAATGGAATGGAAGAGATACTTTTCTCCCCTGCCGCTACCACCAGCGTCATGCTTCGGTCCTCCCTGGCTGAAGTGGTTCCATACACTCCTCGTCACCGTTGCAACCAATCACATCCCATATACTGCTAATAAGGCTACTTTAACACTAGCGGCACGGACATCCGGCAGGCTGTTCCGTCGGGTGAACAGCCTTTCGGATCCGTCCTGCCGCTAGTGAACGTGTGCCTCCGGACTGCCGCTCAGTCCCCATTGACTATAATGGGGGTGGGGCGGAGTTCCGGCGGAGGCGCGGCGAGAGGCTTCTGGAATAAATGTCGGACATGTCGTAGTTTTATTCTGGCAGCCTCTCGCCGTGCCTCCGCCCCCACCACCATTATACTCAATAGGGACGGAGCGGCAGTCCGGGGGCACACGTTCACTAGCTGCAGAACAAATACGACAGGATGTTCACACGATGGAAGCGCCTGCCGCAGGACCGTGCCGCTAGTGTGAAAGTAGCCTAAGGCCACCGATTGGCTGCAGGGTGACCTGTGTGAATGGTATGCCATTGCCAAAGCCAGGAAGATGACCTGAGTGGTGCAGGACTGGAAGCTGAAGGGGAGAAAAGGGGCGAGGATCATTTCTTATTATTTTAGACCTTTTACAGGGGCTGCCCGAGTTTTTCTATAACTCTGACAATCCCAAACAAAGGTACTATTAAATGCTTTCACCAGCATGTTCTAAAGGCTTTGGACTCCTTTGGGGCATGTTTTAATAATTGCATTTTACTTATTTTGGGGCTAAAAATCTTTTTTTTCAGTTGGTCTGGTATTTTCAACCATTTTTGAGACACGGGGGTTATAAACACCAGTCTATTTGCAGAGGATCACTTCTAAGTCCTGTCAGCTGAGTGCTTATGTGAAGCCTTATCTCTGATCTCCTGACCTCAAACATTCATTATAGCTCTTTTCAAACTGAAAAGAACATGGCCTAAATGAGTGTTTATGGGATAAGGCTTCACATGAGCCTTCAGCTGACAGGACTGAGAAGTGATACTTTGCAAACAGACTGATTTTTAAACCCTGTATCTCAAAAACAGGTAAAAGTTTTTTTTTTAAATAAACAACAACTGAAAGGTGTCCATAGCCTTTAATTCCGGGATCTGCTGGGGTCGTCAGTTCAAGTATCCCAAATACTGAATTTAGGCAGCATTTTCCTTTAATCTGAACATGAGCAAAAATAAAACCTCACTTGGCCCATGCATTGTAAATGGCAGGATTTACTTCTGTGCTACTTGTTTCCTACCTTTTGTTTGGGGGACACTCGTGCAAACACCTGAGTGTGTGGGATGAGAGCAGACAACATGTCCGCTCTGGTGGCCTGCAAGTAGGACAGGCCCTCCCCCGTCAGGCATAGGTAGTACTTATCGGTGAAGGCTTGCACAGAGTCTGGGAAAGCAGGCAGAGATACTGTGCCATCAATGGACTGCCATATCCAACGGGCACCTTTACAGAAGGAAAAAGAAAGAAATTAGGATAAATAACCTAGGTCAGTAGAGAAGTAAATCTACCGCGTATGGAATGCCCTTGCAATTATTATGGCTGCCAGTAGGCATTCTGAGAATATACAAAGACATTTCTACACTAAGCCTACATGCACACAGAGACTAAGAGTGCAATCTAAGGAGCAGTCACATCTGAAACATGATAGACAGTGTCCTCATACCATCGTACTGACCTTTCGCATTGTTAGTAGGTTGGAGGATTAATGTGTCCTCCTTTTCAATGAAGCTGAGCTCCTGCGCTACATGGCAGGCAGTGAGAGGGTTGTCTCCGGTGATCATCACAACCTGCAAAACAGAAGAGTCCCGAGTTATAGCATTTACTAATCCAGAGAATCTGATCATCAGCATCCTAATCTGTCTGAATTCTTCTATGGGGCATTCACTGTCTATCTGTGTAGTCCCACCTAATACCTCTTTCTTGCGGAGGTCTCTGGAGTGCCCACTGATCCGGAGAATGAAGTGGCTGCAGCGCTGATTTAGCTCTGCCTCCCCTCCCACTTTACCCCGTACAGCAGCCCACCCAATTGTGCAGGGAACTGCAGCACAACTCCATACAAGTGAATGGAGCCTCAGACGGGGACGCAGCACTAAATCATCTCTAGGACCCCTCTATTCACAGAATTGGTTGGGCAGGCAGCACTGATCATAAAGTGATGGTGCATCCTAATGATAGGACATCACTTTACAAGACGGGATACCGCTTTTGATGGTATTTGAATTGAAAGGTTTTTCCCAGAAAAAGGCACTTATATATGATCTATGGATCGTGAGGATGGAGCCTCCATAGAACAGGGGTGCAGAGTCTCCAATTCCTCCTCACATGACTGCGGTGAGGAGAGACTGGATTGGCGCTGCCGTCTTGACCTCTGCTCCACTCAAATCCCTCCTCACCGCAGTCAAGTGGTGAGGAGGAACGGGAGACTTAAGACCCCCTCTGTGCAGAAGTGATGAATGTATTTTCTGGAAAAACCTTTAAAGTGTATCTGTCAGCAGATTTGTACCAATGACACTGGCTGACCTGCACACTTGGCAGCTGAAGACATCGGTGTTGGTCGCATGTACATAATTTGCCTGCACTGCTGAGAAAAATGAAGTTTTAATATATGCAAATGAGCCTCTGGAGCAATAGGGGCGTTGCCATTACACCTAGAGGCTCTGCTCCTTCTGCAGCTGCCTCGCCCTCTCCAGTTTGATTGACAGGGCCAAGTGTGATCACATTTACACTGACTGGCCCGGTCAGAGTGCAGTGGGTGCGGCAGAGGGAGCAGGGCCTCTAGGAGTAACGGCAACGCCCCTGTTGCTCCTAGAGGCTCATTTCCATATATCAAAACATTTTTCTCAGCATTGAGGGCACATATGAACATGGGACCAACAGGTCAGCCAGTTTCACAGGTACAAACCTGCTTACAGATGCCCTTTAAGAGCACCAGGACAAATTCCCTTTAACCTGGCCATGTACATAACTAAGCTGTACATTGAATAAATGTTTGGCAGATATTCCTTTAAACAGACGCTGGTTCACACTGCCAAAACGGGCATTGTGTTCCAATAGTGGAGAGAAATAAGCAGCTGCCGGAGCCTATTAGCTTCCACAAGAAACAAAAGACCCCCACACGAGACAATGTGAATAGTAAGGGAGACCCCATACAAACAACATCTCTCGTTTGCATGGTCGGCACTTGTGAGGTTTCCTCTTAACCCCCCCCCAGACGGTAACTTACATGGTGCGATGCTTTTTGTATCTCTTTGATGACGGCTTTGGAGTCTGCTTTCAGGGGGCAGGAAACCACAATGAAGCCTGCAAACTTTAGATCACACTCCAGGGTCTCCCTCTTGATTTCACGGATCTAAATGAAGCAATAGATAAAGCAGTTGTACAGGATTTGTCATATTCATCAAGGATTCGGTCATGATGTCAGTAGCACAAACCAGTAAAAGAAAATATTGTAATTCTTCATTGAGCAATTGCCAATGGATTACATGGACAGCAGCCGCCTGAATGTGTGCGGACATGAGTGTTGGGCGACAAGACTGGATTCTCAACGCGTCCGGCTTTTCCCTGGAGACGGAAGAGGACATGTTGCACAGAACGATGGATAGTGCATTACAGGCAATGGTCATGGAGGGTCATTTATTCCCCTGCCTTTTTTTTTTTTTTTTTTTTTTTAAAAGCTATAATTTTTTCCCGTTCAGTTCTGCATCTTTTTCTGGTGATACTTGGGCCTTTATTTTTGGCACTTTTTTGGTAGCATTTTAGTTTTTTTTACACAGGAAAACATTTTTTTTATGGTATAATGAGCAACTTCTTTCTGTAACAGTCATTTTGATATAGGGGAGGCATGGGTTATGTTTGCCAAAGACGGGGCTAGAGGTTGTAGTGTGGCATGTAAATGCTTTTATTTTTTTATTATTTTACTTTGTCGTAATATAAATAAATAAATTATTTTACACTTTATGTACCTCATAAGGTCATACAAGACCTGTGTGGGGTGCTGATTTCTCCTGTAACTGGGGTTGAAATATTAGCCCCAATTACAAGGCAACCACATACCCCAGGGAGGTTGGACAGGGTTGTACTGTTTCACTGCAGTGATGATCTTGGTCTGCTAAGACCCAGCATCTCCCACAGACTCCCAGTGATCAGATGATTGCTCGCACCAGAGCTGGGAGCAGCCGCATTGCAGCTTCTTGATCGGTATATGTACAACACTCATTGAGAGCTGGTCATACAGTGAGGGGAAAGACAAGGACGGTGAAAAAACAAAACACCCCTATCTTCTCTATAGAAACATAGAATGTGTCGGCAGATGAGAACCATTTGGCCCATCTAGTAGGGAGGTCCTACTGTCACTCACTGCTGTCTAACCACTCCCCCAGCGAAATCTGCAAGGACATTTCTAAGATAAGTGCCAACTGCCCAAATGTATATAGTCCACTGGAAGACGGCAAGCGGTTAGGCTAGTTTCACACTTGCGGCAGTGTGATCTGGCAAGCAGTTCCGTTGTCGGAACTGCCCGCCGGATCCGCCGATCTGGATGTAACTGAAAGCATTTGTGAGACGCATCCGGATGCGGATCCATCTCACAAATGCATTGCAAGAACGGATCAGTCTCTCCGCTTGTCATGCGGACAGACGGATCCGTCTTGTATAGTTTTTCACAGACCGCAAGGACGGATCCGGCACTAATACATTCCTATGGGGAAAAATGCCGGATCTGGCATTCAGCCAAGTCTTCCGTTTTTTCGCCGGAGATAAAACCGTAGCATGCTACGGTTTTCTCTTTTGCCTGAACAGTCAAAATGACTGAACTGAAGACGTCCTGAACGGATTACTCTCCATTCAGAATGCATGGGGATATATCTGATCAGTTCTTTTCCGGTATAGAGCCCCTAGGATGGAACTCCGTGCCGGAAAAGAAAAATGCTAGTGTGAAAGTACCCTTAGGCTGGTTTCACACGGGCATTGCGGGAAAATGTGCAGGTGCGTTGCAGGAACACACACAATTTTTCAGCGCGAGTGCAAAACATTGTAATGCGTTTTGCACTCGCGTGAGAAAAATCGCGCATGTTTGGTACCCAAACCCGAACTTCTTCACAGAAGTTCGGGCTTGGGATTGGTGTTCTGTAGATTGTATTATTTTCCCTTATAACATGGTTCTAGTCATCACATGATCGATGGATCATGTGATGGATCATGTGATGGATCATGTGATGGATCATGTGATGGATCATGTGATGGATCATGTGATGGATCATGTGATGGATCATGTGATGGATCATGTGATGGATCATGTGATGGATCATGTGATGGATCATGTGATGGATCATGTGATGGATCATGTGATGGATCATGTGATGGATCATGTGATGGATCATGTGATGGATCATGTGATGGATCATGTGATGGCCGGAGTGACGGATCATGTGATGGATCATGTGATGGATCATGTGATGGCCGGAGTGACATCACCACAGGTCCTGTTCCTACAATCAGCAAAGAAGAAGACAGAAGGAGTTGCCGGCTGCGCCATCAAGTGGATTAAGGAGAGTTAAATTATTATTATTATTTTTTTTAACCCCTCCAGCGCTATTTTGTATTCAGAATGCTATTATTTTCCCTTATAACCATGTTATAAGGGGAAATAATAATGATCGGGTCCCCATCCTGATGGTCTAGCAACCGCGCGTGAAAATCGCACCGCATCCGCACTTGCTTGCGATTTTCACGCAACCCCATTCACTTCTATGGGGCCTGCGTTGCGTGAAAAACGCAGAATATAGAGCATGCTGCGATTTTCACGCAACGCACAAGTGATGTGTGAAAATCACCGCTCGTGTGCACAGAATTCTCGCTCGTGTGAAAGGGGCCTTAAATATACATTTAATTTGCTATGTCTGGGTATGTAATAAATTGTCTGGTTAGATTCATATGCAGATTGTGGAACTCTGTCTCAGCGAGTCAGTCCTGTTACCTGCTGATGAGAGAGGTGCCCAAGTTCTTTGTATCCCAGGGCAAGAACCCGAGCCCCTTCTCTGGAGATTTCAGTGTGCACTTGGTTATAAAACTCTGGACAATGAGAGAACTGAAAGACACAGTAATAAAGTCAAATTTACATGGCATCAAGTGACTGCAACCAATATAAAAGGAAAAACAAGCTGCATCCCACAAGGACCCTTCTATTAGATTTCATGTCCTAAAATACGGCAATCTAATGGCGACTCGCCAGCTGCCCCCCTGAATGCTCCCGGCCTGCCGTAAAAGTGTCCTAGCTATTCTCTAGGTCTACTGGCAGGACCACTGGTAATACAATTTAGTACAGGGTATAAAGGAATGTGTCACCAGGATCGGTTCCCTTTTGATTAGAAGTCAGCGCAACTTTCCCAACTGTGTTCACACTTGAAGGGTCCCTGAGTTTTAGTAAAACTTTTGATATGTCGTAGACATATATCAAAGGTTTTGATTGGTGTAGGTCTGAGTGCAGAGACCCCCCACGATCACTAGAACGAGGAGACAGAAAAGAGCGCATATCGTGCTCTCACTCCCCTGCAGGAGACAGGCTCGTAGACTTCTACTGAGCCAGTCTCGATTCCGCCCTCTGCAGTAAGGAGAGAGAGAGCTTCTCTCTCTTCATTCTAGTGATCGTGGAGGTCTCAGCACTCAGACCCCCACCAAAAGTTTTGATATGTCTCTATGCCATATCAAAAGTCTTACCAAAACCTTGTGACCCTTTAAAGTAGATCCATAAGCCGCCCTTCCACCCAATGGCAGTCAAAAGAGTGCAAATTTGGCCTCCGCCGGGGAAGTATGTGTCGGTATACCTTTTTTTCTTACTGGATAGAATACCGCAGTAGACGAGGCTATCCTATCCAGAGAGATTCTGCAAATATATAATGTGCAGCATGTGGTTTTTAACATGGGACACAATGGGAGGGATGTCTTCTGGCATCTGTAGGACGCACATGTCGGGAAATCCTCCCAATGTAAATGGTACCACAGACGTACACTACAAACCCTAAAATGTCGAATGGGAAATGGAAAAGGTTTTGGCTCTGACCCTGCACAAACTCAAACAGTTGCTCAAGTTTAGGCAGGAGAAGGGACAGATTCAAAGTCTGAGTGATGGTGACCTACAACTGAAAGCCATAATAATATCTAGTCACTAGGAGCGCTATGATTGTGCTCATCACTCACCATCTTGTGTAGCGTCTCCGGCGCTCCTTTAACCGTGGCCACGCAACACAGATCAGTGGAGCCGGGCCGCTCGTACGAGGCCAGGACAGACATCCGCTTGAGGGAGCTGGCAAAATGGAATCTCTGGTGGATTTTCAGGCCCTGGGTTTTAATGCTTCGAGGAAACACTTTCTCATCTGTTAACGAATGGAGCAATGAAAGCTAGTAATGTACAGGATAGTGACGCAGTCCCATAGCTCTAGTGATGTAAGGGATGGCTCTTACCTTTGGTGAGGGCCCAGTCCACAGCAGTGAGCATGGCTTTCTCTAGGGGATCTCCTACCAATGTGCCATCATCCAGCTGCACAAGAGAGTGACAGGTGGCCACTACTCGGTGAGTGTCGATGGGGATGTCAGAGGTAGGTGTTATATCCTTTCCATCTCTAGAGGAAGAGAAGACTGTCTGAAATTCCCATAGCTTAGTGTCCACTAATAAGGAGGCAATAAGTCCCTTGCTGGTCTCCCTCCTACTGAGGAACTTAATAATGGGAAACTATATTAGCAGGGATTTTCTTGAAATCGGGTTGTTCCTCCCTGAGGATGTTTTCTACAGACCCCCCCCTTCCCCAGCATGGCCAGACCCATGGTGGTAATCATGCGTTCCTGATCCTTGCCACTAGGTTCTGCCCTGCCAACTCTGCAGGTCCTGGGTCTCACCACACCAACATCTAATTTGGTCTGAGTCAAGTGACTGCTGCAGCTAATGACTGGCCACAACGGTCCCGTGCCACCCATGCGTCATGTGACCTGATGCATGGGTGACATATCACCGCTGTAACCAGACATTGGATGGAGCAGTCGCATCACCAGCGGACATGTGGGACCTGCAGAGCCAGCGACAATCTCTAACAGCAGGCATCAGACATTTAGCTGGCCAGCTGCAGCTCTGAACCCGGACATACCTCCATTTTCACCCAGGCAGCCCCCCTGACTTGAGCATAGGAGCAGTTCATGCTCAGATGCTCTTGTTTACAATCACACACACTGCCGGCTGGAAGCTTCCGCCCGGCAGTGTGTTTAGTGACGTCACCGGCTCTGATGGGCAAGCTTTAGCGCTGCCCTAGCTGTTTTAATAGCTAGGGCAGCGCTAAAGCCCGCCCATCAGTGCCGATGACGTCACCGGGCTTCCTGGCAGCCCCGTGGAGAGCCCAGTACATCACCAGATCTCCAAAAAAATTATGAGGTTGGGGGGGCTGCCTGGAGGTATGTCCGGGTTCAGCTCTGAACCTGGACAACCCCTTTAAATCTGAGCCATGCATACGGTGAGCAGGTATCAAACAATTAATGTCAAGATGGTGGTGCTACTAGAATCAAGATGCAACCACCACACAAACATAAAATCCAAACCTTAAATACTTTGATTAGCTTCCTTGATATCTCACAGACCACACACTGAGAACTTACTTTAGCCCGGCCACACCGCGGACAACAAGGCTGTCGCTGGTTAACGTCCCGGTCTTGTCAAAGCAGCAGATGTCCACCTTGCCAGCAAAGGGGATTCGGAATGGCTCAGTACAGTACACGTCTGAAAAAAAACTTGTGGTTACGTCAATCAATGGGAGGATTAACTATGAGTATTAATATGGCATGCCTGCGCCGTGCACTTACAGAGCTTGGCCAGAGCGATCAGCGAGGTGTTCACTGCCAGGGAGAGCTCAATCGGAAGCTCTGGCGGGACAACGGAGGTCAGGATTAGCGTGCACTCCAAAAATAGCTTGTAGCGGTTCCTACTGAGATCTTTAGTGCCTGGAGACAGAAATCCATCACAGCGGTCAACATCCAGATTCCCAAGCGACTCAAGCACAAAACACACATTCAAAGACCACAAATGAGTCTATCGAGCACAAGCACATTTCTGAAAAAACTTTGAGACCTTTTCCCCATTTTGTGCTTTTCTCATCACAAGTTTGGGTAACATCTGGGGAGGGCGGGAGGAGAGGAGCTTGTACAAGTGAAGGCTGGCCATACACATGGGCTACCTGTGGGATGATCCCTCCCGTACACGTGCATGCTCGGCAGCAATGAAATCCAACAGACCGATGCTCCTATTTCCGGACATCTACCGCTGGGATAGATCTTATACATTAGATTGATGGATTTCTCAGATGGACATCTAATGTGTTTGGTTCGATTAAGTTGCACCTGGTTTTCATCTTCTCCTCCTTATAAAAAGGTTACACGTTTACCTCGCCACAATGCAAACTACTCCCAAGTTTCTTACGGTTTTAACAAAAGAAAAAAGGAATATATAAAAACGGACTGTTCCTTGCATGTTGCTCTTCTTTATGTGAGAAGTAGCTCCCCCCTTGTCCACGGGCAGTGTCTGGTATTGCAGCTCAGCCCCATTCAAGTGAGATCCTATTGTTTTCTGACCTCCTAACTCCTAATTTGTCGTTTTTTACCTAGCTTCAAATATAACACAAAAAACTTCCAATTTCCAATCATTCAGTAATATAAGGCTCAATATTAATCCTCATCTTGCCCACTGCCAACTTCATCCTATCTAGTTCTCCATTTTAACATTTGTAAATGTAACCCACTCCAGAAGCCCCCCGCCCCAAACAAAACCTAGTAACCCAACAACAAAATGGTTACAAGGTGGTAGGGCAGCTGCCCCCCCAAAAAATCATTACTGCAATGTTAGCCCACCAATCTCTGTTTTACCACTTATTAGCCCTGCTTGGAGAAGAAAAAAAAAATATATATTTATAATATATATATATATATATATATATATTATATATATATATATATATATATATATAATTTTTTTTTTATTCCAATTAGGCTACTTTCACACTTGCGGCAGAGTGATCCGGCATTTGTAAGACTGATCAGGACCCTTATCAGTCAGAAAAATGCATTGAAATGCTGGTATTTTGAATGCCATTCCTACGGAAAAAAATAATGCTGTATCCGGCATTCAGGCAAGTCTTCATTTTTTTTGGCCGGAGATAAAACCGTAGCAACTGAAGACGTCCTGATGCATCCTGAACGGATTTCTCTGCATTCAGAACGCATGGGGATAAAACTGATCAGTTCTTTTCCAGAATAGAGCCCCTAGGACGGAACGCTATGCCGGAAAAGAACATCGCAAGTGTGAAAGTAGCCTTACAACTGAAGAAAAAGAAAGAAAAGAATTCGCCCAACGTGGGGCTCGAACCCACGACCCTGAGATTAAGAGTCTCATGCTCTACCGACTGAGCTAGCCGGGCAGGTGACAAGTGCTGCGTCAGAAGGCTTCTTCCTAACACCCGTCCTGTAACTCATTCTCTTAGTGCACAAAAGGGATTTGCATAATAAAGTAGCGATAAGCAAAGCCGCAGGACAGTAACCTTTTTTTACACGTCATTATTCAGTAGCAATACATAAAAAGTCACCCTTTTTAAAATCAATTTTTTCAGTTATTTATGTAGCCACCTAAAGAAAAAAAATCCACTTTGGTGAAACCAATATAGGACAGCACGTGCGGGTGGTCAGAGGAGGAGGAGGAGGAAGAAGAAAAATAACCCTGCTTTACAGCCTGCAGTAAAACGTATCACCAACGTCATACTGAAAGTCGTAAATGGAAGAGCTCAAGTGGAGTGGGGGGAATAAGAATTGCATTAGGCTCAAATCACAACAAAATAAAAACCTATATAATAATAATCTGCATGATATCCTTAAAAACATAGTCGCCCAACGTGGGGCTCGAACCCACGACCCTGAGATTAAGAGTCTCATGCTCTACCGACTGAGCTAGCCGGGCTGCTGATCAATACCACCAACAGCGCCCTACTCCAAACACAGGAGGAGGGAAAGACATGCTGGTCAGATAATTGTGCAATCGTCACCTTCTATCCATACGTAAGCTGCAGCAGCAATGGCAAACACCAAGAGGAAGAGGATAAAGATGAAGGTCTCCAGATTGTTGGCGGTGACACGTTTCACTCCAAACAGGATAGTGCGCAGGAGCTTCCCCTGTTAATGAATTGGAAACGCAATGGTTAAATTATGCCATCAACTGAATAAAACCATCAACCACAGTGGAGAGAAATCTCGCAGGGAGATCGGAGGCCCCCTGTGAAGGGATTTTCCCCATCGCCTGATGAACAGGATCCTCTACGGTATATATATATTTACATAAAGCGTTTAATTCCAGCGAAACACTGAAAGGGTTAAACTTCCTAAACAGTTTTGAAGATGGAGGGGTGTAGTTTTTAAAATGGGGTAAATATAAGGCTACTTTCACACTGGCGTTTTGGCTTTCCATTTGCGAGATCCATTCAGGGCTCTCACAAGCGGCCCAAAACGGATCAGTTTTGGCCTTAATGCATTCTGAATGGAAAAGGATCCGCTCAGAATACATCAGTTTGCCTCCGTTCCGCTTGCAGCGTTTTGGTGTCCGTTTGACGAAACTGAGCCAAACGGCACACAATGCAAGTCAATTGTCCTGGCACACAATGCAAGTCAATTGTCCTGGCACACAATGCAAGTCAATTGTCCTGGCACACAATGCAAGTCAATTGTCCTGGCACACAATGCAAGTCAATTGTCCTGGCACACAATGCAAGTCAATGGGGATGGATCCGTTTTCTCTGACACAATAGAAAACGGATCCGTCCTCCACTGACTTTCAATGGTGTTCAGGACGGATCCGTCTTGGCTATGTTACAGATAATACAAACGGATCCGCTCTGAACGGATGCATGCGGTTGTATTATCTGAACGGATCCGTCTGTGCAGGTAAATGACGGATCCGCACCAAACTCGAGTGTGAAAGTAGCCTAATATACTGGCCCCTGCAAAGCCGCTTCAGAATAAAATGGGTCCCTTGGGAAAAAAACATATGGGGTTATTTATCTAATTGGTGTAAAGTAGAACCGGCCTAGTTGCCCACATCAACCAGATTCCACCTTTCATTTTCCAAAGGAGCTGTCAAAAATGAAAGGAGGAATCTTTGGAAATTTTCTTGAGAATTTTAACAAAATGACCGCTAAACTTCTAAGCTTTCTGAAGACCTAAAAAAAATAAAAAATATTCAGTGTGATTTGACCGTTTGTCTAAAAGAGGTTGTTTCATCTCACCATTACCAAGCGAAATGAGACACAGTTCCAAACACCTCCCGGAAGGGAAACGGCGCACCGCTCCGGCACCTTGCTGTTTCCGTAGTTCTCATTGTCCGTGGCACAACACGCTCGGCTGTTTCCCTAACTCAGATACAGCAGAGTTTGTTGTGCTACACTGTTTCCGTAACTCTAATGAGAACTACAGCAAGGTGCCGGAGCCGTGCGCCGTCTCCTCACGGCTTAGAAACGGCGAGATGAGACAACTCCTTTAAAACAGCAGAGAAATTATAATTTGGAATACTGCTAATTTTTCCAAATTTTCTGTAATTCTTCATTTAGAAATAAACAGCTCGACGTCAAGTCCAACGTGTCCCCAACAAACCCCAGAATTCACTGGATAAGTACATGCTTTTCAGAGATTGATGGCAATTTAAGAGGTTCCAAATTTGAGAAATGGGGCGGCATCCTGAAGCTAAATCATACACACAGACTTTGTATATCTGCTAAAGTATAAGGGCTGTTCCACACGAGCGAGTCCACAGCGGGAATCGCGCTCCGTGTATGAGCGCGTGTTCCTCCGCTCCGGACTTGCAGGAGCGCACGGCATTATCATGATTTAGAATGCAGTGCGTTTCTGCCTGACCTTACCGATACAGGATCATAGCCACATAAAGCTGTCAGTGGGATCCTGTAGAAGTAAGGTCATGCAGAGACGCACAGTATTATAAATCATAATGCCGTGCGCTCCTGCAAGTCCAGAACGGACGATCACGCTCACACGCGGAGCGCGACTCCTGCAATGGACTCGCTAGTGTGAAACAGCCCTAACACTTAGATTTCGGGGCCTGCTGGACTATTGGACAACGGAGTCCCCGGTGCCTGTCCTAGCAAATACTTGTATTCCCTGTAATAATTCTGGAGTATCTCTTCTTAGGACTATGTTATACTCTTCCACTATTATTCCTGCTGTAAGTTTAGGAATGAATTGCCAGGAGTCTGCAGTCCTTGCACGGTCACCGAAAGCTCTGACTGGTTAATGTCAGACTGCACAGGGGAACACCCAAAACTGGTGCCACCCCAACGGACCATTATTGCAGGCTGCTGGCAACTCATAAGTAAACTTCTAGCAGGAATAATAGAGGAATAGATTCATTAGAACAGATGCCCCAGATTACTAGAATTTTACTGTAGTTCAGGACTGAGAAATATAGAACGCTGTTCCAGTAAATGGAGGCAGCCAGTTAGAATGTGCGAGGGGATCTAACTCACCTGTGAAGTATTGAATCCCGTCCTTAGGACATAGGCCACACATCCGTTATCCAGTGCTGAGGACAAAGTACAGGAAGGGGTAAGTAACGTCATTCATAGAGGCTTTATAGACAGTCTCACAAAAATAGCCCCCAACAGATCAAAATAGGAGAATGCCCCATAGAGAGACCCTGTGGCACTTGATACCTCCCCAGTGATTCCTCTACACTTTTGTAGGTGGCGAGTGGTGCAATTTTGTGATTTGGATGAATCAGCCCTCCACCAGATAGACATTGCTGAACAGTGCCTTAGCCACGGTGTCCAGAAAAGTCAGGGTAGCCTATCAATTCTGAGGTCCTGACAAGATAAAATGGCTGCCAAACGGTCTATGCGGGCAACAACGCTGACAGTTTACCAAAACCCCAAGTGAAAGAAAATCCCTAGTACAGGGCGGCGGAGGAGGGCCCCTAGCAGTACAGGGGCGGCGGAGGAGGGCCCCTAGCAGTACGGGGGCGGCGGAGGGGGGGCCCTAGCAGTACAGGGCGGCGGAGGAGGGCCCCTAGTGGTACAGGGCGGTGGAGGAGAACCCCTAGTGGTACAGAGCAGTGTATTTATCCAGTACATTGGCAGGCCATGCCTGTCAGGGTGGAAGACACTTTTAGTTAGCATCTCCCTGCTCTGGTTCAAACTTGGTCCCAGGCAGAGAATTCACCTTGACGTCCTAATGCAACATCTTATAAAAATATATATATATATATATATATATATATATATATATATATATATAATAAATATTATAATAATAATAAAAAATCTATGATGGCCTAGGGTGGCTGATGGGTGAATACCTGCTAATCAGTGGTTTAGGCTCTGTTCCAATCTTATAACAGAAAACATAGCACTGCACAATAGAGTCTAAGACGGGGGCTCCTGAAAAAGCCACTGAGGCAGATGTGAAGAGAGTTATGTGCCCCCTGTGATCCGTGCAGGCCAGCCTACAGCGAGGGCTGATCAGTTGCATAGTCCTCTATGATCACACCAAAATTGCTCTGCTGATCACTAAGTAAACCTGAGCAGGCACAGATATTCCTCAAGCGAGAGCTATGCAGCTTAGCAAGAACAGAAACCCCATACATATGGGGACCAGGGGATTATAGCTGGTGGACCTGTTGTTTCCGTTATAAACGGGGTTAAACGTCACAATATTAAAGGGGTTGCCCCTGTCGCTGTTTCAACAGTGCGAGATGGGACTAGGAAC
Organism: Bufo bufo; assembly: GCF_905171765.1. NCBI lineage: Eukaryota > Metazoa > Chordata > Amphibia > Anura > Bufonidae > Bufo > Bufo bufo. The sequence goes on along the minus strand of NC_053389.1, from coordinate 784,870,090 downwards.
CAGCCCATAGTGGGGTGGGCACTCCACTGTTTCCGTAACTGCCCTTGTAGTGAATGGGAGCTATGTAAAGAGCTCCCGGAGCCCTCCTCGGCTGTCCGGGGGCTTCTCATCCAATCTACCCCTACATCGCATCATTTTCTGACTTAGATCAAGTTCGATGTGTGTATATCCTTCATTCTATCCGGTACTCACACTTGAGGCCACTGGTCGCCTTTTGAGGAGGGGTGTGCTGCACAACCTTCGTGCCCCCAAATATGACATGTAGTCTAGAGTCAGCGTTCAGATCTAGAACATGTTCCGGGTCCAAATCTTCTATAGGCTCCTGCAAAACAAACAAACCGTGTGATATCATTTCTGTATACAAGTAAGACAAGGTAACACTTAGAGGTCTTCTTCTATCAAGAGCTTAAACCCCTATTCAGCCGTTTCTCATATATATCCGTCACTGGCGGCGATGAGGTCTTCAGCTGTGATGCAACCCACCAACAATCTATGGAGCTCCACAGTTTTTCAGAGATGAGTGGTTCTACAAACAATATGGCTGCCTGCTGTTCCACTGAATCAGGCCAGTTTGCTAGAGGTTCACTTGCATCTTATAAGCTTAAGAGGAGAACCTCCATCCATATGCTCCCTTAGGAGGAGGAAGTTCTTGCTATGGCAGATTTTAGTGGACCACCATAGGTCATGCATGGGTCTCATTTTTGTATGTCGGTCTGCAGCTTACCTCTGTAAAACCGGCAACTTCTCTAGTGAGCCGCTCATGTTGATTTCAAATGTCTAAAGGATTTGTAGGAGACTACAGTCTGCTTTTTACCTGGAAACGGCGCCACTCTTGCCCATGGCTGGTATTGCAGATGAGCCCCCAAGTCTTAGACAACCCATGCAATTTCCCACAGTGAATGTGAGGCTCCTTGCAACTTTACAGCTAATGCAATGGCGATACACATATGAGCGAGTTCAAAGTGATAAAGCTGCAGCGTCTACACTGACATAATGCGGTCATTGTAATACAATAGATTCCAGGACCCTAAGAGTTACACAGCATTATAAATCAGCATAAATGCTGGGCGATCCTGTCAGAGGAGCAGAGGTTAAAACAGGACCTCTAAGGCCCCTTTCACACGGGCAAGATTTCCGCGCGGATGCGTGAGGTGAACGCATTGCACCCGCACTGAATCCGGACCCATTCATTTCTATGGGGCTGTTCACATGAGCGGTTATTTTCACACATCACTTGTGCGTTGCGTGAAAAATGGCAGCATCCTCTATATTGTGTGTTTTTCATGCAACGCAGGCCCCATAGAAGTGAATGGGGCTGCGCGAAAATCGCAAGCAAGTGCGGATGCGGTGCGAGTTTCACGCATGGTTGCTAGGTGACGATCGGGATGGGGACCCGATCTTTATTATTTTCCCTTATAACATGGTTATAAGGGAAAATAATAGCATTCCATTATTGGTGAGGGACCATGTGATGAGCGCAGTGATGTCACCAAAGCTCCTTTTCCTTCCAGGTCCTCAAAGAAGAAGAGAAGAGAAGCCTAGCTGCGCGAACAAGTGGATAAGGTGAGTTTAATTAATGGTTTGTTTTTTTTAACCCCTCCAGCCCTATTGTACTAGGCATTCTGTATTCAGAATACTATTATTTTCCCTTGTAACCATGTTATAAGGGGAAATAATAAAATCTACACAACACCGAACCCAAACCTGAACTTCTGTGAAGAACTCCGGGTTCAGGTGTGGGTACCAAACATGTTGATTTTTCTCACGTGCATGCAAAACGCAATAAAACGCTTTGCACTCGCGCGGAAAAAAAATCACGCATTTTCCTGCAACGCACCCGCGTCTTGTCCGTTCCTCACACGCGACGCCCATGTGAAAGAGGCCTAAGAGTTTATCACACTGAACTTGCTTATTTGTGTCATGTCTTCAAAAGGTTGAAACACCCCTGGGGCCCTTTTCTAGATGCGCCCCCCCCCCCGCAAACCCCCTCGCCCCAGCGTGGCGAGACCGACAATGGAAATCATACGTGATCCCCGCCGCTGCATTCTGGTTTCATCATTCCCCAACTGGCTCTGCAGGTCCCAGGTCTCCCTACCACGACCTGTGCAGCTGGAGAAGGAGCCTGAACGCAGCGACAAGGTCAGCTAAATCTGATTCCCACTGAGGGTCCAGCCACAATGAGGCGGTCTGCATAATAATAATAATAATAATAATAATAATAATAATAATAAAAAAAAAAAAAAGTCCCTCCAGGGGTGAACAACCCCTTTAAAGTGCAACTGTCATATATATATATATATATTTTTTATTTGCTAGTTTATTAGAGCTAGGCATGTATACCGGAGTTAGTCTGTCAATGATTGCCAAAAGATCTGTAATTACCTTATAATAACAGCTTTCATTAAAGGGAACCTGTCACCTCCAAAAACCATCCCAAGCCGCCAGCAGTGCGTTTCCAACGATAATTTTCTTCCTGAAGGCCGATGCGGCTAAAGCTCATAAAACGTTCTTTAATCCCCTGCCCGGCACACTTCTCTAGTCATACTTGAAGTCAATGGGGCAGCGGCCTCCTTGCTTCAAGCCACGGTAACCACGCCTCCTTCCCTCCCCCTTCGCTGTGACTGACAGCGCTTATGCAGAGAGTTCGGCAAAGCCAGCTGAACTGCCGGCTGTCAGTCACCGCGAAGGGGGAGGGAAGGAGGCGTGGTTACCGTGGCTTGAAGCAAGGAGGCCGCTGCCCCATTGACTTCAAGTATGACTAGAGAAGCGTGCCGGGCAGGGGATTAAAGAACGTTTTATGAGCTTTAGCCGCATCGGCCTTCAGGAAGAAAACTATCGTCGGAAACACGCTGCTGGCTACTGTCACAGGTACTGCTGGGCAGCCTGGGATGGTTTTTGGAGGTGACAGGTTCCCTTTAATGTCTCCTGCCCCTGTCCACTGGTCCCTTAAAAGACCATTGCTAGGGCTTGTCTGTCTTCCCTTAAGTGTAAACAGAAGACAAAGGGGCGGTCCTCCAGATTGCATGCCTGCATTAGGCTTCAGAGTGAGGAGGCGTGTCTCTCAGTAATCCAATCTGATTGGCTACAGCAAGTGTGTATGTGAAGTGAGGGGAAAGCAGTTTTGGCCTCAGAGAACTGGCAGAGGAGCCATCTTGAGAAGATGCTCTTATTGTAGGGTCCAAAACAGCTGAAACTAAAGGAAAACCTCAAGGAAAACAGTGGTAAGTGAATAAACTAAAGATTGCTTTATGCATAATGCTGCTGCAGCAGGAACATATGCTAAAATTTATTTTTGATGAAAACATGACAGTTAAACTTTAATAGGGTTGTCCAATCTAGACAAAACTTATTTTTTTCAGGGGGGGCACTCCATTCACAAGCGCATCACTGCTGGGACACCCCCCTGGAGAGAGCCACAGCTGTGCACGGTGCATACAGCAATAATCTCCTCACCTTCATCTGAGGCACAGACTCCCCGGTCAGCATCGCTTCATCCACAATACATCGCCCCCGCAGAAGCAGCACATCACAGGGAACCAAGTTCTCATTGGCCGATCTGCCTGGTGTGTAAGAAGAACATGGCTGTCTATGGAGACTGATTGAGCAACATACCCGCATCCACCTACAGCCCCATCACTATGGCAATTTTCTGGAGAGTGACCTTACCTATGGACACAATGTCTCCCGAAATAATCTCATCGCTGGAGATCGGCCTCCACTTCCGATTTCTGTAGACCTTAAAAAGAGCAGATGCGCTCGTTGAAAAGTCAGCTCTGTATAGTAGGGCTCCATCGTCCTTGTGGTAGAGGAGGAGAGTGGGCGCAGTAGATAGGGACACCCCCTCTCCAAAATAGCAGTCGCTGTGATGAGGCCCTCTGCTCACCTGAATCATATAAGGCTTGTTCCCCATCTTCCTGATCTCCGACAGGTTCCTCATCTGCTGCTGGACCAGCGAGGCCTCGAACGCCACCAACATAAAGAGGGTGAAGACACTGTAATACCAGTACTCATCCAAACACCAGAGCCCCACACAGAACACCTGTCATAGTAAGAACATAAAGTCACTGATCCGCCAGGTAACCGGCGCCTGGGCGCTGACCATACTGTCCAGGGGTATGTATACATGCACTCCTGGCCAATCCATCAGAACGTAAATGCTTATGGTCATTTTAGCTGGATCTGCTGACAACTCACGTAGCCTTTAAGGGGTTGTCCAGCTTTTTTCACAGTTGCTAGCAATCGGACTGTTGAAGAAAACTCCCACGCTGCTGCTCGAAGCTGCTCCAGTCCATCTGCCTTCAGGTCCCCTCCCAATAAACTTCAGCGTCATGGCTAGTCTCAGCAGTGACCCCCCCCCCCCCCCAAGCTGCACGTCACATGCTGCTTTGGGGGACACGTGACCGATGAGGCCGGCCATTGGCTGCATCGTCAGACTTGACTCAAGATGGAGGACCAGAAGACAGCTGGAGGGAGGTGGGGAACTGCCACAGACCCAAAGGGAGCAGGTGAGTGAGGCCGCTAGACGGTGAGAGTCAAGAAAGCCGGACAACCCATTTAAAGGAGTTGTGCCAAGTTTTTAACTTATCCCCCCAAAGCACAAAATATGGGAAAAGTATTGGATCCAACCCAACGATTCCCAGAACAGGGGTCCCGTCCCTCCACATGAGTGGACAGACAAAAAAATAATAATATGAAGCAACTCGGGTACTTTCACACTAGTGTTTTTCTTTTCCGGCATTGAGTTCCGTCCTAGGGGCTCAATACCAGAAAAGAACTGATCACTTTTATCCCCATGCATTCTGAATGGAGAGCAATCCGTTCAGGAGGTCTTCAGTTCAGCCCCTCTTATGTTTTTTTTTTGGCCGGAGAAAATACTGCAGCATGCTGCAGTTTTCTCTCCGGCCAAAAATACAGATCACTTGCCGGAATGCCGAATCCGGCATTAATTTACATTGAAGTGTATTAGTGCCGGATCCGGCATTAAGTGTTCCGGCAAAACGGATGTGGCTTTCCGGTCTACGCAGACCTTTAAAAATGCAAAAAAAATTAATACTGGATCAGTTTTTCCGGTGAGACGGATCCAGTATTTCAAATGCATCCGGGTCCGTCTGACAAATGCCATCAGCTTGCGTCCGGATTGCCGGATCCTCTGCCGCCAGTGTGAAGGTACCCTTAGCAAATAGTCCTCATTACGGAGGTTGTATGTCTACCGCCCCATGGTTACCGACTATAAACCTCCCCTCTTACAGTCTAGAGCAGTGATGGCTAACCTCCGGCACTCCCAGCATACTCCATTCATTTTTATAGAATTCTGAGAACGGTCAAGCAAGAGGGCATCTTGGGAGCCGTCGTTTTCCCACAGCTGGAGTGCCGAAGGCTAGCCATCACAGGTCTAGAGGTAGCTCCTGGTGCACAGACATCTCCATGAAGGACGACGGATGCCTACAGAGGAGACATCCATTGGGAAGTCCTCTCTCTATATACCTCCACGGTAAATAGGGAGGGCAGGAGGGACAGGCAGTAAAACACTAGCGCAAAAATCAGACTACACACAGGGTTTGTTTGTAGTCTGTAACCATGGAGACGTGCGTGGAAATGCAGCGGTTTTACCTGAAAGACAAAGAAGGGGGCAATGGCTCTCTCCTTGAACAGGTGTAAGAAATCGGGCACCACCATCTCAGCCCTGAGAAAAGAAACAAGACGTTCTATAGAAATCCTCCAGAGCATCGGCCTCGTTATCGCGCACGCCCCGCACTTACTTGTTAGCGCCATAGGTTTTCTCGGCAACTTTGATGTCGGCCTCTTCCATGTAACCCTTTGCACTCTGATAGTAGGACAGAGGGCGTTCCACACAAAATACAACCGGGAAGAACTCCTTTCTCTCCCCCGAGTCATAAGAATACTTGATTTTTTGGAATTCAAAGCTAAGCGTCTCCTGCCCATCTTCACTCTAGTCAAAGAAGAGGCGAACCGTTAAAGGGGGACTCCAGCCCGGTGACCGGACACAGGGAATCCTCCGCCTCTCATCCCTTCCCATCAACAAGCGTGCCCGGGCAGCCTCCCTAGGCTGTGTATGGCCCGGCGGTATAACTGGTAGGACAGGTTCAGGGCGCCACATGTTTACCCCTAAATAATTCCGCCCCCTCCACCCGGTCCAGGCCTCCTCACCTTTTCTCTAATGAGTGGCACTAGTTCGGCGGATCCGTTGTTGGGCGTGGGTACCACTTTAGCCAAGGTGGCAGTTTTTGTGTTTGGTTCCTGTGGGAGGTAAAAATAACGCAATGAGTAATACAAATAACTCGTGGTCATACAGCCGCAGGAGCCCCTGAGGGGCCCCTCCAGGAAGCAGACATTACTAGTTGCTTGTCATCGGACTACGTTTACAAGGTCCACGTCATCTGCCATATGTTATGCCACCGGCTGCGTAGTCATCAGGACTGGCACACCCTCGGGGAGGAGGTCCTGTCCGTCCATGCGGATGTCCTCTATACACAAGGACATGTTCTGCAGACAGGTCCAGAGGCATGAAACATATGGCTGGGTGCAGAACGAGGAGGACATGACGTCAGATTTGAGATACAGTGACGTCAGTAATTAGGAGCGCCCCCCCCCAGAAGCTGTGATGTCAGGAGACCACCGCACCTGTCACACTCGCCGGTGACGTCACCCGCCCCCTCCCATCCACTGACCTTTGTGCAGGACAGAGCACAGTGGGCGTGCACCGACCACAGCCCCGACAACATGGTGAGGACATGGATGACCCCCAGCGCCGCCAGACAGATGAGCCCGGCCTCCGGGTACTCGGCCACCCCGTACACCGCCACCCACAGGTACAGCCAGGCCGGGTACAGCACGGAGAACGGCAGCACCGTGCCCCTGAGCAGCCGGGGCCGGCGGCGGTACAGGGTGACCGAGCGGACCAGCTCGTCTTGTGCCGGTACACCGCTCACACCAGCCGCCGCCGCCATTCCCTTTTTTCCCCTGACGCTTCCGCCTGCGTCAGCGCTGGCCCTGGCAACACCGACTTCCGCTTCCGCCGGCAAACACAACTTCCGGTGTGTACGTGACGTCACTGCGCAGGCAGGGTCTGGAAATGTGGTGTAAATCGCTTGTTTGCCTTGTCATAGGGGGTTGTGTGGTACTACAAGTCCCATCATGTAAATATATACTGCTGTGTGGTACTACAAGTCCCATCATGTAAATATATACTGCTGTGTGGTACTACAAGTCCCATCATGTAAATATATACTGCTGTGTGGTACTACAAGTCCCATCATGTAAATATATACTGCTGTGTGGTACTACAAGGCTCATCATGTAAATATATACTGCTGTGTGGTACTACAAGTCTCACCGTGTAAATATATACTGCTGTGTGGTACTACAAGTCCCATCATGTAAATATATACTGCTGTGTGGTACTACAAGTCTCATCATGTAAATATATACTGCTGTGTGGTACTACAAGTCTCATCATGTAAACATATACTGCTGTGTGGTACTACAAGTCTCATCATGTAAATATATACTGCTGTGTGGTACTACAAGGCTCATCGTGTAAATATATACTGCTGTGTGGTACTACAAGTCTCATCATGTAAACATATACTGCTGTGTGGTACTACAAGTCTCATCATGTAAATATATACTGCTGTGTGGTACTACAAGTCTCATCGTGTAAATATATACTGCTGTGTGGTACTACAAGTCTCATCGTGTAAATATATACTGCTGTGTGGTACTACAAGTCTCATCGTGTAAATATATACTGCTGTGTGGTACTACAAGTCTCATTGTGTAAATATATACTGCTGTGTGGTACTACAAGTCTCATCATGTAAACATATACTGCTGTGTGGTACTACAAGTCTCATCATGTAAACATATACTGCTGTGTGGTACTACAAGTCTCATCATGTAAACATATACTGCTGTGTGGTACTACAAGTCTCATCGTGTAAATATATACTGCTGTGTGGTACTACAAGTCTCATCATGTAAACATATACTGCTGTGTGGTACTACAAGTCCCATCGTGTAAATATATACTGCTGTGTGGTACTACAAGGCTCATCATGTAAATATATACTGCTGTGTGGTACTACAAGGCTCATCATGTAAATATATACTGCTGTGTGGTACTACAAGTCTCATCATGTAAATATATACTGCTGTGTGGTACTACAAGTCTCATCGTGTAAACATATACTGCTGTGTGGTACTACAAGTCTCATCGTGTAAATATATACTGCTGTGTGGTACTACAAGTCTCATCGTGTAAATATATACTGCTGTGTGGTACTACAAGTCTCATCGTGTAAATATATACTGCTGTGTGGTACTACAAGGCTCATCGTGTAAATATATACTGCTGTGTGGTACTACAAGTCTCATCATGTAAATATATAAGTGTGTACACGTAGCTTGCTCTGTAGTACTACAAGTCCCAGCATGTACACGTAGCTTGCTCTGTAGTACTACAAGTCCCAGCGTGTACACGTAGCTTGCTCTGTAGTACTACAAGTCCCAGCGTGTACACGTAGCTTTCTGTGTAGTACTACAAGTCCCAGCATGTACACGTAGCTTTCTCTGTAGTACTACAAGTCCCAGCATGTACACGTAGCTTTCTCTGTAGTACTACAAGTCCCAGCATGTACACGTAGCTTTCTGTGTAGTACTACAAGTCCCAGCATGTACATGTAGCTTGCTCTGTAGTACTACCAGTCCCAGCATGTACACGTAGCTTTCTGTGTAGTACTACAAGTCCCAGCGTGTACACGTAGCTTTCTGTGTAGTACTACAAGTCCCAGCATTTACACGTAGCTTTCTCTGTAGTACTACAAGTCCCAGCATGTACACGTAGCTTTCTGTGTAGTACTACAAGTCCCAGCGTGTACACGTAGCTTTCTGTGTAGTACTACAAGTCCCAGCATTTACACGTAGCTTTCTCTGTAGTACTACAAGTCCCAGCATGTACACGTAGCTTGCTCTGTAGTACTACAAGTCCCAGCGTGTACACGTAGCTTGCTCTGTAGTACTACAAGTCCCAGCGTGTACACGTAGCTTGCTCTGTAGTACTACAAGTCCCAGCGTGTACACGTAGCTTGCTCTGTAGTACTACAAGTCCCAGGATGTACACGTAGCTTTCTGTGTAGTACTACAAGTCCCAGCGTGTACACGTAGCTTGCTCTGTAGTACTACAAGTCCCAGCGTGTACACGTAGCTTGCTCTGTAGTACTACAAGTCCCAGCGTGTACACGTAGCTTGCTCTGTAGTACTACAAGTCCCAGCGTGTACACGTAGCTTGCTCTGTAGTACTACAAGTCCCAGCGTGTACACGTAGCTTGCTCTGTAGTACTACAAGTCCCAGCATGTACACGTAGCTTGCTCTGTAGTACTACAAGTCCCAGGATGTACACGTAGCTTTCTGTGTAGTACTACAAGTCCCAGCATGTACATGTAGCTTGCTCTGTAGTACTACAAGTCCCAGCATGTACACGTAGCTTTCTGTGTAGTACTACAAGTCCCAGCGTGTACACGTAGCTTTCTGTGTAGTACTACAAGTCCCAGCGTGTACACGTAGCTTGCTCTGTAGTACTACAAGTCCCAGCGTGTACACGTAGCTTTCTGTGTAGTACTACAAGTCCCAGCGTGTACACGTAGCTTTCTGTGTAGTACTACAAGTCCCAGCGTGTACACGTAGCTTGCTCTGTAGTACTACAAGTCCCAGCGTGTACACGTAGCTTGCTCTGTAGTACTACAAGTCCCAGCGTGTACACGTAGCTTGCTCTGTAGTACTACAATTCCCAGCGTGTACACGTAGCTTTCTGTGTAGTACTACAAGTCCCAGCGTGTACACGTAGCTTTCTGTGTAGTACTACAAGTCCCAGCATGTACACGTAGCTTTCTCTGTAGTACTACAAGTCCCAGCATGTACACGTAGCTTTCTGTGTAGTACTACAAGTCCCAGCATGTACATGTAGCTTGCTCTGTAGTACTACCAGTCCCAGCATGTACACGTAGCTTTCTGTGTAGTACTACAAGTCCCAGCGTGTACACGTAGCTTTCTGTGTAGTACTACAAGTCCCAGCGTGTACACGTAGCTTGCTCTGTAGTACTACAAGTCCCAGCGTGTACACGTAGCTTTCTGTGTAGTACTACAAGTCCCAGCGTGTACACGTAGCTTGCTCTGTAGTACTACAAGTCCCAGCGTGTACACGTAGCTTTCTGTGTAGTACTACAAGTCCCAGCGTGTACACGTAGCTTGCTCTGTAGTACTACAAGTCCCAGCGTGTACACGTAGCTTTCTGTGTAGTACTACAAGTCCCAGCATGTACACGTAGCTTTCTGTGTAGTACTACAAGTCCCAGCGTGTACACGTAGATTGCTCTGTAGTACTACAAGTCCCAGCGTGTACACGTAGCTTTCTGTGTAGTACTACAAGTCCCAGCATGTACATGTAGCTTGCTCTGTAGTACTACAAGTCCCAGCATGTACACGTAGCTTGCTCTGTAGTACTACAAGTCCCAGCGTGTACACGTAGCTTGCTCTGTAGTACTACAAGTCCCAGCGTGTACACGTAGCTTGCTCTGTAGTACTACAAGTCCCAGCGTGTACACGTAGCTTTCTCTGCAGTACTACAAGTCCCAGCATGTACACGTAGCTTTCTGTGTAGTACTACAAGTCCCAGCGTGTACACGTAGATTGCTCTGTAGTACTACAAGTCCCAGCATGTACACGTAGCTTTCTGTGTAGTACTACAAGTCCCAGCATGTACATGTAGCTTGCTCTGTAGTACTACAAGTCCCAGCATGTACACGTAGCTTTCTGGGGCAGGTCTCTGTGCAGACGGTGACTGAGGACTCCTCTATTTCCTTCTCTCTGTGTTACAGCAGTGTAATGGTTAACAGACACAACAGTCCAACCAATCAGACGGCCCTCTGCTCCAGATCAGCCAATCGCAGGCTTCCCCTCCCCCAGCCTGGAAGTGGAGTAAGACCATGTGCACTTGAAGGGTGACCCGGTGTCAGGCTGAAGATGTAAGTGCTGTCCTCCTGAGGCTTTCTATTACAGACCGGGCACTGCCAGCTCCAGGGCGCGGTGGTAACAGTCGCAGCCAGGACCCGCGGCAGGTTGTGCCCAAAAGCTTCTCTGCAACATAGGAAGACTCCAGTGTAGAGATGGGGGAGGGGTCTGATTAAAGCCCAGGAGCTTCATGTTAGGCTACTTTCACACTGGAGTTTTGGGCGGATCCGTCATGGATCTGCAAAAACGCTTCCGTTACAATAATACAACCGCACGCGTCCGTCATGAACGGATCCGGTTGTATTATGTCTTCTATAGCCGTGACAGATCCGTCATGAACACCATTGAAAGTCAATGAAGGACGGATCCGTTTTCTATTGTGCCAGATTGTGTCAGAGAAAACGGATCCGTCCCCATTGACTTACATTGTCCGCCAGGACGGATCCGCTTGACTCCGCTTCGTCAGGCGGACAGAAAAATACTGCAAGCAGCGTTTTGGTGTCTGCATCCAGAGCGGAATGGTGACTGATCGGAGGCAAACTGATGCATTCTGAGCGGATCCTTATCCATTCAGAATGCATTAGGGCAAAACTGATCCGTTGTGGACCGCGTGTGAGAGCCCTGAACGGACCTCAGAAACGGAAACCAAAACGCCAGTGTGAACGAGCCCTTAGGATGCGGTCTGTGGCTGGGAGACTGTTATGGGACAGCCATACTAGCCTGAGAGGCGCCTGGCATACTGTTCTCATGATAGCACCTAGGAAATTATAGGGGGGATGTGGTTATGGAGACTCCTACAGAAGGCACGTGGTTATGGAGGCACCTGTGGCTGGCACGCTGTTTTGTAGATACCTACTGAGGGCACACTGTTATGGAGGAACCTGTAGCAGGTACGCTTTTATGAAAACACCTGTTGCTGGAACTCTATTATGGAGATACCTACAGGGGAACACTGTTATGGAGGCACCTGAGGTGGGAACACTGTTATGGAGGCACCTGAGGCGGGAACACTGTTATGGAGGCACCTGAGGCGGGAACACTGTTATGGAGGCACCTGAGGCGGGAACACTGTTATGGAGGCACCTGAGGCGGGAACACTGTTATGGAGGCACCTGAGGCAGGAACACTGTTATGGAGGCACCTGAGGCGGGAACACTGTTATGGAGGCACCTGAGGCAGGAACACTGTTATGGAGGCACCTGAGGCAGGAACACTGTTATGGAGGCACCTGACGCGGGAACACTGTTATGGAGGCACCTGAGGCGGGAACACTGTTATGGAGGCACCTGAGGCAGGAACACTGTTATGGAGGCACCTGACGTGGGAACACTGTTATGGAGGCACCTGAGGCGGGAACACTGTTATGGGGGCACCTGAGGTGGACACGCTGTTGTGGAGGGACCGCCAGACCTTATAGCAGTCACTCATAGCTCCAGTGAGCTGGGCCTCTACTTCTAGATGTCCCATAAAAGAACAGCAGTTCTGTTGATGGGGAAATATTGACCCAACTTCAGATATCGTCTTCCTTGACTTTGTGACCTTTGATCTCTGGTTTTCCTCCTTCCCAGGCAGGCCGCTCTGGAGGTCACAGCTAAGTATTGCCGCACTGAGCTGGAAGAGTATGGCACGTGCGTCAGCAGCAAACCGGGGAGCTGGCAACAAGACTGTCATGAGCAGAAAGTGAAGGTGGCCCAGTGTACTTCATCTCAGTGAGTAGCACTCGTCATGCCGTGTTACTGGATCCAGTCATCAGCAGTCCACGTGCCCCAATTTACCGGGTCATTCTCTGTCGCCATAGGCAACTTCTCCAGTGCTTAGGTGCTGTTGGTCACCCATAAAGCTGGGTGCATGCCACGTGCCAAGTGTTTGATGCCTTTTAGCCTCTTTCTACATCTCGTTTAACAGTTTTGAAAATGGTCTAGAACAGAGGGGCCATACGGTGGGCCAAAAGAGGTTTTTGCATAAGGGAACGTCAGCCATGAGGTGACGTTAGAAAGGCAAATGTGTCTGCCATGTCTAGACTTAGCCCCTAATATTTTATGCCATCTTGCCATTTTCAATAAAAGATCACTGAACTTTCAAAAAACTTTGATAGTGACATATCAGAGATTTGATCATTCGGGGTCTGATCGCTGAGACCCTCACCCATCATTAGAGCCAGGAGTGAGAAGCGCTCACATAAAGCACTCTCTTCTCGCTGCAGGGGTATCGAGACGGGTCCATAGACGTTCTGCTGATCGGTCAGGGTCTCGGCACTCACACCTCCACCGATCCAAACCTTGGCCATTTTGCTATGACACATCAAAAGTTTTTTGAATGTTAAAGGGGTTATCCGACCCCTGAAATGCTGCATCATACACCCGGGCCCCTCACACACATTATACTTAAAGGGCTTTTGTCACCCCACTAAAGTCATATTTTTTTTTTGGGCTAGTTAAATTCCTTATCCTGCGATATATGAAAATATAATTGTGTTACTTACTTTCCTTCAGCAGTTTCTTATAAAAATGAACTTTTATAATATGTAAATCCGCCCTACTTGCTGGTAGCTGCTGCAGAAATCCGCCCCCTCGTCGTGTTGATTGACAGGGCCAGGGAGCGCTCTCCTCCTCCGGCCAGCCCTGTCAGCATTTCAAAAATCGCGCGCCTGTGTTGATTCGGTGCAGGCGCTCTGAGATGAGGAGGCTCGTCTTCTCAGAACTCCCTCAGTGCGCCTGCGCCGATGACATCACCGAAAGAGAAGACGTCATCGGCGCAGGCGCACTGAGGGAGTGCTGAGGAGACGAGCCTTCTTATCTCAGAGCGCCTGCGCCGAATCAACACAGGCGCGCGATTTTTGAAATGCTGACAGGGCTGGCCGGAGGAGGAGATCGCGGCTGGCCCTGTCAATCAACACGACGAGGGGGCGGTTTTTTTGCGGCGGCTACCAGCAAGTAGACGCCCTACTTGCTGGTAGAGCCCTGATTTACATATTATAAAAGTTTGTTTTTATAAGAAACTGCTGAAGGAAAGTAAGTAAGACCATTATATTTTCATATATCGCAGGATAAGGAATTTAACTAGCCCAAAAAAAAAATAATGACTTTAGTGGGGTGACAGAAGCTCTTTAACCACCTCCGGACCGCTGTACGCACAGACGCGTCCTGGAGGTGGTTGATTCATTCCGAGTGGACGCATATACGCGTCATCTCGCGAGACGCGAGATTTCCTGTGAACGCGCGCACACAGGCGCGCGCGCTCACAGGAACGGAAGGTAAGAGAGTTGATCTCCAGCCTGCCAGCGGCGATCGTTCGCTGGCAGGCTGGAGATGTGTTTTTTTTAACCCCTAACAGGTATATTAGACGCTGTTTTGATAACAGCGTCTAATATACCTGCTACCTGGTCCTCTGGTGGTCCCATTTGTTTGGATCGACCACCAGAGGACACAGGTAGCTCAGTAAAGTCCCACCAAGCACCACTACACTACACTACACCCCCCCCCCGTCACTTATTAACCCCTTATTAGCCCCTGATCACCCCTAATCACCCCTGATCACCCCATATAGACTCCCTGATCACCCCCCTGTCATTGATTACCCCCCTGTCATTGATCAACCCCCTGTAAAGCTCCATTCAGATGTCCGCATGATTTTTACGGATCCACTGATAGATGGATCGGATCCGTAAAAATCATACGGACGTCTGAATGCAGCCTTACAGGGGCGTGATCAATGACTGTGGTTATCACCCCATATAGACTCCCTGATCACCCCCCTGTCATTGATCACCCCCCTGTCATTGATTACCCCCCTGTAAAGCTCCATTCAGACGTCCGCATGATTTTTACGGATCCACTGATAGATGGATCGGATCCGCAAAACGCATCCGGACGTCTGAATGAAGCCTTACAGGGGCGTGATCAATGACTGTGGTGATCACCCCATATAGACTCCCTGATCACCCCCCTGTCATTGATTACCCCCCTGTCATTGATTACCCCCCTGTAAAGCTCCATTCAGACGTCCGCATGATTTTTACGGATCCACTGATAGATGGATCGGATCCGCAAAACGCATCCGGACGTCTGAATGAAGCCTTACAGGGGCATGATCAATGACTGTGGTGATCACCCCATATAGACTCCCTGATCACCCCCCTGTAAAGCTCCATTCAGATGTCCGCATGATTTTTACGGATCCACTGATAGATGGATTGGATCCGCAAAACGCATCCGGACGTCTGAATGAAGCCTTACAGGGGCATGATCAATGACTGTGGTGATCACCCCATATAGACTCCCTGATCACCCCCCTGTCATTGATCACCCCCCTGTCATTGATTACCCCCCTGTAAAGCTCCATTCAGACGTCCGCATGATTTTTACGGATCCACTGATAGATGGATCGGATCCGCAAAACGCATCCGGACGTCTGAATGAAGCCTTACAGGGGCATGATCAATGACTGTGGTTATCACCCCATATAGACTCCCTGATCACCCCCCTGTCATTGATCACCCCCCTGTCATTGATTACCCCCCTGTCATTGATCACCCCCCTGTCATTGATCACCCCCCTGTAAGGCTCCATTCAGACATTTTTTTGGCCCAAGTTAGCGGAATTATTATTTTTTTTTCTTACAAAGTCTCATATTCCACTAACTTGTGACAAAAAATTAAATCTCACATGAACTCACCATACCCCTCACGGAATCCAAATGCGTAAAATTTTTTAGACATTTATATTCCAGACTTCTTCTCACGCTTTAGGGCCCCTAGAATGCCAGGGCAGTATAAATACCCCACATGTGACCCCATTTCGGAAAGAAGACACCCCCAGGTATTCCGTGAGGGGCATATTGAGTCCATGAAAGATTGAAATTTTTGTCCCAAGTTAGCGGAACGGGAGACTTTGTGAGAAAAAAATAAAAAATATCAATTTCCGCTAACTTGTGCCAAAAAAAAAAAATTTCTATGAACTCGCCATGCCCCTCATTGAATACCTTGGGGTGTCTTCTTTCCAAAATGGGGTCACATGTGGGGTATTTATACTGCCCTGGCATTCTAGGGGCCCCAAAGCGTGAGAAGAAGTCTGGTATCCAAATGTCTAAAAATGCCCTCCTAAAAGGAATTTGGGCCCCTTTGCGCATCTAGGCTGCAAAAAAGTGTCACACATCTGGTATCGCCGTACTCAGGAGAAGTTGGGGAATGTGTTTTGGGGTGTCATTTTACATATACCCATGCTGGGTGAGATAAATATCTTGGTCAAATGCCAACTTTGTATAAAAAAATGGGAAAAGTTGTCTTTTGCCAAGATATTTCTCTCACCCAGCATGGGTATATGTAAAAAGACACCCCAAAACACATTCCCCAACTTCTCCCGAGTACGGAGATACCAGATGTGTGACACTTTTTTGCAGCCTAGGTGGGCAAAGGGGCCCATATTCCAAAGAGCACCTTTCGGATTTCACTGGTCATTTACCTACTTACCACACATTAGGGCCCCTGGAAAATGCCAGGGCAGTATAACTACCCCACAAGTGACCCCATTTTGGAAAGAAGACACCCCAAGGTATTCCGTGAGGGGCATGGCGAGTTCCTAGAATTTTTTATTTTTTGTCACAAGTTAGTGGAAAATGATGATTTTTTTTTTTTTTTTTTTTTTTCATACAAAGTCTCATATTCCACTAACTTGTGACAAAAAATAAAAACTTCCATGAACTCACTATGCCCATCAGCGAATACCTTGGGGTCTCTTCTTTCCAAAATGGGGTCACTTGTGGGGTAGTTATACTGCCCTGGCATTCTAGGGGCCCAAATGTGTGGTAAGGAGTTTGAAATCAAATTCTGTAAAAAATGACGAGTGAAATCCGAAAGGTGCTCTTTGGAATATGGGCCCCTTTGCCCACCTAGGCTGCAAAAAAGTGTCACACATCTGGTATCTCCGTACTCAGGAGAAGGTGGGGAATGTGTTTTGGGGTGTCATTTTACATATACCCATGCTGGGTGAGATAAATATCTTGGTCAAATGCCAACTTTGTATAAAAAAATGGGAAAAGTTGTCTTTTGCCAAGATATTTCTCTCACCCAGCATGGGTATATGTAAAAAGACACCCCAAAACACATTCCCCAACTTCTCCCGAGTACGGAGATACCAGATGTGTGACACTTTTTTGCAGCCTAGGTGGGCAAAGGGGCCCATATTCCAAAGAGCACCTTTCGGATTTCACTGGTCATTTACCTACTTACCACACATTAGGGCCCCTGGAAAATGCCAGGGCAGTATAACTACCCCACAAGTGACCCCATTTTGGAAAGAAGACACCCCAAGGTATTCCGTGAGGGGCATGGCGAGTTCCTAGAATTTTTTATTTTTTGTCACAAGTTAGTGGAAAATGATGATTTTTTTTTTTTTTTTTTTTTTTTTCATACAAAGTCTCATATTCCACTAACTTGTGACAAAAAATAAAAACTTCCATGAACTCACTATGCCCATCAGCGAATACCTTGGGGTCTCTTCTTTCCAAAATGGGGTCACTTGTGGGGTAGTTATACTGCCCTGGCATTCTAGGGGCCCAAATGTGTGGTAAGGAGTTTGAAATCAAATTCTGTAAAAAATGACGAGTGAAATCCGAAAGGTGCTCTTTGGAATATGGGCCCCTTTGCCCACCTAGGCTGCAAAAAAGTGTCACACATCTGGTATCTCCGTACTCGGGAGAAGTTGGGGAATGTGTTTTGGGGTGTCTTTTTACATATACCCATGCTGGGTGAGAGAAATATCTTGGCAAAAGACAACTTTTCCCATTTTTTTATACAAAGTTGGCATTTGACCAAGATATTTATCTCACCCAGCATGGGTATATGTAAAATGACACCCCAAAACACATTCCCCAACTTCTACTGAATACGGAGATACCAGATGTGTGACACTTTTTTGCAGCCTAGGTGGGCAAAGGGGCCCATATTCCAAAGAGCACCTTTCGGATTTCACTCGTCATTTTTTACAGAATTTGATTTCAAACTCCTTACCACACATTTGGGCCCCTAGAATGCCAGGGCAGTATAACTACCCCACAAGTGACCCCATTTTGGAAAGAAGAGACCCCAAGGTATTTCGTGATGGGCATAGTGAGTTCATGGAAGTTTTTATTTTTTGTCACAAGTTAGTGGAATATGAGACTTTGTAAGAAAAAAAAAATCAAAAAAAAAAATCATCATTTTCCGCTAACTTGTGACAAAAAATAAAAAGTTCTATGAACTCACTATGCCCATCAGCGAATACCTTAGGGTGTGTACTTTCCGAAATGGGGTCATTTGTGGGGTGTTTGTACTGTCTGGGCATTGTAGAACCTCAGGAAACATGACAGGTGCTCAGAAAGTCAGAGCTGCTTCAAAAAGCGGAAATTCACATTTTTGTACCATAGTTTGTAAACGCTATAACTTTTACCCAAAGCATTTTTTTTTTACCCAAACATTTTTTTTTTATCAAAGACATGTAGAACAATAAATTTAGAGCTAAATTTATATATGGATGTCGTTTTTTTTTGCAAAATTTTACAACTGAAAGTGAAAAATGTCATTTTTTTGCAAAAAAATCGTTAAATTTCGATTAATAACAAAAAAAGTAAAAATGTCAGCAGCAATGAAATACCACCAAATGAAAACTCTATTAGTGAGAAGAAAAGGAGGTAAAATTCATTTGGGTGGTAAGTTGCATGACCGAGCAATAAACGGTGAAAGTAGTGTAGGTCAGAAGTGTAAAAACTGGCCTGGTCATTAAGGGTGTTTAAGCACTGGGGGCTGAAGTGGTTAAAGAGGACCTTTCACCGATTCTTACCCTATGAACTAACTATACAGACATGTAGAGCGGCGCCCGGGGATCTCTCTGCACTTACTATTATCCCTGGGCGCGGCTCCGTTCTCCTGCTATGTCCTCCGGTATCTCCGTTCACTAAGTATGGTAGGCGGAGTCTGCCCTTGTTCTTCTGTAGCGCTGGCCAATCATATTGCAGAGCTGACAGCCTGGGAGAAAATAACCTCCCAGGCTGTGAGCTCTGCGCTGCGATTGGCCAGCGCTACAGCAGAACAAGGGCAGACTCCGCCTACCATAACTTAGTGACTGGAATCTCCGCCTACTATAACTTAGTGAGCGGAGATACCGGAGGGCATAGCAGGAGAACGGAGCGGCGCCCGGGGATAATAGTAAGTGCAGTGAGATCCCCGGGCGCCGCTCTACATATCTGTATAGTTAGTTCATAGTGTAAGAATCGGTGAAAGTACAGCCAATGGGGTGATGCCATTGCGGGTGATGCTAGGGAAGATCGTCCCCGTAGCTGCCTGCCATTGGCTGCTCCCCCCCCCCCCCCCACCAGACACCGGATGTTTTCATCCGCGCACAGGGAGAAGCAGCGGTGGCCGTGCGGGTGACAGGGAGCAAGGTAAGTATATTGTGTGTGAGGGGCCCGGGCGTATGGTGCAGCATTTCAGGGGTCGGATAACCCCTTTAAGTGATGCTTTAATGTCTCCTGCACACAACCGTGTCCGTGTTTCAGTTGGAAAATCACGGATTTGCAAAATTACGATACCTGAATAATAATATTTTTTTATATAGCGCCACCATATTCTACAGCGCTTTACAAATTCTGAGGGTTCATGTACAAAACAAAGGAGATCACAACGTAACTGGCTAATATACAACTGAAACACCAGGAGAAAGGGCTTGCAACCTAGGACCTTCCCATACATTCCACATATTTCACACTCCCATCCATAGAACGGACTATCCTCGTCTGCAGTGCGGACCAGACTTGGACATGCTCTCTAATTTGCGGAACGGCCAAACAGATCTATAGAAATACAAATGTATGCATGGCTCCATAAAAGCTGCATCTTCCAAACTGACCGCGGCTCCCCTCACCCGAAGTGAAGGTGTCATGGTGATTTATGATAAAGTCAGCTCCTATCTGTTCATGGGTCTATTGCACTGTACTCGCATGAGTGAGGAACCACAGGGGTCCGTACTGGAGGTGTCACTGTCACTAGTGGGGTACCACAGGGGTCAGTATTGGAGGGGTCACTGTCACTAGAGGGGTACCTCAGGGGGTCAGTACTGGAGGGGTCACTGTCACTAGAGGGGTACCACAGGGGTCAGTATTGGAGGGGTCACTGTCACTAGTGGGGTACCTCAGGGGTCAGTATTGGAGGGGTCACTGTCACTAGAGGGGTACCTCAGGGGGTCAGTACTGGAGGGGTCACTGTCACTAGAGGGGTACCACAGGGGTCAGTATTGGAGGGGTCACTGTCACTAGTGGGGTACCACAGGGGTCAGTACGTACTGGAGGGGTCACTGTCACTAGTGGGGTACCACAGGGGTCAGTATTGGAGGGGTCACTGTCACTAGTGAGGAACCACAGGGGTCAGTACTGGAGGGGTCACTGTCACTAGTGAGGAACCACAGGGGTCAGTATTGGAGGGGTCACTGTCACTAGTGAGGAACCACAGGGGTCAGTATTGGAGGGGTCACTGTCACTAGTGGGGTACCTCAGGGGTCAGTATTGGAGGGGTCACTGTCACTAGTGGGGTACCACAGGGGTCAGTATTGTAGGGGTCACTGTCACTAGTGGGGTACCACAGGGGTCAGTATTGGAGGGGTCACTGTCACTAGTGGGGTACCTCAGGGGTCAGTATTGGAGGGGTCACTGTCACTAGTGGGGTACCACAGGGGTCAGTATTGGAGGGGTCACTGTCACTAGTGGGGTACCACAGGGGTCAGTATTGGAGGGGTCACTGTCACTAGTGGGGTACCTCAGGGGTCAGTATTGGAGGGGTCACTGTCACTAGTGGGGTACCACAGGGGTCAGTATTGGAGGGGTCACTGTCACTAGTGGGGTACCACAGGGGTCAGTATTGGAGGGGTCACTGTCACTAGAGGGGTACCTCAGGGGTCAGTACTGGAGGGGTCACTGTCACTAGTGGGGTACCACAGGGGTCAGTATTGGAGGGGTCACTGTCACTAGAGGGGTACCTGAGGGGTCACTGTCACTAGTGGGGTACCACAGGGGTCAGTACTGGAGGGGTCACTGTCACTAGTGGGGTACCACAGGGGTCAGTATTGGAGGGGTCACTGTCACTAGAGGGGTACCACAGGGGTCAGTATTGGAGGTGTCACTGTCACTAGTGGGGTACCACAGGGGTCAGTATTGGAGGGGTCACTGTCACTAGAGGGGTACCTGAGGGGTCACTGTCACTAGTGGGGTACCACAGGGGTCAGTACTGGAGGGGTCACTGTCACTAGAGGGGTACCTCAGGGGTCAGTATTGGAGGGGTCACTGTCACTAGTGGGGTACCACAGGGGTCAGTATTGGAGGGGTCACTGTCACTAGTGGGGTACCTCGGGTCAGTACTGGAGGGGTCGCTGTCACTAGTGGGGTACCTCAGGGGTCAGTACTGGAGGGGTCACTGTCACTAGTGGGGTACCACAGGGGTCAGTACTGGAGGGGTCACTGTCACTAGTGGGGTACCACAGGGGTCAGTATTGGAGGGGTCACTGTCACTAGAGGGGTACCTGAGGGGTCACTAGTGGGGTACCACAGGGGTCAGTACTGGAGGGGTCACTGTCACTAGTGGGGTACCACAGGGGTCAGTACTGGAGGGGTCACTGTCACTAGTGGGGTACCACAGGGGTCAGTACTGGAGGGGTCACTGTCACTAGTGGGGTACCACAGGGGTCAGTATTGGAGGGGTCACTGTCACTAGTGGGGTACCTCAGGGGTCAGTACTGGAGGGGTCACTGTCACTAGTGGGGTACCTCAGGGGTCAGTACTGGAGGGGTCACTGTCACTAGTGGGGTACCACAGGGGTCAGTATTGGGCTCTATCCTCTTCAATATATTTATTAATGATCTTGTAGAAGGCTTGCACAGTAAAGTATCCATTTTTGCTGATGACACGAAGGCTGCTTTCACATCTGAATTCTGGTTTTGACATCCGGCAGAGGATCTCAAATCCGGAATTAAACGGAACGGTGCCATATAATACATCTGGATGCGTCCGTTTCGGCTTCTACCTCATGGGGTTTTTTGCCTTCCTTTGCAGTTTAATGCCTTTTTTTTCAGCCTTACAAACTATGTCACACTTTCCTCTGCTTTAGTCCTATAATACGGAAGATTCGTACGCAGTGCGCCGAACCCTTTGCGGCTTTCGAGCAATGTCTGAAACAGAACCAGGCCGCAGTGGAAAACTGCTCCAAACACGTGACTGAATTTCTTCACTGTGCCGAGAGCGTCAAGGTATCCGAGCAGGTAATATGTTACCGTGTTGCGTGACCGTGTCACTGGGAAGATACTTATGATGGTCACCCCCATATTTCTGTCTTTACAGACACAGAACTGACCAAGAACACTGTGGACCCAGCGAAGACATACTTCAGAAGACTCCTAAGGCCACCAACCGCTCCACTGTGTCCTAGTCAGCCTAAACGTGTACAGCAGCTTCTGACATTGAATAGATAGAGGTGTTTGTTTTGTACTTTGTGGTATTTGTATGAATTTTATATTCTATTCCTCCTTTCTATAACGTGAAAATCACGTTCCTATCCCTGAGCCTTGACTAGAGGACCTTTACCTGGTGAAAGATCCTCTATAACAAGTCCTCCGAACCTGATTTTAGGGATCATGGCTAAGGGATAATCTGGCCTTTTTACCCCCTTAGCGACCAATCATAGCTCAGCTTTTATTTCTTAAACTGCGGTGGAGATATGAAAGCTGTGCTGTGATTGGTTGTAGGGGCAACAAGGGCAGCTTTTCTCTTAGATAATACAGGCCTCATATTCCATAACAATAACGGGGGAAGATTTCCTTTTAAAGTGTCAATGTACTTTTAGAGACACATCAAAAGTTTTGATCAGTGGGGATCTGGGGGCTGAGAACCTCACAATCTCTAGAACGAGGCAAGATTAGCACTCGCTTAGCACGCGCTCGCTGCAGGACAGAAAGAGAGACAGACTCAGTCTGCAGTGAGGAGAGAGAACGCGCTAAGCGAGCGCTTCTGTTCCCCCATCTAGAGATCGGTGGGGGGCTCGGCGCTCAGACCCCCACTGATCAGAGCTCTGATTGGTTGCTATGCCAGGTCTCCTTTGGCACAGTTGAGGCCTATGTGTCTTATTTATGGGATTTTTGGGGACAACACTGATGTTCTACAGTGACCCCATAACTGACAGATCTGCACACCCCTAGGAAGTATGACCCCTATTTAATGATCTCACTCTTTCAGTGAGGTATTAAAGTGAAACTCTGACAGCAGGTATTCTTCTTCCGCCAGTTAGAATACTTCAGTATGGCGAGTGCAGTCACCATGCTCTGTGTAATGCCGCCTCCCGTTCTGTTCCCCATTTGGACAGATGACCGGCACCCCCGATTCATGCAGCGTCTGTTGTGTGGACAGGAAGTCTCCTTGTATATGCAGATCTATGAGAGCGCCGCCCAGGCTCCCATAGAAAAGAAGACTTGTATCTCAGACGCTGTGAACCGGCCGGTAGTGCGCCGGTCACCCGACCAAATGGCTGCATGACTAAGAGCAGGGATCAGCAACCTTTGGCATTCCAGCTACAACTCCCAGCATACTTACTTCCTCGGCTGTTCTTTTAACTCGCACAAAAGTGAAAGGAGGATTCTGGGAGTTGTAGTTTCAGCTGGCGTGCCAGAGGTTTCCCATTCCTGACATAGAAGATGCTTCAAGTGATTAAACTCACAGTATTGAAATATTTGTGATGCCCCTGTGTCGTTGTTCCCCCCCCCCCAGACACCACGATTCTTTTGCATCTGCAACCTATTAACGGGATTAACCCAGAGACAACATTTTCCACAGGATGGGTGATAATTGTGTGAACCCTGGGGGTCTGACTGGAGAGGGCGCCGCTGATGAATGAGCAGTAATGTGTCCCCACCATTCCCACTGCTATCATTCATTGACACGGAGCACTCGGGAGCCCTGTTCTCATGGCCAGTGATTAATGTTGTGGGCCATCCCTTTAACCCCCTATAGTTCTGCATACAGTGCCTTGTGAAATTATTCACCCCCTTGATGTTCCTCCTGTTTTGTTTCATCACAACTTGCAATGACAGTGGATTTTTTTAGGGGTTTCCACGTCTGATTTACACAGCAAGCCGACCACTTTGAAGGTGCAAAATATATTTTCTAACTGTGACACAAACTATGATTAAAGGGGTATTTCAGTTGTTACAAGTAGTCCCCTATCTACAGGGTAGGAGATAACATTAGACCAGTGGGGGTCCTATCTCTTGGACCCCCACCGATCAAAAGGGCCCCTTGTTCCTCGCAGCGCCCCAGAAATGAGCGGCAGGTCAAGCGGAGACAGCTGCGTACTGCTATTTCCAGAACAGCCAACAGATTAATATTCCTGACCTGCCAGTCTGTGAATTTTGGGGGCTCCAAGGAGTAGGGGATCCTGGTTCTTGTGATCAGTGGGGGGTCCTAGCGGTCTAATTTTTATCCCCTATCCTGTGTCCTGGGGCACAGTCATGCTGGAACAGAAAAGAGCCTTCCTGAAAACTGGTCGCATAAAACTGTCCAAAATGTATTGGTGTGCTGAAGTATTAGGATTGTCCTTTAATGGAACGAAGGGGTCTAGGGTGACCCCTGAACCCCATAGCATTATCCCTCCTCCACCTTCTTTACAGTTGGCACAATGAAGTCAGGCAGGTAACGTTCTCCTGGCATTCACCAAACCCAGACTCATCTATTAGACCTCCAGATAGAGAAGTGTGATTCATCATTCCACAGAAGATGTGTCCACTGCTCCTGAGTCCGGTGGTGACGTGCTTTACACCACTCCGTCTGACGCCTGGCATTGTTCTTGGTGATGCAGCTGCTCCTCCATGTCATGAAGCTCCCGGCACAGCACCGAGTTTGTGTTGATGTTAATGTCAATGTTTAGACTCTGCAGTTATGGAACACAACCCCGAATGGAGTGCAAAAACACCTTAATGAATAAAAATCAACTTTATTAAATACAAAGTTAAAAAGTAATAATCACAGCAATACCATGATGGTAGGGAAAAACCACCGCACACAATCTCAAATGTTCCCTCAGAATATTGGTAAAATCGGCAGAGATAGGCAACTCGTAGTAATATAAATGACCCTATACGAAACTGACCTACAGCAAAATCATGTGATGCATACTGCAATCCTTAATATGCTGTGGGGTCACCTATCACCTGAATACCGATCTATGCCTAATTATAATGGGAGGGTGTAGAGGTGGTGGCGCTCCTCGACGCGCGTTTCGCGTATTATGGCTTTCTCAGGAGGACTCCTGAGGACAGATGTTTACCTCACGTTTGCACTTGGGATATATAGGAATATAGATAGGTATTGGTGACGTCCTCAGCACTGGGTGACCCCGCTGTGTATTTTATGTGGTCTCCAGGTTCCTAAACACTTCCGCTTTGCAATAATACCACTCACAGTTGATCGTATCTAGGAGGGACAACATTTTAGGAACTGACTTGTTGCAGAGATGGAATCTTATTACAGGACCACTACTCGAATTCAGGGAGATCTGTAAAGGCAAACTGCATGCCTAGGGGATGGATTTTATACACCTGTGTTAATGGGACTGAATGAAACACCTGAATTAAATTATTAACGGCTCATGCACACGAATGTGCCTTCTTTTGCGGTCCGCAAAAAAAACGGATGCCGCCCGTGTGCCTTCCGCAATTTGCGGAACGGATCAGGAGGTCCATTATAGAGATGCCTATTCTTGTCCGCAAAACGGACAAGAATAGGACATGTCTCATAATTTTTGCTGGGTCACGGAACGGAGCAACGGATGCGGACAGCACACAGAGTGCTGTCCGTATCTTTTGCCGGCCCATTGAAATGAATTGTTCCGTATACGGACCGTATATGGAATCAAAATACGGTCCGTTTACGGAACGCAAAAAACGTTTGTGTGCATGAGCCCTAAGGTGTATGTGTCAATACTTTTTTCTCCATATGGGTCCATTCACACGTCTGCAAAATGCGTCCGCATCCGTTCCGCAATTTTGCAGAACAGGTGCAGACCCATTCATTTTCAATGGGGCCGGAATGTGCTATCCGCATTTGCAGATCCGCACTTCTGTTCCGCCAAAAAATTGAACATGTCCTATTCTTGTCCGCAAATTGCTGACAAGAAAAGGCAATTTCTATGAGAGTTCCGGCGACGTGTGAATAGACCCTTAAGTGTATAACAGACCTGAAAACGCACATATGTATATCCTTACTGCATACCGTACATTCACACACACTACACACATACATGTGTTAAACACGCCCACACGTTTAAAAGTGGTCCCTTAATCTGGAGGATTGGGGCAGTGCAGATGTTGAGCTGCTGCTGTGTATAGCATAGTTTAAAGCTAGCCATACACATTAATCTTTTGATGGCCAAAATTTAGTCAACACTCTTGGGGCTGTTTCACACGAGTGAGTTCATTGCGGGAGTAATGCTCCATGTGTGAGTGTGATCCTCCGTTCTGGACTTGCAGAAGTGCACAGCATTATCATGATTTATAATACTGTATGCCTCTGCTTTAACTTAGGCCTCATGCACACGGCCATTCCCCGGCCGTGCCTGTATTGCGGCCTGCAAACAGCGGGTCCGGGATATACGGGCACCAGCACTTCAATCCGCACCGCCAAAAAATTTGATTTTTTGTACTCGCCGTAAAATGCTTTTCTCGTAGTAGGCATTGGGGGACACAGCACCATGAGTATACGTCCAACTACCACTAGGAGGCACTAGACACAAAAAGTGTTGGCTCCTCGCCGTTGGGCTATACCCTCTCCACAGGCATGAGGCTATTCAGTTTGTACCAAAAGCAGTAGGAGAGAGAAGAAAGGCAAGGAACCAACAACTCCCGTACCGGGAAAGATCAAGAGACCAGCCCAGAGAAGCGGAAGTAAAAACATAGGGTGGGATCTGTGTCCCCCAATGCCTACTACGAGAAAAGGATTTTACGGTGAGTATAAAAAAATAAAATTTTCACGTGCATGGCATTGGGGGACACAGCACCATGGGACGTCCCAAAGCAGTCCCCGAGGGTGGGAAAAGAACAGCCATGCCACCGGTTGGGCATACAGGTGCAGGAGAACCATGTGACCCAACAGGAAAATACACGGAATGGGCAAGAGGTTCCATAACAAGGAAGAAACCTCAAGGAAGAAGCAGTGAAGACTGTCAGAACCCCAGGACAAATGTCTGGAAAATCCCAAATGCAAGAAGAAGGCAAAAGGGAACACCGAGCTCAGCCAAGGGCTGGAGAAAAAAATTAGGACAGCACCGCGTGTTGGAACTACCTAACGCTCTAAATTGTCTCAGACCCAAAGAGCAAAAAAACCTGTGGCCAACCCCTGACAGGCCAGGGGAGAAAGGAAACAGGGAAGCACTGGAAGCCAAACGAGTGAGGGAAGCCATAGCAAGGCTCACATGTGAAGGGAGCAAGTCTCCGCTCACCGCAAGGCAGGTGATGAAGTTAAGCGCCCTATTGAAAGGTGAAAACCCAAGGCTGCTGGAGGAAACCTAAAAACAGGAGACGAGGCTCGAGCCTCTGAAAACAAGATATCACTGTGAAGCGTAAGACCAGAGGAAACTGGGCATATGAAGTATCAGGGAAAGAAGGAACCAGATACAGGTCCAGGAAATCTTAGCAGGGACACACTGGACTGAGAGACATGGGAGTAGAAGGAGAGTATTCCAAACAGCCTAAGGAGGAAAGGTTCTACAACAGGAGGAGGTCCCTCCCGAAGTAGACCATACGGCGGAATTGCAAACCGTAGCACCAAACCACTCAATACCAGGTACTTGACATGGGAGGATGGGAAAAGAGACACGAATCCCAAGAGGACCACAAGGCTATTGGAACCCATAAAGGAAACAATCAACCCGCCCCCCCCCCCCCCCCCACAAAAAAGTACCCGGTATGGGCTCACAAGGAACCAGGAGCTGAACCACCACAAGACAACACAAGCCAGAATATCCAGGAAAGGTGAAATAAAACTACCATAGGGGAAGGGACATTGGCCATGGACAACTAGCCATTCTAAGAATAGTGACTAGCAAACTGTATACATTGTCCCAGAGAGGGCAAGTACAGCAGCTCGGGATGTACCACTAAATCGACAGACATCCATATGCAGAAGTCGCCATGAAAAAGCCGGGTGAGACTACACAGAAATGTAGAAACCAGCTGCGACCGGCATACTGAAAACTCCCAGGGGGGAGAAAGTACCTGACAGGTGCAGATGACGGCAAGGTCCAAGGGGACTGCTCCTCTGTCATGTAGTACAACTAAGCAGAGAATATAAGGGAATACCAAGAACACCTGGACCCAGAAGAAACTACGGGACCCTGTCCGATGCCAGAGCAATCAGCTGAAAATTCACCTACCAGGCAGGTGTGTGGCGCTCAGTGGTTCTGTCCCTGAGCCGTCAGGGAGGACGTCCACCGACGATAAATGCCATTGACCCCAGAAGGATTCGGTGTGGCGGAGGACATCCAGCGATGACCGAAAACTGCTGCAGCGGCCGGTGCTCACCAAGCTACGTGCCCCAACAAGGTAGAAGATCCAGTGGAGATCACTGTACTCCACCAGGAATGGGCCGCTCTGTAATAGGAAACAGCGCAAGTACTCCTGTAACATCCCAGAGTTATGTTACTAAACTCTTTTACCCCGCTACAACCTGTTAAGTGTATCTGCATTGTCATCCTGTGTAATTTAACATTACATCCCATCCCTCACAAATGTGCATTTTCTAAGCCTGTTACATGTATTTGCTGTAATTTTCAAGTACACCAGCAGGTGGCAGCAATGTTTAGCAGGACCTTAGTTCAGTTTAGCATTTCTAAACTGGAATAGTACATTCCAGTTTAGCTCCCCCTCTATGAGCAGAGTGGGCTGTCCCATGTCCTGCCTCATGGGGAGGGAAGGAAGTTACAGTTAGTGTGCCAGCCACCCCGGCTAGGGGAAGGCTGTGCTGGTAGGAGCTCCCCCAGTTCTAGGGATCCCAACCCAGGATCGTGTCTCGGCTGAGACCAAAGATCTTCATCCCCAGTCTGAGCCCTTCAGCCTCAGCTGGTAGAAAGCAAGCAGCCATCTCCAGGAAGAGCCATTCCCTGTGAGTAACTATCCAGAGACCAAGAGAAGCCAAATTCCTCCTCAGCTAGTCAGTCCCATACACAGCAAAAGATAGACAGAGCAGAAGATAGAGATCCCTGCCATATTCTCTAGGCACATGATAGAAGCAGAAGAGATATTGATCCCTGCCATATTCTCTAGGCACATGATAGAAGCAGAAGAGATATTGATCCCTGCCATACATTGCCAATACCTGCTGGGACCTAAGACTATTGCTGTATCTCATATGGAGTAATGCTGCCTCCAGTAAAGACAAGTTGAATTATATTACAAGTCTGGATCTCATTTACTGCTACTAAAACCCTCAATTACTCCTACTAGCAACACACTCATTTATTGCAAGTGAGCCAGGATCCAGGAGTCCAGCCGTACCAAGGTAGGAGACACCGTTGACACTATACCTACTACTACACAGAGACATTACCCCACTCTGGCATTCCTAACCTGGTACGTGAGTTGCAACACCTTAAAGGGCCTTGAGACTGTACCCTGCGCACGCTGCAATTGGCGTCACGAGCAAAAACAATAGACTTCTATATCCATATCCGGACCCACTGCATTATTTTGGCGTCCGCCTAACCGTACCACGGTCCTGCTCATTGCACTCCTCTATAGCATGGAGTAACGCAGAGCGCAGCATACCGTAGTACCTTATAGAGATGGCAAGAGCAACCCTAGCACAAAGGCCAACAACCACCTGGCCATGGTGTAGGGAGCGTGGTTGTATGTGGACCACCCGCCGGATCAGAACAGATCAGCCATATACTGGAGCTACCAGAAGTAGCACTAGATCAACAAGGTGGGGGTTGGGCTGGCCCACCCCTGCCAGATATGGTAACCATGCACATGCTGAACCAGGATGGCCTGTTGTGGACAGTGCCTTGAGAAGTACAAGGAGACCATTGAGCACGACAGTAACGGAGTGGCAGATGTATGGAAGAACCAAAAGGATGGAACCAACATCCGCAGCACAGATTAGAACCCGGGGGCAGAAAGCACCCAGTAATACAGAAACTGTATGGGCCACAGATTGCACCATAGGGCCCAGCACTTGGGGTACTACAAACACACGCCTAAAATATAGATAAAGTGGCTGCATGTTGCCTTCTAAGGAGAGTGGAAACATAGCCACAGCATCTGGGAATGCGACAGCATTTGGAGGGTACAGGTACTCAACCTGTAAAGTAGAAATACAGCTGTATAGTGCAGAGATACAACCAGACAGGTGTAATGGGTACAGCATCTGGAGATGGTAGAGGTACTACATTTAAGATCGGAGCAATGTGGCCGCATGGTGCACCCTAGAACCAGAAAGGTGCAACAGCTACCGCGTTAGCAATGGTACCTATATTCCGCCCGGGAAGGGGAAAATAGGGCCGCGCGGTACCACAAAGAACAAGACAGGTGCACACTACAATCAGGTAGGTGCAATGGCAACTGAAGGAGGCCCTCTATTTCGCCTGAAAAAAAGGGAAACAGGGCCGCATAGTACTCCATAGAGCCAGACAGGTGTAACGGTTGCAGGTCGGAGACGGTGCAGGAATCTACCTAAGAAGAGAGTAAGATGGCTGTTTGGTGCACACTATGATGAGGTAGGTGCAATGGCCACGGCAATTGGAGGAGGCCTCAATATCTCGTCCGGTAAGGGTCCATTCACACGTCCGTAAGTGTTTTGCGGATCCGCAAATTGCGGATCCGCAAAACACGGACACCTGCAATGTGTGATCCGCAATTTGCGGATCCGCACATCACAGACACTATAATAGAAAATGCCTTTTCTGGTCCGCAATTGCGGACAAGAATAGGACATGTTCTATTTTTTCCAGGAACTAATTTGCGGATCCCGAAAAAATGGATCCCGAAAAAACGGATGCGGATCCAGGAAATGTGGATTTGCGGACCCAAATTACGGACGTGTGAATGTAGCCTTAGGGAGAGAAAATGCCACATGGTACACCATAAAGCCAGACAGGAGTAACGGCTACAGCATCCGGAGATGGTGTAGGTACTCTACCTATGAAGGGATCAAGGTGGCAACTTGGTGCCCACTAGAACCAGACAGGGGCAATTCTACAGCCTCTATATCTCGCCTGTAGGGAGAAATGTTGCCGCATGGAACACAATAGAGCCCGCCAGGGGTATTGGCTACAGCATCAGGAGATGGTGTAGGTACTCTACCTATGAAGGGAGCAAAGTGGCTGGGAACAGAGAGGTGCAATTGCTACGGCAATTGAAGGCGGCCTGTATATCTCGTCCGGAAGGGAGAAATAGTGCCGCATGGAACACCATAGAGCCAGCCAGGAGTAATGGCTTCAGCATCTGGAGTAGGTGTAGGTACTCTACCTATGAAAGGAGCAAGGCGGCTGGAAACAGACAGATATAATAGCTTTTTAGTCACCAACCTACAGGAGGCATTTGCCTGAGCTAACAGCTTGCCTAGAACAGGGACCCCCTGTAATGAGGTAGAGTGGCGAACACCAGCACCAGGATGGGGACCCGGTGGAAACACTCTCAAATGTGTAGAGCATAGCCCCTGGTATAGGGGAACCAGGAAGGCTTGTCAGGTACAGCCTATGGCAGTGGTGCAGGTACCCCCCTGTTAAGGAGAAGGCGTACGTACCAGAGACACCACGTAGGTGACTCAGTATGCTAAACACGGAGACGGCTGCCTTACCTGTGCGGTTGAATACCTGTGCAGTCGGGAGCGCCATCCGAAAATCCACTAGAGGGGATACCAACCCTGGGTAGGAGAGGTTCCTCCGTGCACATAAGTCTTGACCTCCCAGAGGGCTTCTGTATGGAGGAAGACCGCCTGATTCTCTGTTCCGAGGGAATCGGGAAAGAGGTGTCCCTAGAGGCAACGGATGGGGTGACAGGAAAGGATTCATCCTGGGGAGGACCCGAGGATGCCGAGGAGGGGTGGAACCCTGTTAAGACCACCCGAGGTTGTACTGTGAGCTACCCCTTGCCGGACTCAGTATCTGAGCGTGCCCCATCTGCAGGGAGGACCCTGGGAGGGCAGAGGTGGCCGCAATTTGAGGTAGCGGTCCAGCGACTCCGCCAGGGATTGGGAGAGTCGGACAAGGTTCCCATGACTTTGACAGGGAGGGAGCCCATTCAGGGGGGACCTACACAAAAGGATTGGTCAGGGGACACAATGGGGTCTGGGAAGAGGTACACAAGCAGGGATAGGCTGACCACATTGAAGCCTTCGTAGACAGCTGACGCACGTGAAAACACGTGGCGATCCGAGGAGAGGCTGGGAGAGGAGACCCTCATAAAGCAGCCAGCAGAGGCTGTCTTATCTGGACCCGGATGCCATGTTCCCCAAAGAGGTGCTGCAGCATCTATAGAGGTGGTCAGGAGGGCTGCAGGAGAAATTAAGCAATTGAGGGGGGGGGGGGTAGCCACCCCCTCCAACAGAAAACCCACGTTAGACCAGGAAAGGGTGGAGGAGATAGCCGGGCGGGGTCAGAAAAGCCTGGGAAGCAAGGAGGAGGGGCCGGGAAGATCGCGGCCTAGCAGGCTCAAAAGCCGGGGCCTCGATTTATGAGGCGGCCGGGAATGGAGCGAGGGGGGCGGGGCGAATAGAACATGTTCTATTTTTTTGCGGTGCGGCCGGATCACGGACCCATCCATCTGAGTCAACCGCACGGAGGGTGCCCGTGCATTGGGGACCGCAATTGATGGCCGGCACTTGTTTGTGTGCATGAAACCTTACTTCTACAAGATCATACTGGAGGATCATATTCACACGTGGAGCGTGATTCCCACAATAGACTCGCTCATGTGCTACAGCCCTAAGATCTCCTGCACACAACAGTGTCCGTATTGCAGTTAGAAAATCACGGACACCACCTGTGGGCAATACGCACATTTCTCACTCCCATTACTAGACATGACTATTCTTGGACGCAGTATTGACAAGAATAGGACATTTTCTATGATTTGCGTAAAGGAAACATGAGTGTTGTTGTTTTTTTTGTGCACAAAATACCGTATGCGCCTAGGGAAGAGATGCAAAATACGGTCATGTTCATGAAGCCTAATGTCTGTAGGGAGCTCCCAACTCTCACTCAACATCGTTTGAAAGATCAGGCAAAGTTAATATATTTGCCCATTTCCCAGGAGATAAGCCAGCAGAACTGTCTGGCAGCGGCTTACCTCGCTCTCCCCTTAGAATACACACAAGCCGAGCAGAACGGGCATAGGGAAGCCAGGACAGATTTGGGAGAGTTAGCTGAATAGTTTGGTCGACAGCTATTGAATGTGTATAGACGCCCTTAGGCCAAACACACTAGCGAGTTCAATGCGAGAAGCCCTCTGAGACATACGGTCCGTGAGCAGGCCATATGTCCCGAAGCGGCATTGATCGTGCCGTATGTCTCGCAGGGCAACATACGGTCATGTGCAAGGGCCCTTTGATGATTTATAAGCCTGTGTGACCCTGTGAGACCTGGAATCTATTAAGTTAGGCCTCATGCGCACCACCGTATCCGTTTTGCAGTCTGCAAATTGTGGATCTGGAAAACACGGATCCTGGCCATGTGTATGCCACAACTTTTTTTTCAAACTCCTGTAGAAATGTTCTATAATTGTGCAAAAAACGGGAAAGAAAAGGACATGTTCTACCTTTGTGCGGGGCCGCGGAACGGAAAACATCTTTTGCGGCCCCATTGAAATGAATGGGTCCACATCTGATCCGCAAAAAATGTGGATCGAAACGGTTGTGTGAATGAGGCCTTACACTGACCTAATGCTGTCAGTGTAATTCAGTAGATTCCAGGTCTAGCAGGGACACACAGCCTTAGAAATCATTCTGAGGCCTCATGCACACGACCTTGTTGTGTTTTGCGTTCCGCAAATTGCAGATCCTGGCCTTGAGTGTTCTGCAATTTGAAGAACAGAATGGGCACCCATAATAGAAATGCATATTTTTGTCTGCAAAACAGACAAGAATAGGACATGTTAAAAAAAAATTGCGAGCCCACGGAATGGAGCAATGGATGTGAGTGGGTCCGCATCTGTGCTGCAAAAAAAAAAAAAAGTGGCTTGGATGCAGACCAAAACAATGGTCGTGTGCATGAGGCCTTTTTTTAATGAAATATTGTATAGTAGATACATTAGGCCACATTTACTGTAATATTACTACTGGAAAGGTGCCTGTTTTGGAGGCTTTTGCGCCTCGTTCTCATATTTACATTTTTTACACTTATTCAGAAGTTTTCAAACTTTTGCACCTATTTTCCGACCTATTTATGTAGATGTGCCTGATTTAGTTGTAAAAACAGTCTAATTTCTACTCCATGGCAGACATACTTTTTTCATTTGTTTTGAGTGGTGAGTTGCGCCACATTTTGACTCAAAAACATGGAATAGTGCAGCACCTAATTACATATTAATCCCTTAAGGACCGGGCTCATTTTCACCTTAAGGACCAGGCCATTTTTTGCAAATCTGACCAGTGTCACTTTATGTGTGAATAACTTTAAAACGCTTTGACTTATCCAGGCCATTCTGAGATTTTTTTTCCGTCACATATTGTACTTCATGACACTGGTAAAATGGAGTCCAAAAAATTAATTTTTATTTATAAAAAATACCAAATTTACCCCAAATTTTGAAAAATTAGCAAATTTCCAAGTTTACATTTCTCTACTTCTATAATACATAGTAATACCTCCAAAAATAGTTATTAATTTACATTCCCCATATGTCTACTTCATGTTTGGATCATTTTGGGAATGACATTTTATTTTTTGGGGACGTTACAAGGCTTAGAAGTTTAGAAGCAAATCTTGAAATTTTCCAGAAATTTTCCAAAACCCACTTTTTAAGGACCAGTTCAGTTCTGAAGTCACTTTGTGAGGCTTACATAATATAAATCACCCAAAAATTACCCCATTTTAGAAACTACACCCCTCAAGGTATTTAAAACTGATTTTACAAACTTTGTTAACCCTTTAGGTGTTCCACAAGAGTTATTGGCAAATGGAGATGAAATTTATGAATTTCAATTGTTTGGCAAATTTTCCATTTTAATCCATTTTTTCCAGTAACAGAGCAAGGGTTAACAGCCAAACAAAACTCAATATTTATTGCCCTGATTCTGTAGTTTATAGAAACACCCCATATGTGTTCGTAAACTACTGTACAGGCACACGGCAGGGCGCAGAAGGAAAGGAACACCATATGGTTTCTGGAAGGCAGATTTTGCTGGACTTATTTATTTGCTTGTTTATTTACACCATGTCCCATTTGAAGCCCCCCTGATGCACCCCTAGAGTAGAAACTCCAAAAAAGTGACCCCATTTTGGAAACTACACCCCTCAAGGTATTAAAAACTGATTTTACAAACTTTGTTAACCCTTTAGGTGTTCCACAAGAGTTATTGGCAAATGGAGATGACATTTAGACCAACCTATAAGAAAAAACCTCAAATTGGGTATATAGATACACTGGGGTCTAGTATGATATACTGAGCCAACCAAAAAAAAAAAAACAATAACCCCATATAGAATAAGAGAGCACACATATAAAATATATGTAGTTTATGAAAGACACATTAAATGACAAATATAACATAAAGGCACAAAGTAAAGGGGGTGGTAGTGCGCCCCATGTGGTGGGGCCAAAATCAACCTCCCTCACATATACCGGTCTAACAGGGAAAAGGGGGTCACAGACATTGGGTATAAAGCTGCATACTAATAGGAGAGCTGTAAGTTCACCCAAAGTAACCTATAACCATGTGTATGTGCAGCACGCCAGACCTGCAGGGTATGCGAAGTGAGGTCACAGTTATGGGCAATCGAGGGTTACTCACTATTTGGAGGAGAACCCTGGGCAGGCATGCGGCAGTGAAGGAGAGGTAGACACAAGTTCCTCTGGGGCACACTCTGTATGTAGAGACCTGGCCTGATGTTGTGTGAGGTGCCCTGGATGTTGCAGGTGTTTAGAGTGCCTGAAGCAAGGTCCCTTTTGAGATTCGTGACGCCAGTGCCTGTAATGGTGGCACACCGGTTTATAGGAGTAGTAATTGAGTACGCAGTTGATAAACCAAACGTTTCTTTACTTGGTGAAAACAGTCCAACTTTGTACAGGCAGTTACAGTTGATAATGATAATGCAGTCCCTTGAACAATACTTCACAAGCAGGTTGTCTTTCAATATAATGGCAGGTATTAATCATGCAAGATAGTTGGAGGGCAAACAATTAATGCTTTGCAGTGCAATGCTGCTCTATCCCCTTCAGCTATTCTAGCTGGCTGGATCCCAAGGCCCGGATGCCTAATTGCTGGCTTAAATCCTTGGTATAAATAATCTTCCTCCAGTATTAGCACTTGCTTTACTTTATAGATCCTCTGCCCCTCAAGGTACTTATCTGACTTGTAATGTCCTTGCTTGGTAGGGAAGCTGCAGGTTTCTCCCAGGAGGTCCTGTCCTACTACTGGGGTATCTCGACTGAGCTAATCCTAGCCTCAGGAGCTTCAGGTAGACAAAGTGACTCCTCTAGTCCCCTGGAATGCACTGCCTCTCCCCTGTCTGGGCCTACCTATATATAAATAGGGCTCTCTAGCTCCCTCTAACGTCTGGGAGGCTAAACTTCACCCTGACAGGCCTGACACCCAGATAACACAGGGAAATGCATACACATGACATTAAATGCAATAAACACATTAACCCTTGTGTAGTGCCCACCTTTACCTAGTGGGACACTACATACACCCCACGCTATGACGTTGCCCGTCCTCGGCGCAACATGGAGGGTCCGCCCATCTGGAAGCGGCAGCCTGAAAGACAAAGGAAGAACATGCATACACAACAATCACCACAATAACAATATAAACAATGGCGAACAGTGTCTCTGAGAGGTGTGGTGAAAAGGGGCGTCATTCTCTTCTTTCAGGATAATGTAAGGGAACAGGGGCGCTGACCTGGTGCAGCGTATCAATAAACCAGGATAGTCCATTATAAGCAATTCGTCCATAATAAATATAAACAAACAAAAGTCCTGGGAGGCTCAAAGGATCCTGAGTCGGTACCCAGGCTTGGAGAAGGTTAAACAGGGGTTTCCCGTGAGGGGCTACCTGGGCCCATAATGTAGGGGCTACCTGGGTCCTGGTAGAACGGGTGGACCTCCTTAGTGGCAGGGGTTCTTCCTGCCCGGACTTAGGAAGGTCAGAGGAGCCCACTGCCTCTGGAGCTACGTCAGGAGCTCTCTGGGGTAAGGTGTCCTGAGGGCTGACAGGAACGGGAGCAGGAACCATTAAATTCAACCAGGGCGTGAGGGCCCAGTGGAGCGGCTCTTTGTCATGGATCAAGTTCTCCACAGCCCGCATAGGGTCCAAAGGTGGAGCCGTCAACTCTTCTTCAGCAGGCTCAGGCTCCATATCCTCCGCCACTGGTTCTCCTTCTATACAAGGCTTGAGACGGTTCCTGTGAACGATTTGGGAACCTTTTCCTTCCCTGGAAACTTGGTAAATGTGGGCTGCAGCATTGGGTATGGCAGTGATAATATAGGGAATCCTTTCCCATTTACTGTCCAACTTGCTGGTCCGGTGGTTGTTTTTTAACCACACCTTGTCTCCAAGAGCCAGGGGTTCCGCATGGGCAGTCTGGTCATAGTCCTTCTGCTGCCTTTCTCGAACAATCTCCATCCGTTCCTGGACAATCTCCTTAGCATTGAGGAGACGCCTCTGATGTTCCACTACCCAATCGGTCCTGGGCAGTGGGTTGATTACATCCGGTACTTGTACACCCAGGGAGTGATCCGCAGGCAATCTCCCTTGTCGGCCAAACATCAAATAGAACGGGGTGTAACCGGTGGAACAATGGATGGTGTTGTTGTAAGTGTACATGAGCTGTGGCAACAGAGTAGGCCAATCACCCCTCGTCTCAGGGGGTACTGCTCTCAACATTTCAATGAGAGTCTTATTCATTTTTTCACAGTCCGTTACCTTGCGGATGATAGGCGATGGTCCGGACTTTCTGGCAGTTATGTAGCAGGCACATCTCATGGAACAGCTGCGACTCAAACGCAGACCCTTGATCGGTGAGGATCCTTTCTGGGCAGCCGTAGGGCAGCAGGAAATGCTTCCAGAACGCCTCCGCTGTAGTCTTGGCCGTCAGATCTCTCACAGGCACTGCTACGACAAACTTGGTGAAGTGGTCAAAAATAGTCATGGCATACGTATACCCTGAGCGACTCGGCTCCAACTTCACATGGTCAATAGCGACAAGTTCTAAAGGAGCTGTACTTACAATAGGATGGAGAGGTGCCCTCTGGTCATGGCGTTCTGTTCGCCCCACAACACAGGCAGTGCATTCTCGGCACCATTTCTCAATATCTTCTCTCATCCCAATCCAATAGAATCTTCTGCGAATGGTAGCCTCAGTCTTCTGCACACCAAAGTGTCCGGACTGGTCGTGATACATATCCAGCACCAGGCTGGCATCCCGACGTGGCAGGAGATTTTGACATACTCTATCACAGGACACTGGATCCAGACTCCTTCTGAGCAACAGGCCTCGCTGAAGGAACAGTTGGTGGCGATGTCTCCACAGTCTCGCTAGTTCTGGGTCTGCACTCTTCCTGCGGATTCTCTCAGGGATTTTCCCACTGGTAAGGAAGTCGAGCAGTTCACCGAGGACTCTACTTTCGGACTGGAGCTTAATCCATCTTTCTTGCTCACCTCTGGACTCAGGACCATCTGATGAGGGAGGATCAGCAGCAGGAAGATCTTCAGTACGGATATTATCCTGCTGGGCAAATTTATGGTAGAACGCTGGCATTTCCACTTCTTCCCAGGCATCTTTTGGTTCATCTGGGGCCTCTGTAGTGGGAAGCCGCGACAGAGCATCAGCGTTATCATTGGAGCGGCTTGCCTGGTACTTCACAGTAAAGTCATAGTTGGCAAGGCGGGAGGCCCATCTTTGCTCCAGTGCCCCTAATTTGGCTGTATTCAGATGCGCCAGGGGATTATTGTCCGTGAAGGCAACAAATGGTGTGGCAGCGAGATAGTCTTTGAACTTTTCGGTCACAGCCCACACTAAGGCAAGAAATTCCAGCTTGAAAGAACTGTAGTTCTGGTCGTTCTTCTCAGCTCCCTTCAGGGATCTGCTGGCGTAGGCAATTACCCTTTCTTTGTTATCTTGCACTTGAGCCAACACGGCCCCCAGACCTCTTTTACTAGCATCTGTGTAGAGGTGGAATGGTTTCTGATAATCTGGGTAACCCAGAACAGGGGGTTCAGTCAACTTCTTCTTTAGGAGTTGAAAGGCAATTTCCCGTTCTTCGTTCCATTCAACAGGAATAGGAGTTTTTGGGCTCTTCTTTGGATGCCCCCTCAGGAGTTCCTGGATGGGATCCGCAATTTGTGCGAAATGCGGGATGAAACGCCTGTAATACCCTGCAAAACTGAGAAAGCTTCTCACCTCTTTCACGGTCGTAGGAGTAGGCCAGTTGCGGACAGCAGCAAGTTTATCAGGATCAGGCTGTACTCCTTCAGCACTGACAACGTGCCCGAGGTATTTGACCGCTGGTTTCAGCAGGTGGCCTTTGGATGGCTTGATTTTGAGGCCATATTTAGTAAGAACTTGGAACACCTCACCCAGGTGCTTTACATGGTCCTCATACGTCTTGGAGTATACAATGACGTCATCCAGGTATAAGAGTACAGTCTCAAAATTCCTATGGCCTAAACAACGTTCCATCAGCCTCTGGAACGTTCCCGGAGCGTTACACAGTCCAAACGGCATATAGTTGAATTCGAACAGGCCCATAGGTGTAGTGAAAGCAGTCTTTTCTCGATCTTCTGGGGCCATGGGTACTTGCCAGTACCCACTGGTTAAGTCCAAGGTGGAGAAATAGGCTGATGACCCCAGGGCAGTCAAGGACTCTTCAATGCGTGGCAATGGATATGCATCTTTATGGGTGATTTGATTAATTTTCCTGTAATCCACACAGAACCTTATGCTGCCATCTTTTTTCCGGACAAGGACTAGGGGCGCAGCCCAGGGACTATGACTGTCCCGGATTATATTAGAGTCCTTCATCTCTTTTATCATCTCTTTCACGGACTGATAGGTAGTAGGTGGTATGGGTCGGTGTCTCTCCTTAATAGGAGGATGAGAGCCAGTGGGTATGGTGTGTTTGATTACACTGACCTCTCCGTAGTCCGTGGAGTGTTTGCTGAAAGCCTGGTGGTGCTCCTTCACCAGCTTCAGGACTCCCTCTCTTTGCTCTTTTGGGGTGGATTCGTTCCCCACATGTAGTTCTTCCCACCAGGATGTCGTAGGGAGGCTGCTGCTCTGTGTGGTCTGGAACGCCTCCGTGGCAGGCAGACGGATCACATCCTGGAAAGACACTTGAAAAAGCTGAGCAATGGGGCAGTGTTTAAGGAGAGTAATGGGATGATCACCAAAGTTAATTAAACGGACAGGCACTTTACCTTGAGACACGGTCACCAGGCTCTTGGCTGTCCGTATGAAGGGATGATTTTCAATGGGAACAGGTTCCACTAGGGCTTGATAGTCCTGGCCCTGGATCCCTAACACAGCACGGCACCAAAGGATGATCTGGGAATTTGGAGGCAGAATTACCGGCCGGTTATCCCGGATCCGGACAGTACAGATTTCTCCTTTTTTGTTGGCGAACCTTTGTTGAGCACACAGCACACTAATAGTCTTTTGAAAAACTCTTCTTGAAGCAGGTGAGGCTGAAGATATAGTTTGATTTAATGCGTCAAGCACTTCGGAGTAACAATTTTTTAGAACGTTAGTCCCTAAGATCACAGGGTGTCCTCCTTTATCTCCTGCTTGTACCACAATCACGCCTTGCTGTGGCAGGGTGGCTTCTCCCACCTGCAGGGTAGGTTCCCAATACCCATGCACTTTCACTGGCTTACCGTTGCTGGCAATGATATCTAGCCAGGACTCTGGTGGCTGGGTGAGGAGACTCTGGTGGCTGGGTGAGGAGACTTGGATCCCAGAACTTGTCAAAGGCAGGCCTTTGAATGGTGGTGACCTGTGACCCAGTGTCCAAGAGGGCTTCAAAGGGTATCCCGTTGATACATATATTAATTTTTAGACGGGATCCTACATACTTAGGCATCCAGCTTGGATCCTTTGGACCTACTGTTCTACCTCCCGAGGGGTGGTCCTCTGCCTCAGGGGTTGCCCGTTGTAACTGCCAGCACATGGATTCAGTATGTCCATATTTCTTACAATGGTGGCAGACAGGCTGTTTTCTACTTCTGGGCCGGTAACTCGGTCGCCCATCAGGTTCTTTTGGATATACATCCCTATAGGCAGGTGGGAGCCTCGGAGGAAAAGGGCCTTCATCCTCCAGTAACAGTGGTCTCTCCCACTCCTCTATCTTCTTACACACCTTCTCTAAGCTTATAGTAAGATAGTTCACTTGCTCCATCAATGCTGCCACTACATCTGTGACTGGAGCTTGAGTGGCCTGACTGACTCCCGCAGGCCCCACATTAACAGTCTTTGGCTGACAAGCCTGAGGTTCAGGGAAGGCTGCTGGCCCTGGAGCAGGGTTCTGGCCTAGTATACTGATGGCCAATTCCTTAAAATCCAAAAATGTACAGTGGGGGTGTTGAGCTGACAACATCCGTAGCTGGCCCTTTAAATGCTCAGTACTTATGTCCGCAATAAACTGCTCTCTAAGAGTCCGGTCCTGATCCTCAGCTTCTTTGGGATCCACTTGGACTACAGCTCTCAGTGTCTCTTGTAAGGACAGGGCAAAATCGCGGAGCGACTCTCCAGGCTGCTGCTTTCTGCTGAAGAAACGCATTTTAACTTCTGACACCGTTCTGGCCTCAAATGTGGTGCCCAAGCGATCAAAAATCTGTTCCAGGCTACTCTTCTCAGAGCGGGGCCACGACATGACTTCCCTGCGGGCGGCCCCTTCTAACTGAGCTAAAAGGATCTCCATTTGCTGTTCGGCAGTTATGGGATAAAGCCGGAACAAGGCCAGTAACTGTTCCCTAAAGTCCTTTAACTTGTGGGCTTCCCCTGCATAACGTGGAAACCAGGGGGCCCCAAAATAATACGGCATGGTTAACGGCATCAGGCTTGGCGGTGCCGCGGCGGCAGGGGCCCTAGAGTCGGCTGTGGGTACTTCAGAAGGCACGACTGGGGCCGCCTGCCCGATTTCCTCAGGTGCGGACATGGCGTTAATAGGTGGGTATGGCCCTTTAAATGTAGCGGAGCGGACCGGAGCGGCAATGGTAATAATTTTTCTAAGTAAAGTCTTTGGTCACTAAAAGGATCCTCTCCGGTGCCCTGGCAGGGTTCGGGAATGTTCCGGTAAGGTAAACAGAAGAGCCGGCAACAGTTCAAAGTCTGTACTTACTCCGGTGATGCTCGCTCCAGGTCTCGCGAGATGCGTGGCTACGGGCGTTGAGCGTCCTGCGTACAGCGTCAGCAGGTGGGCGCGGCCTCTCGTAGCTCTGGGACTCAGGTAGGCGGCACCTTTTCTTCCAGACAGGGCGGCGTTCTTCCTCCTTGTTGGTCGGGCCATGACTCCGCCTGGTTCTTTTCGCGCCAAAGTCCTCTTTTTCGCGCCAAACGGTTCCACAAGGCGCACTTGTAATCCACTTCAGGTAAAGTGGGCAAAATCGCTGTCTATTCACTGACAGCAAGCGGTGGCTTAAAAAATCAGCAAACAGTCCATGCAATATAATCTTCACACCGCAAATTATTACAGTTCTTTGGCCCAGCAATTTTTAATAAAGCAATTAGGGCTTGGTCACTTTAAGGCATATAATAGCACTCAGTTCTTGTATCCGCAATGGCGCAGGAATGTTCGTGATCCTGTTCGTGACGCCAATTTATGCAGCACGCCAGACCTGCAGGGTATGCGAAGTGAGGTCACAGTTATGGGCAATCGAGGGTTACTCACTATTTGGAGGAGAACCCTGGGCAGGCATGCGGCAATGAAGGAGAGGTAGACACAAGTTCCTCTGGGGCACACTCTGTATGTAGAGACCTGGCCTGATGTTGTGTGAGGTGCCCTGGATGGTGCAGGTGTTTAGCGTGCCTGAAGCAAGGTCCCTTTTAGGATTCGTGACGCCAGTGCCTGTAACGGTGGCACACCGGTTTATAGGAGTAGTAATTGAGTACGCAGTTGATAAACCAAACGTTTCTTTACTTGGTGGAAAAACTGTCCAACTTTGTATAGGCAGTTACAGTTGATAATGATAATGCAGTCCCTTGAACAATACTTCACAAGCAGGTTGTCTTTCAATATAATGGCAGGTATTAATCATGCAAGATAGTTGGAGGGCAAACAATTAATGCTTTGCAGTGCAATGCTGCTCTATCCCTTTCAGCTATTCTAGCTGGCTGGATCCCAAGGCCCGGATGCCTAATTGCTGGCTTAAATCCTTGGTATAAATAATCTTCCTCCAGTATTGGCACTTGCTTTACTTTATAGATCCTCTGCCTCTCAAGGTACTTATCTGACTGGTAATGTCCTTGCTTGGTAGGGAAGCTGCAGGTTCCTCCCAGGAGGTCCTGTCCTACTACTGGGGTATCTCGACTGAGCTAATCCTAGCCTCAGGAGCTTCAGGTAGACTAAGTGACTCCTCTAGTCCCTTGGAATGCACTGCCTCTCCCCTGTCTGGGCCTACCTATATATAACTAGGGCTCTCTAGCTCCCTCTAACGTCTGGGAGGCTAAACTTCACCCTGACAGGCCTGACACCCAGATAACACAGGGAAATGCATACACATGACATTAAATGCAATAAACACATTAACCCTTGTGTAGTGCCCACCTTTACCTAGTGGGACACTACATATGCTACACAGGGGAGGGCTGGCAGCCTTAGTCCTGGGGGGCAAATCCAGTCAAGTGGCCCATTTTAGCCCCGCCCATTATTAAAAGCCCCTCCTACATATAACAGGCCACTCCCAACAAACACTGTACAGCTGACATTCTATTGTTGAGGCCTGTCTCTACACATCATACGGAGAGGGGGGGCCCGTCCTGGCTGCACTGCCTGCTTCACATTATACAATAGACAGCAGCAGGCTACAGCCAGGAAGCTCCTCCGCTCTCCTCCCTCCCCAGATCCTGCTCATTGCCTGTGGTTCCCCCCACCATCTGCCACCCGCCCGTGGCCTGCTGCCCCCTTTGCCGTCCTCACCCAGCTCTGAATCCTCCTTCTGCAAATGGCAGGAAGAGGAGCCGGAGCATCTCCTCTCCTACATAGCGCCCCATACCTCTTACATCCAGTGATGTCACCTTTGTTGTAGACGTTCTCTTTCCTCATCTTCTCCATTCAGACCAGACCGCCATGATGATTTTTCTGCCACCTCCCGTCTCTGCAGATATTGAGAAACAGACATTAGTTTCCCACATTTCCATCATCTTCACATCTTCTGAACACCCTTTCCTGCCACCCCCAATACTATACTGCAGAAACAGTCCCCCTGGAAATACTACTACCACACAGATAGTGCCCCCAATACTGTGCCTGCTGTGCCCCCAATACTATACTGCAGATACAGTCCCCCTGGAAATACTACTACCACACAGATAGTGCCCCCAATACTGTGCCTGCTGTGCCCCCAATACTATACTGCAGAAACAGTCCCCCTGGAAATATTACTACCACACAGATAGTGCC
Source organism: Bufo bufo (assembly GCF_905171765.1). Lineage (NCBI taxonomy): Eukaryota > Metazoa > Chordata > Amphibia > Anura > Bufonidae > Bufo > Bufo bufo. Next base: position 784,825,235 of record NC_053389.1, on the reverse strand, counting down.
CCCTTCAACAATTATTGGCACACAGTGCTCTAAAAAATAACTGCGCCCAGACACTAATAGTATAAAGATAATGTCCCCCCAAAATAATTGTGCTAAGCTGATACTGTGGCAGGGTGCCCCCCAAAGTAACAGTGCTCCCCAGATTCCCACCAATAGAAATAATTCTCTGCCAGAGCACACTTAGTAGTAATAATGCCCCTATAGTGCCCATACTAGTAATCATGTTCCTCATAGCACCCAGTAGTAGTAAAGCTCCCCATAATACCCCCTAGTAGTAATAATTCTCCCTATAATATGACAGTACATGAATAGTGCTCCTCTCCCCCACAATGTGCCAGTAAAAAATGCCCCTGCTTTGTGCCACCATATGCCCCAATAGTGCTCCACTCCCCCATGGTGCCCCCAAATAATGCCCCATAGTGCCGCTCTCCCCTATAGTGCCTCCCATAATGTGCCAGTAAAAAATGCCCCCTTAGTGCCACCAAATGCTATAGTGCCCCCCATAATGTGCCAATAAAAAAGGCCCCTTTAGAGTCCCCACTTCCCCATAGTGCCCCCAAATAATGCCCTATAGTGACACCAGATGCCCCATAGTGCCACTCTTCCCTATAGTGCCCCCCATAATGTGCCAATAATTACAAAAAGCCCCTTTAGAGCCCCCAGATACCCCCATAGTGCTCCTCTCCCCCATGGTGCCCCCCATAATGTGCCAGTAAGAAATGCCCCCATAGTGCCCCCCCATAGTGACAGCTCCTCCCATAGTGTCAGCCCCCCCCATAGTGCCAACTCCCCCCATAGTGCCAGCTCCCCCCATAGTGCCAGCTTCCCCCATAGTGCCAGCTTCCCCCATAGTGCCAGCCCCCCCATAGTGCCAGCTCCCCCCATGGTGCCAGCACCCCCCCAATAGTGCCAGCTCCCCCATAGTGCCAGTTCTCCCCCCCCCCATAGTGCCAGCTCCCCCATAGTGCCAGTTCTCCCCCCCATAGTGCCAGCCCCCACTAATACTTACCTCCATCAGCAGGCCCTGCTGTGTGCTGCCCGGCTCAGGCGGCGCAATGATAATGACATCATCGTGCTGCCTGAGCCGGCCTCTGATAGGCTGCAGGCATTAGTGCCTGCGGCCTATCAGAAGAACAGGGGAGGGACACGCCTCTCCCTCCCCTGCCCCACAGCACAGCCATCTGTATCGCTGTCCTGAGGACGGCGATACAGATGAATATGGAGATGAGCTCTTCCACAATGGAAGCGCTCATCTCCTACTGCCCGCCGCCACTGCTGCCCGCAGCAATTACATCCAAGGCCGCGCCACCTGTGGTGATCGGCGGTGCGGCCCTGAGGTATATATACTTGTTAAAGACGGCCCAGCGGCCGTTTTTTTAAGGCGGCCTGGGGGGCAATTGCCTCCCTGCCCCCCGGCCCAGCCCGCCCCTGATGCTACATACAATAATACAAAAAAGTCAATGTGGTCACATACAGCACACCTACCCCTCAATGGTAACATAGATGGCAATCCGATAAATGCGGATTACCAAATAGTAACACAATCAAGGGCAGAGCAGGAATGCTGTGTGTAAGCAATAAATCATACTGAATTAACAAAGTAACAATGCATGAAACAAAAACACAAATTACCCATGGTATGCCGGAACCCAAGGTCTGTGACCAGAGCTGCACCTTGACGCGCGTTTCGCCGAGAAATGGAGATGACATTTCAGAATTGAAGCCCGGTTTTATTGGCACTATTTTGGGGTGCATATGACTTTTTGATCGCTTGTTATTACAAAAATTGCTTTTTTTACACCGTTTGTATTTTATTTTTTTGACTGTGTTCATCTGAGGGGTTAGGTCATGTGGTATTTTTTATAGTTCAGGTTCTTATGGACGCGGCAATACCTAATATGTATACTTTATTTATTTATTTTTGTTTTACAAAATAATTTTATTGTTTTAGTGTCTCCAAAGTCTGAGAGCCATAGTTTTTTTGTTTTTGTTTTTTTTTCTGTGCGATTGTCTGTGGCCAAATAGAATTAAAATTGGGGAAGGGGATTATAAATTTAGTACTCCATGGAAGTGTGGTACTCCCTGAAGCAACCGTCAATGCAGAGGCCCGGATGATCGGGGCATGTGTCACATGCCCGGATGATCGGGGCATGTGTCACATGCCCGGATGATCGGGGTCAAGAAGCCGCAGCGGGTGTCTGCGCGTTCGATGTACAAAGACAGTGCTGTTTCGCAATGGTAGCTTTCTGGGTTTGCCTTGCAATCCTTTTTGGCTCACTCAGGGATCCGTAGCTTCTCTTCCTCAGCTGTTTCTTGTCCAGCAATCCCAACCTCCTTATATTCCCATCTCCCACTTCTCTGGTTGCCAGATATAGAGCTTCCTGCCTGGACTTCTATACTGACCCACTGGAGCTAAGTAGCTGAGATCCCTGGTTGTTGTTCCAGAGTGTTACCCTCCGGATCCCTGTTGGGCCTTGGTGGTCTGCTGTTGTCGCCCACCTGGGATTATATGTTTGTCTGTATTGTCTGTCCTCTCCTTGGTGTTTTCCTCTTAGTGTCAGTGGTGCGGACTAGTGATCCCACCGCCCTGTTCACTACACAGGGCTCATCTTAAGGAAAGCCAGGGTTTAGGCACGTGATCGGCGTACGGGTGAGGAACCCGTCTAGGGACGTCAGGGCAGTCAGGTGCCAGCCGCAAGGTGAGTCAGGGGTCACCACCTTTCCCTCTCCCTTGGACAGGGCCTTCCCATTTCCCTCCCTTTGCGTGACGCCGGTCATTACATTATATCTGGCCCTTATTTTGTGTAGGTAAAAAAAATAATAATAATTTTCTTTCTACCTACTTAGAATCCAGTATGGATCCAATTGGTGCTTTGTCAAAGCAACTTCAAGGCCTGTCTTTGGAGGTGGCAGGATTGAAGGCGTCGGTCCTCCAGCAACAGCAGCAATTGCAACAGACCGCAAGCCCAGCGGTTGCTACAGGTAACCAGGTTGTTGCGGAAACCAAGGTTGTTCTTCCTGACAGATTTTCTGGGGGAAGGGACAAATTTGTGGGGGTTGTTATTTCCCTGCTGCAGGGGGACCTGCAATCCTGGGCGTTCTCTTTACCCACTGATTCCCAGGCTCTCCGGTCAGTGGATGAATTTTTTGGGGCCTTGGGTCTCATATATGACGACCCTGACCGAGTCGCACTGGCTGAATCAAAATTACGGAGACTCCTACAGGGAGAGCGGCCAGTAGAGGAGTATTGCGCAGGGTTCCGTAGGTGGGCTACGGATACCCAGTGGAACGACCCGGCTCTCAGGAGTCAGTTCTGCTCTGGGTTATCCGAAAGGATAAGGATGCGCTTGCGCTGTATGAGACTCCCTTTTCCCTTGATGCGGTGATGTCCCTTTCTATCAGAATAGATAGACGTCTTAGGGACAGATTGAAAAATCCAGAGCCATTGGTAACCCCTCCCAAGCAGCAGTTAGTCTGTACGGACTTAGACGAGCCTATGCAGCTAGGAGGAACTACTCTTCAGGTCCATCCTCCTGAGGCTCGCCGTAGGCGTGGGGTTTGTTTTTTCTGTGGGGAGAGGGGTCATTTTATTAATGTCTGTCCTTCCTTCCTCTAAAACAAAAGACCGTCGGAAAACTACTAACCCCAGGCTGTGTGGAGGATGTCAGCCGGGGGGTATACGTTTCCTCCATACGAACATCGCAATTTGTGTTGCCAGCGGTTGTTGTTTTTGGTGATAAGACGGAGACTATTTCTTTATCTAGACAGTGGAGCAGGAGTAAATTTGATAGATGCCCATTTTGCCCACACTATGGGTTTGTCTCTCTGTACGCTACAGAGACCTATTCCCATATTCGCTATTGATTCTGCTCCTCTGTCTCAGAGAAACCTCACTCACATTGTCCATAACTTACACCTTCGGGTAGGGGACCACCATAACGAGTTGCTTTCATGTTATGTTCTGGAGGGGCTTCCCACTCCGGTGGTGTAGGGTCTTCCCTGGTTGGTAGCGCACAATCCAGTGGTGGATTGGCAGGCCAGGGAGATATTGGAGTGGAGTGAGCAGTGCAGAGAAAATTGCTTAAATAGCAATTGCTTAGTCGCCTCCATAGCTACCCTACCCACATTTGTTTCGGACTTTGAGGACGTTTTTTCTGAAAAGGGTTGTCAGAAGTTACCACCTCACCGTCCTTGCCCGGTTAACCTGATTCCCGGTGCAAAATTACCCAAGACCAGGTTATATAATCTTTCGGGTCCAGAGAGACAAGCCATGAAAGATTATATCTCCGAGAGCTTGGCTAAGGGACACATCAGACCCTCTTCTTCACCCGTGGCTGCAGGGTTTTTCTTCGTTAAAAAGAAAGATGGGGGCCTGCGTCCTTGCCTAGATTTTCGCGAATTAAACCAGATAACCATCCGAGACCCATACCCTCTTCCTCTCATTCCTGACCTGTTTAATCAGATTGCGGGTGCTAGGTGGTTCTCCAAACTTGATCTTAGGGGGGCCTACAATCTGATTCGTATCAAGGAAGGGGATGAGTGGAAGACAGCCTTTAACACCTCTGAGGGGCATTATGAAAATCTAGTCATGCCTTTCGGTCTGACCAATGCTCCTGCTGTCTTCCAACATTTCGTTAATGACATTTTTAGTCATCTTATCGGCAGGTTTGTGGTGATATACCTAGATGATATTTTAATTTATTCGTCGGATCTGAAAACACATGAGGTGCATGTCAGACAGGTACTGCAGGTCCTACGGACGAATAAATTATATGCTAAAATTGAAAAGTGTGTTTTCGCCGTTCAGGAAATACAGTTCCTAGGGTATTTATTATCTGCTTCAGGTTTCCGTATGGATCCTAGGAAGGTCCAGGCAATTTTAGATTGGGATCTTCCTGAGAACCTCAAAGCACTGCAACGGTTCTTGGGCTTCGCAAATTTCTATAGAAAATTCGTTGAAAATTATTCGGTGATTGTAAAACCCCTTACTGACATGACTAGGAAGGGGACTGATTTTTCTAAATGGTCTGACGCCGCTAAAATTGCTTTTTCCTCTCTAAAAGAGAGGTTTACCTCGGCACCTGTACTAATCCAACCTGATGTCTCCCAGCCTTTTATTGTTGAAGTAGATGTGTCAGAGGTGGGAGTGGGGGCTGTGCTGTCTCAGGGTCCGTCTCCTGGCAAATGGCGTCCTTGTGCTTTCTTTTCTAAAAAACTATCTGCAGCAGAGAAGAACTATGATATTGGCAATAGGGAACTATTAGCTATTAAACTAGCGTTTGAAGAATGGCGTCACTTTTTAGAGGGGGCAATCCACCCCGTCACTGTGATTACGGACCACAAAAACCTTCTGTACCTCGAATCAGCTAAGCGTCTCACCCCTAGACAAGCTAGGTGGTCGCTATTTTTTACCAGGTTTAACTTTGTTATTACCTATCGTCCTGGGGCAAAAAATACCAAGGCAGATGCATTATCGCCTTGTTTCCCTGGAGGGGGTAATGTGAGTGATCCGGTACCCATTCTACAAAGAGGAGTGGTTGTCTCTGCGGTACACTCTGTTCTGGAGGGGATGGTGTTAGAGGCCCAGGGGGACGCCCCGGTCTCTTGCCCCTCAGAGAAATAGTTTGTACCGTTAAACCTGCGTCTCGAATTATTAAAGGAACATCATAATTCGGCACTTGCTGGGCACCCGGGTAGTAAAGCAACCTTGGAGCTATTGTCTCGTTGTTTTTGGTGGCCAAGGTTGCGTCAGGATGTAATGGATTTTGTGTCTTCTTGTTCTACTTGTGCGCGCGCGAAAGTCTCTCATACACGTCCTGCAGGGTCTTTATTGCCACTTGTCATTCCCAATAGGCCATGGACACATCTGTCAATGGATTTTATCACTGACTTACCTTTGTCTGCGGGTAAAACAGTTATCTTGGTAGTAGTGGACAGGTTTAGCAAAATGGTACACTTCATTGCGTTACCCACACTACCTAATGCTAAGACTCTTGCTCAGGTATTCATCAGTGAAATCGTGAAGCTTCACGGGGTCCCTTCCGATGTTGTTTCGGATCGGGGAACCCAGTTTATTTCTAAGTTTTGGAAAGCTTTTTGTTCCCGTTTGGGGGTACACTTGTCCTTTTCCTCAGCTTTCCATCCTCAGTCGAATGGACAGACTGAGCGTACCAACCAAAACCTTGAGACATATCTAAGATGTTTTGTGTCTGAAAACCAAGAGGTGTGGTCATCATATTTACCGTTAGCCGAGTTTGCCATAAATAATCGCCGTCAGGAATCTACTGGCAAGTCACCATTTCTTGGTGCATATGGTTTTCATCCCCAATTCTGTACTTTCAAAGAGGGGGGGTCTTCTGGGGTTCCCGAAGAGGAACGGTTTTCGTCGTCTCTTTCATCTGTATGGCAGAAAGTGCAAGCTAATTTGAAAAATATGGGAGGTAAATATAAATGCATGGCTGATAAGAAACGGTCGCCAGGTCCGGGCCTAGGAGTGAATGACTATGTGTGGTTATCTACTAGGAATATTAAATTAAAGGTTCCCTCTTGGAAACTGGGTCCTAGGTTTATTGGTCCTTACAAAATAGTAGCCATCATTAACCCCGTGGCTTTTCGCCTGGAGCTACCTCAGACTTTTAAAATTCATAACGTCTTCCATAAATCGTTACTCAAAAAGTATGTTCCACCTCTAGAACCATCACCGCTGCCACCCCCTCCTGTTATTGTGGATGGCAATCTAGAGTTTCAAATATCCAAAATTGTTGATTCTCGTCGGGTCCGCCGTTCTCTTCAATATCTGGTGCGTTGGAGGGGTTACGGTCCCGAGGAAAGAATGTGGGTTCCAGCGTCTGAGGTAAACGCCGACAGGTTAGTTCGGGTTTTTCATGCCTCTCATCCTAAGAGACCTAGTCCTGAGGGTCCGGAGGCCCCTCGTGGAAGGGGGGTACTGTCACGAGGGTGTCAAGAGCCACGTCTGACTCCGTTATACCCGGGGTCAGGAAGTCGCAGCGGGTGGCTGTGCGTTCGATGTACAAAGACAGTGCTGTTTCGTAATAGTAGCTTTCTGGGTTTGCCTTGCAATCCTTTTTGGCTCACTCAGGGATCCGTAGCTTCTCCTCCTCAGCTGTTTCTTGTCCAGTAATCCCAACCTCCTTATATTCCCATCTCCCACTTCTCTGGTTGCCAGATATAGAGCTTCCTGCCTGGACTTCTATACTGACCCACTGGAGCTGAGTAGCTGAGATCCCTGGTTGTTGTTCCAGAGTGTTACCCTCCGGATCCCTGTTGGGCCTTGGTGGTCTGCTGTTGTCGCCCACCTGGGATTATATGTTTGTCTCCTTGGTGTTTTCCTCTTAGTGTCAGTGGTGCGGACTAGTGATCCCACCGCCCTGTTCACTACACAGGGCTCATCTTAGGGAAAGCCAGGGTTTAGGCACGTGATCGGCGTACGGGTGAGGAACCCGTCTAGGGACGTCAGGGCAGTCAGGTGCCAGCCGCAAGGTGAGTCAGGGGTCACCACCTTTCCCTCTCCCTTGGACAGGGCCTTCCCATTTCCCTCCCTTTGCGTGACGCCGGTCATTACACACACTGAGTGGTGGTGTCCTTCCATATCGCCCTCCTGTGACACACTCTGCACTTTTTTTGGCACCGTCCCTTCTTTCCAGTATGGGGGACCACACCTGGAAAGTGTTGGCCAGGGACGATCCGGGCGCCTCCAGTTCCTGAGGTACTCCGGCCTGCTCTTTCCCGGTCAGAAAAGATCAGGGCCTTGAGAACTGCCTCATAGAACTGCAGGAATTTCCCTGTGTTGCCAGTGCTCCGGGACAGCACAAAAGAGTTGTACAAGGCAACCTGTACCAAGTAGACCGCAACTTTTTTGTACCATGCCCGGGTTTTGCGCATGGCGTTATATGACTTGAGGACTTGATCAGAGATATCAACTCCTCCCATATACCGATTATAGTCCACGATACAATCGGGCTTGAGGACTGTTGCCGCGGTACCTCGCACAGGGACAGGGGTGATGCCGTTACCGTGAATTGTGGACAGTACAAGGACATCCCTCTTGTCCTTATATCTGACCAGCAACAGGTTTCCACTGGTAAGGGCATGGGTCTCACCCCTGGGGATAGGTACCTGGAGGTGGTCTAGTAGAAAAGTTATCCATGTACAGGTGGTAACCCTTATCTAGCAGTGGGCGCATAAGGTCCCACACAAGTTTCCCGCTAACACCCAGAGTGGGGGGACATTCTGGGGGTTCAATATGGGAGTCTTGCCCCCTGGTACACACGAAACTTGTAAGTGTACCCTGAGGTACTTTCCCAAATTTTGTACAGCTTCACGCCATACCTCGCCCGCTTAGAGGGAACATACTGGCGGAAAATGAGTGCAATGAGAGACTCATCAACAGCGACCTCCCTTCCAGGTACATAGGCCTCCAAAAATTTGGCCCCGAAGTGACCGATGACCGGCCTGTTTTTGTACAGGCAGTCATAGGCAGGATCACCTCGGGGGGGACATGCTACATTATCTGCATAATGCAGGCATTTCCGAATGGCCTCAAAACGGGAATGTGTCATGGCCATACAGTACAGTGGGGTCTGGTAGAGGACGTCCCCACTCCAGTACTGCCTGACACAGTTTTTTTTTTTTTACTAGGCCCATGTGCAGCACTAGGTCCCAAAACGTCCTCATTTCGGCTGCACTGACCAGAGTCCAGCCACCGGACCTAGCCAAAAAGGAGCCCAGGTGTTGAGCAATGAACTGTTGGGCGAACAAGTTTGTTTGCTCCACCATCAGATTCACAAAGTGGTCACTGAAAAAAAAACTAAAAAAGTCATATTCAGTGAAGCCCACTGTGGGAATCTGGATTCCTGGTTGGCCAACAAAGTCAGGAATCACGGGCTTAAAATCCTCTGGGGGTACACCAGACAAGTACACCAGTAGGGAGCTCAGGTGGACTTATCTGGTGGGCCGGAAAACTAATACGAGCCCCAGGGCGGCTCATACTAGTGTGGGCCACAGGGTACCCGGCATGGGGGTCCCCTGGCTCCGCCTGGTGGTGTCTCCGCCGCCTTGGGGCCTAATCATCATCACTAGATGATGAGGAGGACGTAGATGACAAGAGGAAAGTGGGGTCATCTTCATCCTCACTGGGGCTCTCGGAGTCGGAGAGCAGCTGGGCGTATGCCTCCTCGGCCGAGAACATCCGGCGGGCCATAGGGGAGTGTGTGTGTGGGTGTGTAAAACTTTATTTAGTGTGCGTGTGTGTGATTCAAACTTGCTGATCAGCGGTCCAAAGCTGATCAGCGGTGGGGTGGGCGATGCGCTAACAGTGGCCGGACGCTAAGAGTGTGTGTGTGTGTGGGGGGGGGGGGGGCAAGCTGCAGCACCCCTGGGTGGTCTAGGGTCGCACAGCTGAGTGTGCTGTGGACCCTAGACACCCGATCAGGGTGAAGCCCCAAAAACTATCCCTCAGTCTCCCTGCCTAATCTAACCTTTCCCTAAACCTGTCCCTGCAAACTATTGAGTACCAGATGGCACTATGGTGGCTCACGTGGGGGTGCTGGGCTCAGAGGTGGACGGACGGGCCCCTCTCTCCTGGCTCCACGGAAGCAATGTGGAGGAGGAGAGCAGAGCTGGGGGAAGTTAACCCTCGCCCGTCCATCCAATAGGATGCGATCCTGAGAGGTGATGTCACCGCCACCTCTCAGGATCTAAGGATGGTGATTGGTGGTGTATTATCACACCACCGATCACCATCCTATTCCGGATCACCGGAGACCCGAATGACCCGGAAACACAGCAAACCGCAGGTCTGAATTGACCTGCGGTTTGCTGCGATCACCGATATGGGGGGGGGGGGGTCACAGGACCCTCCTCGGCATTGTCACAGAGTGCCTGCTGAATGATTTCACCAGGCACTCTGTTCCAATCACTGCCCGCTGCGTGGCAGTGATCGGAAATACACAGGGCGTACCTGTACACCCTGTGTCCTTAAGGACTCGGACATCAGGGCGTACCTGTACACCCTGTGTCCTTAAGAAGTTTAAAGGATTCTGTCGCCAGGATTATGCCTGTAGAGGCGTTTATACGTTCTGATAGTTCTACCAGAGCATGTCCGCAATGTACCTTTGTTATTGACATGAATGATTTTGTTGATTCAGAAAATCTATTTTATATATGCAAATTACCTCCGAAAATAGCCCAAGGGACCGTCCTCTATGTCTTTGTAGCCCAACCACGCCCATTCTGAAGGAACCCAGCACTGCCCCGCATCCCAAACTGCCCTTCTTCCAACCCTGATGTCATTGAGAAGAAGCGCTGTAATCTTGTGCATGCACACAGATGCTGCACGTAAGCGTCCACAGTGAACGGACTGCGCATGCGCCGGCTGTCTGCGCACTCCGCTTATGTGCGACATCCGTGCACATGCGCAATATTAAGGCGCTTCTCAGTGATGTCAGGGCTGCAAGGAAGGCAGTTTGTGATGCGGGGCGGTGCTGGGCTCCAAAGACGTAGAGCACGCTTTGGGCTCTTTTCTGAGAAAATTTGCATATACATAAAATCGCTTTTCTGAATCTACAAAATCATTCATGTCAGTAACAAAGGTACATTGCGGGTAAACTCCTCCATAGGCATAATCCTGGTGACAGAATCACTTTAACCACCTCAGCCCCCAGTGCTTAAACACCCTGAAAGACCAGGCCACTTTTTACACTTCTGACCTACACTACTTTCACCGTTTATTGCTCGGTCATGCAACTTACCACCCAAATGAATTTTACCTCCTTTTCTTCTCACTAATAGAGCTTTCATTTGGTGGTATTTCATTGCTGCTGACATTTTTACTTTTTTTGTTATTAATCGAAATTTAACGATTTTTTTTGCAAAAAAAATGACATTTTTCACTTTCAGTTGTAAAATTTTGCAAAAAAGACGAGATCCATATATAAATTTTGCTCTAAATTTATTGTTATACATGTCTTTGATAAAAAAAAAATGTTTGGGTAAAAAAAAAATGGTTTGGGTAAAAGTTATAGCGTTTACAAACTATGGTACAAAAATGTGAATTTCCGCTTTTTGAAGCAGCTCTGACTTTCTGAGCACCTGTCATGTTTCCTGAGGTTCTACAATGGCCAGACAGTACAAACACCCCACAAATGACCCCATTTCGGAAAGTACACACCCTAAGGTATTCGCTGATGGGCATAGTGAGTTCATAGAACTTTTTATTTTTTGTCACAAGTTAGCGGAAAATGATGATTTTTTTCTTTTTTTTTTCTTACAAAGTCTCATATTCCACTAACTTGTGACAAAAAATAAAAAGTTCTATGAACTCACTATGCCCATCACGAAATACCTTGGGGTCTCTTCTTTCCAAAATGGGGTCACTTGTGGGGTAGTTATACTGCCCTGGCATTCTAGGGGCCCAAATGTGTGGTAAGGAGTTTGAAATCAAATTCTGTAAAAAATGACCAGTGAAATCCGAAAGGTGCTCTTTGGAATATGGGCCCCTTTGCCCACCTAGGCTGCAAAAAAGTGTCACACATCTGGTATCTCTGTATTCAGGAGAAGTTGAGGAATGTGTTTTGGGGTGTCTTTTTACATATACCCATGCTGGGTGAGAGAAATATCTTGGTCAAATGCCAACTTTGTATAAAAAAATGGGAAAAGTTGTCTTTTGCCAAGATATTTCTCTCACCCAGCATGGGTATATGTAAAATGACACCCCAAAACACATTCCGTACTCAGGAGAAGTTGGGGAATGTGTTTTGGGGTGTCATTTTACATATACCCATGCTGGGTGAGAGAAATATCTTGGCAAAAGACAACTTTTCCCATTTTTTTATACAAAGTTGGCATTTGACCAGATGTGTGACACTTTTTTGCAGCCTAGGTGGGCAAAGGTGCCCAAATTCCTTTTAGGAGGGTATTTTTAGACATTTGGATACCAGACTTCTTCTCACGCTTTGGGGCCCCTAGAATGCCAGGGCAGTATAAATACCCCACATGTGACCCCATTTTGGAAAGAAGACACCCCAAGGTATTCAATGAGGGGCATGGCGAGTTCATAGAATTTTTTTTTTTTTGGCACAAGTTAGCGGAAATTGATATTTTTTATTTTTTTCTCACAAAGTCTCCCTTTCCGCTAACTTGGGACAAAAATTTCAATCTTTCATGGACTCAATATGCCCCTCACGGAATACCTGGGGGTGTCTTCTTTCCGAAATGGGGTCACATGTGGGGTATTTATACTGCCCTGGCATTCTAGGGGCCCTAAAGCGTGAGAAGAAGTCTGGAATATAAATGTCTAAAAAATTTGGATTCCGTGAGGGGTATGGTGAGTTCATGTGAGATTTTATTTTTTGACACAAGTTAGTGGAATATGAGACTTTGTAAGAAAAAAAATATATAATTCCGCTAACTTGGGCCAAAAAAATGTCTGAATGGAGCCTTACAGAGGGTGATCAATGACAGGGGGGGTGATCAATGACAGGGGTGGTGATCAGAGAGTCTATATGGGGTGATCACCCCCCTGTCATTGATCACCCCCCTGTAAGGCTCCATTCAGATGTCCGTATGTGTTTTGCGGATCCGATCCATGTATCCGTGGATCCGTAAAAACCATACGGACATCTGAATGCAGCATGACAGGGGGGGGTGATCAATGACAGGGGGGGGGGGTGATCAATGACAGGGGGGTGATCAGGGAGTCTATATGGGGTGATCACCCCCCCTGGAAGGCTCCAGGGAGACGCCTGTATGTGTTTTGCGGATCCGATCCATCTATCAGTGGATCCGTAAAAATCATGCGGACATCTGAATGGAGCTTTACAGGGGGTTGATCAATGACAGGGGTGTAATCAATGACAGGGGGGTGATCAGGGAGTCTATATGGGGTGATCAGGGGTGATCAGGGGCTAATAAGGGGTTAATAAGTGACGGGGGGGGGTGTAGTGTAGTGTAGTGGTGCTTGGTGCAACATATTACTGAGCTACCTGTGTCCTCTGGTGGTCGATCCAAACAAAGGGGACCACCAGAGGACCAGGTAGCAGGTATATTAGACGCTGTTATCAAAACAGCGTCTAATATACCTGTTAGGGGTTAAAAAAAAACACATCTCCAGCCTGCCAGCGAACGATCGCCGCTGGCAGGCTGGAGATCCACTCTCTTACCTTCCGTTCCTGTGAGCGCGCGCGCCTGTGTGCGCGCGTTCACAGGAAATCTCGCGTCTCGCGAGATGACGCGTAGATGCGTGATTGTGCGCAGCGCTGCCACCTCCGGAACGCGAATCTGCGTTAGGCGGTCCGGAGGTGGTTAATTAGACCAGTCTTAGTGAATATGAACCTGTCCTACTGATAAAGAACCACTAGAGGTCAGACTAATGCCAGTAAGCCTAGTCTAATTTATGAAGTGCTTGATAAATAATCAGCAAAAGACAGACAGGTGAAGCAAATATGCCTGTCTAATTGAAAGCCTAAAAATCGGTGAGATAAATGTTCCCCATTGTGTAGAAACAAGTAGTTCAGGGTGATAGAAGGAAGAGTGCACTCGTTAGTGCTTATTCACACAGCTGTTTTTCTCTTCCGTTTTAAAAATTAAATTGTGCTGTTGTCACGAGGGTATCAAGAGCCACGTCTGACTCCGTTATACCCGGGGTCAGGAAGTCGCAGCGGGTGGCTGCGCGCTCTATATCTAAAGATCATGGTGTTTCTTAGTTTTTGTTTTCTGTGTTTGCCTTGCTATCCTTTTTGTCTCTCTCAGGGATCCGTAGCTTCTCCTCCTCAGCTGTTTCGTGTCTGCCACTCCCTACCTCCTTATATTCTCCCCTCACACTTCTTTAGTTGCCAGTTAAAGAGCTTCCTGCCTGGACATCTATACTGACCCACTGGAGTGGTTAATCCTGGTTGTTGTTCCTGTGTGCTACCCTCCGGATCCCTGTTGGGCTTATTGTTGTCTCCTGTTGTCGCCCACCTGGGAATATATGTTGAGTCTGTGTTGTCTGTCCTCCCCTTGGTGTTTTCCCTTAGAGTTAGTGGTGCGGACTAGTGTTCCCATCGCCCTGTTCACTACCTAGGGCTCAGCTCAGGGAAAGCCAGGGCTTTAGGCACGTGATCGGCGTACGGGTGAGGAACCCGTCTAGGGACGTCAGGGCAGCCAGGTGCCAGCCGCCAGGTGAGTCAGGGGTCACCATCTTCCCTCTCACTTGGGCAGGGCCTTCCTCGTTCCCTCCCTCTGTGTCACGTATGTGATAGCCACGCCGACCATGATAGCTGTATTGTAATAATATATTGCTTTTAAATCTGAGATTATATACAATTTTATAGTTGAAGTATTTTGGTCCATATATAGATAAGACAATATGTTCCTTTATAACATCTGAGATCCCAAGAAATCCATGTCACATTTTCAATACAGCACAATTTAATTAACCTAGATTACACCTGGTAAGGTGCATATAAATCGATCATTTTCATGGGAAAAATTTGCCACTGAGGAAGGAGTCTTAGTTCACTCCGAAACGCGCATGGTGATCAACAGCCCCATGAAACAAAGTACAGGATTGGAACATTGAAGCGCTTCAAGCCAAGCAAGAGGAGAGGGATCGGTAACAAAATTTTTAAAGGAAAAGCCGAAAATCCACAATTCTAGTGAGACCTGACCTTGCGCTCGATCAACCACCTGCGCAGGAATAACACCAGGAAACCACTAGTACGGCACGCCTACAAACGACTGCCGAGGATCCCCAAACTCACAGACAAGCCTCCGATAAGTCTCTTGGAAACCAGATTACTGCCTGCAGCAATTATACTGCACGTGGGACGCCACGAGAGACGCAACATAACCGGTATAACTCAACAAAATAGTGAGTAAAACAGTACCGAATTATTGTAGATGCAGGCAGCGATATCTGAGGTACTATATTGAATATACAAAACGATCAAACTCAGCAATACAAGCGACTATACCGAGGAGTCTACTTGATTATTTGATTGTCCTATATAATTTCAAATACCGCCGACTGTGTTATCAGTTGGGTTAGTGAACTCACCGGAGGAACAATATCATTTATTTGTACAGACTGACTCTATAGAAAGTGCTGACCAAATATAGGGATTTACTATTCCCTGTAATGTTCTTATGTTTTCATTTTATTTTCTATATCAATTAATTTTATGATCACAATTTTATGAGTACAATTTAGTATGTGAATATATTTTAACAAGTTTTGTATATAACAATTTAATTTGAATATACTTATCGTTTTCACAAACTCTCCATGTGTAGCTGAATGAAGGTGTGCCCTACTATTTTTCTTTTTTCTTTTTTCTTTTAGAATTCTGAATCATGACAGGAATTATCCCTTTCCATTGTCCCCTGTTACGGTATGTGGGATTAGGGAAACAGCTGAGTGAAATTCTTAGGATATCTGTAATTAACTATTATCTTCTCTCATCACTACAGAATATGTTGTTAGGATAGAGTAGCAGCATGGCTCCAGCGGTTTCACAGCAGTAGCCGTATCATTTCTCACTTTCCCTAGCTCTACTGACGATGACCGTATAAAAGGTATGAAAGTGCGTCTTTTGCGTCATGTAATTTATGTTTCGTTCTGAAGCAGCAATCGAGTCAAGAATCTCGCTGTGTGGAGAGATATCGATCATTTCTGGAGGTGTGGTAAATTAGACATCCCCACTAGAGATGGGCAAATTTCCTGAAATTCCATCAACTCAGCCATCAGGTTCGATTCGGCCAAAATACAGTAAAGACCAAAAGTTTGGACACACCTTCTCATTCAAAGATATTTTTTTATTTTCAGGACTATGAAGGCATCAAAACTATGAATTAACACATGTGGAATTATATACATAACAAACAAGTGTGAAACAACTGAAAATATGTCATATTCTAGGTTCTTCAAAGTAGCCACCTTTTGCTTTGATTATTGCTTTGCACACACTTGGCATTTTCTTGATGAGCTTCAAGAGGTAGTCCCCTGAAATGGTCTTCCAACAGTCTTGAAGAAGTTCCCAGAGATGCTTAGCACTTGTTGGCCATTTTGCCTTCACTCTGCAGTCCAGCTCACCCCAAACCATCTCGATTGGGTTCAGGTCCGGTGACTGTGGAGGCCAGGTCATCTGGCGCAGCACCCCGTCACTCTCCTTCATGGTCAAATAGCCCTTACTTTCAAAGTTTTTCCATTTTTTTGGCTGACTGACTGACCTTCATTTCTTAAAGTAATGATGGCCACTCGTTCTTTTCTTTTCTTGCCATAATACAAATTCTAACAGTCTATTCAGTAGGACTATCAGCTGTGTATCCACCTAACTTCTCCTCAATGCAACTGATGGTCCCAACCCCATTTATTAGGCAAGAAATCCCACTTATTAAACCTGACAGGGCACACCTGTGAAGTGAAAACCATTTCAGGGGACTACCTCTTGAAGCTGATCAAGAGAATGCCAAGAGTGTGCAAAGCAGTAATCAAAGCAAAAGGTGAACCTAGAACCTAGAATATGACATATTTTCAGTTGGTTCACACTTGTTTGTTATGTATATAATTCCACATGTGTTAATTCATAGTTTTGATGCCATCAGTGTGAATCTACAATTTTCATAGTCATGAAAATAAAGAAAACTCTTTGAATGAGAAGGTGTGTCCAAACTTTTGGTCTGTACTGTAAATTCAACCCGAGTTGACATGTCCTCCAAGTAGGATATGTTGGCTAATCTCTCAATTGTACACCAGTATGAGGGCTAGTAAGACCGCTGAGTGAACCTGTCTTTGTTATTGTTATATTATTTTTACTGTTTATCACATCCACACATTTTCTATCCTGTGTAGGATGTCCATTGTGGTACTCATGGTCTGCTGCAGGCATCCTCCATTGTATGCATTTTTTCTGGGGATTGCCATTAGCAGCGGACCACAAGTGCAGGATCTGCCCCCCCCTGTATAGATGCACCACTCCATTTGGGGTTGAGCACTTCCTGCTTTTTAATACCATGCCAATCTGTAGTTTGTATACCGAGTTGAAAGTGCTCACGTTAACCTGAAAAGTCATGTATGACACTAAGATCTCCCAAGACTGTATCCAACCCCTTTAAAGCTCTTTAACGCCAGGACAGCATTAGTAATGTCAAAATGACAGTGACATATCGGTCTATGGGTAAACGCATGGTTGATGGTGATAACAACCAGCATGTTTAATAACGCACTGCACTGTCCGACTTATTATACGTTTTAAGATTGTCCAAAAATGATTCCTTTTTTGTGGGTTTTATACACATGGTAGTGTCAGGAGTGGCACGGTGGCTCGGTGGTTAGACTGGTGCTTTGCAGCGTTGGGTTATGAATCCAACCAAGGACAACATCTGCATGGAGTTTGTATGTTCTTCCCATGTTTGTGCGGGCGTCCTCAAGTCATATGGAATTTAGATTGTAAACTCCATTGGGGATTGCAAGAGATGATAATATCTAGGGTTCAGCGAATCGGGTTCAGATTGCTGTATCTGAAAGCAATCCTTTTGTTGAAGCTGATTTTTAATTAAAGCATTTAAGATACACTCTGGTGCTCCAAATCAAGGTACCCCAGGGGGTTAATATCCACGCATGGCAGAGACATACGCTGACACAAAGGCAGGTCAAAGACAGTCTCTCCATTTATTACAATGAGCAAGGCAGTTTATACATCTTCAGGGGGAAGTGCGTCCCCCTCTGAGGCTCATGCCTTTATTTCATTGGCTAAGAAGGAAAAGAAGATAAGATAACACTTGGCTTCTGTGCAGTATGCACTGTCTTACAAACTTTGGTATGTGAACTTAAATGGTTTCTACCATCAGTCAGCTACATAACAGAAATTCTGATGGTAGAAACCCTTTAATGTAAACATCTGTGTGTTAGCGCCATCTTGTAATGGCGTCTTACTAACATTAATACTACATACAGTAGTGTTCAAAATAATAGCAGTCAGACATCACTAACCTGATCAATCACTGTTTTTGGTAGAAATGATATTTCTACATGGCAAATAATTTACTAGCAGGTGTAGTAGAGTAATAGAAATCCAACAGACCCAACAGTCATGACATGCATGCTGCTGATTCTCTGTAATTCAATCACTTATTGAAAGGGGCATGTTCAAAATAATAGCAGTGTGGAGTTCAATGAGTGAGATTATTCATTCTTTGAAAACCAGGTGGCAATTATTGCCCTTATTTAAGGAAGGAAGGCAGCAAATGTACATGCTGGTTACAGTGCATTTCTCTCTGAAATTCCGAGGAAAATGGGTCGTTCCAGAACAGCGTACCTTGATTAAAAAGTTGATTGGAAACATATAAAGAAGTGCAGAAAATGATAGGCTGCTCAGCTAAAATGATTGCAAATGCTTTAAAATGGCAACCAAAACCTGAAAGACGTGGAAGAAAGCGAAAAACTACCATTCGAATGGATAGAAGAATAGCCAAAATGGCAAGGACTCAATCAGCTCCAGGAGGATCAAAGAAGGTCTAAAGTTACCTGGGAGTACTGTTACAATTAGAAGACGCCTATGTGAAGCCAAGCTATCTGCAAGAAGCCCTCGTAAAGTCCCACTGTTGAAAAAAATATATGTGCTTAGGAGGTTACAATTTGCCAAAGAGCACATTGACTGGCCTAAAAAGACATTTTGTGGACTAATGAAAGTAACATTGTTGTTTTTGGGTCTGGTGGCCTGAGACAGTTTGTCAAATGACCCCAAACACTGAATTCAAGCCACAGTACACTGTGAAGACAGTGAAGCATGGTGGCGCAAGCATCATGATATGGGGATGTTGATCCTATTTATTGCATACCAGGGATCATGGATCAGTTTGAACACATCAGAATACTTGAATAGGTCATGCTGCCTTATGCTGAAGAGGAAATGCCCTTGAAATGGGTGTTCCAACAAGACGACCCCAAACACACCAGTAAACGTGCAACATCTTGGTTCCAGACCAACAAGATTGACGTTATGGAGTGGCCAGCTCAATCCCCGGATCTTAATCCAATAGAAAACTTGTGGGGTGACATCAAAAATGCAGTTTCTGAGGCAAAACCAAGAAATAGAGAAAACAAAAACAAAAATGAATATGACGGCTCTCACCTGCCCCCTTTATCTGCTGTGAGCACGGAAATAACCGCACTTGGATGCGGAAAGAATTGGTAGTCCAAATGAAAAGCGAAGATCCAGCTCACTCTCGCAGAGATTCACAGGTACTTTATTAGTGCTGTTAAAATTACATCCAGTACAAAAACGTTCTCAGTCTACGTGTTTCGGGCTACCCAGTATGCAGGCCCTTACTCATGACCATAGAGAAGAACTGTGGAATGTAGTCCAATCATCCTGGGCTGGAATACCTGTTCACATGTGCCAGAATTTGGTTGACTCCATGCAACACAAATGTACAGCAGTTCTCAGAAACAGTGGTTATACAACTAAATATTAGTTAAGTGATTCAAAGGAAAGCAAAATCTTCAAACATTTTTCAGTTTATATTGTGAATGTTTGAGTTTGTAAAGAATACAAACACTGCTATTTTTTTGAACATTCTAATATTCACTTTTCTTCAATTTTTTTTGAGGAACAACACAAATTTTATATATTTTTCTTCATGTGTTAATTTGGAATAGAATGTGTAGTGTTCCCAATGCATTTGTGTGTATGGAAATAAAAGCTATTAGACGGATTTTGAACTTTATAAAAAATTTTAAGCACACTGGTATTATTTTGAACACAACTGTACGTCATATATGACACCTCAAAGAGGTGCTTTTTTATAGGTACTGGATATATATGTGAATCATCTAACTAAGTAATTGGCTTAAGCATTCTTCTACAGTCCATACATCATTCTTGACATATCTGTGGGAGAAGTGTGGGGCCTCTTGCAGCTTCGATCCCCCTTGAGTGTAGAATAAACAGACAGTAAGAAGCAAAGGGGGAGGGGAGGCAGATTCAAGCAGATACATAGAAACCATCTCTGGTTACGTAGTCCTTGGAACGAAATAGAATGATATCCACATATCTCTATCAGTTCCCACTTGAATCTCATTCTTTCCCTAAACCTAAACATCTGTCCCAATGCTCAGACTCCTCTTCACCAGCTTCCAAGACAACCTATTCCTACTGAATAGCCGCTCATGACACTGGATTTGAGCACTGGGAAGACAGATGATCTTTCCATAATCACCGCTCATGTGCACAGCCCCATTGGAGTGAATGGGTCCGGATTCAGTGCGGGTGCAATGCGTTCACCTCACACATTGCACCCGCGCGGAAATCTCGCCCGTGTGAAAGGGGCCTAACTGTCACCGCCAGCTCTGTGAGAAGATCTGGCAGACGCTCGGATGAAGATGATTTCACGCGGCTGACTTCTTTTCAAAGGATATTGGTCTATTATGGCTGGGCTAAAACGATTGCTCCTTGTTACATTTCAACGGACAAACGTTTCCACAGTTGTTCAGTCACCTCACATGGTTTGTGTCTTTTTTCTCTTTGCAGAGGCATCTGGCTAGAAAGTGGCAGAGGCTTCTGTCATCCATGCATCTTGAAAAAACAAACAAAAGCAGGTTTAGTATGTTTCTGCCCGGTTTCAAACCGGGAACCTTTTGCGTGTTAGGCGAACATAATAAACCACTGCACTACAGAAACAGCCATGCGCTTGGTACGTTGGGTATGTAAGTGGGCATAACGGTCAAACATGTTTGAATAAACTAGCTATAATGTTCCTGGAGACCAGCATTTACAGCTATAGGTAAGTCTAAGTTTATGCACTATAATTCTACAAAAATCTGACTATTATTATGATCTTTGATCTGAATTATTTGGATGAGATAAAAGATCAGGGTGTAAGCCCCGACCAAAGTCTCCATTCCCACTAAGTGTTTATGAAAGCTAAGCTTTGCATTCTTTTGTTTTACCCCCAATAGCCCCTAAAAAGTGTAAATTTAATTTAAAATTGGAAGTAAGCAGAGATGCCGTCACTTGTTGTGGGGGTTAGATATTATGTATCATGAGCTCTTTCAACGCTTTTGAAAAGGTACATGTTTCTGCCCCGTTTCGAACCGGGGACCTTTCGCGTGTGAGGCGAACTTGATAGCCACTACACTACAGAAACTTGCTTCATGTCAAAGTTGGCTGCACTACCTCAGAAGGATAGCAGTTAGAAGGGTTTTCGGGCAGAAAAGACTGATGGTCTAAACTGCTGAGTGTGATGTCCAAGCATAAGAAAATGTAGTATTCGCCTTATGGATCCCCTGTCGCTGCCCGGTCCCCCTCCGCTGCTTTTCTACCGACGGTGTTCCCACACAGGGGCCTACGTACTCATCATCCAATGTGTTTTTGGCTCTGCGTCTCCCTGTCCAATCGGTTATCGGTGTGATGCTATGACATCATACATGTCCCAAGACCAGCACATTACGTCACAGCCGGTGTTTGCATTGGATGCAGCATTTGAAGAGGGATGAGCGGAGGCAGAATAGTAATGTGGATAACATAACTAAGTAGCAGCTTTTTTTCTGTTTGAAGTGGCTTATGGAGCCAAAGAATTCAGTTTGGCAGTGTACCTCTCAGGAACTTACCCTGCCACGTTCTTGTGCATGGTTGTTCCAGGAGGGTTGCCACGTCGACCAGCCAAGACCCGGATGATCGACTTATCGGTGAGTCTGGACGCTGGGCCAATTGGTTCCCTGGTTGGATATCCAATCCCAGAACTAGGTGGGTTATTTAAGTCAAGCACGTACTGTTTGTCAGGGCCTGTGCTTTTTGTTTTCCAGGCTCCTGTTTGTTGTGTGTGTTGAGAAGAGTGCTGCATTTCTGTTGGACCTTCCAGTGAATAGACCTCAACCTGTTTCAAGATTTACCCCTTGTCTACTGATTAGGTTTCTAGTGAATCTGCTGGCTTTTACTCTTTGGCTTGTTATTGGATTAACACCCGTATTGTGTTTTGACTTATGCTAACTCTCCTGGCTTAGACTCTGGCTTGTTTTACTCTTCTGCTACTCCTTGGCTTCTGATAGGTGTGTTGCCTGTGAGCTTGCACCTGTTTTCTGCCTGCGTACTCGGCAGACTTAGCCTGGGTCCCTAGTAGCCAAGTCAAACCGGCCTTTTGGCGTTCTCTGGTAAACACCTAGTGGTAGCCTTAAGGTGGCCAGACACTTTAGATAGACGTTACTTGAACAGCAGATGAACAAACAAACACCTGGTGAGCATTGGTTTCACAGACACAGCCATACAGGGAGTGCAGAATTATTAGGCAAATGAGTATTTTGACCACATCATCCTCTTTATGCATGTTGTCTTACTCCAAGCTGTATAGGCTCGAAAGCCTACTACCAATTAAGCATATTAGGTGATGTGCATCTCTGTAATGAGAAGGGGTGTGGTCTAATGACATCAACACCCTATATCAGGTGTGCATAATTATTAGGCAACTTCCTTTCCTTTGGCAAAATGGGTCAAAAGACGGACTTGACAGGCTCAGAAAAGTCAAAAATAGTGAGATATCTTGCAGAGGGATGCAGCACTCTTAAAATTGCAAAGCTTCTGAAGCGTGATCATCGAACAATCAAGCGTTTTATTCAAAATAGTCAACAGGGTCGCAAGAAGCGTGTCGAAAAACCAAGGCGCAAAATAACTGCCCATGAACTGAGAAAAGTCAAGCGTGCAGCTGCCAAGATGCCACTTGCCACCAGTTTGCAACATCACTGGAGTGCCCAAAAGCACAAGGTGTGCAATACTCAGAGACATGGCCAAGGTAAGAAAGGCTGAAAGACGACCACCACCTAACAAGACACACAAACAAGACTGGGCCAAGAAATATCTCAAGACTGATTTTTCTAAGGTTTTATGGACTGATGAAATGAGAGTGAGTCTTGATGGGCCAGATGGATGGGCCCGTGGCTGGATTGGTAAAGGGCAGAGAGCTCCAGTCCGACTCAGACGCCAGCAAGGTGGAGGTGGAGTACTGGTTTGGGCTGGTATCATCAAAGATGAGCTTGTGGGGCCTTTTCGGGTTGAGGATGGAGTCAAGCTCAACTCCCAGTCCTACTGCCAGTTTCTGGAAGACACCTTCTTCAAGCAGTGGTACAGGAAGAAGTCTGCATCCTTCAAGAAAAACATGATTTTCATGCAGGACAATGCTCCATCACACGCGTCCAAGTACTCCACAGCGTGGCTGGCAAGAAAGGGTATAAAAGAAGAAAATCTAATGATATGGCCTCCTTGTTCACCTGATCTGAACCCCATTGAGAACCTGTGGTCCATCATCAAATGTGAGATTTACAAGGAGGGAAAACAGTACACCTCTCTGAACAGTGTCTGGGAGGCTGTGGTTGCTGCTGCACGCAATGTTGATGGTGAACAGATCAAAACACTGACAGAATCCATGGATGGCAGGCTTTAGAGTGTCCTTGCAAAGAAAGGTGGCTATATTGGTCACTGATTTGTTTTTGTTTTGTTTTTGAATGTCAGAAATGTATATTTGTGAATGTTGAGATGTTATATTGGTTTCACTGGTAAAAATAAATAATTGAAATGGGCATATATTTGTTTTTTGTTAAGTTGCCTAATAATTATGCACAGTAATAGTCACCTGCACACACAGATATCCCCCTAAAATAGCTAAAACTAAAAACAAAACTAAAAACTACTTCCAAAAATATTCAGCTTTGATATTAATGAGTTTTTTGGGTTCATTGAGAACATGGTTGTTGTTCAATAATAAAATTAATCCTCAAAAATACAACTTGCCTAATAATTCTGCACTCCCTGTACATATCTTAGTCCGTAATGGCCATTACACTTGTTCAAACTGCCCGTACACGTTCAATGAAACCGGGGCGACGAACGAAAGCTCTTTCTGGGAACGTTGTTTCAAAGAAAGATTGTCACGAGTTGGAGGTCCCAGGAGAGACCTCTGCGTTGTCAAGCAAAACATACAGCAATACGGTACAGTCACAACAAAGTTTATTGCACAAACAGAATCCAAGGAGGGAAACACAGGGAAATTGAGAGCTCTATGTACCGTCCGCACAGTGGGAGAAAAACCCCCACTGCGCCACTGTCTAGTAATACTTCAGAGGGGCGTGACTAAGCAACTCCTGGTATTCACTAGGGCCCCAGATGGTAGGGTTAGGCTTTGCCGCAGGGAGATGCCAGGGTCCACTCTGGAGCGCGAACTAGACAGTGACAACAGGAGCAAACGGTCAACAGGTACCAGAAGGTACCGACGGTACATAGGCAAACTTAACAAATAGGCAACTAAAAATACAAGCAGGAGTTCATGCAAGGGAACAGGAGTGGCAATGAGCAGAGAAGGACTAGCTCCACCAGTGGTATACTGCGTGGCCTTGCCCATAGCACTCTGCAGCAAGGCACGCTGCAACAAGGGCTTGCTGAACAGAGACATGAATACACACAAGGTGACTAAAACATAACTGGCAGAACAGATAACAGAAACACAGGAAAGAAAACGAGAATGAACAAGTAGGAAACCCACAGAGCACAGACAGACATGGATCCCATGGGTCAGCAGCATGGGAAAGTGATTACAAACAAGGAGCAGGACAAGACAACACACACCAGGAGAGCTGACACAGAACTGAGGAAACCTCAGCCTTAAATACAGGTTCCATGGGTGTAGCAGAGAGGCCACACCCATGGAGCAGACAGAGAGGATTAACTCCTAATAGGCACACAGGGGAGTTAACCCATAAAGAACCACAAATAACACACAGGAACAGAGCTGCAGCGAGAGCATAGACAGAAGGTCACAGCCAGAGGTAACGACTGTGACAAAGATCTTTTGCCCACGCACGATCTTATTTTGAACAAAATATCTTTTGTCTGACTATCGGATGAAGATGATTACACGCGGCTGACTTCTTTTCAAAGGATAACGGTCTATCATGTCTGGGCTAAAACGATCGTTCCTTGTTACATTTTAACGGACGAACGTTTCCACAGTTGTTCAGTCACCTGAAATGGTTTGTGTCTTTTTTCTCTTTGTAGAGGCATCTGGCTTGATAGTGACCACCCAATAATTACCGGACAGGGACAAATCACGAAAAAAATGACCCACAAGGAGCCATAAAGGTCGCCCAAAAATATAACCATAATCTTCACAAAGTGAAAATCAAAAAGCTTTATTGATAATATATATTAAATACATAATAATAAAAAAAGGCAGCACAAAGGTGGAACACAAAGATGAGAAACAGGACCCAAGGGGGGGGAGGGGGGCGAGAGGTCAGCACACCAGAGAGCAGGGAAAAGAATGTAAGATGAAAATCACCAAGGCACGTCTGGACAATAAGCCCCAAACAAACTGCAAAGACTTGGTGATTAAAAAGAATAACCATACCCTGAATGGTGTGTCGATCTCTCAGCCACCTCCTGACCCAACGCCGTTTCGCCAGTGATCTGGCTTCTTCCGGGGATATGAAACAATAGACGAAAACCTCCCCTATTATAGTGCCCACACAGGTGTGTATGGAAATTATTAAAAGCCTAATGGAACCTCCACCAATGGAAATGGAGCTACAAGTGCTGTGGACCAATCAGCGGGATCGCATAGACATGGTGGGGACGGGGCCAGACTGACGCGGCGGTCACATGACGAAGCACGTGACCGCAACGTCAGAGACACATCATAGCCAACGCCCATGCCAGGGAGGAATAGCCAATCCATAGCCTGTGAGGTCATGGCAGAGGAGTGGAAAATATGGCACAGCTGTCATGCGGCAAGACACATGACCGCGGCGTCACAGAACCAACACGGCCACGCCTTGTCACAGGCCGTGTGGGAACACCGGGGGCGGAGCAAGTATGACGCGGCGCCGAAGGCACATGACGGCCGCTGCCTCCACCAGGAACCAGCGATCGGTCGGAAACATGCAAAGGGAGCACCAGGGGCGGATCAAGTATGACGGAGTGGTCACGTGATACAACACGTGACCACAGCGCCACAAACACACCAAGACCACACCTCCCTCCAACCATTCACAGGTAATGTACATGATATAATGACAATAGCGTAAGATACAACCAATCAAATGGATAAAGGACCGCATAACCATAGGTTCAAATAATGATTTTACACAAGTTGAACTAATGGACACAAACAGCAAGATGGCAATGCGGTCATGTGGAAAACCACGCAACCGGATTGCGATGTCACATCACATGATCGAAAGACCTTATTATGTAAAAATGCAATTGTAAAATCAATACAAACATGAATATGAGGAAACAATAGCAATAAAGTGCCAGTGCACTGAATCAAGAACACTATTGGCGTAAAGTGCAATGTGCAATCACAGTTTATATAAAACTATTATACACTGCTCAAAAAAATAAAGGGAACACAAAAATAACACATCCTAGATCTGAGTTAATTAAATATTCTTCTGAAATACTTTGTTCTTTACATAGTTGAATGTGCTGACAACAAAATCACACAAAAAAAAAAAATGGAAATCAAATTTTTCAACCCATGGAGGTCTGGATTTGGAGTCACACTCAAAATTAAAGTGGAAAAACACACTACAGGCTGATCCAACTTTGATGTAATGTCCTTAAAACAAGTCAAAATGAGGCTCAGTAGTGTGTGTGGCCTCCACGTGCCTGTATGACCTCCCTACAACGCCTGTGCATGCTCCTGATGAGGTGGCGGACGGTCTCCTGAGGGATCTCCTCCCAGACCTGAACTAAAGCATCTGCCAACTCCTGGACAGTCTGTGGTGCAACGTGACGTTGGTGGATAGCGTGAGACATGATGTCCCAGATGTGCTCAATTGGATTCAGGTCTGGGGAACGGGCGGGCCAGTCCATAGCATCAATGCCTTCATCTTGCAGGAACTGCTGACACACTCCAGCCACATGAGGTCTAGCATTGTCTTGCATTAGGAGGAACCCAGGGCCAACCGCACCAAAATATGGTCTCACAAGGGGTCTAAGGATCTCATCTCGGTACCTAATGGCAGTCAGGCTACCTCTGGTGAGCACATGGAGGGCTGTGCGGCCCCCCAAAGAAATGCCACCCCACACCATTACTGACCCAATGCCAAACCGGTCATGCTGGAGGATGTTGCAGGCAGCAGAACGTTCTCCACGGCGTCTCCAGACTCTGTCACGTCTGTCACATGTGCTCAGTGTGAACCTGCTTTCATCTGTGAAGAGCACAGGGCGCCAGTGGCGAATTTGCCAATCTTGGTGTTCTCTGGCAAATGCCAAACGTCCTGCACGGTGTTGGGCTGTAAGCACAACCCCCACCTGTGGACGTCGGGCCCTCATATCACCCTCATGGAGTCTGTTTCTGACAGTTTAAGCAGACACATGCACATTTGTGGCCTGCTGGAGGTCATTTTGCAGGGCTCTGGCAGTGCTCCTCCTGTTCCTCCTTGCACAAAGGCGGAGTTAGCGGTCCTGCTGCTGGGTTATTGCCCTCCTACGGCCTCCTCCACGTCTCCTGATGTACTGGCCTGTCTCCTGGTAGCGCCTCCATGCTCTGGACACTATGCTGACAGACACAGCAAACCTTCTTGCCACAGCTCGCATTGATGTGCCATCCCGGATAAGCTGCACTACCTGAGCCACTTGTGTGGGTTGTAGACTCCGTCTCATGCTACCACTAGAGTGAAAGCACCGCCAGCATTCAAAAGTGACCAAAACATCAGCCAGGAAGCATAGGAACTGAGAAGTGGTCTGTGGTGACCACCTGCAGAACCACTCCTTTATTGGGGGTGTCTTGCTAATTGCCTATAATTTCCACCTGTTGTCTATCCCATTTTCACAACAGCATGTGAAATTGATTGTCACTCAGTGTTGCTTCCTAAGTGGACAGTTTGATTTCACAGAAATGTGATTGACTTGGAGTTACATTGTGTTGTTTAAGTGTTCCCTTTATTTTTTTGAGCAGTGTATATTGTCTGTATCACGGAAACATAGGTCAGAAGACTTAACATTATGTATACAGAGCTACAAAGCATTTACAATTCATAATTGTGTGCATGATATAATTAGAGATGTCCCGAATAGTTCGCCGGCGAATAGTTCCCGGCGAGCATAGCTTGTTCGCGTTCGCCGCGGCGGGCGAACATATGCGATGTTCGGTCTGCCCCCTATTCGTCATCATTGAGTAAACTTTGACCCTGTACCTCACAGTCAGCAGACACATTTCAGCCAATCAGCAGCAGACCCTCCCACCTCCTGGACAGCATCCATTTTAGATTCATTTGGAAGCTGCATTCTTAGTGAGAGGAGGGACAGTGCTGCTGCTGCTGATTTAATAGAGAAATCGATAGCTAGGCTAGTGTATTCAGTGTCCACTACAGTCCTGAAGGACTCATCTGATCTTTGCTGTAAGGACAGCACCCCAAAAAGCCCTTTTTAGGGCTAGAACATCAGTCTGCTTTTTTTTCCCCTGTGTAATCTAATTGCAGTTGCCTGCCTGCCAGCGTGTGTGTCAGGCTCACAGCGTATACTGTGCCCACTTGCCCAGTGCCACCACTCATATCTGGTGTCACAATATCTTGCATTTAAAAAAAAAAAAAAAAAACTTTTTGGACTGTAATATAATAGCTGTCATTTTCCTTCACACGTGTGCGTTTCAGGGACTGCCAGGGCACAGTGTCACACCAGTGCAACTCATATCTGGTGTAACAGTAGTGTACATAAAAAAAAAAAATTGATAACATTTTGAATAACAGTTAGTTGCCTGCAAGCTTGTGTGTCAGGCCTACAGCGTCTACTATGCCAACTTCTGCCAGTGCACAGTGCCACTGATATCTGTTGTCACAGTAGCTTGCACGCATAGTACAACTTAACTAATCTAAAAAAAAATGACAGGCAGAGGCAGGCCACCCCTGCAGGGGCCGTCGTGGTCGTGGTGCTGTGATTCCCTTTGGCCCTAGAATAATGCCCAGTGTTCAGAGGCCACGTACCCTGAACTCGAAAAGTTCTGAGGACATAGTTGACTGGCTAACACAGGACAATTTTCTACAGCTTCCGCTCGGAACCTTGACGCACCATCCTCCTCCAGCTCAGCTTCGGGCACCTCTCAAGTTACCACTCGCCCGCCTGCCGCCACCACCAACACTAGCACCACAGCCGCTTCACTTGATCTGTCAGAGGAGTTATTTACACATCAGTTGGAAGAAATGAGTGATGCGCAACCATTATTGCCAGAGGATGTAGATAACAGGGATATGTCTTAGTCAGGCAGCATTACACACATGGACGTATGGTGTGATGATGATGATGTTGTACCCGCTGCTGCTTCCTTTGCTGAGTTGTCAGATACAAGTGAAGCGGTTGATGATGACGATGTGTCCGTGGATGTCACGTGGGTGCCCGCTAGAAGAGAAGAAGAACAGGGGGAAAGTTCAGATGGGGAGACAGAGAGGAGGAGGAGACGAGTTGGAAGCAGGGGGAGGTCATCGCAAGGAGCTAGTGGCACAGTCAGACAGCATGCATCGGCACCCGGGGTCAGCCAGACAGCACGCCAATCAACGCATGCTGTTGCCACCACCAGAATGCCGTCATTGCAGAGCTCAGCAGTGTGGCATTTTTTTGTGTGTCTGCCTCTGACAACAGCGATGCCATTTGCAACCTGTGCCAAAAGAAACTGAGTCGTGGGAAATCCAACACACACCTAGGTACAACTGCTTTGTGAAGGCACATGATCGCACATCACAAATGCCTATGGGATCAACACATGAGTACAAGCAGCAAACAAACTCAAAGCCGCCATCCTCCTCCTGGTCCAGCATCTTCAGCCATGTCAATCACTGGTGTCCTCCTTGCCCCCTCTCAACCATCCGCCACTCCGTCCCTCGCCTTGAGAAGTTCCTGCTCATCTGCCCACAGTCAGGTGTCTGTCAAGGACATGTTTGAGCGTAAGAAGCCAATGTCACAAAGTTACCTCCTTGCCCGGCGTCTGACAGCTGGCTTGTCTGAACTCTTAGCCCGCCAGCTTTTACCATACAAGCTGGTGGAGTCTGAGGCGTTCCAAAAATTTGAAGCTATTGGGACACTGCAGTGGAAGGTACTCGGCCGAAATTTCTTTGCACAAAAGGCAATCCCCAACCTGTACTCGATTGTGCAAAAGGAAGTAATGGCATGTCTGGCACACAGTGTTGGGGCAAGGGTCCATCTGACCACTGATACCTGGTCTGCAAAGCACGGTCAGGGCAGGTATATCACCTACACTGC
Source organism: Bufo bufo (assembly GCF_905171765.1). Classification (NCBI taxonomy): domain Eukaryota; kingdom Metazoa; phylum Chordata; class Amphibia; order Anura; family Bufonidae; genus Bufo; species Bufo bufo. Next base: position 784,794,996 of record NC_053389.1, on the reverse strand, counting down.
GCATTGGGTAAACCTGCTGACGGCTGCCAAGCATGGAATGCGTGGCTCTGCAGAGAAGTTGGTGACACCGCCATGACTTGCAGGCAGGCCTGCTGCCACCTCCTCTACTCCCCATACTCCATCCTCTTCCATAACCTCCTCGGCTGAGTCCTCTTCCGCTGCCTAGTCTTGCTCCACATCAACGGCACCCCCTAGCTCCCCAGGGGCTATTCCACATCCCAGATACGGCAGTGTCACGCCGTCTTGGGGTTGACTTGCCTGAAAGAAGAGAGTCACACCGGACCAGCACTCCTGTCCGCCCTGAACGCACAGGTGGATCAGTGGCTGACTCCGCACCAACTGGAGATCGGCAAAGTGGTGTGTGACAACGGAAGCAATTTGTTGGCGGCATTGAATTTGGGCAAGTTGACACATGTGCCGTGCATGGCACATGTGTGTATTCTGATCGTACAACGCTTTGGGCATAAGTACCCAGGCTTACAGGACGTCCTGAAGCAGGCCAGGAAGGTGTGTGGCCATTTCAGGCGTTCCTACACGGCCATGGCGCACTTTTCAGATATCCAGCGGCAAAACAACATGCCAGTGAGGCGCTTGATTTGCGACAGCCCGACACGTTGGAATTCAACACTCCTAATGTTTGACCGCCTGCTCCAACAAGAAAAAGCCGTTAACGAGTATTTGTATAACCGGGGTGCTAGGACAGCCTCTGCGGAGCTGGGAATTTTTTTGCCACGTTACTGGACGCTCATGCGCAATGCCTGTAGGCTCATGCGCAATGCCTGTAGGCTCATCCCTCCTTTTGAGGAGGGGACAAACCTAGTCAGTCGCACCGAAGGCACCATCAGCGACATCATACCATTTGTTTTCTTCCTGGAGCATGCCCTGCGAAGAGTGCTGGATCAGGCCGTAGATGAGCGTGAAGAGGAAGAGGAAGAGTTGTGGTCACCATCACCACCAGAAACAGCCTTATCAGCATCGCTTGCTGGACCTGCGGCAACACTGGAAGAGGATTATGAGGAAGAGGAGTCAGAGGAGGAATGTGGCTTTGAGGAGGAGGAGAAAGACCAACCACAACAGGCATCCCAGGATGCTCGTTGTCACCTATCTGGTACCCGTGGTGTTGTACATGGCTGGGGGGAAGAACATACCTTCAGTGAGATCACTGAGGACGAGGAACGGGACACGAGTATCTCGGCATCCAACCTTGTGCAAATGGGGTCTTTCATGCTGTCGCGCCTGTTGAGGGACCCTCGTATAAAAAGGCTGAAGGAGAACGACCTGTACTGGGTGTCCACGCTACTAGAACCCCGGTATAAGCAGAAAGTGCCTGAAATGTTACCGAATTACCGCAAGTCGGAAAGGATGCAGTAGTTCCAAAATAAATTAAAAAGTATGCTTTACACAGCGTATAAGGGTGATGTCACAGCACAACGGGAATCTAACAGGGGAAGAGGTGAAAGTAATCCTCCTCCTCCCACGACCACGCCGGCAAGGACAGGATGCTTTACAGACGTGTTGTTCATGGAGGACATGCAGAGCTTTTTAAGGTGGTCAGACACTTTAGATAGACGTTACTTGAACAGCAGATGAACAAACAAACACCTGGTGAGCATTGGTTTCACAGACACAGCCAAACACATCTTAGTCCGTAATAGGCATTACAGTTGTTCAAACTGCCCGTACGCGTTCAATGAAACCGGGGCGATGGACAAAAGCTCTTTCCTGGAACGTTCTTTCAAAGAAAGATCTTTCGCCCACGCACGATCTTATTTTGAACAAAATATATTTTGTCTGACCATCGGATGAAGATGATTACACGCGGCTGGCTTCTTTTCAAAGGATAACGGTCTATCATGGCTGGGCTAAAACGATCGTTCCTTGTTACATTTCAACGGACAAACGTTTCCAAAGTTGTTCAGTCTCCTCACATGGTTTGTGTCTTTTTTCTCTTTGTAGAGGCATCTGGCTTGATAGTGGCAGAGGCTTCTGTCACCCATGCATCTTGAAAGAAATAACAAAAGCAGGTTTTGTATGTTTCTGCCCGGTTTCGAACCGGGGACCTTTCGCGTGTTAGGCGAACGTGATAACCACTACACTACAGAAACAGCCATGCGCTTGGTACGTTGGGTATGTAAGTGGGCATAACGGTCAAACATGTTTTTTTGAACAAACTAGCTATAATGTTCCTGGAGACCAGCATTTACAGCTATAGGTAAGTCTAAGTTTATGCACTATAATTCTACAAAAATCTGACTATTATTATGATCTTTGATCTGAATTATTTGGATGAGATAAAAGATCAGGGTGTAAGCCCCGTACAAAGTCTCCATACCCACTCAGTGTTTATGAAAGCTAAGCTTTGCATTCTTTTGTTTTACCCCAATAGCCCCTAAAAAGTGTAAATTTCATTTAAAATTGGAAGTAAGCAGAGATGCCGTCACTTGTTGTGGGGGTTAGATATTATGCATCATAAGCTCTTTCAACGCTTATGAAAATGTACATGTTTCTGCCCGGTTTCGAACCGGGGACCTTTCGCGTGTGAGGCGAACGTGATAGCCACTACACTACAGAAACTTGCTTCATGTCAAAGTTGGCTGCACTACCTCAGAAGGATAGCAGTTAGAAGGGTTTTCGGGCAGAAAAGACTGATGGTCTAAACTGCTGAGTGTGATGTCCAAGCATAAGAAAATGTAGTATTCGCCTTATGTATCCCCTGTCGCTGCCCGGTCCCCTCCGCTGCTTTTCTAGCAACGGTGTTCCCACACAGGGGCCTACGTACTCATCATTCAATGTGTTTTTGGCTCTGCGTCTCCCTGTCCAATCGGTGTGATGCTATGACATCATACATGTCCCAAGACCAGCACATTACGTCACAGCCGGTGTTTGCATTGGATGCAGCATTTGAAGAGGGATGAGCGGAGGCAGAATAGTAATGTGGATAACATAACTAAGTAGCATCTTTTTTTCTGTTTGAAGTGGCTTATGGAGCCAAAGAATTCAGTTTGGCAGTGTACCTGTCAGGATCTTACCCTGCCACGTTCCTGTGCATGGTTGTTCCAGGAGGGTTGCCACGTCGACCAGCCAAGACCCGGATGATCGACTTATCGGTGAGTCTGGACGCTGGGCCAATCGGTTCCCTGGTTGGGTATCCAATCCCAGAACTAGGTGGGGGATTTAAGTCAAACACTTACTGTTTGTCAGGGCCTGTGCTTTTTGTTTTCCAGGCTCCTGCTTGTTGTGTGTGTTGAGAAGAGTGCTGCATTTCTGTTGGACCTTCCAGTGAATAGACCTCAACCTGTTTCAATATTTACCCCTTGTCTACTGATTAGGTTTCTAGTGAATCTGCTGGCTTTTACTCTTTGCCTTGTTATTGGATTAACACCCGTATTGTGTTTTGACTTATGCTAACTCTCCTGGCTTAGACTCTGGCTTGTTTTACTCTTCTGCTACTCCTTGGCTTCTGATAGGTGTGTTGCCTATGAGCTCGCACCTGTTTTCTGCCTGCGTACTCGGTAGACTTAGCCTGGGTCCCTAGTAGCCAAGTCCAACCGGCCTTTTGGCGTTCTCTGGTAAACACCTAGGGGTAGCCTTAAGGTGGTCAGACACTTTAGATAGACGTTACTTGAACAGCAGATGAACAAACAAACACCTGGTGAGCATTGGTTTCACAGACACAGCCAAACACATCTTAGTCCGTAATAGGCATTACAGTTGTTCAAACTGCCCGTACGCGTTCAATGAAA